>NC_066887.1:10049138-10726638 GCF_022985175.1 Labeo rohita | reverse complement strand
TATGCTTTTTATATTTTATGTTATTATTTATACTTTTTTTAATATTGACTGGAGGAAAAAAAATATAATGCTTAAAAATGAGTTTTGTAGACAAATATAAATTGTGCCTTTTATATGTATATGTATATGTTTTATTTATGCTTTTTTATATTTTATTTTATTGTTTATGCTTTTTTACATTTAATTTAATTTAATTTAATTTAATTTAATTTAATTTAATTTAATTTAATTTAATTTTATTTTATTTTATTTTATTTTATTTTATTTACACATTTTTTATATTGACTGGAGCAAAAGACTTAATGCTTAAAAATGAGTTTTGTAGACAAATATAAACTGTGCCTTTTATATGTATATGTATGCATTTTATTTATGCTTTTTTATATATTTTATTATAAGTTTTGTAGACAAATATAAATTGTGCCTTATATATTTAATTTAATTTTATTATTTATTTTTTTTATATATTTTATTTTATTATTTTATTTTATTTTATTTATGCTTTTTTAATATTGACTTGAGCAATAGATTTAACGCTTAAAAATGAGTTTTTTCAGACAAATTTAAATTGTGTGTATGTATTTTGATTATTTTTTTAATTGTATTAATCCTATTTAAAATTGAAGAAAAGCAACCAACAAGGCATACAAGTCACCCCCTAAGACCATTAACTCATAACCTACAGCTGCTTCTAAAGTTGTTTTGGAGACAAACAGTATATATGCATGCATTTATTTATTTGTTTGTTTGTGCTTGGTATTTACTGGAGGAAAGGGCTTAATGCTCACTGCTGCTTAAGCTTTCATTAATTCATTAATGTATGTATGTATGCATGTATTTGAAACTGACTGGAAGAAAAGCAACTAACAACGCGTACAAGACACCTCCGAGACTGTTGGCTCATGAAGTTATTTGACAGAATGTGAACATGTGAGGTGTGGCTGCTCTTTTACAGAGCTGTTTAGGAATCTAAATCCATAAGGAAGTTCATGGATAAATAAAGGAGCATTTTATACATTGACTATTAAAACACCCTGCACATTCTTTATACTAAACAAACTAAATACGTTGAGTTCCTCCATATAATTCTTAGTGTCTGTATGTGGGTGTATTTCAGGAATCTGTGAATGTAGTTTCCCTCTCTGTCATTATTTGGACTGAAAACTGAAAAGAGAGGTTCAGTGGTTCCCATGACAGAGAAAGTGAAACACAAACAAAAGACATTTGGTAGCAAGACTCAAGCAAGATCTAATTCTGTCAGAAATACAAGTCAAGTCTGCAAGTCAACACATGAGGTTAATTTCACAATAATCACACCTAGCAACCGCTGTACCCAAGATTTTTTGAATGACTCAAAACAATAACGAAGACAGACCGCATAACAAAAAGAAATATTCTTCTTTGTTGTGATGCATACTTTATGTATTACAGTTTTTTTCAGTCGCTAACAAGCGTTTGTCCAACCAGTTGTCACATTTTCAAAACTCTAAACACAATTAGCACAGCATCGGTCTTTTGTGGCCATACCATTCACACATTTCATGTCGTTTTCACCCAGTATGCAGTCAGTGAACACATTTCCACAATGCTTACATTTTCTCAACAGGCAAGCTATACCTCCCAACAAAATTATGGATTGTTTTTGTAGTATTTACGAATGTTAACACACAACATCCCACAATAGCAAAGACAATATTCCAAACCTTAGATACAGTATAAAAACCTCTGCTTCTGCAATGATATCAGTTCAAAAACAATATCAATATCAAAAATATATCTCAGCTGATAATAAACAAACAATTGAATAACTGACACACAGCTGATTTATGTTGGGTAAATTGGGCCAACCACAGCTGATTCCAGTCTGGCTTAGACTCAGTGGCAGGGGTTATTTTTTTCTATTACATTTACACTTATACAGTAAAAGGAGGACTTTGAGGAGTGATGTTTTTGGAAACAGAAACAGAAAAAGACAAACACTGTAATGCCTGGACAAGGAAGAGTAAGAGCAAGGGGCCCAGGGAGAAGAGCAGGCCCAGTGAGAGATGCAGTGAGAGGTGCAGGAGCAATGAGAGGAGCAGGGCCAGGGAGAAGAGCAGGCCCAAGGAGAGGGCAAGGTAGAGGTGTAAGAATGCGTGGTGGTGGCATTCCAAGGGCTGCAAGAACAGTGGTCAGTGATGAAATTCGTGCCACTATCATTGACCATGTAATCAACCACGGTCTTTCACTAAGAGAGGCTGGTGAAAGAGTGCAGCCCAATTTGAGGCGGTCAACGGTTGCCTCCATTATACGCATCTTTCAACAAACCAACAGGTAAGTATTGCATTTTACATGGATTGTTTCTATTCTCGCTTGACATGTCAATATGGTCATACAGTAATGCATATGTTGAATTTTTTGTCCCTCTAAAGAATGCAACATCTTCCACCCTCTGGGGGAAGAGGAAAGCTCCTCAGTAATGATCAAAAGCTTGCCATTGTAGAAATGGTTGTTGCAAATAATGCAATAAAACTGCATGAAATTCAAACTAGAATTGTGGCGGACCATGAGATATTTGACAATATCGATAGCATCAGCCTCACAACCATTACGCGGACATTGTCCAAACACAGAGTGCGGATGAAGCAGCTCTACACTTTTCCCTTTGAGAGGAACAGTGAGAGAGTCAAGGAGCTACGACGACAATATGTCCAGGTATAGTGTATATTCAATTCAATGTCCAGTTCTATAAGCTTTGCACTTTGCAAGTAGGTAACCTACACAGTAATAGGTTACAGTACAGTATGGTGTACAGTAATGAGATGATTTACATAAACTTTGTTTCAGAGAGTTATGGAATTGGAGGCCAACCAGGCCCCTCATGAATTCATATACATTGATGAGGCAGGATTTAATCTGGCCAAAAGGCGTCGACGTGGATGAAATGTAATTGGAAAAAGGGCCACAGCTGATGTGCCAGGACAGAGAGGGGCAAACATTACCATGTGTGCAGCAACTGCAAATGCAGGATTACTCCTTCACAGATGTCAGGTTGGACCTTATAATACCAAGCGCCTGCTTGCCTTTCTCAATGATCTCCACCAGCGCCTGGTTCCAGAGCAGGATCAGGAGGGTGACAACATGAGGACCTTTGTAATTACCTGGGACAATGTGGCTTTCCATCATTCGCAAGCAATAACAGCATGGCTTGAAGTCCACCCAAGACTGGTAAGCCTCTTCCTTCCACCCTATTCACCTTTCCTCAACCCCATAGAGGAGTTCTTTTCTGCATGGAGGTGGAAGGTTTATGACCATCAGCCACATGACCAGATGTCCCTCCTTGAAGCCATGGATGCTGACTGCAGGGACATCACAGTTGATGATTGCCAAGGGTGGATCCGACATACCAGGCGGTTTTATCCCAGGTGCATCGCCTTGGATAACATCAGATGTGATGTTGATGAAAACATGTGGCCTAACCCTGAAGATCGCAGAGATTAGATACAGTAATTTTGTGCTTTTTTTTTACCCCCCCCTTTTATCTGGGCTTTTTGCTGTTGTTTTTTTGTTCAGAATGCTCTTGTGTGTTTCATGGATATTTTGTTCACCGTAAGCAATACTGTAAAACTTTTTCTGTTCTATCATACCGTGTTTCTACTGTACCTCCTGTAGTAAACAGTAAAGGGAAAAAAAAACTTATTTGCTTTTTACTGGAATGCTTTTGAATGTGAACATTACTGTACATGTGGACATACAGTTCCCAGCCAAGAATTTAGTGTCAAAACGGTGGATTGCATGTTTTGCATGAAAATACCTGTAAAACTGAAACATAAAAGTCTATGCAGTTTTTGTAATGTCAACAATAGCCAGTATATTGAAACCTGGTGTACTTTGATTAACTGCATGTACCTTGTGAAGTGAAAACAAGTGTTATTCTTTGACAGAATAATATCATTTTGAGTCAGATTTCCAGTGTTTTAGTAAAGTTAGTATGTGCAGAGAAAGATGTGTTCTATTTTGAAATGAAGAGTTAGTATATATTTAACAAAATGCATTTTTGAGAAGAAAATTATCCATCTGGCCAATTGTGTTTTGTAGGTGTGAGTCTGTGTTAAGAGTTTAGAAAAAGTATCTGAAGTATGGGTAAGCGCTTGTTAGCGATTGAAAAAAACTGTATTTTTTGAATAACATTTACGCATTTCTCACTGACAGATTCAGTTCAATGGCAGATGCAGTGTTTAACTATCCATAACATTATATTTGCAGACACAGTATACCATAATTCAACATTTTTACAGTTTTTTCCTTCAGAGTGCACTCTTGCATGCAAGTCTAAAATTACATTTCAGGTTCAACATTTTGCCTATTTTAAACTTCCACTTGAATGTGAACACACCTACTGGAGGTTCGACAGTACACGTATACACGCTATTAAAGAATCTCTGCTGATAGTCTCAAAGTCCAATAAAAACTGTCTATGTGGCTGTGGGGCAGAATTACAAAATGTTGGGTCGTGCTGGTTCTGTTAATCTGTGAAATATCATTGACCTCAGATTAGACAGTCTGAGATGGACATGTACTGTAATACCTCTGGCCGTGTGGGTGAAAGGCACGTCACGGTTTAAAGACCTTTTCCATATGGAACAGTGCTCTTCACTCCTATCGGATAAAAACCTCTTATTAAATTATAGCACATGTTGGAACAGGCAATTAAGTGCAAGGAATTTTTATGACTAAATAAAAAGCCTATAATGCATGCAGTGCAACTGAAAATATATTTGTTGGATTGCTTACTATTGAAATAATCATTTTGAAAGCACATTAACACCTTTATTTACCAATATACTCAGTTCACTTTGTTCCTATTATTAGGGTAAAACTATTTAAAGGTCTCTCATTAAGGCTCTCACTTTTTTTAACCCACTGGTGTGCTCCTACATTCAGGCCTGCAATGTGATATCAAAACCTAAATATATATTGCATCAAAAATACCACATCAGATTTTTAAACAATTCTGAGAAACACTTAAAGCATGAATGTGTTTGTATATAAATGTACATATGAAATCTTTTAAAATATTTGTATTTTTGTTGTTTTTGTGATCACAAACATCAGAAAAGATAAGAAAAGAAATAATATATTTATATATAGATAATATAAATAATAGATCATTTGTTGGTTTTGTTTATATATTATTATTGTTGTCATTATTTTTCTTTATTATATTTATATAAAGACAATGTTAGAATAAATGCATGTGAAAAATAAATAAATAATCAGAATATCTTTTTGGCTTTGTTTATGTATTATTATTATTATTGTTTTTCATTATTGTATATTGTATATTGTATTTTTTAACAAATACAAGAACAAGATAAACCTGAATCAATCATCACAAACATCAGAAATAAAATAAAATAAAATTTAATTTAATTAAATTAATTATTTATTTAAAAAGTAAAGAAATAATGTGTGTATGTGTGTGTGTGTGTGTGTATATAGATAGATAGATAGATAGATAGATAGATAGATAGATAGATAGATAGATAGATAGATAGATAGATAATGTTAGAATGAATGCATGTGAAAAATAAAGAAATAATCAGAATATCTTTTTGGCTTTGTTTATGTATTATTATTACTGTTTTTCATTATTGTATATTGTATATTGTATTTTTCAACAAACACATGAACAAGATAAATCTGAATCAGTCGTCACAAACATCAAAAATAAAATCACATAATTAAATAATTAAAAAGTAAAGAAAGACATAACATATTTATATATAGATAATGTTAGAATGAATGCATGTGAAAAATAAATAAATAAGCAGAATATCTTTTAAAATATCTATATTTTTGGTTGGCTTTTATATATTATTGTTGTTGTCATTCTTTTCGTAATCATCACAAACATAAAAAAAATAATAATAATACATGTATATATAAATAATAGAATGAATGCATGTGACAAATAAATATATAAATAAATAAACAAACAGAATATACTTTATATATTATTATTATTGTTGTTGCCATTATTTTCATAATCATCACAAACATTAAAAAAGAAAATAAATAATATATGTATATAGAGATAATATAGAATGAAAGGGTGGATAAATAAATAAATAAATATATTAGACTATCTATATTTTTGTTGGCTTTGTTTATATATTGATATTATTATTACACATTATTATTATTACACAGTATTTTTGCAGTTTTTGTTAATATTTATAATTATTGTTGTCATTATTTTTCAACAAACACAACAACACTAAACCTGCATCAATCGTCACAAACATAAAAAAGAAATATATATATATATATATATATATATATATATATAGATAGATAGATAGATAGATAGATATAGATAATACAGAATAGACAAATAAATAAGTAAATAAATAAAAATAGAATATATTTTAGAACATCTATATTTGGTTGGACATGTTTATATATTGTTGTTATTAATGTTTTTATTTTTTGACAAATGCAAAATAAACATACACCAATTATAAATAAATAAATAATTATTTTTTCAATTAATACATTACAGTTTTTTTCAGTTGCTAACATCCTTTTGTCCTATCTGTAGTCACATTTCCAAAACTCTAAACACAATAAGCACAACATCCATCTGTTGTGACCATACCATTAACACAATTTGTGTTGTTTTCACACAATATGCTGTCAATTACCACATTTCTAAAATGCATACATTTTCTTTTCATACAAGCTTACCCAAAACCAAAATCATGGATCTTTTTATTCTTATTTGCAAATGCTTAAACACATCATGTCAGAAATGAAGATCTAATGTTCCAAACCTTAAATACAGTATAAAGCTTCTACTTCTGCAATGACAGCAGCTCAAAAGTATTGAAAAATATTTCTATATAAAATATTGTAACAACTAATAAGCATTTTTAAGTAACAGATCAATGAAATATTTAGAAATAGCTGATTCCATTCTCATTTGGAGGAATAAACAGGTGTTGAAGCTCTTTCCATTACATCAACATAAAAAGACCTATTTGAATTGGTTTTGTGGATGCAGAACAACACAAAGAATCAAGGAGAGAAAAAATAATGCCTGGGAGAGGGAGAGAAATAGTTGTAAGAGGTAGAGGAGTAGTTGGATCAGAAAAGGGGAGAAGAAAAGGTAGGGGAGAGCAGTAAGAATGTGTGCTGGACTGTGCATTTTTATGTTTGTTTTTTTCCCCTTACACATGTGGAACCTACGAAAGCTTATGTACATGGGAATTGTGACTTTTTTATCTCACAATTCTGACGAAGTCTAAATTGCAAGATGTAAACTTGGAATTCCAAGAATATACGTCCGAACTGTGAGATAAAAATGGTCACAATTATCGTATTTTCTTTATTTTTCTGTGAAGGAAACAAGCTTGCATAGTAACCAAAGGCCACGTATGTTGGAATTTCTGTTGATCACTGGCATCAGCTATCATAGGGCACCATCCACATCCAACCCCGACCCACAGGAAAGCAATTGCAATCAAAGTTCCAATCAAATTTCTGCATAGAGGACCCTATCTTTTCCTGTTGTACATTCTATAAAGTAATGATAACTCATTCAGTTTTAGATAGTATATTGCCAAGAAAGAACACATTCAACACCTAAAGATGTAAAATGGGTTTCAGTTTAGGGTAAAATCAAATTACAAAAAAACTAAAACAAAAACAAAAAAACAAACAAACAAAAAAATTGTCTGTTATATTTCGGTAGTACTGAAACATGACAATCAATGCAGTTTTTGTAAAGCCATCAGCTGTTAGTAATTTGAGAGTCACTGTGCTATGATTGACTATATGTTTCTGTTGGATAGAAACTAGTGGTAATGTTTTGACCGAATGACTCGTTTTTGAATCGGGTTTGCTGTGTTTTGATAGAGTTGGTATTTGTAGAAAAAGGGTATTCAGCATTTTGAAACGTAGAGTTTGTATTTATTTAACAAAATATGGTTTTGGCCACAAAATGAACAATTTGGTTAATTGTGTGATGTAGGTGTGTTGCTGTGTTAAGAGTTTAGAAAAAGTACTTAAAGTATTGGTAAATACTTGTTAGCAATTGAAAAAAACTGTAACACAGCAACACACCTACATCACACAATTAACCAAATAGTTCATTTTGTGGCCAAAACCACATTTTGTTAAATGAATACAAACTACATTTCAAAATGCTGAATACCCTTTTCTACATATACTAACTCTTTCAAAACACAGCAAACCTGATTCAAAATATCATTGAGTCATTCAGTCAAAACATTACCACTAGTTTCTGTCCAACAGAAACATATAGTCAATCATAGTACAGTGACTGTCAAAATACTAACAATTGATGGCTTTACAAAAACTGCATTGCTTGTCATGTTTCAGTTCTACCTGCATATAATAGACAATATAAAAATTAATATTTTTTTCTGTAATTTAGCCTTCAGTTTACCTTCAACTGAAACCTGTTCAACATTTTTAAGTGTTGAATGTGTTTGTTCTTGGCAACATACTACTGAATGAGTCAGTGAGTCACTTTGAATGTACAAGAGAAAATCCAACATACATGGCCTTTGGTTACTATGCAAACTTGTTTCTGTTACAGTATAAGAAAAACAAAAACAGTAATCTTTTGATCTCACAATTCAGACTTCTACTGGAATTGTGAGTTTACATCTTGCAATTCAGACTTTATCAGAATTTTGAGATACTGTATATTCACAATTGCAAAAAAAAAAAAAAAAAAAATCAGAATTGTGAGATACAAAAGTCAAATTACCCTTTATATTCTATGGCAGAAATAAGCTTTCATAGGTTTCACATGTGTAAAGGGGGAAAAAAACAAACAAACAAACAAACAAATATAAAAATGCACAGTCCAACACATTCTTACTCCTCTCTCCTAACGCTTCTCCTGTTTTTCTGAACTACTCCTCTCCCTCTGCCAGGCATTCTATTTTTTCTCTCTCTGATTTTTTGTGTTGTTCTGCATCCACAAAACTAAATCAAAGAGGTCTTTTTTACTCTATGTTGTTGATGTAAAGGAAAGAGCTTCAACACCTGACTATTCCTCAAACTGAGAATGGAATCAGCTTTTCTAAATATTTCAGTGATCTTGTTACTTAAAGGTGCTAATCAGTTGTTACAGTATTTTATATAGAGAGCATTTTTTCAATACTTTTGAGCTGTTGTTGTTGCAGAAGTAGAAGCTTACAGTTTTTTTCAATTGCTAACAAGTATTTACCAATACTTTAAGTACTTTTTCTAAACTCTTAACACAGCAACACACCTACATCACACAATTAACCAAATTGTTCATTTTGTGGCCAAAACCATATTTTGTTAAATAAATACAAACTCTACGTTTCAAAATGCTGAATACCCTTTTTCTACAAATACCAACTCTATCAAAACACAGCAAACTCGATTCAAAAACGAGTCATTCGGTCAAAACATTACCACTAGTTTCTATCCAACAGAAACATATAGTCAATCATAGCACAGTGACTCTCAAATTACTAACAGCTGATGGCTTTACAAAAACTGCATTGATTGTCATGTTTCAGTACTACCGAAATATAACAGACAATTTTTTTGTTTGTTTGTTTTTTTGTTTTTGTTTTAGTTTTTTTGTAATTTGATTTTACCCTAAACTGAAACCCATTTTACATTTTTAGGTGTTGAATGTGTTCTTTCTTGGCAATATACTATCTAAAACTGAATGAGTTATCATTACTTCATAGAATGTACAACAGGAAAAGATAGGGTCCTCTATGCAGAAATTTGATTGGAACTTTGATTGCAATTGCTTTCCTGTGGGTCGGGGTTGGATGTGGATGGTGCCCTATGATAGCTGATGCCAGTGATCAACAGAAATTCCAACATACGTGGCCTTTGGTTACTATGCAAGCTTGTTTCCTTCACAGAAAAATAAAGAAAATACGATAATTGTGACCATTTTTATCTCACAGTTCGGACGTATATTCTTGGAATTCCAAGTTTACATCTTGCAATTTAGACTTCGTCAGAATTGTGAGATAAAAAAGTCACAATTCCCCTGTACCCTTTATATTCCATGGCAGACATAAGCTTTCGTAAGTTCCACATGTGCAAGGAGAAAAAAACAAACATAAAAATGCACAGTCCAGCACACATTCTTACTGCTCTCCCCTACCTTTTCTTCTCCCCTTTTCTGATCCAACTACTCCTCTACCTCCTACAACTATTTCTCTCCCTCTGCCAGGCATTATTTTTTCTCTCCTTGATTCTTTGTGTTGTTCTGCATCCACAAAACCAATTCAAAGAGGTCTTTTTATGTTGATGTAATGGAAAGAGCTTCAACACCTGTTTATTCCTCCAAATGAGAATGGAATCAGCTATTTCTAAATATTTCATTGATCTGTTACTTAAAAATGCTTAAAATATTTTAGATAGAAATATTTTTCAATACTTTTGAGCTGCTGTTGTTGCAGAAGTAGAAGCTTTATACTGTATTTAAGGTTTGGAACATTAGATCTTCATTTCTGACATGATGTGTTTAAGCATTTGCAAATAAGAATAAAAAGATCCATGATTTTGGTTTTGGGTAAGCTTGTATGAAAAGAAAATGTATGCATTTTAGAAATGTGGTAATTGACTGGATATTGTGTGAAAACAACACAAATTGTGTTAATGGTATGGTTACAACAGACCGACGTTGTGCTTATTGTGTTTAGAGTTTTGAAAATGTGACTACAGATAGGACAAAAGGATGTTAGCAACTGAAAAAAACTGTAAGAGTTTAGAAAAAGTACTTTAAGTGGTAAATGCTTGTTAGCAACTGAAAAAAACTGTAATACATGTATGTATTGTAGCTTCACTATGAATGATGATGCCAGAAAGCTCAGTAAGATGATGCACAATGTACAGTGACTCCTTCCAAAACAACAGTATGTCACAATTGCATTTAGCCTACTGTATATCATGTGCGGTCATATGGTAAACCAGTCATTCTCTCTCTGCTTTAAGAGCAGCTCCACCACACCCCTATTAGGATTCATGACGCTCAACATGAGCATTACTCAGTATCCAGCTGACAGTTTCCTGTCTATTTTAACTCTGCAGTGTTCAGACATGCCATTGACATTCATAGCAGCTCTCTGCCTCCGTCATGAATTTTCCAACCTGACCCTGAGAGTGCTTAAAGGTGTCATGGAGGGCACCAAACACTGACTTGTATGTAACTTTGTTGTTATTTTCACACTTGGGTCCATCATTAACAAACTGTTGGAGGGAAGGAAAAGCTTGTGATATAGTGAGAAATACAAAAAGAATTTTGCCAGCATCATTAGGTGGGTGGGTTTTGTTTCATTAGTACTCTCCTATTTAGTACATTTTTCCATAAACGTGGAAGAAGTTGCAGAAACAAACTGTTCAAGTAAACCGGAGATGAATAATCCAACTGAAGTACATAGTGTGACCTAATATCCTCCCAAACTGGATTCATCCCACTTCTCAGCATGCTTACCAAAACTTTCTATGATGTAACAGTTTTACTCATGCATCGTTCATGGGAAGTTTACACTGCTGTACATTTAATTTCTCTGTATGATGACTGCAGTACATGTGCCACAATGTCATTGTTTCTGCCCGCAGTGTCACATATCACAAATCACTACTGAAAAAGACAAAACACTGTGTGAAAGCAAGATCTGCAAGCTTTAACTTGTAGGCCTGTCTGTTTCTGCGGAACCCTTGTAAACAATTTTTTTTCCAAAGAAAACATGTAAACATGTTTTTCCAAAGAAAACAGACTTCTGTTGCATATTGTATAACCAAGGGAAGATAACCTACTTAGGCATTGTGGTAACGCTTTAGATTACAACCCGCAAAGAACTACGTAAGTAAACTGAATTTACGGTGTATGTTTCTGCAATTATAGTGTACCTATAAAGAACGTACATGTAGGTAAAAGGGGATTACATTTTAGTAACAAACCAGATACCAACATGCAAAGAACTATATAAGTATACTGAATTTACGGTGTACGTTTCTGTAATTATAGTGTACCTATTAGTACGTATGTGTAGGTATAAGAGAACAATAGGCTATGTTACGTTTTGGTAATTCGGGGGTAACAACCAGATATGCAACCTGCAGAGAACTGCGTAAGTAAACTGAAGTTACAGTGTATGTTTCGTAATTATATTGTACCTACGTGTAAGTATAAGGGAACAATAGGTTACGTTTGGGTAATAACGGGGTAGCGAACAGATAGACAAATAATTTATAATGGAATTACTTAAAAACTTAACAGGTACCTGTTCTATTAAATCGTAAGTTTGGTGTATCTATACGTAAGATTTTTAAAATTACTGGGAAAATATACTCTTGTTGCATGTAGTTACAGGGTAAGTGTGACATCTGCGGGCTGTAAATTAAAGTGGCGATTGTTCCCCCCTTGTTCAAGGAAGTTACAGGGTAGGTTCAATACATAAACACACAATCTGAAAATATATCTAAAAATATTTTTTATAGTCGCTAATCCCACTTCTACCTCTAAACCTAACGTTAACTATGACTGAACAGTAATAAAAATATAAAAAACAGGAAAGTGCAATCACAATCATTTATTTATTGCAAAAATGTCAACAGCCATACAAAAAAGTAATCCAAATAACGATGCGTTTGCAGCCGCAGTCCTCTCTGGCGGAATACAGTAGGTTTGAGGTGCAGTAGGATGAGAGCAGAATTTAAACTGTTAATCGCTGAAAATATTATCCAGACTATTGTCTTGAGCCACTCCTCGAAGGCGCCCGCGCGTCATTCCAACACATCTCATCAGAAACACGGCATGTCGTAATCTGTGACGAATGCAGGCGAGAGCCAATGAACGTCCGATTTTCCTGTCGCAAAATGCACTTTATAGCACGGGTTTATGGCTGTTGCTGCTGGACTCGCTGTTAGAGATGGAGATGAAGATCGCCGGACAAAGCCTTGAATTTGGTTCTGGTCCTCGCGAATCGTATGGATTCTGAAGATCTGGGTTACAGCACACAAATAAAATGGTTTAATTTGTAATTATGATGCGTGTTCGGTGTATTTTATGGTTCTGTTGTTAGTCACAGCATGTTAGAGAAAACGCCTTTGTGTTCCACCACGGCAAACGAAGTTAATATTACATGAATGATTAAACGATTGCAGAAATATTATTTATTTTAAGGGTTTAACGTGTAGTCATTATAACATTATGTAGACCTATTCTTGGAAACGAGCTGGCAACAGAAATCACACAGAACAGAATGAAATGTTATAATTTCATATGAAGTAAACGTTAAATGTTTAGATGATGTAAATATGTCAGTATTGCACATTTAGTGTCTGTAAAAATGTAAATAAATGTACATTTTGTGGAACCACATTTTACGTCGCGTTGTTATATGTATTGTACCCTGTAACTTCGTTGAACAAGAGGGGAACAATCGCCACTTTAATTTACAGCCCGCAGAGGGCACACTTACCCTGTAACTACATGGAACAAGAGCATATTTCCCCAGTAATTTTAAAAAGGTTACGTATAGATACACCAAACGTACGATTTAGTACCTGTTAAGTTTTTTTAAATTAATCCATTATAAATTATTTGTATATCTGTTTGCAACCCCGTTATTACCCAAACGTAACCTATTGTTCCCTTATACTTACACGTAGGTACAATATAAATACGAAACATTCACCGTAACTTTAGTTTACTTATGTAGTTCTTTGCAGGTTGTATATCTGGTTGTTACTCTCTATTACCAAAACGTAACATATTGTTCCCTTATACCTACATGTACGTTCTTTATTAGGTACACTATAATTACAGAAACGTACACCGTAAATTCAGTTTACTTACGTAGTTCTTTGCGGGTTGTAATCTAAAGCGTTACCCATTGTTTTAGTACGTTTACAATAACTTGGGTCATTTTTCTTATAAAAATCCGTACAAGCTAATCCTGATGGATAAAGTCAAGTCTCGCCCACTCGCCCTGCATAAACAATGCCTACCTGAGCTAGAAACCAGAAGCGATATGAGTCAGTCAGCACACTGACAAGTCAGGGCAGTATGGGACTGATTTTGCTGTCATCTTGTGGTCATTGGCAATACCGTTCTCATTACAGTTTTTTTCAATTGCTAACAAGCATTTACCAATACCTAAAGTACTTTTTCTAAACTCTTAACACAGCAACACACCTACATCACACAATTAACCAAATAGTTAATTTTGTGGCCAAAACCAAATTTTGTTAAATGAATACAAACTCTACATTTCAAAATGCTGAATACCCTTTTTTACACATACTAACTCTTTCAAAACACAGCAAACCTGATTCAAAATAGAGTCATTCAGTCAAAACATTACCACTAGTTTCTATCCAACAGAAACATATAGTCAATCATAGCACAGTGACTGTCAGTTGATGGCTTTACAAAAACTGCATTGCTTGTCATGTTTCAGTTCTACTTGCATATAAAAGACAATATAAAAATTAATATTTTTTTCTGTAATTTAGCCTTCAGTTTACCTCCAACTGAAACCCGTTCAACATTTTTAAGTGCTGCATGCGTTTGTTCTTGGCAACATACTACTGAATGAGTCAGTGAGTCACTTTGAATGTACAAGAGAAAATCCAACATACATGGCCTTTGGTTACTATGCAAACTTGTTTCTGTCACAAGAAAAATAAAATAAAAACAGTAATCTTTTGATCTCACAATTCAGACTTCTACTGGAATTGTGAGTTTACATCTTGCAATTCAGACTTTATCAGAATTTTGAGATACTGTATATTCACAATTGCAAAAAAAAAAAAAAAAAAAAAAATCAGAATTGTGAGATACAAAAGTCAAATTACCCTTTATATTCTATGGCAGAAATAAGCTTTCATAGGTTTCACATGTGTAAAGGGGGAAAAACAAACAAACAAAAAAACATAAAAATGCACAGTCCAACACATTCTTACTCCTCTCTCCTAACTCCTGTTTTTCTGAACTACTCCTCTCCCTCTGCCAGGCATTATTTTTTCTCTCTCTCTGATTTTTTGTGTTGTTCTGCATCCACAAAACCAAATCAAAGAGGTCTTTTTTACTCTATGTTGTTGATGTAATGGAAAGAGCTTCAACACCTGACTATTCCTCAAACTGAGAATGGAATCAGCTTTTCTAAATATTTCAGTGATCTTGTTACTTAAAGGTGCTAATCAGTTGTTACAGTATTTTATATAGAGAGCATTTTTTTCAATACTTTTGAGCTGTTGTTGTTGCAGAAGTAGAAGCTTAATACTATATTTAAGGTTTGGAACATTAGGTCTTCATTTCTGACATGATGTGTTTAAGCATTTGTAAATAAGACTAAAAAAATCCATGATTTTGGTTTTGGGTAAGCATTGTATAATTTGGGTAAGCATTGTAGAAAATGTAAGCATTTTAGAAACATGATAATTGATTGCATACTGTGTGAAAATAACACAAATTGTGTTAATGGTATGGTCACAACAGATGGATGTTGTGCTTATTGTGTTTAGAGTTTTGAAAATGTGACTATAGATTGGACAAAAGGATGTTAGCAACTGAAAAAAACTGTAATACGGAGAAAATGCACTCCTTTATGTTCCACATCGGTGAAACTGGTCATTTAGCAAGAATATATTTTGTAGTAGTATCCATATTTTTTCCCGTAAGAGTGGGCACGGCCATTTGTAAATTTTATCAGCTATTTTAGCTGTACAAAACATCTCGTTTTGATACTTGATATTGAAAACTGGTGTTACCATATTATTTTATTGTATTATCTTAATTATGAACAAACTGGTTTGTAGTGCAAACAGTTTTATCGTTTACTGCACATTGTTTTTCTTCTTATTTCCCTACAGCTGCTAATGAAACTGAAGTCGCACAGAAAACGGCTTACTTCTGCGTTGAAAAATAATAAGATCAGTGTGTTGCTTTTTCAAAAATAAGCAGGGAAGCGTTTCCATATTTCAGCACGTGAAATTGCAGGCAAACATACACCAAATTCCGAGAGAAATAAAACAAGGAAGTTATTAAAATGCAGAACCGAAAAACTGCAATTCACAAGCACGTGGATGTATTGAGTTTATTAGATTATATTGAGTACTGTGACATCCCTATATTCTATAGTCTTTGTCTAAACCCATTTCAGAGGATGTAACACACCCTGCGTTCCATTCGAAAGGGCTCATCCCTATGCCCTAAAAAGGGTTTACGCTCCGGAGTGAGAGCTCGAAGGGCTGAAGGGTGTAGGGGACCAAACAACTGTTTCTTAAAGCGCCCTTCTATGTCATCATCCTGTGACGACACGGAGGCGCTGTCATCATGGAAAGAATCAGCACAAAGGATCATGGGGGCCCGAAGTGTCCATCAGTTGTACCCTTCGAAATCCTTCATTCCGAAGGGCCCTTTGAAGTGACCAGTTTTGAGCACTTTGATTTGGAACGACCCTTCAAATTTGGCGGCCATGATTGGTTTCACTTCGAAGTGCCCTTCGGAGGGCAATATATCCCGTTTGGAACGCACCAACAGTGTCCTAACTACACGCAATGCGACGCTGTGTCACGCGATAAAAAGTATCTTTTCCATGTTAAAGGATTAGTTCACTTCCAGAACAAAAACGTACAGATAATATACCCACCCCCTTGTCATCCAAGATGTTCATGTCTTTCTTTGTTCAGTCGTAAAGAAATTATGCTTTTTGAGAAAAACATTTCAGGATTTTTCTCTATATAGTGGACGTCTATGGTGCCCCGTGTTTGAATTTCCAAACTGTAGTTTAAATGTGGCTTCAGGATAATTTTGAAATGATTTTTGAAGTCGACATACCCTAACCATAGCAGTCCATTATATGGAGAAAAATCTTGAAATGTTTAACTCAAAAAACATAATTTCTTTACGACTGAAGAAAGACAGACATGAACATCTTGGATGACAAGGGGGTGAGTACATTATCTGTAAATTTATGTTCTGGAAGTGGACTTCTCCTTTAAGTGGAGTTTTAGTCCTAACTAGCTGCAAAGGCCACAAGCAAAATTTCTATTTTAGAAATGGTTTCTATTTCCGCAAAGTCATGGCTGGAACAACAACATACAATATATGACAGTGATAATCTCTTGTGCTTTATTATAAGTTTAATGTGAGTTTGAATATCACTTTGCGTGACCTTATAGCCATACTGAACGCAACAGATAGTTTACCTCAGATTTTGAAAATAAATTAAAGCAAAGATGTGCATTAAAGCAGCAAACTCCATAACAAAGATGGTATCAGTCACTCAGTATGTATATTAAAAGACTTAATATTTATGAATTAGATTAAAAACGTATACATTTTGTTGTGAGTGCAGTGTGCTTCCAAAAAGAGCCCGCACACACGCTTTTGATTGGTTGTGATATTTGATTAATTCTATCACGTTATGGTGTGGCATCGCATCTGGTTTGGATACCCAAATTGCTTGTCACTGGAATCTTGTCGCATCACATGTAGTTAGGATACGGTGTAAGACAATGATGGTTTATTCATTCTTTTGAATCAAATTTTTAAAAGGGATTGTATTTTTAGGATTTTTTAAATAATTATTTCTATTATTTGCTCATTTGGTGCTTGATTTTGCAAATTGGTGTGACTTACCATATTATTTTAATGTATTATCTTAATTATGAACAAACTGGTTTGTAGTGCAAACAGTTTTACCGTTTACTACACAGTGTTATTCTTCTGTAAATTTGTTATACAAATTCACGTTGGATTTGGTTTTGTAAGTATCTAATATTTATCACTGCCGAATACCTGAAAATAATCATCACTCAGTCACTGGTGGAAAGCTTTAAAACTCGGTCCTGGAGGGCCGTGTCCTGCAGAGTTTAGCTCCAACCCCTATTAGACACACCTGAACCAGCTAATAAAGCTCCTAATAGGCATAGAAACTTCCCAGCAGGTGTGTTGAGGCAAGTTGGAGCTAAACTCTGCAACTCTGCTTTAAAGCGACTGTTCACTTAAAAAACTACAATTCTGGTTTTCTCACCGTCTATGAGGTTTTTTTTTTTTTTGTTTGTTTTTTTGTCAAACACAAAAAGAAAATATTTTGAAGCATGTTGGTAACTAAACAGTTGACGGTAGCCATTGACTTCCATAGTATGGGGGAAAATAACCTGCCAGTGTTTTTTTTTTTTTTTTTTTTTTTTTTTTTTTTTTTGCCATTTAATTGCTTAAGAATTGAAAACTGTACATGTTAAAAGAATATCCACCAAAATGGTTTTCAGCCAAGGGCCGGGATCCACTAGGGGATGACTCAAAAATGTTTAAAAATGAGCTAAAACATATAAAACTCAGATAATTCACCTTCAATAAATAAATAAATAAATGCACTGGATATGTGAGGTAGTTTCATGTTAAAAAGGTTATTTTTAGATCTGAAAAAAAAGGAATTAACAAAATCACAAAACTTCATGGCCATTTTAGAATGAATATATTTTATTCTCATCCCAGACGCTAAAATACTTAGTGGGTTAGAAAATTTGAGTGCCAAATGCAAACAAGTCATGGGCCTTTGAATATTGCTGTAGTCGGTGTGAGGCCCTAAAGATAAAATGTGCAAGAATCACTAATCTATAGTCTTCTGTTGATTTTGTGTTATTTATTTGACGATACATTTGTAACAATAAGGATCCGAAAATAAATCCATATTAAAAACATTTAGTTACAGATATGACCAGCAGGTGGCGTAATTGGACCACAAAGTTTTTCTTTCTTCACCTAAAGTCACTGCAGTCGTAAACGTGGCCCTGCACTTAGTAAGTTCATTGTGATACTGTGATTACTCCTGTGTTCAGCTTGACTAACTACTGAATTTCTATTACAATGGTAACCAGCTGAGTATCAGGTTACTTGTAGTCACACTATCTGTATTTTGGAGCTGTTTGCAAACATCATGCCTGTTACCTGTGACCTTAAACACCTCCAGTACATCTCCTGATGCATTAACAGTATCTAGCTGTGAGAAATGTCACAGCCTTAAGAATAATGCAATCACACTTGACATGCATCATCTTAAATGGGTTCTAGAGACAGAAAAACACAGAGTCCCAAGCCACCCACTCCAGACCCTTCACACGTCTCAGAGCTGGAGAAATCAGTGCTTAGCAGCACAGATGGATCTTACACAACATATCCAGGAAATCAACTTTCAGAAGACTTCTGTCAAGAACTGAAAAATTGCACTTGTTTTTGGTTGATCAATAGACCTTAGTCAGAGTAACGGCATATTTGTTTTTCATTTCTGACAGGAATGAAAATGAGGTTGTGAGGGATTGAAGTACAGCGAGTTCAGTGGATTGTACTGTTGTTTAACAACATGTCGATTGTTCAGCTGATGAAAGGTTCTTCTGAAAAAAAAAAAAGTCTGTATAGAAAAAAAACCTCCATAAAACAGTTTAAAAGTTGCGAGTTCTGAAAATTATGTGATCTAGGACGTTTATACAGTGTATACCATTGTAAAGACTTTGTCTGTTCCTCACAGCCTCGTTTACAACTACATTAAATATTGAGGCATTCTGCATCCAGATAATTTTCTTTGCTACGTAGCTCTCTGAAATGCTTGATTCTGATAGGTTAATCGCAACATATGAGACCCTTGTCAAAAGCAAGGCTTTATATCAGGGGCGTTGGGAATGGGAGAGGCAATGTCTCCTCAAAATATTGGAATATTGGATGAGAACAAAAAATCATAGTACAAAAATAAAATAACACCAATATTACAAAATATAACATATAAATCACTTACATTGTCCAGTAGCGACACCAGCAGGTAAATTTACAGCAGGTGTCCACGTCTCTCTGGCCTTCACTGAGCCCATTGAGTTTTAATAGACCCCCTAAAGCATGCAATATGATTGGATATGACTGGTTATGATCAGTTGTGATTGGTCTTGTGTTCGTGCGCGTTCCACGTTCGCGAAACAATATAATTGCCTTAAAGAAGTTCACTTCCAGAACAAAAATTTACAGATAATTTACTCACCCCCTTGTCATCCAAGATATTCATGTCTTTCTGTCTTCAGTCATAAAGAAATTATGTTTTTCTTATTTTTATTTTTTTTGAGGAAAACATTTCAGGATTTCTCTCCATATAGTGGACTTCTATGGTGCCCGTGAGTTTGAACTTCCAAAATGCAGTTTAAATGCAGCTTCAAAGGGCTCTAAACAATCCCAGCTGAGGAAAAAGAGTCTTATCTAGCAAAACGATTGGTTATTTTCTAAAAAAAAAAAGACAATTTATATACCTTTTAACCTCAAATGTGTAGCTCTGCGTGTACTCCGTGTATTCCGGTTTAAGACAGTTAGGGTATGTTGACAACTCCCATCACATTTTCTCCTCCAACTTCAAAATCCTACATCGTTGTAGAAATACCGACGCAGTGTTTACAAAGTGAACGTTCAAAGAAGATAAAACACCCTTTACAAAACAGCAACTATGTTGAAGTTGGAGAAGAAAATGAGATGGGAGTTTTTTTACTTATCCTAACTGTCTTGAACCAGAATACACAGAGCTCACACAGAGCCAAACAAGACGAGCATTTGAGGTTAAAAAGTGTATAAATTGTAATTTTTTTAAGAAAATAACCAATCATTTCGCTAGATAAGGCTCTTCTTCGTCAGCTAGGATCATTCAGAGCCATTTGAAGCTACATTTAAACTGCATTTTGGAAGTTTAAACTAGCAGGCACCATAGAAGTCCACTATATGGAGAGAAATCCTGAAATGTTTTCCTAATAAAACAATTTCTTTACGACTGAAGAAAAAAAGACATGAACGTCTTGCATGACAAGGGGATGAGTAATGAGTAATGAGTAATTATCTGTAAACTTTTGTTTTGGAAGTGAACTTTTCTTTAATGAGAAGACTAATTTTAAAAAGTAAACAACTCACACACTTATATATAACTTATTTGTTACATCAAAATAAGACTTAAAAATGGTATGAAAACATGATCTGTAAGAGTTTTTAGTGAGTAATCAACTTGGTGAAATTTAAAGTATATTTCACTTTAAATTAATATTTTTTGTCTAATTATTTATTTTGTGATAACTGTTGACTGGATATATATTTTCGCATTTTTATGACCACTGAACCACATACTGTATTTGACCATTGGCAAGCAATCTGGTGCTAGTTTGATGCCTTTCTTAAGTATTTGTGGTTTCTTTCTATTTACATAATGAAATAATTTAAGGCCCAGTTTCACAGACGGGGCTTTAGAAAACATTACTGTTGTGCATCTTGAGACAGAACAATGGAACTGACATATTTCAAGATAAGTCGGAGCAAGATATTTTCATTTGCATTTTAGTCTGGGACTAGCTTAAGCGTTGTCTGTGAAACCAGGGGCCATCATTTCATCATTGAAGCCATCATTACAAAATAAGCCTACAAAAACTGTACGCTTGGGGCTGAGGAGTTGATCATTTTGATTTTGTGCTGATCAACTGATTGTACTCATACTTAACATAAAAGTTCTGATAAATGATGTATGTTACAATAATGTTTAATTAAGTTTGGCTACATGATCACATCAGACCTCACACAGAGCGAGAGTATAGGCTGGTTGTTAGGAACTCCTTAGGGGCTGAAGCAGAAGCAGCAGTTCTTTGATGAAAGAAAGAAAGCCTATAGACAGATGAGCAAGCCCAGCTGTCCAGAGCCCCTCGGCATCAGTTTACAGCAGCCTAAGTGCCTCCCCAAGAGATCCCAGAGCAAATGGACCCCGCTATACCCTTTACCATATGATATGGCACATACTGTCCGCATAACAGCATGCTTATTATGCAGGCACACATGCACACACAAATCTTAGAACAAACTGTTCTTTCTCCATGGAGTATCACTTTATTTTATTGCTTTTATGTCAGAATTGCAGGGCAGTAAATGCACATGCCCTCCCCGCAGACACTCAAACAAACGCATGCATGCTGAAACAGCTGATTCTCTCTCCTCCTCAGGGGGCCTCCGCCTGGTGCCAGACCCAACGGCTGAATGTTGTAATACTGTTATTCTGTAGCACTTAAATGCCTCAGCTGTCGAAAAAAATTCAACTCGACTGCCAAACATCCTGGGCCCAGTACAAACTTCAGGGATGTTTTGATATGGTTTCTTCTGACCTCTACTGTCTGAACTGAGCCTTCTTTTCACAGAAAGATCTATTAAGTAATTAATTAATTCATTATTTTCACTCTAACACTGCATGTAAGAAAGTAAAACTTATGCCGCTGCAATCCACATTAATTTCGTATCTGTATACAGTAATGGCATGTAAACAGTTGTCTAATTTGTATCTATCTTGATTTCTTAAATGGAATTTTAGAAGAAACATCTGAGACAAAGAAGATACTTGAAGTAAACATAACTAACAGCTCCATTAATTCTCCTTAAGCTTTTGAAAAAGAGAGAAAAAAGTTGTTCCTCAAACTTCGGAAAAACTAGAACTAGAACAGGATAAACTATAAGCAGATGATCTGTCATCTGACGCACAAGTATTTGAGTATATGGCCTGTTACAGCTGTGGAGTCAGATTGTGTAATTAGTTCTACTTGTAATGGTTTTCTAAGTGAACAGAAGGTCCTCTTCTCCACCTCGCCCCGGCCCTCTTCCTGTGTATGATGAATAATGCTTTGATCATCTAGAGGGGGATGGATCAGTGCATGTGTGACTGATAGAGACAGAAAGAAAGCAGGAAAAGGAGCATTTGTGTGTAAACTCTCCAGATGTGTGTGTGTGTGTGTGTGAGGGTGGAAAGTTGCTGGAAAATCAATCACATCCATTGACAGTTCTTATCCGGGATGAGGGCTCACCCGGGGATTCCCAAGAGACTCATACAGTGGTCCATCATGCTCCTGGCAGAAGGGGCTGATGGGATGAAGTGACCATCCCATCTGTCGGGACATGGACATCACACGTATGGCTGGACATCTCAACACCTCCACTATCTATCTATCTATCTATCTGTCTATCTATCTATCTGTCTGTCTATCTATCTATCTGTCTGTTTTTATTTATGAAATATTTTTTAGTATTTCATTGGAAAAGATTACAACTGAACTTTCAGTTTCAACACCTATCGCAATTTGTGACTATTTTATTTTTTTGACAAATTGGTGGAGAATTCATCTGAATTCTTATGATCTCATTCATACATTTTTGTACAAAAAGGTTAAGGGTCAACTGTCATGCTCAGTTTTTTTCTAGAAACTGCACAGTTTCATACAAATTAAATCCTACATTCATACAAAATCACGAACTTGTAAAACAGTTAGGATATCACTTCTTTATAGAGTGTTTTCATGACACGTCATCAGCCATATCAATGCCACTGAATATAAACAATGCCACTGAACTGAATGAAACATATTTTTGCTGATAATGGCTGCAGATAATGATCAGTTATTGTAATGTTTTGGGCTGTACTAATCAGTAAGACCATGAAAAATAGTTGGAGTACTATAAGTTATAACAAATCAAGGAGAAGAGTGCAAAAAAACTGTAACAAGAGGCGTTTGTGGTTGGCAAACTTAACTAGGATTTCCATTGCAGAAATCCTGACAACTTTTGTATTTGTTCTTATAATTTCCGGTCAGGTAGGTGAAATATTAGGCTAATATAATTAATACTGCTCGTAAGTATCTTTACCACCAACTTTAGTTTGTCAAAATATTTTACACATATTTTACATATTATACACATTTTTAGGAAATTAAAGTGGCTGTAGCAATTCTGTAGTAAAAATGGCCAAATATTAAAGATTAAAGAAGTGGATATCTGAATGAAATACTGGTTAGTCAATATTAAACAAGGATTGGATCACGCAGTAAAATGTAAAAACAATCATCAGGCCAATGGCACCCTTTGCAGGCATTTGTTATAATGAATAATGTACATTAGTTTTACAGTTTTGTTCAATAAAACCATATGATTACTTGCTTTTGATACTTTATTTGAACTAATTATTGCCTCATTGCTATTATATATGTATTTTAATTAATTCTAAATGTTATTGTTTGCTTAGGTCTGTTTTTATTACCTCAAAAAATTATTTATAATTATATTACTCAATTCAGTATAATAGATTGATTGCTCGATTACCAAATAATCTTTAGTGACAGCTCTCCACTCACTTTTTAAATCACTTCATTTTGGTGAGTTTTTCCACCCCATTACAAATCATTGACTTTGAAATTATCAAAGTAAGTATGCATATTTTTTATTGCTTTTTTTATTATTTTTATCCTTTGTAGCCTATTACACATATTCAATGGAATAGTGATAATAGACACGTAAACTGCCAGAAATATATTTTAAAATATTTTAAAAAATAAAATACATTTTGTATATAATAGATTTTTGCATTACACACTTCATTAAAAGATAAATCTAGCAAAAAAAATCTGAAATTATCTATGTATGTTTTTATAGTACATATTTGTGGGCTTTTCACTTTAATTACACAGAGACAGAAAAAAACGCACACACATACACATTAGTAGTAGGATGGGAGACACAATTACACCGTTTCCTAAAACGACTTACAACATGAGCAGATTGCTGAACATCAGCACTTTGATTCCTTTGTGTGTGTGTTTGTGTGTGTGTGTGTGTGTGTGTGTGTGTGTGTGTACACCCTTGCAGACAAAGACAATATCCTTCATGTCTCATCCTTTTGATACATCTAAAAGCATTCAATAACAACACATCAGAAGTACTTTATGCTGAACCGAGCAATCCACTGGGTTGATTTATTTGTGTGCTTATTTTAGCTTTATGCCATAAATTCAACATGGATTGAACAAAGAAAGATTTACTGTCTTTGTGAAGACTGTTTCTGTTTAGTGCTTACTCAGCATCTGCTCATTGTTTCTTCATTTAGCACTCTGCTGCTGTGTATGGATATTCATTAGAGTCAATTGAATGATATTGATACTGGATTCAGCCAGTAAACCGTCAGGACTGTGATTTATTGGTACTTATTAGAGAGCATTGATCAGTATTGAGCTGAGAGTTGGTGGAGCCGCATGTAGCTGATTGATCACACTAGCTGCTCTCTATAGCGGCCTGGGAGTCATTAGCAGCGCAATAATAATTTGCTTTCAATGAGTGTCTGTCTGAATCAAGACTTTTTCGTCAGCCAATAAAAAACTCGTTGAGCGAGTGATGCTTTTTTGCCCAGTGATTGATACACACAAGTACAAAACTGTTTTCTGAATTATGTTACTGTAATGAAGCTGTGAGTGATGTTGCCGAAGTGTACATTTCTTTACAACTGATAAAGTATTTTAGGTGGTCACTAGATTTTTTTACACAAACACATCGATTTACTTCAGAAGGACTTTATTAACCCCTCGGAGCCATGTGGAGCACTTTTTATGATGGATGGATGCACTTTATTGGACTTCAAAATCTCAACACCCATTCACTGCCATTATAAAGCTTGGAAGAGCCACAGCATTTTTAAAAAATATAACTATAAAAGTCATATACACCTAGGATGGAGTAAATCATGTGGAAGTTTTCATTTTTGGGTGAACTGTACCTTTAAGAAACTAGACTAGTGTTCAAAAGTTTTGGGTTGGGAAGTTTTTTCAGTGTTTTAATGTTTTCTTATTTCACCAAGGCTGCTTTATTTTATTAAAAATACAGTAAAATTGTGAAATATTTTTACTATTTTAAATAATTGCTTTCTGTTTGAATATAGTTTAAAATTTAATTTATTCCTGTGATGCAAAGCTGAATTTTCAGCATCATTACTCCAGTCTTTAGTGGCACATGATCCTTCAGAAATCATTCTAATATGCCGATTTGCTGTTCAAAAAAACGTTTTTAACTATTATCACTGTTGGAAACTGTTTAAATATTTGGTGGAAACAATTTTCAGGATCCAATGATTAGCAAAAAGTTTAAAAGAACAGCATTTATTTGGTGTAGTAACATTATAAATGTCTTTACTGTCCCTTTTATTCAATTTAATGCATCATTTACTTTTTAAAAAGAATTCTGATCCCAGTTTTTTAAAGGTAGCGTGCTGGATTTGAGATCATTCATTCATGTAGCACAAACACAAATTCTACCTAACACTAAATCCAAGTATGAGCAATGCTAATAATAGTGATTATTTGCTCATACTCCAAAAATGATTTAGCAATATAACACAAGAATAAGGCTTCACTAACACCAACACTAACAAAACTTGCCCAAAAGCATTTCGAGGGCAGCACCGTTAAAAATCCGGTGTGTAAAATGAACATTTTTTGGTGAGGCTCCTCTGATAAATTTGCATTATTAATACTGTGGACTTGGCAATACTATCTTAGCGCACACTAACTGCGTCCCACTGGAGTAACTGAGGTTAAGGACCTTACTTATAGAGACACACTAGTGAGCAACAATGGGAATCAACTTTCTCACAATTTCTTAGGATAAAATCAGGAACATTTCTTTAAAAATCCCTGATCTTCTGGAGTAACGTAAGAAGGTTCCATCCATCCCCCTATCTACAACCCAATATTTGCATTTATTGGGCTATTACCGAGTGATTAATTGGTGTCCCACAAGATGCATGACATCAGTCCTCCTGCATCATTGATGTTCAGGGCCTCCCTACGGCCTGTAACGACGTTCCTGGAAAAGGCTGGTCGGAGCTTTTGGAGGAGGTGTAGGCTTGAGTGCTTCACCATGGGTCAAGATTGGCTATTGGAAGGCTTTGTTTTGAGAGAGCATTCTGGGACTGGGATCGATAGATCAATGCAGAGAATTGTATGGATGTCTTGAATTCCTGTAGAGTGGTCTGCCCCATTGCCCCACCCTCTCCTCTTGAGGTGGCCTATCTCTCTGGGGTGACTGGCTGCTAATGTGCTAATGTGCCCTGCTTGACTTCTCCCTGAAGCCAACAATGCCCTCTGCTCCTCACTGTTTCTCAAACATATGCTGGAGAGACAATGAAGAGGGTTTTTGTGGGTGGATGAGTTGAGGTATCTTCAGCTTGAGTTAACCTGGAGGGCTCTTGGGTGGGAACAACGGTGTTGTCAGTGTTAACCATTGTTGGGACTCAAATGCGAATGTTGGGACTCTGAAATAGAGGCAGGCCATGGGAGGAGATAGAGAAGCTCCACTGGTTGTCTGAAAGGCCAAAGGGCCCGTCATTCTCTCAGGCTATAATGAATATCGCATAAGTGCAACAGATTGTGGGGTGTCTCCAAAACAGTGAGACTGTCACAGAAGAGCAGAAAATACAATGCAGACTCCACTATTCATGAGTTTTATTCATCCTCTCCAGAGACTCACATCACAATGAATGTTAAGATGATGTTAATCAGACAATGACGTGTTATGGAATGACTAGCGAATTACTAGTCACACATCTGTCTATCTATCTATTTATTTATCTATCTATCTATCTAGTATCTATGTTATTGTTTTGAAAAGTCTGTACTCTATAGTATTATAATGTAAAACAGATGCTGACAGTTTCAAAAAAGCCAAGTGTGAACATAGCCTTAATTTTATTTGTCTGCACTAAAAATACCAAGGGATGTTCTCAGCCAATTAGAAGATAAGCCACTTCCAGTCAGGACCCCCTGCACGGCTGACTGTTTTTAGCACAGCAATTTGGAACTATTTTGGTGTATGTAGATTATTGTCCTTACTTTGATCCTCCTTGCTAAAATGCAAACACAACCATGGCTGCATGCACACAGACACACGCACACACACACATTTCCCCTATGTAACGATTGAGTCTCTGGCAACCAAACAGTTGTTTTATCCCAGTGTGAGCACAGACAGAGGAAGCAATAGTCTTCTGGCAAGGCAACAGCTGTTTTCTTTGGCCTAGCTGTGCTTGGACTGTATTACAATGAAGGCAACCCTCAAACTTAAACAAATGGAGGGGTCAGCTGGGAAGTATTCTCATTTTAATTTGAAGAAGACAAAAAAGTTCACCAGAAACCCAGTTAAGAGAAGATTATGTCATAATGCTTCTTTCAACTGTAAAAATGTCTGTGCCCTTGTTGTTAAGAGCATAAACTTGTGGTTTCAACTAAAGTGAGAGACCAAATTTACTGTTTTACCACCTTCTTTCATCCAATATTTATTTGCAGTACTGACAGACTGTGGGAAATCTTATGGAACAAGATCTAATTTTCTAACTTCAAAATCGTCTGACATAATTGTTTTACATTTTTTTGTAAACAGCGTTTGACGTTCTTTGCACGTTCGCTTTGTAAACACTGGGTCTGTACTTTCCGCTACTTCATATGTGACCTTTCCAACATTACGTAATGTGCAAAGTCGGGCTGGAGCAAGATGAGAATTTGTGGTTAAAAAGTATATACTTTTTTTTTTTTTTTTTTTTTTAGAAAATGACTGATCATTTTGATAGATAAGACCCTCGGCTGGGATCGTGTAGAGCTCTTTGAAGCTCCACTGAAACTGCAGTTTGGACCTTCAACCTGTTGGTCCCCATTGAAGTCCACTACATGGAGAAAATCCTGGAATGTTTTCCTCTGAAACCTTAATGACATGAACATCTTGGATGACAAATTGGTAAGTAAATTATCATAAATATTCACACAATTTTTGTGTGTGTGTGTGTGTGTGAGGATTGGTCTTTTTTTATATGAAGTCAGTATTTAAATTATGCTTTTGATGCACTTACATCTGTTCGGCAGTTACTAACTAACTTTTTAACCGACCGATAATCATATGCCCGTGGGAAAAAAATGTTTTTTATTACTGTAAAGCATTGCACAACTAATATTAATTGTAGAAATTAAATCTTACTAATCATATATTTCATAAAGGATAAAAAACACTTTTTTTGTCAGAACAGGAATTTTAATTGAAAAAATAGTAATAATAGCAAGATTTAATGATACTTAATTTATTCCTATTTAATTTGATTTATGAACATTTATTACTGTCTTAAAGAACAGGTTGTTCGAGATATAAATATAACATTCTGCCGTGTGAGTATCACTCTGTACCAGTGGACCTTATTTACAAAAAATAATTTATCATGTAAATTACAAGAGTATCTCAAAATCTCTGCAAAACATCACTGATTTGTTTATAATTGTAATCAATTTTAATTTATGCTTAGTCATTAGTTTATGCAAGTCATTCTAGTTATTTTAATAAAGCCAGCTATACATAACATCAGTGTGAATTCACAAAATACTTGACTTAAACTGGCTTAAAGCACTTTGCAATTGGCCATGTGGCCAGCAGGACATCCCTATGTTGAGAGGTGCAGACAGTTGAGGTCAAATGTTTACATACACCTTGCAGAATCTGCAAAATGTTAATTATTTTACCAAAATAAGAGGGATTTGTTATTTAGTACTGACCTGAATAAGATATTTCACATAAAAGAGAAAAGTTAACATCCCCTTGATTCTTAATACTGTGTTGTTACCTGAATGATCCACATCTGTGTTTTTTTTTGTTTAGTGATAGCTGTTCATGAGTCCCTTGTTTGTCCTGAACAATTAAACTGCCTGCTGTTCTTCAAAAAAAATCCTTCAGGTCCCACAGATTCTTTGGTTTTTCAGCATTTTTGTGTATTTAAACCCTTTACAACAATTACTGTATGATTTTGAGATCCATCTTTTCACACTGAGGACAACTGATTTTTTTTTTAACTGTCCCTAAATATCATATTTCTTTTCATTTAGTACTGCTTTTCAGAAGTTACAGAAGATACTTACATGTTTCCCAGAAGACAAAATAAGTGAAATTTACCCTGATCTTTATATTAAAAAAGTTTTCACCCCTGTCTCTTAATGCATTGTGTTTCCTTCTGTAGCTTCCGAAGGGCAGTACTAAATGAAGAAAAAAAGTTATTTAGGTGGTAAAAAGATATTTATGTGTAAAAATGTACATATTTTCATTTTGTTCAAAAGTTTACACCCCTGCATTGTGTTTCTGTAATAGTTGCATATGAGTCTCTCAGTTGTCCTCAGTGTGAAACGATGGATCTCAAAATCATACAGTCATTATTGGAAAGGGTTCAAATACACAAAATGCTGAAAAACCAAAGAATTTGTGGGACCTGAAGGATTTTTCTGAAGAACAGCAGGCAGTTTAACTGTTCAGGACAAATAAGGAACTCAGAAACAACTATCACTAAACAAAAAAAAAAAAAAATAATTAAAGGCATTTTGCATGATCCTTCTTATTTTAGTAAAATAATTAACATTTTGCAGATTCTGCAAGCTGTATGTAAACTTTTGACCTCAACTGTATATCCACTTCTTTACAAAAGGTAACATTTCTCAGGTAGTGCTTTGTTACAAACTGACATAGAGCTGATGTTTGTGCACACTGCATTCAGATGCCAGATTCCGCTGCCATTGTGTGCAGTGTTGACATACAAAGGTCCTGCTCTTTGATGAGGGCATCTCTGTCTACAGGTCATGTTGGGTCATCTGGACCATCCCGGCTCAACGCTGCTCTTTGTGAAGGCATGCTAATCTTGATTTTGAGCAGACTGCAGGCCAGGATGTGCAGCTTCTCTGTTAACACCCGCTGCATTCCAGTAGGCCGCTGTTGAAAGGCCGTTCCTCTGCTGGAATGGAGGCTATTTATCCAGTCAGGTGTAAAAAGGGACACATGAGATTAACCAGGGAGTAAATGGGAAATAAGAGGTTTACAAATATTGTTGGCTTCTTGTGTGATAAATTGCTTGTGATATTACTCATTTGGATTAAAGTGTCTGCTTAATGCGTAAATGTAAATAGGAGGCAAGTAGATGATTACAATATTAATTTTAAGATAACTTGCCTTTATGCAGGGAAAGATGGCCGTACATCTTGTTTTTTTTTTCTGGGATTTTGAAGCTTGTATGAGTCATTAATGTGTTTACAGATTAAATTGTGAGGCTCTGGGCACCGGTTTGCTATTTTATAATCATATCCTTGACCTTCACTCATATTACCAGTGTAAGATTTCTAGATGCGGAATCTGGGTTGTTAATGAAAGTTATTCTGACCTTTGTGGTTTTGTGGCTTTCTGCTGGCAGTTTGATTAATTTTGTCAAGTCGCATGAGGATGTCTGCAATCCATTTGTAAATGAACTGCGGTATGTATGATCAAACGAAGATGGCATCAAATCAATGATGTGATCACTCTTTTTGGCTGCTGCATGGATTTCCAGGAATGCTGAGGAGGTGATCAGGAGGAGAGAGATTCCTATCATGTACAGATGCACCAGGGGACGTCATTTAACCCTATCTCTGTCTCAAATTTCTTCCTGTCCTTTTTTTTTAAAGCCCATATTGTATACAAACACATGTAATGTAGACTATATTAAAAAAAAAAAACCCTCATAAAGGAGCAATATACTATATATATATATATATATATATATATATATATGAAGTTCATTTGCAAAAAACAGATAACTCCATTTTTAACAATTTTCCAAAATCATGTTTTTGCATTCTGCATTCCAATTAATCTCAATCAAACTGCAGTTATTTTGTTAGCTAAAAAATAACCCAAAAAAATAAAAAATAAAAAATACAGCTAACTAACACAATAAAATGCAATAAAAAAATGATAATATAATAAAAAACATGATTTTTTTTTTGTTTGTTTTATATATATCAAAGGATAATTTAAAGCCTTTGTTTTTGTTAATTGAGAAAAGCACGAAGTAGACATTACAAAAGGCGGCATTTATTTATTTATTTATTTTGGGCGCATTATCCCTTTAATTAGCTCTTTATTAATATTAAGATTTTTTTTTCAGATTCTTTCAGCGTAATTTCACAAAAAATAATTTAATATTTACATATTAATAAAAAAAATCTGAAAAAAAGGATAGCTCACCAAAAAAATAAAAAGAAAATAAAAAAAACAAAAAGAAAATGGACAAAAAAAGTAAATGAAAAGTTAAAGTTATGTTTTTAGTGTGATTTCTCAGCCAAATTTATTAATATGCAATTAATTATATGAATTAATTGCATTTTATATATATATATATATATATAAAAGTTTAATATATCATATAATATATCAAAAGTTTAAAGCCATTGTTGTGTTATATGAGAGCATTAAGCATTAAGTAGACATTACAAAATGTAGCTTTAATTAGTTCTTTATTAATATTTTTTTTTTTTAATTTTAAACATTTTTTTTTTCTTCCAGAGTATCATTGATTTCACTAAAAAATTATTGCATATTTATATATTAATAAAAAATCTGTGGAATGTGGATATGTATTCTTTATTAATTAAAGGGGTAGCTCACCAAAGAAAATGCAAAAAAAAAAAGGAAGAAAGAAATGAAAATGAAAATAAAAAGTTAACGTTATGCTTTGAGATGATATGAATTGATATTGAATTGAATTGATGATATAAATTATAATAATTGCATTAATATATTATATTAATTATATTCATATTTACATATTAAAAAAAAAAAACTAATTAAAGGTACAGCTTGCCAAAAAAAAGAAAGAAAAAAGAAAGAAACATGCAAAAAGCATAACATAAATCCATTAACAAATTGTCAGAGCATATGTATTTTAAAGAACATTTCCAAACTTACATTACAGTGTAACATAGTCAAGTTTGGCTCTGAAAAATCACATTGGTTTCATGTGATTGTGATAACTCCAATATCAGCCTGAATCCAGCCAACATGATTAGACTTAATGTCATAATATTATAGTTCATTTATAATATATGTAATATATTATATTACATATATTATTACATATATATATATATATATATATATATATATATATATATATAATATATTATAAATATAATAGTTCTTTTTAATAATCCTTTTAATCTATTTTGTTTTTCTCATTTTCTCTGTTTTCGACAGAAAAAACAGCATACAGGTTTGTAATGACATAAGGGTGAGTAAATACTGACAAAACATTCATTTTTGGCTGAACTATCCCTTTCGAGTCAAACCAGTGATTTCACAGTCAAATTATACGGTATGCCTCTAATAAGCTGTGAGTATGTTCAAGTGCTTAATTTGTACATGTAAATCCGTGTGTGTAAGCAGGTGGGTGGGCAACTGTCTGGCACACTGCAAAGACCAAGATTGCAGAGCCAGCAGAAGATCTCAGTGATGAGTGGGTGGGGATGAACGAGGACCATCCTGAACCAGGATGGAGGAGACGGCTTTGGAATCATGCCGTACTGTATACTCTAACATACACACATGCATAGTCAATTATATGTAGAAACAAAACTGTTTCTTAAGGCTAGAATACACTGCACAAGGTTTCTGAACATATTTTAAAATGCTAGGCATCATACACTTTCTGACTTTGTAAATAGTTAAAACTAGACATCATACACTGAATGACCGAGATCACACACTACCAGACTTTCAAGCTGTTCCAAACAAGGAGACAGGTGACAAATGAAAACTATGTTGTTAAACATGTTTAATATCATGTTTAATATCCTCAAATTGAGTCTGTGACCATCATACTCTATGTAATTTTCTATGAAATCTAACTAGTGTCAACTTTTCTAAACTGTAAATTGGGGAAAGAATCTTGGCGAAAGTCATGTATCCTAGTCTTTACAAGCATGAACATGTACAACCTTAGAAGCTTGTCGTGTGAGCAAAAGTCTCCCGTCGCAAGTGTTCAGCAGTGTGAGAAGCGGTCTGTATTCAAATGCAGATGGTGGGTGTTGTTGACTGCTGAGTTGAAAACACAAAAGGAAACAAAATGTATGCCTAGAGACAAATACAAGAAAAGACTGGACAAGGAAAGGCTGTAGTGGCTCTAAATAAAAAAATGTATTATACAAATACAATAAAAATGCACTGAAAATTATAACCAATTCACCTCTTTTGAATGACGACTAAATATGTGTTGACAGAAGTACACTTACAATGGAAGACGGTGGGTCACTCATTGAACATTTGCTGCATAGACTTCTGCCCACACATATTTTTGTTTCTATAATACTCACAACTTGTTTACTCATTCATTCATTCATTCATTTACTTATTATGCTTTATGTAAAGGATTAGTTCACTTCCAGATGTTTAAGTCTTTCTTTCTTCAGTCAAAAAGAAATTACGTTTTTCGATGAAAACATTCCAGGATTTTCTCCATATAGTGGACTTAAATAGGAATCAAATTGTTTCAGTGAAGCTTCAGAGGCCTCTACACGATCCTAGCCGAGGAATAAGGGTCTTATCTACTGAATTGATTGATCATTTTCTAAAAAAATTAATTTGCATACTTTTTAACCACAAATGCTCATCTCGCACTAGTTCACACTTTTCACATTGCTTAATCACGTCGGGAAATGCCAGCCTGGTCTCATTGTTTATACGTAGGTATTTATACGTAACATTAATACCGTTTTACAAGCACAAAACATGCATTTTTGTATGTTTTTATTGATGCTGACATTTAAAATGCACAAATCGCTACATATTTTTAGCTAAAAACGTAAAATATTTACATATCTTTTATATCATTAAGATTCAAATGCATTTTTATCATTTAATCAATAAGCAATTTAGATTTTTAGACCCCTTAACATAACCCCAAACCTATACCTACCCTTTTTATAGTGAATAAGATAATTGATCAAAATATGCAGGGAAATTACCATTTTAGTAACAATATAACATTAATATTTATATATGTATATATATATATATAGTCGCTAATCTCACTCCTACCTCTAATCCTAACCATAACTATTTCTGTACAGTATAAAGAAAAACATGGCAGACAGATACGTGCACTTACAATGATTTATTTATTGCAAAAATGTCAAAAGCAGTACCAAAAGCAGTCCAAATAACGATGTGTTGCAGCCGCAGTCCTCTCTGGCGGAATATGGTAGGTTTGTGTCAGGTGCAGAACAGAATTTAAGTTGTTAATCACTGAAAATATTACGCAGATTATTATCCCGCTTTATTCCGTGAGAGCACGCATTATTCAAACATACCTCACCAGAAACAGTGCATGTCGCAATCTGTGATGAAAGGCGAGAGCCTGAGTTGTTTTATCATGTCCACAGGTTGAAGGGACTCCAATAATGTAATATTTAACCCCTGGAATGCTAATTTTACCAGAGGAACCCCAACACAAAACGTGTAGGGATGCGCGGGGCACAAACTAACGCGGGGTTAATTGTAACACACGTGGTTTAAATATTTCCACACATGCTAGCATAACCAAATTTACGGTATTTACTAGTTGCCATAGCAACACTATACAGATAAAAAAGTGTGCCAAAATTCAAAAGCCTTTTGATGATATCGCTGAATATTTATTTTACCATAGTAAAAGTAAATTTCTGGCTAAAGTGAATTTTTCTTCTCAGTTTTCAGTATTCATTTAAAATGAGATAAATGTGCTATTATTTTAATCACCAATCTGTTATTTATCAGTTTAGATAGTTTATTAATGCTTGGCAAACCAGCAGAAGACACAAACCACTTTTATATTCCAGTCGCGCTGATGGGGAAAGTTGTAACACCGTGTTACAATCTGCCCTGCTATTATTAAACTGTGCTATTCTATGACATTAGCCATGTAATTTTCACTATTTACTTTTATGGATTTTAAAAAGAAACCACAAGAAACAGGTGAATAAAGACTGGCAATTGATGTTTAATGTTGAAAATTTATTATTTCAAGAAATGAAAAGCATTTTGGCTCATTTATGTGTCTCGTGTTCTATGAGAGCAGTGTTTGGAGGGAGGGGTTGTGTTCTTTTAAATGTCTGAATGTGTTTCATCTATTTGCGCACATTGTTTTGAACTATACTGTATAGCTGTGTTTTGCGATCAGGGCCGTCCCACACATGGTTGCGATGTGTTCATTGTGAACCTTAAAAATTTGATATTTTTTTGAAGTCTTAAAAAGCCATTATTTTATTTGAAAAAGTTCATCATTTTATTTTATTGACCAAATATTTTAGTTTGTCGTGTATATTTCTTTCATTCGATCAGACAACATTTGAAGCTGTCATATGGTCATGTTACAACGTGCCCCTCATATGTTACAATGTACCCCACATATGGGGCATGTTGTCACTTTTCACTTCCTTTTTTTGAGGTAAATAACGAAAAACTTATACACTGTAATTATGAAACAAAGTGACATATGTACAAGTGTGAAATTAACATGGATAAAAAATTATCTCCGCTATTTTACCCCCTGGAACGCGGGGACCCCCCTCAAAATGTGACTAGACTACTTTTACGCTAGTTTTGAGTAGCAATTGTTTTGTTGTGAAAACCTGGTACCCCTGGCTGGTATATTGCTGCTGCTTACGTTTGCTGGCCTCGTTGCTCAGGATAAAAAGTTGTTTTTAAAACATTATGTAGGCCTATTCTTGGAAACGAGTTGGCAGCAGCAATCACACAGAACAGAACGAAATGGTATAATTTCATATTAAGTAAACAAGCAAACGATTTAATAATGCAATTGAAAGCATAAGGCCATTGATATGACCACTACAAACAACAATAATAATAAAATTGATGTGGCGATTTCAATATTCATAAGGATTAATTTTTAGGTGTTGTCAGTACATCAGTATTGTACATTTACATGCTAAAAACACGTAAGTATTTGTACATTTAGATGCTGTAAATACATCATTATTATACATTTTAGTGTTTGTAAAACGTAAGTAAATGTATGTTTTGTAGAACCACATTTTACGTAAAAGACTCTGGTTCAAAAATGTAAGGTAGGGCGAAAAACTGCATCGCATTTCCTCCAACTTCAAAATTGTCTGACATCGTTGTTTTAGCTTTTGACTTACTTTACACATTTGCTTTGTAACCTATGTCACCTATGTGTGATCTTTCCAACATGATTACGTAATGAGTGAAGTTGAACTAGGGCAAGATGAGCATTTGTGGATAAATTTTTATATTGTTTTAGAAAATGGCCAGTTGTTTTGCTAGATAAGACCTTTACTCCTCGGCTGGGATTGTGTAGAGCCACTTGAAGCTGCATTGAAACTGTAATTTGGACCTTCAACCCGTTTATCCCCACTGAAGTCCACTATATAGAGAAAAGTCCTGGAATGTTTCCCTCAAAAACGTTCATTTCTTTTCGACTTAATAAAGAAAGACAATAACATCTTGGATGACATGAGAGTGAGTAAATTATTTTATTTTATTAGGACAATTTTAATATGTTTATTCTTTATTAAGATGTTTTTCTCATGGGGACAGTTGGCCTGGTCTCCACAATGTAATGCAGGGGATGTTAGGTTTTTACTATTCTTGTGGGGACATTTGATCTGCAAAGTGCATGCAAAACCTGAGCAATGAACAAACGTTAAAAACAAGGTTATGAATATGATGCTGTGCTTCCTTTTTTTGTTTTTTTATGTATTGGAAAGAAGAAGTGTCCATAGGCTATAACAGACACAACTCGCAAATCCTGTCTCAACTGTTTAAAAGCCTTCCCATAACTCACTTACAACACCTGAGAAGAGGAACATCCTGAATGTTTGTACCTGAATAACCCAGGCAGAACCTCAAGTATGTCTCAGGTGTCAATGCATTTCCATGCAAGCATAAATTATGTAGCTAATATTATGTAACTAACAACTAATATCAAGCAGACTGATGCAGTGTAACTTTTCACTATCTCTGCATCTTTCCGCTAATATGCAAATACGTATTTCAGTGGAATGACATGTGCAACGGCAATGAACGGTCAAATAACTGCTGCTCATTTTGTTTATTTAGAAGCGTTTGCATCTCTCTCATTGCCAGATAGTGGTTATGAAATCTTTTCACTCTGTGGCTGTTGTTGTGAAATGCAGCACCTCTCTCTCTCCATCTCTATCTGTCCTCACTCTCTCAGGCTCTTTTTCAGTCTCTCTCTCACCCGATGTCTGCTGCCAAGGTGCAGTTTGCAACAAGTACACGCCGTACCCAGAGCTGAGCTGACAGCCGGCTTTCTCTCAGGGCTGAATCTCGGAAGAATGCAGTAAAAATCCCACACCCTTTCCAATTAATGAGCATCTATCAATCAAAGGGGCCACGTGACCCTCCCACTCACATTCATCCCCGCTGGTCAATAGTCACCGCTGGACAAAACCTCCACGCCCGGACCTCTCGTTCGGCTGCTTATATATTCATGAGAAGCATGGGATTGTTGCATTTCAATCTTTGAATTTAGTGGAAAAAATCACATATTCAAAGCCATGAATACAAAAGAAAGTTTTAAAAGGAATGGTGGTACATTTGTGATTTACATACAGATGCTACATGGATGACACTAAACTGCATTATGAGCGGTGGTTTTGTTCTCAGATGCTGATCAAGAGTCGGCAGTGACTATTTCTGAAGTCACTGATCATTTTAAACGAAAATTTTTATTTTTTTTTTATTTACTCACACTCAGGCAATCCAAGGTATAGATGAGTTTCTTTTCTCATCAGTACAAGTATGGAGAGATTTAGCATTACATGACCTGCTCACCAGTGGAACTGTAGTGAATGGGTGCCATCAGAATGAGAGTCCAAACAGTTGATAAAAACATTACCATAATCCACAAGTAACCCACACAAATCCATTGCATCAGTTAACACCTTGTGAAGCAAAATGCTGTGTTTGTAAGAAACTAATGACATCAATAAGATATTTTTACATTTAAACAGTCACCCTTGAGTCCATAGTCCATAATAATGCTGTTTAAAATTAAAAATGGTTTAATGATGGATTTATTTCTTAAAAAATATGCAGCTTTTCACTTCACAAGATGTTAACTGATGGACTGGAGTGGTGTGAATTACTTGTGAACTAGATAAAAAAACGTTTGTCAAGACAAACTTTAGGCTGACTTGAAAAATCCTAGCCTGAAAGTACAAAGTAGCTGTAAAAGCTTGAAGTTTTATACTTTATATAGATAGATTAGATGATTAGTATGTTGCTAGCATGATTATCATGTTTCTAGCATGACCATTAAGTAACTAGCATGTTGCTAGCATGATTAACATGTTACTAGCATGATTAACATGTTGCTAGCATGATTAACATGTTACTAGCATGTTGCTAGAATGTTTTTTTAGCATGATTAAGAAGTTACTATCATGATTAGCATGTTACTAGCATGTTGCTAACTTGTTTCTAGAATGATTCACGTTACTAGCATGATTAGCATATTGCTTGCATGTTGCTAGCATGTTGCTAGTCTGTTTCTGATTATCATGTTGCTAGCATGTTTTTATCATAATTAACAAGTTACTAACATTATTAACATGTTATTAACATGTTGCTAGCATTGTTTCTCCCATGACTAGAAAGTAACTAGCATGTTTGTAACATGATTAGCATGTTATTAGCATGTTGCTAGAATATTTCTAACATGAATAGCAAGTTGCTAACATGATAAGCAGGTTACTAGCATGTTGCTAGCATGTTTCTAACATGATTAACGTGTTACTAACATGATTAGCGTATTACTAACATGATTTGCATGTTACTAGCATGTTTTAGCATGACTAACAAGTTACTAGCATGATTCTAGCATGATTAGCATGTTACTAACATGTTTAGCATGATTAGCAAGATTATTACAATTATTAGCATGATATTAGCATGTTGCTAGCTTGTTTCTAGCATGAAAAACATGTTACTAGCAAGATTAGCATATTGTAGCATATTTCTAGAATGATTAACAAATTACTAGCATGTTAGTCTGTTTCGAACATGATTAGCATGTTGCTAGTTTCTAGCTATATTTGCAAGTCACTAGCATGTTGTTAGCATGTTTTAGCATGACTAACAAGTTACTAGCATGTTTCAAGCATTATTAGTACGTTAGTAGCATGTTGCTAGCATTTTTAGCATGACTAGCACGTTAATAGCATGTTTCTAGCATTATTAACATGCTGCTAGTATGATTAGCCTGTTGTTATTATTATATGTTATTAGCATGTTGCTAGGTTTTTTCTAGCATGATTAACATGTTACTAGCAAGATTAGCATGCTGCTAGCATGTTTCTTTCATGACTAGCAAGTTACTAGCATGTTTGTAGCATGATTAGCATGTTAGCATGCTACTAGCATGTTGCTAGCATGTTTCTTACCAGCATGTTACTAGCATGTTGTTAGTATGTTTCTAGCTTGACTAGCAAGTTACTAGCATGTTTCTAACATTATTAACATGTTGCTAGCATGATTAATGTGTTACTAGCATGTTGCTAGCATGTTTTTAACATGATTAGCATCTTACTAGCATGTTGCTAGCATGTTACTATCATAATAGGGCATGTTTCTAGTATGATTAGCAAGTTACTAGAATGATTTTAGTTGCTAGGCTTGGCTAGATAGATAGATAGATAGATAGATAGACAGATAGATAGAGAAATATTAGATAGAGTGGAAGCTTGAATGAGTTCGAATGGATTAGAAAGTAGCACACAGAAGGGAAGCTTAATTCTCAAGCCAGCCTAATTATTGTAATGTTTTTATCAGCTGTTTCTCAGTCTGACGGCACCCATTCACTGCAAAGGATGCATTGATGACCAAGTGATGTAATGCTCCATTTCTCCAAATCTGTTCTGATGAACAAACAAACTCATCTACATATGTGACCCTGGACCACAAAGCCAAATCTTAAGTAGAACGTGTATATTTGCAGTAATAGCCAAAAATAAATTGTATGGGTCAAAATGATTGATTTTTCTTTTATGCCAAAAATCATTAGGATATCAAGTAAAGATCATTTTCCATTAAGATATTTTGTAAATTTCCCACCATAAATATATCAAAACTTAATTTTTGATTAGTAATGTGCATTGCTAAGAACTTCATTTGGACAACTTTAAAGGCTTTTTTTTTTTTTTTTTTTTTTTTTGCACCCTCATATTCCTGATTTTCAAATAGTTGTATCTCTGCCAAATATTGTCCCATCTTAACAAACCACACACCTGTAGAAAGCTTATTTAGCCAGCTATGTATAAATCTGTATAAATGATTATGTATAAATTTCAATTTCAAAAAACTGACCCTTATGGCTGGTTTTGTGGTCCAGGGTCACATATTTGATAGCCTGAGTTTGAGTTTTATTTTTGGGTGAACTATTTCTTTAATGTTTCCTCTGCAAGTATACTTTCATTCATGCAAGCACATGGCCATAAACATCTGTGCGTTTGCTGTAAAGCGCTAAGCAATTCAAAAGCCTACGCGATCTAACAACCTTTTCCATATGTATCTCGCGCATTCATCTTCATGTATCACCCTCTGAATCATGCAAATGTGAACTAGCACCTATTACATTATAAGAGCTATTCATCACAAACACAGGGGTAGGAAAAATATAGCTTCCTTTATTTATAACTTTATTATAGTCTACTTAAAATTCTAGAGGGATGTATAATGTATAAAGACTAGAAGCTTTTAATTAAAACTACTTCATTTACATACTGTATAAATAAAGAATATTAAAAAATATATACCCAGTTACTACCAGGATCTGCTTTCAAGCAGAGAAATCTGCTTGGTCTTGGCTCTCACTTGTCCTGTGACATCAATCTCACATACATTTCAAAGTGATGTCAACCCACCCACGAGCACCTCATTGGCATATGCACACAGCAGGCGATGGATGGGCTGGGATTGGCCTGTGCATCTTTTAAAATCCAACCAATGGGAAACAACAAAGAGTCACCAGGAGATCTATTTGACCCCAAACTCTAATTCATACACTCCCTTGTGGGCCCCTCCTGAAGGAGGGATTTAGGTGCATGTAATGACAGCTCCTCATGCAATTAAATCTACACTCTAAGAAACACTGGGCTACATATGGACAAACCCAGCAACTGGGTTGTTTTGTCCTCACTGTAAAGTTAAATGTTTAACCTAACCTTCTTTTATTTAACTTAACTATTGTTTGAAAAATTACTATATGGCTGGCTTAAAATGAACCCAAATTTTGTGAATTAAAAATCAGACACATAATTACTAGCAGCATCACCAATAATCAAAAGGTGAACATTTATTAAATTGCCATTTTAAAAATGTTTATTATTTTATAATTATTTATTTATTCAACTGATTAATACATGCCGTTTATTGAACATATTAGTACATGTTCATTTTCAACTTATTTTGGGTTCATTTTAAGCAAGCAATACAGTCATTTTTAAGCAATAGTTTAGTTGAAACTACCCAAAAGGTTGAGTTAAAACATTTAACCCAGCCGCCATGTCAAAACAACCCAATCGCTGGTTTTGTCCATATTTTACTCAGCGTAAAGTATTCTTTTAACTGAAAAAAACAAAAAACAAATGTAAAAGTAAAAAAATCTTCCATAAGTATATATATCCCAAGAAGATGCATTCCCAAAAGCCTCTATATTATCACATTTGTGTATATTGAGTCTTCTGTGTTTAATATTTTGAAAACACAGTATATTGTTAATAAATTATTGTCTTTAAAAAGACTACATAATATACCTATATTGTTGAAATGATGTTTAAAAAAAAAGTAAAAAATATAAATCAATTTAAAATGTACTTTGACCCCTCACATTTGTGTATATTAATTTATATTAAATATTCAGTACTTTTAAAATATTTGTAATACTTTAGAATATTTTTAGAATACTATTTTTAAAAAGTAAAAAATATGAATAATATTTTTAACATGTATATTTAATTATACACAGTAAGGTTTTTGATGTTTTTTAAGTCTGTTATGCTCACAAAAGCTGCATTTATTTGATAAAAAAAAAAAAAACAACAGTAATATTGTGAAATATTATCACTATTTAAAGTAATGGTTTTATATTTTAATATACTTTAAAATGTAATTTATACCTGAGATGCAAAACTGAATTTTCAGCATCGGTCTTCAGCGTCACATGATCCTTCAGAAATCATTCAAATATGCTGATTTATTATCAACAGTTGTGCTGCTTAAAATATCTTTTGGAACCTGTGATACTTTTTTCAGGATTCTTTGATAAATTAAATGTTAAAAAGAACAGCATTATTTAAAAAAGTAATTTTTTGTAACAATATACACTACCATTTAAAAAAAAATTGGGGTCAGTAATTTTTTTCTTTCTTTCTTTGTTTGGAAGAAATTAATATTTTTATTCAGCAAGGATGTATGAAATTGATAAAAAGTGATAGTAAAGACTTATATTGTTAGAAAAGATTTATATTTTGAATAAATGCTGCTCTTTTTAAGCTTTTATTTATCAAAGAATCCTAAAAAAGTATCACAGGTTCCAAAAAAAATATTAAGCAGCACAACTGTTTCCAACATCGATAATAAATCAGCATATTAGAATGATTTCTGAAGGATCATGTGACACTGAAGACTAGAGTAATGGCTAATGAAAATTCAGCTTTGCATCACAGGAATAAATTATATTTTAAAGTATATTAAAATAGTAGACCGTTATTTTAAATTGCAATAATATTTCACAATATTACTGTTTTTTCTGTATTTTCGAACAAATAAAATGCACACTTAATGAGCATAACAAATCTATTTATTTATTTATTTATTTATTTTTTTTGCTGACTTGTCTGTTGATGTCAGTTGTCCAGATTTAATTAGAGACTTCTGGGTGAAGCAAAGCGTGCAAGATGCTAATAGATCAAAAGGACAGGTCTCCACCCTATTTTGTACACAGTGGTCAAGAAGATCACGAGACCTTGACCTTTTATTAGACGTTTAGGGATAGATGCTCCTTTCCTCATCTGATTAGAAAGACATCAGGTGGTATTCAACCTGCTCAGTCAACCTATTCACTCAAGGGTCAGGCTACTGGGAATTCATGATACCAGCCAATGATAGATGCACTTCAGTAAGCATTAGAGCAACAAACAGAGTTTAAGATATCCAGAGAATGTTGGAAGACAAGAATGCATTTTTGTGTATGTATTTCATCATACATTTGCTACATATTAAACCCTTATATGATAACCCAAGCATGTTTCTCACAGTTTGCCCTTCTTTATTTATTATTTGACCTCTCAGTTCAGTTTTTATGTCAATGAACCTTCATAACCCAGAAAAAAACAAAAGCGCTGTCATGGTAACAAGAATTCTCACATCATTCGCACCAAAGACATCTGTTGATGATGTAGATTCTGCTTCACGTCATCATATCTAACACTACAGCAGCTGTAAGAAAAAAAAAACTCTTATAAGAGAGAGCAATTACAGTACACTAGGCCTATAAAAATATACCTTAACTTCAGTACAGGTGCTGCTTTAAATATTATTATATTATATTACATATTGCATTTTATGTCTGACAGAAGGACGAAAAAAGTGTTAAAAATGAGTGTTACAAAAATGTATTTCTTTCTAATTTTCTATTTCTCCACAGTGCACCACTGTAAAAAACAATTTGTTGAGTCAGCTTAAAATAATTTGTTACCTGGCTGCCTTTAAAATTTTAAGTTCAGTCAACTCAAAAAAGTTTAGTCAGCTTGAAATGTTAAGTTGTACTAAGTGACAACTTACATATTTGAGTTGATTCAACTTAAAATTTTTAAGGCAGCTGGGTAACAAGCCCAGCTTTTAAGTTTAACAAATCAATTTTTAATTTAGTCAACTCAAATATCTAAGTTGTGACTTAGTACAACTTAACATTTTAAGTTTTTAACTTATTTGAGTTGACTGAACTTAAAATTTTAAGGCAGTCGAGTAACAAATTATTTTAAGTTGACTCAACAAATTGTATTTTTTTGTTTTGTTTTTGAGGGCAGACTACTTAATTAGCACCTCTAGTATATGATAACAGCATGCTAATGTTCAAGAACCTCTGCCAGTCGTTCACATGCAAACACACTCACGCACATCTTCAAGTCTGTATCCCATGTGCCACACACACATCTGCTCCAATGCCTACACCTCGTTCATTTATAACTGAGTTGAGAGGGATTCATCAATGCAAACCAACTGTCAAGTCAAAGCAATCAAACTCATTCAGCCTGATGTCATTGATCAGCCTCGTACAAAGTCTTCAAATTTTGTATGGGACAATTGGATAAAAAGGGTGGGTTGAAAAAAGAAAAGCAAATTTTATAAAAAAAAAGACCATTAAGCCAGAGAAAGACAGATACATCTCTCCAGGGAGATTCGTCAATCATTGTAGGAAGAGTCTTTGTTCTGCCTAAGGTCAAGGTCTTAAATTAAGATGTAAAGAGAGAGGATAGACACTGAATTGAGAACTTAGTCAGCGATTACTTACTTGCTAATGCACAGATTTGCCATATGGGACACGGTTGGAATAGAGGACACGTGGTATAGCCATAAGAAACAGTATTGTCACAAGTACTGCTTGTGCACTGCCAGCAATTCATTAAGCTGTCTGGCACTAATTATCATCTTGAGCTAAATTAACACAGACAAGATGTATAGGCGGGATATGACTTGCTCTTTCACTCACAATAATAATACAACAAAGTGCGGTTCAAAATGAATACAGCGTATGTAAATCGAAAATTATAGGTATGCAGTTGTGTGTGAGACAAAAACAAAGCAAGATATTGGGTAATGATTCACTTGTTTAAAATCATTTGCACAATGATTTGCTAACATTTTGCACTGCAAAAAAATATTGTTTTATTATGGACCAAATCATTTATTTGTTTGTGTGTTTACTTATTTTTTTGTAAAAGTATGTAAACATTCTCAACAGTTTTCTTTTTTTTACGCTACCAGTCAAAAGTATTTGAACAGTAAGATTTTTAATGTTTTTGTGAGTCTCTTCTGCTCACTAAGCCTACATTTATTTGATCCAAAATACAGCAAAACAGTAAAAATTTGTAATATTTATTTATTATTGCTATTTCTAAGAACTGTTTTATATTTGAATATATTTTAAAATGTAATTTATACCTGTGATTTCAAAGCTGATTTATATATATATGTAACTTTTATTATTATTATTATTATTATTATTATTATGTTGAAAATAGCTGTGTAGAATTTTTTCAGGTTTCTTTGATAAATTGAAAGTTCAGATGAACATCATTTATTTAAAACATTTTTTTTTTCTGACATTATAAATGTCTTATCATCACTTTTGATCAATTTAAAGCATCATTGCTAAATAAAAGTATTAATGTCTATAATTTCAAAAAAAAAAAAAAAAAAAAAAAAAAACATTATTCTGACTCCAAGCTTTGATTGGTGTATTATATAAATTTACAAAAGCTTTTTTTAGATAGTTGCTGATCTTTGGATCTATCTATTCAACAAAGAATCCTGAAAAAATATACTCAACAGTTTTAAATATTTATAATAATAATAATAATAATAATAATAATAATTAAACAATTATTTTTTTAAATAAATAATTTTTAATTTTTTTTTTTTTTTTTTTTTTTTTTTTTTTTTAAACAGTAAATCAGCATATTAGAATGATTTCTGAAGGACACTTAAGACTGGACTGATGATGCTGAAAATGTAGCTTTGATCCCGGGAATAAATTACATTTTAAAATATATTCAAATTTAAAGCAGTTATTTTAAATAGAAAAAATATTTCACAATATTACTGCTTTTGCTGTATTTTGGATCAAATAAATGCAGGCTTGGTAAGCAGAAAAGACTGTAAAGACATTAAAAATCTCACAGTTCAAAAACTTTTGACTGGTAGTACATATAGATATTTATAAGTCAAAAATGTGGAATTATTTGTGCTAAACACCTACACACTAAAAATTTACAAACATTAACTTAATCAAAATATGAATCAAATCTCTCCATCTGAACAATGAGCCTTCACTCACATAAAATCAAATCAATCTCAAATACAAGCAACAAAATAATGAGGAGAATATTCTAAAACAATAATCTACATTTTAAATAACTGATATTTTAAATATCTGGAGTATTTATGTGGCATTTTGCATGAGCCCTACTTAACTTCTGAACCTGGTATAATATAAAACGCATTTTCATATTTAATTCTGACATATTTCAATTAGCTGTTGAGCTGACATAGAGCATATCATCTTAAAAGTGTCTCCCACTCTGAAACAACGAAGTCTATAAAACATTTCTCTCAATCATCACCCTAATTCATCCCGACACTCAAACCTCAAATGAACCGCTGTAGCAGACCCTGTCGCTTTAAGCGGTGGGCGTGGCCAGCGCACTACGACCCGCCTCGTATGCAAATCCTCCCACTACTTTGGCTGGGTAATATAGTGCGGTACTCGTTTCAGGTGTCCATAGTGAGCGCGAGCCGCGGCTTGAGAAGGAATCACATAGGCGTTATAAAGGGCGCAGAGAGAAGCGAAGTTCTCATGAAGAAGCGGACTGCAAATCAACAAACATCCTCGCAGCTCAACTTATAAACAACAGCCGGATAATACAAAACCACTCCTGAGAAACCGAACGCAAGACAGGATTATTCAACACACAGCTGATGACGCTTTCTTAACTTGTTGACATGAAAGCTTTTTGTGCAAAACACTTAGCTGGAGCTCACCGGTGAACCGCAACACCTTATTTTCGCCTCTCAAATGACATGCAACATACTGACTCCCGGCTGTGTATTACGGTAAGTGTTTAAGCAAGGAACGCCTAATTTATTTGGTTTCCTTAATCGTTTTTGGGGAGAAAGTAAGGCATTTTACGACGAATAGAGCAGTTGTAGTAGTATATGCACTTACATGAAACATTAAATTGTTGTGTTATGTAATAGATTAGAAGTATGTTGCGAAACTTCAAGTTTTGTACAGTATAGTGGAACTGCATGCAGACCAAAATTCTTATGTTTCTGTATAATAGCATTTTTAATAATACATTTTCGTGCATATTTTAATAATTAATTCATAATTTCTGTTATTTGGGATAATTTAATATTTTATTTATTCAAATACTTGCAATAGCAAAGCTACATAGTAGTGATACTTAGAAAATAAAAACGAAGTGTTTTAAGTTCATTATCACTCTTGGAGCACCACAAGATCGGATTGTTTTTAAAAGCGGATCAATTGTGGTTTTCAGATCTTGATCTCTGAGGAAAACACCAATGCCAGGAATCAGTGCAAACGCATCGCGAAATAAGAAGTGGGAGATGGAGGAATACGACCAATATCAGCACTATTTCTACGACGACCACAACTTGGACGAGGACTTCTTTTTCAAATCGACCGCACCAAGTGAGGACATTTGGAAGAAATTCGAGCTAGTGCCAACCCCGCCCATGTCGCCTGTCAGGATACTGGAAGGTATCGGTCCATCTCCAGGGGACAAGCTGGAGTGGATGTCCCAGTTCCTGGGGCAGGACGACGAGCAGGAGGGCCAGTGCAAACTGAACGCGGAGGAGACTCTGGAGAACTTGAGCTCCATCATTATTCAGGACTGTATGTGGAGCAGCTTCTCCGCCAGTCAGCAGCTGGAGAAAGTTGTCAGCGAGCGCTTGTCCTGCTCGGCGCAGGCGAAACTCTCCAGCAAGGCGCAGTGCGTCCCTGCGGACGCGCCTGCTCTCAACAGCTTGGCGACAGATTGCGTGGATCCAGCAGCTGTCCTTACCTTCCCTCTGAGCAGCAGCTGCAAGAAACAGGTGTCGTCCGGGTCAGAATCTCGCACCGACTCCTCTGGTAAGCACTAGACCGTTGACTTTGAACGCGACAGACCAATAAAACTCACTTATTTGCTTAACCGTAGAGAGAAAGTGTAAATCTGCAGCTGTGTTGACACGGATCTCAATGATACGAGCATGCAGTACAGTAGTTACCATTCATTTATGCATTAAGTAGAACTAAGCTGAAACCTGACATACCTGGATAAAAAAAAGTTGCATGGCTGCCACAGGATTTAGGTTGGCATTTCATGGTTTTTACTTAATATGTGTGGAATGTAATAGTGTGCTGAGCTTCCACATTCCTCAAGTGAACAAAAGGAGAAATTGTTGTACTTGTGGGTGGTGCCAGCAGCAGAAACCAGTAATAAGGATGCTTGAATCCTTAAATATAATGAGTAAGTGTTAAAGGCCACTCAATTGTCCACTAAGTGCTTTTTTTTTTTTTTTTTTTTTTTTTTTTTTTTTTTTGGCATTATAAGGGACCACTTTTAGCCAAAATGAAAATTTTCTATCTTTTGTTCATGTCATTCCAAACCTGTAAGACTTGCTTTCAACTGCAGAATACATAAGATATTTTTAAGAATGTTTTAGCTGTTTTTTTTATCCATGCAATAAAAGCCAAAGGAGTTAAATGTGACCCTGGACCACAAAAACAAGATTTTTTTTTTTTAATTGAGATTAATGCATCTGAAAGCTGAATAAATAGACTTTCCACTGATGTATGGTTTGTTAGGATAGGACAATATTTGGCTGAGATGCAACTATTTGAAAATCTGGAATCTGAGGGTGCAAAAAAATCAAAATGTTGAGAAAATCCCCTTTAAAGTTGTCCATGTGACATTCTTAGCAATGCATATTACTAATCAAAAATTAAGTTTCAATATATTTACGGTAGGAAATGTACAAAATATCTTCATGGACCATGTATTTAATATCCTAATGATAATTTTGACCCATGCAATGTATTGGTTATTGCTACAAATATATCCATGCTAAGACCGTTTTTTTTGTGCAGGGTCACAAATATGACACTTAATAGTCAATTTCTGTTTTTGTGACACACATTCAGCATTGAGCTCAGTACTGAAGTAATTGTGTAGTGAACTCAAAGTAGTAGGAACTCAGATGCTTCTCTTATCAAAATACAAATCAGAGGTGACTCCAAGTTCATTATTGCAATTTAGAGCCTCATTTACTTTCCTCTTGCTGAGAATAAGGAACTAATAGAAAGCTAAGATTCATCATGTAGTTTTGGGGCCCATCTAAATTAGATCTTGCATTCTGAATGGAGTTTTTTTAACATGCTGGGTCAATGGAGGTTTTGTAGTTGGTCAATCTACATTTCTTTCTGTTGTTCTTTCAGATGACGAAGAGATCGACGTAGTGACGGTGGAACACAAGCAGAACAAGTCCCGCTTGGTGAACGCCCGTAAACCGGTGACCATCACGGTTCGTGCAGACCCTTATGACCCTTGCATGAAGCGTTTCCACATCTCCATTCACCAGCAGCAGCACAACTATGCTGCCCGCTCTCCCGACAGCTATCCTGAAGAGGAGCCGCCTCGCAAGAAGGTCAGGCAAGAGACCTTGCAACCACGTTTGGGTTCTCCACCCCAAACGCCAGAAAGAAAAACCCCCTTACCTTCCCCCTCAACCCCTACTCCATCTCAGACTGTCTCTGCTTCTCCAACACACACATCCTACCACCTCAAATCCCAACCATCCAGCCCTCAGAGTTCGGACTGTGAGGACACGGACAAGCGGAAGACGCACAACTTCTTGGAGCGGAAGAGACGCAATGACCTACGTTCGCGATTTCTGGCCCTGCGGGATGAGATCCCAGGCTTGGTTGACTGTCCAAAGACGCCCAAAGTTGTGATCCTGACCAAGGCCACAGAATACCTGCGTACGCTGCATGTCAGCGACAAACAGAAGGCTCAGGAGAAGAAGCAACTGAAAAACAAGCAACAGCAGTTACTACGGAGACTCGCTGAACTGAAACGTGCATAAACCTTTGTAGTCCAGCCATATTTTCAATAGGAACTGTGTAGAACTGTGTTTTCTTTCCAAACGAGGGATATTTAATGGAATGGACTCTAGTTCTTCAGTTTTCGTTCTTTGCACATTTGCCTTCGCAATGGGGAGGAGAAGTACTTGTGGAAGCTGTGGACCTCACCAAGCTTCAAACGTTTTCCAAAGAGGGTCATTATTTCTGATTTTCATTTGAAACTGAAACCATGAATGTGTGTTATCCTAAATTCTTTCGCAAAAGCTATAGTATTTGGGGCGGGGAAGTATTATTTCATTGAATTAGCATGCCAAATTAGGCATTGTTTGAGATGTAGCAAGTTATATGCATGTGTAATTGATCTTCTAAACCAACATGCCCTTTTTAGTGGCGGAAATCTTGAATTTATCTGGGTAAATATATATATTTAAGGGTTTTGATCAATGTAACTTCTCCGTTAATAGTGCTTTATCTAAATTAACCTAAATTTAAGGAGAGCTGTGTGCCCCCATTGCCACATGATGACAGAGAGTAAGTTTAACAGACAGGAAGTTGCATCACTGTTCTTTTGTTACATTGTGTTCCATTTTGTTTTCTTTTCAGTTATTGTATATTATTGTTATTTTGGATGTTCAGGACAGTGTCCAGCACAGCCTTGCAGTGTATATAAACTGTGGCATATTCTTTGGACATATGTGTATATAATTGTAGTGGTGTACAGGACATTGTGTAAAAAAAACATACTTTGTGTTTTGAATATGAAAATCAGCACTGTTAATAGACTTTATTTTCTATTTTTCTGTCATTTGTCCTAAAACTTGGTTGGCCCACCTGCCTTCCCTAGAGTATCTCAAAATTTCTATTTTTGTTAAGAAAAGTTAAAAAAAAAAATTCAAAAAGTTAAATAAAACAACACTATCAACATTTCATTTTCATCACTAGCCACTTTATGCTGTTTTCACTGCCTATTCCCTTGTGTTCTGAAGTTTCTTTGGCTTATCGCTCTTGTGGCAGAAAACAATTGCTGAAAGAATTTTGTACTAATTATATTTTCTTACGGAATTAATTGTATCATTGTTTGATTTCTATTTAAATATAAAGTTGTACTGGTGGCATATGCTTACATATTTCCTAATATGACTATGGTAATTTGAAGTTTTTGCACATGGTCATTTGTCATGCAATTATTTGTAAAAAAATAAAAAATAAATAAAAATAAAGGCCATGTGCTCACAACAATCATCACTGATTGATTGAGGTGGATTTTGTTTGTACAATTGGCCAAAAGGGTAAAATGCCATCAGAAATATGTATATGCCATCAGTAACCCGTTGTTGTTGTTGTGTTGTTTTTCTTTAATTTTGTCCTTTGTCGTCAGGTGTCATAACGGGAGGAGAATGGCAGCAGCATTGTCTAAGCACTTTGTGTTCTGTACCTCATAAGCCTATATACATAAACTCAAAATTGGGTAAATAAAATAAATTCAGTTCAAATCATGTCAGCATGCTTGTCTTTCTTTGTTACTTAACATTTAATGCCACATTTCTCATATTTTAAGTTAAAAGAGAAGTTCACTTCATACTTCATAATGTATTCACCCCCTTGTCATCCAAGATGTTCACGTCTTTCTTCAGTCGTAAAGAAATTATGTTTTTTTGAGAAAAACATTTCAGGATTTCTCTCCATATAGTAGACTTCTATGGTGCCCACAAGTTAGAACTTCCAAAATGCAGTTTAAATGCAGCTTCAAAGGGCTCTAAACAATCTTATCTAGCAAAACGATTGGTTATTTTTATTTAAAAAATGTACAATTTATATACTTTTCAACCTCAAATGCTTATCTTGTTTAGCTCTGCGTGAACAGTATGTCGAAAAACTCCCATCTAATTTTTTCCTACATCGCTGCAGAAGCACCGACCCAGTGTTTATAAAGTGAACATCCAAAGAAGGTCAAACGCCCTTTACAAAAAAAGGTAAAACAGCAATGAAGTTGAGGGAGAAAATGAGATGGGAGTTTTTCGACATACCCTAACTGTATTGACCCGGAGATGGAAACACTACGCATACACAGAAACTAGACAAAATGAGCATTTGTGGTTAAAAAGTATATAAATTGTAAAAAAATTTTCTTCCTTGGCTGGGATCGTTTAGAGCCCCTTAAAACTGCATTTTGGACATTCAAACTCACGGGCACCCATTGAAGTCCACTATATGGTGAATGAAATGTTTTCCTTAAAAAACACAATTTCTTTACGACTGAAGAATGAAAGACATGAACATCTTGGATGACAAGGGGGTGAATACATTATCTGTACATTTTCGTTCTGGAAGGGAGCTAATCCTTAAAGTAAATAATTAAATATTGTCATCATTTACTCACCCTCATGTTGTTCCAAACACGTCTGACTGACTTCTGTAAAACACAACAGGAGATACTTTAGTCACCATTTAACTTTATATGAAAAAAATGCAGTGAAAACTAAAGACATTTGAGTGAACTGTCCCTTTAAGACTGTTGACAGTTTTGAAATAATATCTTGATCTTGAGGAGCGACGACTGGTTATGAAATGCACCATAACTGTTTAAGCAGTATAATCCTGGCTCAGTTATGCCAGAAAATAGGGCAAGGTTTTACTCCATGTGGCATAAGAGCTATTTCGCTCCATCAACACCTGTACAAGTGTGTGTGAACTCGATTTGATCATTTCATTAGCGAGAGCCACTTTTAGTTGACACGTCGTAGTGGCCTTCTTTGCCATGGCAACGCTCATCTCTCTTTTCCTTGGCACAGAACGCTCAGTTGCCATGGGGACGGGAGAGAGCTATTCATACCCGCGTTCTTCCGGAAGGTGCACAAGTCGACCTGCTAAAGTCAACAGTGTTGTCAAAGCAGCAAATTAAACGATTAAAAACTGTGCCAACTCATCAGATACATGAGTGAATCTCAAAGCTGGCATTATTGCATTTAAGGGCTACTAGTTTCACCATATTACTAGTAGCCAGCACTCAGTGCTGGATGGATAACTTGCAAATCGTAGTCTGTTACTGATTACACAATGAAAATTGTAGTTAATAACATAGTCTGTTGGATTATTATTTACAACGACTACTTTTTAAGAACTTTTAGATCTTAAAACACTTAAGACACTTTTGACCTAACTTGTTTATTTTAATCTCAAATTAACCATGGTTTTACTATAGTAAAAGTGTAGTAGCCTAACCATGTTTTTGGCGTATTGATTACCATATGTATAACCACAGTTTTACTACAAATACCATGGTTAATCTATGGTTAGTGTAGCAAATCCATGGTTAATTTGTTGTTACCGTAGTTTGACTATATTAACCATGTTTTTTTGGTTTTGTTTGTAGTAAAAGGGCAATGTGGGATAGTTGTGTACCATAGTGTTATATAAAAAAGAAAAAGGGTGGAGAAAAATAAAAAGAATAATTACAGAGAATCAATCCACCTTATTTTTTTCTGTGTGGGCACGGCCATTTTTGTAAATGGGTCTGGCTTCCGGTCTAATCCGCACCCAGATGTTTTAGCTGTACAAAACAGCTCGTTTTGCTGCGTGATATTGCAAATTGGTGTGTCTTACCATATTACTTTAATTTATTATCTTAATTATAAACACTAATGCAAACAGTTTTACTGTTTACTGCACGTTATTGTTTTCGTTATTTCACTTTAGCGGATAATGAAGCGTAAATATCGCCCATATAGCCTACTTACTTTCGTTGTGAATAATTGTGAATAATTTAATGCCATTGTGTGGATATGTAATTATGTAATCCATAAAAGTAATCTGATTATGAACATTTAAAATGTAATAGAATCTAATTACAAGTAAATGAACAAATAATTTTTGGAATTTGATTAGATCATTTACAACCCAGCACTGCAAGCACGTTATTAGAGCTAATAGGATTCTGTATTGATGTATTAGTTACGATTTTCGACCTGTTTACTAGATTCTCTCCTGTTTGGAACAAGCAGTGCCATTTTATTGTCCATATATATTACAATACCTCCTTTCCAAGTACTTTCTGTTCGATTGTTGAACTTTTGTCCTATTTCTGAATGAAACACCCTTGCCTTCCCGTACCTGCTAAAATTGAGTCCTTCATTCCCGTTCCTATGGAAACTGTTTTAGTTGCTTGGATACAGTTCCCTCCTTCGCTGCGAAGTCACCGCGCATGCTTAGATCATTCTACAGCCCTGAGAGGTTGCTGTCATGGCGGCCGCCACGCGTGTGCTCCAGAAAGGCATCAGCCCGTCTTTAGTGGTGATTTTAGGAGCTACGGGAACTGGCAAATCCAAACTGGCTATCGACATCGGGAAAAGTCTTAATGGGGAAATTATAAGCGCCGATTCCATGCAGGTGAGTTGAGCGATCCGCTGCATCATCTGTCAAACAGGGAAGCACGTGAAAGGGCATTACGAATAATAAATGACAGCTCGTTTTAAAACAGCAGAGCTGTAAAATTAAATAGTTAATGGTTTGAACTGAAACAGCATGATTTGTCAGAAGCTTTGGTTTGGTGTCAAATCAAATGCAGCAAGTTTTATATCGCATTGAAGTAGAACATCAGTAGGCCAAAAGTATTTGGACACCAAAATATGATTGTTAATTAGTTGTTTTCCCGAAAATAGTTTGGAGCAAACGTTGTTTAAACGTTTTGCATAACACATCGTATAAGTTTTGGGTTTTAGATATATTTTATTTCCTCGTGTCCACCATGGTCGCCATTTTTGACAATGCTCCACGCGATCATAATTCATAAATTTGTCATAAAGTCGTGTCTATTGAACTCTGCCACTAACAGCAGGCTTATGACAAGAAATGTGTAATAACTGGTTTCATATTTTACCTGATGTGGTAATTAGTCTTCCATGCATTGATAATATAAAGCTGTAAACATTGGTCAGTTTTCTGAGCTAAACTGTTTTATTGGGTTTCATTAAATATATAGAAGTGAGTATCTGCAGTAGTTCACTGATAAATTTGAAGCTTTTTTTGGTTATGTATGAATAGTTCCTCAACAGATCTGGAGATATCTTTAGCATGAGCACAATAGGGCATGTTGCATAACAGTATGAATGGTGTCTTATAAAATTCCTGTCCACCCTCTGATGCCAGACTCTATATCAAGGCCTGTATGATATTTGGAGATGGCTGTCCATTAGCGTTTCTGTAAATCCCAATGACATTTACTCAGCTGGCGCAGATGCCCGGAGAAGTACACGATTAGAAAGTCTGCCATCTTCGCTGGTTGCACGGACGCTCGGTTTTCTTGGCAGATTGGTTGAGCTGGTCACCGTGACCTCAAAGGCAGCAAACAGGGAAAATGTCTTTTGTTATTTTTAGAGTACTCTAAGGTGAAACGTAATATATCTGGTACTAGCAGTAATATAGAGTGTTTGCACGTCACGATTTGGTCATTTACCCGGCCATATCGTGATACTAGGATGTAAACAACAGCATGGATTGCACAGCAAATGTACTGCTGAATACTGAATATGTTGTTCTGCTAATTTATTCTGTCTAAACCACAGAACAAAATGTCTAGAAGCTGCTAAGTCATATGGAGAAGGATTAGTAAGCAGGAAAGGGTGCAATATTTTGACAAATTAAAGTTAATAGGTGGTTAAGATATGTACAAGCAGTAATAATTAAGATATTAGTCTAATATTTCACCTACCTGACATGAAGTTATAAGAACAAGCATGAATGTTGCCAGTTTGGCCAAGCACAAACGCCTTCTTTCCTCAGACATTTATTGCACTTTTCTCCTTGATTTGTTATAACTTTTGGCAGTCTATAGTACTCCAAATGTTTTTCCCAGTCTGACCGATTAGTACAGCACAGCAAACATGACAATAATTGACCATTTTCACCAGCAAAAATCTGCAAAATATGCAAGCTTTGTTCAGTTCAGTGGCATTGTTTATGTTCTGTGCCACCAGTTAATCAGGTTATTCAGATATTGAAGTGTTTTTTTGGAATCAATATTGTGAATTTTGTTGTTGATTTCTATAATTTTGAAATTTTTTTAAACAAATTATAAACAATAGGTGAAAGATACAAATGAAATACAAAAATACAAATCAAATTTAAAATAAAATGCGCGCAGGCTTGACTATATGAATTGCGTGTATTGATCCTTAATAAAGCTATTATATTTATTCCGTCAAGAGCAGTGTGAATTTTCTCTTTTTTTCTTTTGACATAACTTTGTTTGTATTTGAGCATTTAAGCATGTGTTTCAGACAATATTTGCAACATCTCCAGACAGTTATTTAAGGCATCTAAGGCCAAGGCCTATCTACTTTTATTCAGAAGACAGGAGTTATTGTACTGTATTGAAGGGATGGTTCACCCTAAAAATGAAAATTTCCCCATGATTCAATGATTCAAGCCATCCTAGGTGTATATAACGTTCTTCTTTCAGACGAATACAATCTGAGTTTTACAGTAGTCAACATTTTACAGTCGTCAACATTTGAAGTGGATCAAAACCTTTCATCAAAGTTGTCCTAAAACCAAAACAATACCTGGACTTGTCTTAGGAGAACTTTGATGAACTTTTTTGATCCACTTCAAATGTTGACTACTGTATATATAGTTCTGTCTTATCCAAGCTTTATAATGTCAGTGAATGGCTATTAAGATTTTGAAGACCAATAAAGTGCATCCATCCATCATAAAAAGTGCTCCACATGGCTCTGGGGGGTTAATAAAGGCCTTCTAATGTAAATCGATATTTAAAAATATCCATTTTTAAAACTTTATAGACCATAATCTCTAGCTTCCGCTAACTGTCGTACGTGCATTCACGAGACGGTGGCGTTCCAGCGAAAGACGTAGGCGTAGTGTAAGCTCTGATGTGAAGTAATGAACATGGTAAAAACGGCACGTTTTGTTGATTTTGTGTTGTGTTCCAGTTGCGAAAATCCTGAAATGTAATTTCGAAATCATTCGAATCACTGTCATTACAGGGATAGTTCACCCAAAACTGAACATTTTATCATTAATTACCACCATGTTGGCCCAAAACCGTAAGACCTTTATTCATCTTTAAAACACAAATTGTGTGATATTTTGATGAAATCCGAGAGCTTTCTGATCCTGCATAGACAGCAATGCAACTACCACGTTCAAGGTCTAGAAAGGTAGTAAAGGCATTGTTAAAATAGTCAATGTGACATCAGTGGTTTAACCGTGATTTTTTTGAAGCTATACATTATATAGTACTATGAGATATATGCTATATATGCACTATACAGTACTACGAGAATAATTTTTACAAAATTGCAACAAATGCACATGTGCAACTATCCAGTGTAACTATCCAATTCCAGTCACTTAACTCCTAACTCAGTGATTCACAAAAATACACAAAACTGCATGCAGTTGCTTTAAGTGTAGGCTAACAATTTACATTCGTAAAATGTGTAATACAAGGTTTGAATGAGATCTGAATATGACTTGGCTTGTTAGTTCCTCAGTTTGAGGAAAAGCTTATTGGAGAAGCACATTTCAAATGTGTCGAACATGCACAGCTTGCATGCTATAGCTTTACTATGTATATGCAAATGTATTTTGGTTTTATCAGACTTATCTAGTTGCCTCGAGTCCTGTATTGTTCTTGCAAATGTTGCAAATTGTAATGTAGCTGTACTGTGACATTGGTCAACTTTAGATTTACTACCAGTCAGATCATCCAGCTCTTTGCAGCTATGATCAGGTGAAGTAGCCGAGGTGCTGAATCCTCCACTAAGTCTGTGTCAGTAACAGATGAAAAGGCTTTGGCTGTGTGGACCCCTTTTGTGCTCTCAGGGCCCCTGGAAGCAAGGCCTGGGAACTCAGGGGGTGGGCTTAGTGAAGGTTTGGTACCACATTTGCATATAGGCTTGTCTATTATTCTCGGTAGAAAGGGACTTTTCTGCTGTTGAATTTGGGTCAGTTTAATCATACATTAAAGCTTCATTCAGGATGTGGAAATTGGGCCCATTCCCAAAGCTGAACTGGGTGTAGTTCGTGTATTTTACGGCTTGAAAGTGTGTCAGGACCAGCGATTATGTACTCTGACGTATATAGTTAAAATAATGATAATTTTCTCAGCTGCTTACATAATCTCTCTAAATGCAGCACATAGATTACATCACTGGCAAAGTATTCTTATGACGAATGCTAGGGATGCAACAATACAGTCCACGGTTCAATACATACCTCGGTTTTTATCCACGGTTTTCGGTTCGGTTTTGATAGCTTGCCACATCAGAGTGTTTTTTTTTTGCATCTAATTAACAACAAAATACTTCTGTAAACCTCTGTGCACTGGAAAAAGCGTGGATTATTAAATGTCTGCTTAATATTGTTTTGAGAGAGGTATTTTTCTGTTTTTTACACAAAATAGGACGGGTTTGATTCATACTCGAGCAGAAAATCCACATATACGTCAAAGAAGTAGCACTGATTACGTTCCGTTCCAGCTTCTCTAATATGGATAAAGGCATAACGTTAAACATTTCGAATGATAAAAAAATGTAAGGACGACACTTGTCTGCAATATGGTTTATTTGTGTTCTTCAAGTTCTTCAAGGTATTTTCATAATGATTTTCATAATGATTTTTGTAAGCCATAATCGACAGACAGTGTAGAATTTATTGTCTGCCTCATTCTATGATAAGAATCCACATCAAATCACACAAGAAAGTTATTTCAAACACCCGACTGATGCTGTGAAGTAAAAATAAGTTATAATGTTCAACAGGTTTAGAAAGGCTTATCATTGCTTGTCATTAGAATGAAAGATGCTCTTCGTGTGTTGCTTTTTCAAATACAAGCGGGGGAAGCATTTCCTCATCTCAGCATGTGAAATCATGGGCACACACAGCAAATTTCGAGAGAAATAAAACAAGGAAATAATTGAAATGCAAAACCGAAAAACCACAATTCACAAGCGCGTATTGAACCGTGGATGTCGTACCGAACGGTTCGATTATTATATTGAGTATTGTGACATCCCTAACGAATGCTCTAATATATAGCTTCCCTTAGAACAGTGGTTCTCAATCCTGGTCCTGGGGGCCCCCTGCTCTGCACATTATGCATGTCTCCCTTATTTAACACACCTGACTGAGATCATCAGCTCGTCAGTTCAGTTCATGGATCTCTCTCCTAATGAGCTGATGATCTCAATCAGGTGTGTTAAATAAGGGAGACATGCAAAATGTGCAGAGCAGGGGGCCCCCAGGACCAGGATTGAGAACCACTGCCTTAGAAGTTAAGTTAGTTTAGAAGATAGTTATTTCAGGCATCTAAGGCCAAGGCCTATCTACTTTTATTTAGAAGACAGGAGTTATTGTGCTGTATTAAAGGGACAGTTCACCCAAAAAAAATGAAAATTTCCCCATGATTTACTCACCCTGAAGCCATCCTAGGTGTATATAACGTTCTTCTTTTAGACAAATACAAAACAGAGTTATATAAAAACAAAAATGTTGTCTTATCCAAGCTTTATAATGTCAGTAATCGGCTATTGAGATTTTGAAGACCAATAAAGTGCATCCATCCATCATAAAAAGTGCTCCACATGGCTCTGGGGGGTTAATAAAGGCCTTCTGACGTGAATCGATGTGTTTAAGAAAAATATCTATATTTAAAACTTTATAGACTGTAATCTCTAGCTTCCACTAACTGTCGCACGTGCGTTCACGTACACGCGAGATCGGGAAAGGCCCTCGAGTCAGGATTCGCTCTTGGGATGCCCATAGCGCAACGACGCTGTATGTCAGCACGCTGCCCACAAAGGCTACTGCACGTTTGGGCTATAGATGTAAATTATACCTCAATACCTCAAAAAGAGATGCTTTTTGTTAGTGAAACATGCAAAATAATATTATATTTCAAGGAGGGACACAAGCCATATCTAGAGACAAGAGTATCAGTGAGATATGGGTAGGGCTTCACGATTAGGGAAAAAATTATTTTGTTTAAAAAAAGGTCACTTTCAGAACAAAAATGTACAGATAATTTACAAGATGTTCATGTCTTTCTTTCTTTAGTCGATAAGAAATTGTTTCTTGAGGAAAACATTTCAGGCATGTTTTCCATGTAGTGCCCCCAAGTTTGAACTTCCAAAATGCAGTTTAAAGCTTCAAATGGCTCTAAACGACCCCAGACGAGGAAGAAGGGTCTTATCTAGCAAAACGATTGGTCGTTTTTGAAACAAACTGACAATTTATATACTTTTTAACCTCAAATGTGCATCTTGTCTCGTCTGTGGGATGTGCATGCATAGTCTGTGTAATCTGGGTCAGTACAGTTAAGGTATGTCAGGAAAAACTCCCATCTCGTTTTCTTCTTCAATGTCAAAATCGTCCTACATTGCTGTTTTACTTTTTTATTTGAGTAGGCCGTTTGATCTTCTTTGCATGTTCACTTTTTAAACACTGGGTTGGTACTTCTGCAGTGATGTAGGATGATTTTGAAGTTGGGGAAGAAAGCTAGATGGGAGTTTTTCGACATACCCTAACTGTATTGACCGTATTGAACTGGAAAAAAACAGTTCACGCAGACTTAGACAAGATGAGTGTTTGAGGTTAAAAAGTATATAAATTGTCAATTTGTTTTGAAAATGACTGATCATATTGCTAGATAAGACTCTTATTCCTCGGCTGGGATCGTTTAGAGCCGTTTGAAGCTGCATTTAAACTGCATTTTGGAAGTTCAAACTTGGGGGCACCATTGAAGTCCATTATATGGTGAGAAATCCTTGTTTTTTTTTTTTTTTTACTCTCAAGAAACATAATTTCTTATCGACTGAAGAAAAAAAGACACAAACATCTTGGATGAGAAGAGGGTGAGTAAATTATCTGTAAATTTTTGTTCTGGAAGAACAAACTTCTCCTGTAGTCATAGTTGTTCATGAGTCCCTTGTTTGTCCTGAACAGTTGTTCTTCAAAAAAATCCTTCAGGTCCCACAAATTCTTTGCTTTTTCAGCATTTTTGTGTATTTGAACCCTTTCCAACAATGACTGTATGATTTTGAGATCCTTCTTTTCACACTGAGGACAACTGAGGGACTCATATGCAACTATTACAGGAGGTTCAAACACAAACGATGCATGAAGAGATGGGGGGTGTAAACTTTTGAACAGAATGAACGTGTACATTTTTCTTATTTTGCCTAAATATTATTTTTGCATTGTGTTTCCTTCTGAGCATCAGTGAGTGTTTGAACCTTCTGTAATCGTTGCATATGAGTCTCATACAATCATACGATCATTGAGTTTAAATACACAAAAATGCTGAAAAACCTGAAGGATTTTTCTTAAGAACTGCAGTTTAACTGTTCAGGACAAACAGGGGACTGATGAACAACTATCACTAAATTATTCTGAGGTACTGAAAACACTGGATTGTGAACGGATAAACACAGTGTCATGCTTCACATTACCACATACTGCACATATATTTATTTAATTAAATTTCAGCTTTTGTGATTTGATAGTCAAATATTTTGAATGCTCTAGAATACTCTACTCCACTCATATTTTCCATAGAATATTTGAACCTTTAGTTGTCCTTCCCTCATCCTCCTTGAGGATGTATTGCTCTATTGAGAGTGGCATGGCTGTCACCTGGTGCAGTTAATTGGGTTACGCTAATAAAATTCCTCCCCTTGTGCTGCACTGCAGTCCCATCCACTGCTCACACACTGAGCCGCAAGCTGGCTCCTCCAAGACCCCTCGCTGGTGTAACGCTCCACGAGAAACACAATGAGTGCTTTGGATTGACATAGCAGTAGCAAATGTGTGCTTCGTGTATCTTGAAAAGTATTGCATTTGTTCATAGATAGTAAAAGCATGTTTGTGCAAGAGTGAGTTGGGTTTTTTTTTTGTCGAGTTCTGTTGCAGGCAGGCTACTGGGAAGCCGCTATTGACGTGCTGAATTGGTGCCTACACGCCTATTATGCTCAGTAGCTTTCGTTGGACATTCAACGGCCGTGCGGCTTACACAGGACACTATTTACATTTTGAATGGCAGTACTGTACGGAGGGTTAGAATGGGACTAAGCCGAGAGAGCGACCGATTGTTCTTGTGGTCAGGTTAGGATTGAATATTTGAATAATGGTTTGTTTGGTACCCAAATTCTTGCTGCTGGAGTGAGGAGTGACATGAAAGGTCGCAAAGGGCAGGGTTCAATAGACCACGGGTCGACAAACTGCTCATGGGAACCCCGTTTGAGGTCACGAAGGCTGTAAGCGGAGAAAAGTAAGAAGGGATTTTAGATGCTTAGGGCATCCTGCTTTTCACACGAAGTCTTCAAGATCCCAGCAGCCCTTTTAATAGGCCATTCACATGAGCGAAGGACCGGGAGACCTTAACGCAAACGGTTATTAATGGACTTTAGTGGGTGTTTGGGTTCACTGATGTGGAACCAATTCGTACTACTCTTTGCTGGTGTCAGCTTTTGATCAGTTTAAAAGCAATCCAAAGGGTTTAAGGGTATCGTGGTAACATGGATTATAGAGGAACGAGACACCCTGGAAAACCCGTACAAACACCCATGCTGTTGTGTTTGAGCTACAGTGACCTGCTAAATGACTGTAGCCCAGTTGTAATGAATGGTAGCTAATAACACGCGGCGGCTGTTAGGTATCAGTGATGTTAAAGTTCATAATGGGGAGATTATTTATTGGTACAATGCGAAGCTTTCATTCTTATTCAGTCTATTGACAGCACAAATTCAGCATCTTATTGAGAGTATCGAACAAATGTTCTCTGGCACTGTTTTTGGGCTTTCTTCTCTCCTTTTTTGAGATTGTTAAAGAAACAAAAAATAATTTTATATGTAAATAAATATGCTGTTTAATATATTCTTTGTGCATAGATGTTTACAACAGTAATATTAATTATTGTTTTAAATGTTATTTATGCCATATGATCTAAATTACACAGATAACCAGTTAAACCATTTAAATTTGATTTTGACAATGTTGTTTAGAAATCTGATCAAGTCAATTATTCTTCTTTCTCAAGCTGAGACTGTAAATCTAAGACTTTGGCAATTTTTTTTCCCCAAAAATCAAACTTATTTGAGGCCATGAGCCAAAAGTAAATGGTGCATTACATCCAACTAGGGGTGGGCCATATGACCAGAATCTTTTTATTTTATGGTAATGGTACATGTCACGATATAGTTATTTTTTGCTTTAAAAAAGGTCTTTATGATCTCATAATTTTTGAATTCATAGAAATCACCAGTAAGAAACTAATTACAAGTAATAAGATTAAAAAAACTACAGTAGAACAAATATGAAATGCTACATACATTGTATAAAGTAATCAAAATGTATAAAAACACTGCATGTTCTTCACTGTGAAATTAAATGTATATTTCCTCTTATTAAAGTTACAAAAGTGATTTAGAGCAGTGAGAGATTTTCTCTCTTTTGTTGTTTGATTAACATGAATGACAGACAGCAGGAATATTAGACTGCTATCACTTTAAGAGCTACCCGGATCAATATACTGTTACACAGTGCATTTTCTTTCTCAGCTGTTTGTTTTCACTTAAGACCTAAATTACTGTGTTTACGAGGATGTTTGCAAAGACGAGCCTTTTGACAGACACAAGTGTGTATTTAACCATTCAAGGCTTATGTAGTGGCAAAAATAACGCTGTACTTCTGCGCTCGATGAGCACTGTCTTGACATGCGCGTGCCTCTCTGACAGCAAATTTTTTGAATTTTAGTCAGTGTGTGGTGTGTGTCTTTGGACATAAAAAAGATCTACAAAGTTACAAATCTCAAAGTTCACTCCAAAGGGAGATATTTCGTTCCCTTTTCAAGAGCTACAACGAACGGCTCCTTTGGGTTACAGCGTTTGTTTTCCACATTCTATGATTTCACAGTGCGGTCCATAAGAATATCATTAAATTAAATCCCGCCTACGGAAATTCTAATTGTTGGGGGGTGTGTACGGACAAGGTGCGGGATTAGCCTTGCTTTAGCGATGCAGCACGGAGAACCGCTTTAACAAGTCGTAGCGCGGTGGGTATAAACGCGTGCAGTACAGTATGCCGGTTGCTGTGTCGAAGCCGTAACGTGCCGCGGACGTGTGCAGTGTGTCGTAAGAGATTTATTCATCATACAGTGTAGATAGCTTTGAGTGTTTTTTTAAAATGCATAAACTCGCGCTAGGCTAGGTTAATCAGTGAAGATGTTCTTTGAAAATGTTAGGCTGCTTTTAGCCTTATTCCGGGCAATGAAACAAAGTATGTAAAATAATTAAATAAGTTAGCACGATAATATCACGTATTGGCAATCTCGCAGACTGAGAATAGGACCCAGCACTACTGTAGCGTATTATGTACTCCCCCTCCATGCATCCTAGGTGTATATGACTTGCTTCTTTCAGACGAATGCAATCAGTGTGTTATTACAAATTATCCTGGCACTCCCAAGCTTTAGAACGGCATAGATGGGTGTTTCTCTTCATAAGTCCAAAACAAGTCAATAAAGTGCATCCATCCATAATAAAAAGTGCCTCACACGGCTCTGGGGGGGGTTTGCACAAACTTCTTTGGCAAGGAGTGTAGCAGGACGGAAACACCATCTAAGCTGTTCTCCAGTCGCAACGCAGTGGGACAGCTAACCAGTCACAACACATTTAGTTTTTTAGAAGGCGGTCCTTCATTAAACCTGGAACTAATCGAGCCATATGTGCCAAGTTGGGGAGAAAGGCATTGTAATAATGTAAATTATGTGAAAAATAATTTGTTTTTCGATCCACCAAGCATGTGGGCATGTTCTAGTAAAAGAGCATAACAGGACCCCTTTAAATTAGATTTTCGACATTTAAGTGCAGAAATAATAAAGAAAAATATGAAAAATTAGAAATGAAGATTCACTTCAGTGTCACGTTCTTCCCTTTTTTTTAAAACCTTATATGGCATGGCAGTTAAAATCAAAGGTCATCACAGGCCAACCTTTTTTAAGCATCTGCTTAAATGTGGGAAGCCACTTTAGAAATTCAAAGAGACCTAACCGTTCAGATTCTTAGGCACAGTATCATATGTTTCTCATGCTGGTTCACTCAGTAGCTGTTCTCAAGATCTTGTGAACTGCTGATAATAGGACCTTTGCTCAGCATTATGCCCTAAAACTTTGGCCTTTGAGCCCAGGTTTGGTGTCCTTAATGTGTGAGTTATTTCTTATGACTTGTAAACTGGAATAAACTGACGTTGAGATGCACTGAAAGTGTTTTTACCTGAAATTTGCTTTTTATTAGACTTTTTTTTAATTTGTTGTAAATCCACCTTTTTAACGTCAGTAGAGTCGTGCAGACATTTGTCCTTTAGCCTGAGCTGTAATTTTAAAAGTAAATGCAGCTTGACTTGTTGAAGCGTTTCCTTTCACTTCATCTTTATACTCTTGTGGTGACCAATTTCAACAGACTCTCAGCTGAGCGCAAGAGCCTTGAAGGTTCATTCACACACTCAATAACCATTTACCTGAACTTTATTTAACCTTATGACATGATGTGAAGACTCTTTCAAAGACAGATATGGACTCAAAGGATTTTCTGCCTCCACTAACTTTCCTCACATGATAAATGATAGGCCTTGACTCATCTGTGCTCTCTTGTTTCACAGGATAACCGTAATTCAAAGAGAATCATTTATCAACCTGATTTGAATACTCTGCTGGACGCAGGCCTTTAAAGTGTTTGTCTAATTTCTGCTCCTTTTCTCTGAGCTCTTTGATAAGGTGTCGCACCTGTTTAAGCACTTGTTCACACTTACATCTCCCTGCGTGCTGTATTAATGGATCAGACCTCAAAGCAGACAGAACCTGCTGTCTTAAAACTGCATGGACAGCACTGGAAACCCACAGGGGCCTTGCTATGTAAATGTACCCAGCAATTATTGCAATCAGGCTGCTTTGGTAATTAATGCATTCCCAGAGGTTTAGTCATACAGTTGCCACCATGTGCATCATCTGTCAAATGATTAATGGATTTTCATTTTTGCATTAATATCAGATTTATTTTGAATGCAATAATTAAACCATGCATTATAATTGTCATTTAAATAATCTTTTTAAAACCTATATGGGCATGCACTGTGCATTGTTAGTAGTGCTGTCAAATGATTAATCATGAGTAATCGCATGCAAAATAAAAGTTTTTGCGTACGTATGTGTGTCTACTGTGTAAATTTTATTATGTAATACATGTACACATGTATATATTAAGGAAAATTTTTATGTATAAAAATATTTATATATAATATTAATTATATGAATATAAATATATGCATCTAATATATACATGTAATTTATTTATTTATATATATTTATTTATATATTAGGGCTGCACGATTAATTGCACAATATTGTGAGGTGCGCTTAGTCAATGAAGCCGGTACTTTGATTAGTAGTAAAGCTCCATCACGTGCGTTCAGCTGGAGTGGCAATTAATACACAGAGCTGTAAATCACTGACAAGCTACACCAAATTGCGCTCATAATCGAATGCGCACGTGATGGAGCTTCACCGTATACACACATTATGTAAACAAAAACTTTTATTTTGAATGGGATTAATCGTTCGGCAGCACTACATGTTAGTATTATGTATATGCTATTATTTATATGCTATTATGGTGTTTATTAAAATTAAATTAAATTTTATCGTCAATTCGTCAATTTAGCATTTTCTGTTTAATTTTCATTTTAGTACCTTTTTTTGGTATTTATTTATCTATTGTAATTTTAAAAAAAATTACCTAATTTTTTAGTTTGTTGCCAAGGCACAGTATGTATTATTTTTTTGCTTAATTTTAGGGTTTTCATCTAATATTTATTTATATATATTTTTTTTTTTCATGTTTTATATGATTTTTTTTTTTCATTCAGATTTCTTTTACTTCATTTTTATTTAGAATTTTGCCATTCAATTTAACAATTTAGGCAAAATTCCAAAATAATGTTTAATTTCTCTATTAGTTATTGGCTGTTATAGCTTAGGGGTCGACCGATTATCGGTGCCGATATTAGGCGGTTTTATGGTTATCGGTATCGTTCATTTTCAAAACTGATTTGTCAATGAAAATATTTTAAAAGCATTTAAAGTTTTTATTTATTTTTTTTTTTTTTTGTCAGAGCCCTAGTTATTCCTAATTTTGACATTAATTTACATTTTTACACCAGACGTGTATCATTTAAAATATAGGTTATCAGTCTACTTGATGTGTAATAACTGGTATCGGCATTGAACCTTGATGCCTTAAAATTATAGGCTTCTTGTTTCTTCACAGAAATAAGTTTGAAAGAATGTTAATGTTTTTTTCCATACAACATAAGTTCTTTTTTAATCTTGATTCTTCAAAAAAGTAAATTGTGGGTTCCACAGCCATCAACAGTATTCAATTTTGAAAAGGCATGAGAATTTAATGATAGAAATTAAATTTTTGGCGGAACTATTCCTGTAAACATCTCGAATGTCAAATGATTTATAACCTAATTGACGCTTGCAGATGACAAGGGAAGGGTTAATGTGGCCATTTATGTTTTGAAGGGCCGAGTCAGTTTGTCTGCGTTTGCTCAGGCGCTAAATGCTTTTGGAAGGAACCATTTCCCCCCTTTTGCCAAACACACCAGCAGCTAAATTCAATTTGAGCTGAATGAATGAAAATCCAATTGTGTCAGTCTGTCTGGCCGCCTAGGACTGGCGGCACAGCACATGCCCGCTGTGACGTCTGCATTCATCCCGGCGTCTGAGAAACCTCGACAGAGTTTGAGATCTGCCTGATACCCAGTTAAACTCCCGCACTGGTCTCTCGCTGCAGACTGAAGCGAGAAATAGCAGTGATGTCTCTCATTTATTCTCCATTGCTCATCTCCTATGGCGCCTTGTTCTGTCCTCCTAGAAAAGCCTAAAACGAGGTGCGGAAATGGGTTAGTTGTGGGTGGGGTGTTGAGTGCGGCGCGATTCAGAAAGCCTCCACAAATGATGACTGCACGATAGCGCTAAAGCGAGGGGAAAGAGCGATGTCGTGAATGATTTATTAGCTTGGCTTCACTGAGCCATTCCTGGAGGACAGGAGGAATGGATGGAAAGACGCTGGAGAGTGGGGCAGCGTGAATGACTGCACGATTAAAGATGCGTAGTGGGCGGTACAGTGTTGGAGAAACTCAGTTTCCCCTGTCATACATTTCATTATGACATACATGTGTACAAATTAAAAGCTTCTTGTTGAGAATAGGTTTGCTATTACTTTGCTAAATGCTTGAGCTAGCAATTTTCGCCTAGATGATAAACCAGGTGAAACACTGTGCATCCCAGACTTTGTTTACTAGTCTTGTAAATTAGATGGTATAGTAATACTATAGAACTATTTAGATTGTCTTTAACTGCTTTGCAAAGTACTTCAGCACAGCCTTTGCTGAGTTTGTGAAGAGCCCAAATGTAGACCCTGTTTAGCTGGCTATTTCTTTTTATGTACGGCACTGTAAAGTACTGTTAATTAGGTCATTTGTATCGTTGTATCTAGCGGTGGCTCTGAGGGCTAAGCCCCCATGAGGATGAAATCCTAGAACCGCCCCTGTGACCTACTACTGCAGATGAAGTGTGCATCCTGAGGACACTTTACAATCCCATGACGCCATTAGAGAGGATTTGTGAATGGCAAGTGAAGTGATGCAACTGACTCTGTAGGTCACATGACAATTACAACATGATGAATGTGTTACATCTGAATTATATCCATACAGCTCTAAATTTTTTATTCTAATTTTTTCCCCCAAATATGTTTTTAATTTTTCTCAATTCCACTTTTAAAGGTTAAATTTAAAGGGATAGTTCACCCTGCATAAAAATTGAAATTCTGTCATTAATTACTTACCCTCATGTCTTTCCAAACCTGAAAGACCTTTGTTCTTCTTTGGAACACAAATTGAGATATTTTTGATTAAATCTTAGCGCTTTCTGACCCTGCATAGACAGGGACGCAACTGACACGTTCAAGACCTAGAAAGGTAGTAAGGACATCGTTAAAATAGTCCATGTCACATCAGTGGTTCAACCATAATGTTATGAAGCTACAAGAAAACAGAATGATCTGATTTAGTGTTTTGTGGAATTATGCTAGCTAAATCTGCACAACAGAAACAGCAGACGGACTGAATGGAAATGCAGATTTATTCTCTGACAGCAGGTGGCGCTTATGAAACAGCAGCATTATAGAATTTCCTTTGTAGCCGCAGTAAACAAAACAGCTGTGATTATGAACACTACTTTAATATGCATTATATGAAGGAAAGAGAAAAAGAAAATGCCATCGAAATGCCATCATTTCCGAAGATGGTCTGTTCCTCTCAAAGATAAATTCACATGAACCCCGACATATTTGTCTTCGAGCATCGCGATCAGTGAGCTTGATTTGCCTGGTACAGTAGTGTTCCCTCTTTACAGATGTCATAAGTCCAAACAAATTGCATTTTAAGAAATGATTGCAATGCAGTTTGTGTGCAATTCCGGAACAAAGATCAGCCGAAATAAAACTAAAAACTGGTTCTGATTTATAGTCGGTCGACTGGTGCATCTCTAGAATTCGAACTTTCCCCACACTGCTGATTTAAAACAAGCAGGCAGTCCTTTAAGCTCTTGTGCGCTATCTGAACTGGCCACTCTTGTTTTGGGTTGGTGCAAAGATTGTATATTGTTCTGCTCTTTCCTGTTGTGATGGTTAGCATTGCACTACCATGTGCACCCCCTTCTGGACTGATCGCTTATGACTGACTGTATTCGTTGTCTGACTGCATGAACCGAACCGTGACGTCCATACCATTACACTGTCAGGGTCCTATGAAATGTTTTTTTTTTTTTTTTTTTTTATGTTTTCCATTTCTATTTCCTAGATTTTAATGGTTCAGTTCGGTTTTAATAATCGAAAAGCATGTCTTATAAATTAAATTCAACTTTTTATGCTTCTCTGAGTATATTATATCAATATTTTTATATAAGATGAAATGGTGAAGTGCTGGTGAAGTGATGCTCAGAGCAGCTTTGGAGATTAAGTTTATGTCCTCATATAGTGAGGCGGCAGATGCCGAAAATGCAAAGAGAAGCAGAACAGGTGGACTACTTATTTAAATAGCAGTCTTATTGTGCTTTGATACTCAAAGACACTAATTCATATGTGACCCTGGACCACAAAACCAGCCTTAAAGGGTTACTCCACCCCAAAATAATTTTTTTTTTTTTTTTTCATTAATCACTTACCCCCAAGTTGTTCCAAACCCGTAAAAGCTTTGTTCGTCTTCGGAACACAATTTAAGATATTTTGGATGACGAAGAAGCTTTTATGGGTTTGGAACGACATCGGAGTAAGTGATTATTGACAAAAATTTCATTTTGGGGTGGAGTAACTGTTTAACAATAGCGTTAATCAAAACTATAGCTTCTTCTTATCAAGATCTTTAATCTACACTACCGTTCAAAAGTTTGGGGTCAGTACATTTTTATTGTTTCTTTTTTTTTTTTTTTTTTTTTTTTAAGAAATTAATACTTTTATTCACCAAGGATGTATTAAGTTAATAATTAAAAGTTTATTAAAAGTTAATAATAAATAATTTACATTGTTATAAAATATTTATATTTTGAATAAACACTGTACTTTTTAAACTTGTTATTCATGAAAGAATCCTGAAAAAAAAAAAAAAAAAAAATCACAGGTTCCAAAAAATATTTGGCAGCACAACTGTTGATATTATCCAACATTGATCATTCTAATAATAAATCTGCATATTAGAATGATTTCTGAAGGATCATGTGACACTTGAGACTGGAGTAACAGCTGATAAAAATTCAGCTTTTCATCACAGGAATAAACTCTATTTTAAAGTATGTTAAAATAAAAAACATTATTTTATATTGTAAAAACATTTTGCAATATTACTGTTTTTTTTTCTATATTTTTAATCAAATAAATGCAGCCTTGATGAGCATAAGAGACTTCTTTAAAGACTATTACAAGTCTTACTGACCCCAAACTTTTGAACGGTAGTGTATATGCTGTGTTTTGTCAATGCGTGAACATCATATTATTTGTAGCACACTTGTCGTCCAGCAATCACAATAATGCTTTGTTACTTTTTAATAAAGTATCAACTTAACTAACATTTCGGAATTCAAAGAATAAATACGGTTTTGGTGCTCCTTAATGCCTTAGTTAAAGCGGCACGTGAAACTATTATATCTTTCTCTTTATTACTATAGTACAAAATGAACATGTTTGGACATCAAAAGGTAGGCTGTTTTATAACATAGCCTCCAGTACAACTTACTGAAATGTCTTATGTAATCACTCATTCAGTGTTTCAAACTTCGGAAAACGTGTAAAGCTTGTAAACAATGGCACGTAACAATACATTTACCTCAGAATAATCATTTGGCGTCCATAAGCTCATTAGTCAGCTAGAAAAATAACTATAAAGAGGAGCATTCTGCTAAATTTATGCGCTATATTGCACATTCATATTCTTACTAACCTGTTTCTACATAAGAAACAATGCAAGGATTTAAAGCTAAAATTAACACCTATAAAATTGCATGTTACTAATGAAGAAAAACAGACTGGATGAAAGACATTTGACAACTTTTACGATGCATTGAGGAGGAGCCCAAACTACACTCCTAAGTGATGCTGACGGTTATGATCCATGATATTGGCACAGTTTCTGTGTAATAAACAATTCTTTGTAAATGTATATAGTTCTCAAGTTGTAAAAAACATTTAGTTCCCAGGGGCCGGTTGCGCCAGCTAGATGTAAAAAAGCTGGGTGCAAGCCCTTCGCTGGGCTTTGCAACGTCCAACTTTACGATAAATATTTACACCTGTTGCACCAGCTATAGGCGCAACTATTTTTTTTCTAGCTATCAAGTTGTCTTTCCTGAGGTAAATGTGAATTCATGTGACAATTGTGCATTTTAGCCTACTGACGTCTTTCTGTGGCTGAAAAAACACATTTATAAATTGTATTTTGTGATAGAACTGACAGAATTTGAAAGCTGCTACGTTATTTCTGATTAAAATGTAGGCACAGAACTTACTGCGATTATTGGATGGCAGGAACGCTGCAAATGATGAGAGGAATTAAAGTATTTCCAAGCATTTATACTGTCCCAGCAAGATGTCGAATACAAATATTAAGGGAATAATTTAAGACAGTTATATACCGTTATCAGCATGGTAAAGTAGATTCGTCTCTCGTTGTGTCTGAGAGAATTTGTGCCGTTAATGCAGTGTTAGCCGTAGTTTTTTTTTACTTTCACATAAACACATGACAGTATGACAGGGTTATGTGACAGTAAGTGTTAAAGGGTTAAAAAAAATTAAATAAAACATGTTTATTCTGTGGCACCTAAAAAAAATTTAGCGCCTGATTTTGTTTCTTATAGGAGCCTCCTGAATTGGAATTAAGTAAAGATTATGAAGATATTTTGTAAATTTCCTACCATAAATGTATCAAAACTTGCAGTGCAAGTTCTTATGCAGTGCTAAGAACTTTATTTGGACAACTTTAAATGCGATTTTCTCAATATTTAGGTTTTTTTTTTTGCACCCTCAGATCTAGGTTTTCAAATAGTTGTATCTTGGCCAAATATTTTCCATACATCAATGGAAATTATTTATTCAGCTTTCAGATGATGTCTAATTCTCAATTTCCAAAAATTGACCCTTACGGCTGGTTTTTTGGTTCAGGGGTCACATATTGTGATCTGCATTACTTTAGGCAGCGTTCAGAATGTATGTTCAGCATCCAATGTAGTACCTACTCAAACAGCATGCCATTCCAAATTCTGGCTTTTGTAATCATCAATGTTTTTTGATATGTAGTCAATAGTCATGACTTGCGTCAGTCTTGCTGTTGGTCATACTGTCACTTCTCCTCTCCTCTCCTCCCACTCGATGGCCCTCCCCCTTTATGAATAGCGGGGAGCAGCTGTCTCGTGCGTGGCCTGAGGTGCTGTGTGGATCAGCCGCGGCCGGCTCTAATAGCTCAACACTAAAGCCATTGTCTGGGGACTCGTCTGAGTGTTTGCTGTGTGGGTCACTGGATTCACTGCACCCCTCGTCCACCCCCTTTTCCTTTGCTTTCTGTCTTTCTCTTTCTTTGGTTCTCATATATACACACACACTCTCATTCACACAGTCTCACACAAAGGAAAATTGTCCCCACCCCGTTGGGCTGTGGTCAACACACAGACTTGTGACCACTGTGTCGGCCGTCGGTTGTTGTGTATGGCGAGCGCTTGGAATCTCTATCTCCGCCGCGACTGTTACTACCTCGTAAATGCTGTTATTGTCTTTTTTACAATTGGAAAATGTGAAATTGTGGATGTGAAGTAAGGAGTCCACATTTGCTCTGTTCCTGTTTCCATTCCTTTCTTTCACTCCCCCCTCTGTGGACCAGTTGTCCTCATTAATAATGAGTTTCAATTAGACACTCTGGCTCTCTAGAACATGTCCAAACACACACACACGCACACACGCATAGGCAGCTGCATGGGATTAGATGCCTGCCATTCAAGTCATGGAAGGGCATGAGACCAAACAGCAGGACTTCACCATTGCGACGTCAACCAGACAAAACGAGGCGAACGCAATATCCTCAATGGCTTAAACATTTGAATTTTGTATGCCAATTAAAATAACCATCCACAAATGTTCAGTGGACAAAATATTCCAGTTTCATCTGTAAAATGATTGACACACCAGCACGACAGATTACACAATTGACAGATTAAATATGCCTTCTATTAAACTACTAGAGCGAATAAAAATTAAATAAACACCGGGGAAGGGGCGCAGTGGTCATTCGAAGCCTGGAGCGCAGGGTGGGTTCTGTATCAGTGAGAGGCTGGTACGGAGCCTAATGAAAGGGGGTAACAAACGGGTGCAGGGAACAAAACCCACTAATGCCTGCAGCACTTAAGAAACGTGGCCCCAAATGAGAGCCACATGACCAGGCTCGGCATTCACAGTGCCTTCTGTCATTCTTTGCCACACACATACGCCCCCCCCCACCACCTCCTTTTTCATGTTATGTCGCTTTTATGTCATTTTAGTCTTGTCCTGGACATGCTCTGGGTTCTACACAACCTTTCGGAAGAACACATGCAGATTTTTTTTTGTTTGTTTTTTTTCTGTGGTAGTTGCAAGGTTTCATTTTTGGTGGTTTTTGGTTATGTGGTATTTTAGTGGTTAGATGTTTTTGTCTCTCAGATCTAACCTCGGTGGAACATGTTGCATCCTGTATGTACAGTATATTACGATACTTTCCTATTTCCCCTCTCTTATTTTGTCTATGCAGATCCTAATGCATCTATACAGGAATTGTAGTACAATTAAAGTTGTAAAAACTCAGATCATAATAAGCAGTCAGAGGCACTTAAAGGAGTCTACTTCCAGAACAACAATTCACAAATAATGTACTCACCCCCGTGTCATCCAAGATGTTCATGTCTTTCTGTCTTCAGTCGTAAAGAAATTGTTTTTAAGGAAAACATTTCAGGATTTTTCTTCATATAATGGACTTCAATTGTGCCCCTGATTTTGAACTTCCAAAAATGTAGTTTAAATGCAGCTTCAAAAGGTTCTAAATGATCCCAGCCGAGGAAGAAAGGTCTTATCTAGCGAAACGATCGGTCATATTTTTCGAAAAATAAAAATTAATAGAAAGCAATAAGATATGAGATATCTGTTAAGAAGATATGTTGAAATTTTAATCAGTCACTTTGGGCTAGATTTTCATCTATTTCTCATCTCTGTATTGATGCATTACTTTAAAATCTTTCAATACATTTTCATTGAACGAAAATCTCATTCCTTATCTCTTTCAAAAACTTTATTTGTGAGAAACTTGCACACTAGAAAGGCTTTGCAAAGTTTTATAAGTTTCTCATATATAACTGTTTAGTATCTTAAGTGTGTATGACAGAACTTTTAAAATATTGGTCAAATTTTCAGTGAAAATGTCAGTAACAATTGATAAACTATGTTTTTTTTTTTTTTTTTTTTTTTTTTTTTTTTAGTAGGGCCCTTTGAAATCACATAAATTGATCAAAAATAGAGCTTCAAAATGATTAGTCTCAATTTAATCGATTCAAAATAAGTTTGTTTGCATATTAAATGTGTTTGTACTGTGTATATTTATGTAAATACACACACATACATGTATATATTAAAAAAAAATCAGTCAAATTTTCAGTGGACTTTCATTTATCTTGACTGTTTTAATGGTTACATAAAAAAAATATTAAGCAAAAATAGAGCTGCAAAATGATTAGTCTCGATTAATCGATTCAAAATAAAAGTTTGTACATTTATATACACACATTCATGTATATATTAAGGAAAAATGTTCATTTATATGTAAAATATTTATATTTATATATAATATAAATTATATATGTGTTTACATACAAATACATACAATACATACCATTTTTTAAAAATATATACATATACACAGTACACATAGTATGAAAACAAACTTATTTTGAATCAATTAATCGCAACTAATCGTTTTGCAGCTCTAATCAATATGCAAGTATAATTAATTCAAATCATGAAACAATTTAACAGCAATTTATTAAAAGTGTAACAAGAATACATTTTTAAGACCGTTTTTTTCTCAAATTCAGTTGCATTTTTTTTTTTTTTTTTTTTAACCAGATTCTGTTGTGTTCTGTTTTACCAGATTGTGTTCCTTTAATTTTCTGTGTTCCATTTATTGGTTTCATTAATTTTTAATAATCAAGACTGTCTATAATTATTTTTATGTATTTATTTATTTATTTATTTATTTATTATTATTACTTTAATTTTTATTTTTTTCCAGAAATACTGTGTTGTGTAGTTACATTTTTTCAGGTAAATATATTCTGGCAAAACATGTTCTGGTAAATAGTCCTTAAAAAAATGTTTAAAGAATTAATTATTAGTATTAGTAGTACTATCATTACATTAAGTAATATATTTCTGTCACAGTTTCTTCAAGTTAAACTAAACCTTTATTTTGACAGGTTACTGTCAAGACCTTTAAGTTTCTGTTTGTATATGATATGATGATAGTTTTCTCAAATAAAATTGTAAGATGCCCCTGAAATATCTCTCAGAGCACTTCTAGAGATTATATTCACGTGTTCAAGCACTCATATATTGATGCGGCAGAGGCTAAAAACACTGCGAACGTCACGTGTGCTTCAGTATTTGTGTAGTAAACGAAACCGTGCGTCTGTGCCATTCTTTCACACAGAGACACGCAGAACATGCTGCATATTTAAATAGTATTTTGCGGGGTTATATAGACAGACACTAGTCCATATCACATTTTCTTATAAGTGTACTGACCTACTTTTGATTTATGCATCCAAAATTGAACAAATTCCGTGACATAAGTAAATTCCATTTTTATGACTCAATTCTGTGATTCTGTCTGCGTTTTCTGCATCGTGGAAATCATAGGGCCCTATTTTTAGGAAAAGAAATATGCAGTGTTATTGGCACTGGCTTTTATTTGTGCAGTGTATTAATAATAGCACAATTATTGTTCTTTTCTGTCCTTTTTTTATTATTTTAAAAGCCCTCCTACCATATCAGGTGCTGCTTCCACCATCTGTGTAAGTTGTGTCACCACCCTCATTTGTTTGTCACCTGACCTCAAATGCCCTCGCTACAGGGCTGTGGAGCTCCCAGCACGCTGCATCTCTAAGGCCATGTGCTTTGCTGTATTGATCCCTCATAATGCAACAGTATCAGCTGAGTATCTATAGTCAACATTGTGTGTCAGAGCTGTCGTGTTTCAAATGTCTTAAAATGCCGCTTTCATAGATAGCAAGGTTGTAAAACAAAGTGCGTGACTGTCCATCCAGACCGTTTATGGAAAATAACAAGGTACATTAACATATGAACACCCTGGTTTACATATAAACGTATTCAGCAACTTGTCCTGACCTGGTGAACTTTAGTTTCACCACATTGTTTTTGGCGTAAGTGTCACAGTGACCAAAAATGTTGTGCTTTGCACTCAAGCTCCGCATTTATGGAAGTTTATGTGGTTGTTGGTAAACTCCCTGCTTTGTTAGTCTATCTTAACAAGCTTTGTGACCCAACTCTGCGTTTTAGTTTTATTTCAAGATCGAAAAACAGCTGTTATTGATTCCAAGTTTTCACAGAGTTAGAGGCCTGTAAAGTCGAAATATTGCGTTCAAGAGGGCTGGCTTTAAAAAGCAGGCGTTTTACTTATGCAGTAAAAAACAGAACGGCAGTGCCGTGCCAAGTTCTGAGGCGATTGTTAAGACTTTGTGCGTGTTTTAATCGCGCCTCTTTATTAGTGTTTACCCTTCTGCTCTGGAGAGAGCGGGCTGAATTCTTGTCTCTCCTCATATGCTGTTCTCCCCATTCACCTCACCAAGATTTCGCTGGCAGGGATGTCCTGTGGAGAGCACAGGGGAAAAGATCTCAATAATTCAGTAGCATTTCTTCCTAACTTGCCGAAATTGGCACGCAAGGGCAGAGGAGTTACGGTAAGCTGTTCTGAATTTAGCTGCGGCCGTGCACGCATTGCCCTTGATTTTGAAACCCTGCTGACGCCCCTGACAAGTTCCTTGAATGACCACAGTGCAAGGCTTTTTGGTGCCCACTTATGGATGCCATATAACTAGGGTTGGGAATTCAGAACTGGTTCTTGTTCATTCATATACTGGAATCCAGTGTTTTCATTCAGGTTCGTCAAAGATAATAGATCTTTCTGTTGAGGTGCACACAAATGTCTTTCTGCTTCTACACAATAGTCAAACATACAGTACAAAAGATTCCTCATGACAAAAATGATGTAGGACAGAGCGAAGAAGTACTTGTGACCTGTTTTACATCTCGCTGTGTTGCTGGACAGTTTTTGAAAGGATGCTCTTTAAGGATTCAAGTAGTTTTGATGTTAAGAAAAACTAGGGCTGGGCGATATGGCCAAAAAATGATCACAATAAATTTAATATCAGTCGATTTCGATAATTGTGACCCTGGACCACAAAACCAGTCATAAGGGTCACTTTCTGAAATCTGAATGAATAGGCTTTTAATTTATGTATGGTTTGTTAGGATATGACAATATTTGGATGAGATACAACTACAGTTTTATGCAAAAGCTTGGGGACCCCCTTGCAGAATCTGTGAAAATGTAAATAATTTTAACAAAATAAGAGAGATTATACAAAATGCATTTTATTTTTTATTTAGTACTGTCCTAAGTAAGATATTTTACATAAAAGATGTTTACATATAGTCTACAAGACCAAAAAAAAGCTGAGATTATTAAAATACCCCCCTTCAAAAGTTTGGGAACCCTTGGTTCTTAATACTGCATGTGATTACCTGGATGATCTATGACTGTTTTTTTTGTTTTTGTTTTGTGATGGTTGTTCATGAGTCCCTTGTTTGTTCTGAACCAGAGTATGTGAGCAGAGTGGATGTATGTTATGTTTTGAAATATCACATAACATATATTACAATAAAATAAAACAAAATACTAGGAGAGAAGTGTTGTGGCTTATTGGACCACTAGTGTGCAAACTATTTTCCTACCACATTCCTATCCAGCTTATTCGGTGGTTGTCAGCATTAAAAAGTACCATCTTTTTTTCATTTTTTTCAATGCAAATTTTGTTTGTAAAGGATGAAAATAATAGTTCGTGTTTGTCAGTTATTTTATCTACGGATTGCTGCATTTCCTACAGATTTCTGCTCATTTGAAATTGGATACAGAAGCAGCGCTCTGAGATTACATTTGATTGAATCCATTATTGAGATAGCAACTGCATGTGTAAACAAGTGTTGTACCTGTTTAAATCATGCCTCAGTATGTATCTATTCAGTATCTAGAAGGAGCAAACAAATTCCTCGAAAACTATCCTCCTAAACCTCCCGCTCATGTATATTGCTGTTATTATATTCTTCACATTCTTTCTGATCTCAGTGATCCATCTATATCAAGCTAGCGGACTATGTTTAACATGTGAGTTCTTGCTGATTATGCAGTTATATTACGGGCCGTTGGTATGACGTGTACTCGTGATGGAGCGAGTGAAAAACCACGATGCTCCGCTCCTCGCTCCGTTTAAAATTACACTTGCACGTTCTGCTCCCACTCCGCTCCGCTCATACTCTTTTCTGAACAGTCAAACTGAGTACCGTTGTTCAGAAAAATCCTCCAGGTCCTGCAGTTTTCCAGCATCTTTTGCATATTTGAACCCTTTCAGGCAGCGACCATATATTTTTGAGATCCATCTTTTCACACTGAGGACAATTGAGGGACTCAAAAACAACTATTTAAAAAAAAGTTCAAACGGTCACTAGTGCTCCGCAATGCATTAAGAGCTGGGGGGGGGTGAAAACCTTTTGAATTTAAAGATCAAAGGTAAATTGTGCTTAATTTGTTTTCCGGGAAACATGCAAGTATCTTCTGTTGTTTCCGAAGGTCAGTGCTAAATGGAGAAAAAATATTTTAACAAAATAAGAAAAATTTGGACATCTTCATCCTGTTCAAAAGTTTTCACCCCCCCCAGCTCTTAATGCATGATGTTTTCTTCTGGAGCACCAGTGAATGTTTGAACCTTTTTTTAATGGTTGTGTTGGAGTCCCTCAGTGTGAAAATATGGATCTCAAAACCATGAAGTCACTGCTGGAAAGGGTTCAAATATGCAAATGATGCTGGAAAACTGAAGAATCTGCAGGACCTCGAGTATTTTTCTGAATAACAATGATCAGTTTGACTGATCAAACAAGGGACTCATGAACAACCATCACAAAACAAACAAACAAACAAAAAAAACCAAGTCGTAGATCATCCAGGTAACAACACACCAAGGGTTCCCAAACTTTTGAAGGGGGTTATTTTAATAATTTCAGCAATTTTTTGGTCTTGTGGGTTATATATAAACATATTTTATGTAAAATATCTTACCTGGGACAGTACTAAATAAAAAATAACATGCATTTTGTATGATCTCTCTTATTTTGTTAAAGTTATTCACATTTTCACAGATTCTGCAAGGGGTTCCCAAACTTTCGCATAAAACTGTATTTTAAAATCCAGAATCTGTGGGTGCGGAAAAATCAAAATATTGAGAAAATAGCTTTATTAGCAATGCATATTACTTATTAAAATTTACGTTTTGATATATTTATGGTAAGAAATTTACAAAATGTCTTCATGGAACATGATCGTTACCCTAATATGCTAATGATTTTTGGCATAAAAGAAAAATCGATAATTTTGACCCATGCAGTGTTTTTTTGGCTATTGCTTCAAACAAACCTGTGCTACTTTATACTTTGTGGTTCAGGGTCACAATTTCATAAATTTCAAATATTAATTTCTTTCAAGTTTAAAGGTAGATTTTTACTCCTAAGTGAATTGTAATTGTGGTTTTAAACTACTTTTTATGGTCAAAACATAACAAACATTTGATGTTTTTGAATTCTTTACACATTTCTAGTCATTTTTTCCTAAATATCTCAAATTAATTTCTCACTTCTGCATGTTAAAATGACTGAAATTGTTTCAAATCATAAAACTGGTTTGTGTTTAATGTTGATGCCGTGCATCTTCAATACTGTTTGCAGTGCAGACTGCAATATTAATATTACTTTTCTTGTCTCTTAGAAATGCACATTTGACAGTAGCTTTAGTTGACAATAGAAGCAGCTTGAATAGCACCTGTAAAAACTGTAACAGTCTCATTTTTATACGGTGAAATTTAATTATTGTCACTGTTTGAGTTTTATTAAAATTAGCCATTGGTCCTCCATGGTAGCATATGTTTAGATCATAATGACCAATTAAAATCACACAGATATAGCACCTCAATACCATGGTAAAATGTAACTATATTGTTTGTAGGTATTTGTATGAAAAACAGTAGTCTAAACGCTATGGCATAATCACAGAAAGTACTGTAATTATATTCCATTACTTCAGTACATTTAATAAATGTCTAAAGTAATAATATAATAAAATTCAATAAGAATATCCCACATTTCTGCCACAATACTGTGGTAAATCTATGGTGATTTGTAGATTGAAAAGCGTTCTGGCTGTATTGTGCCGTCCAGTGTTTCTCCTGTTTGTCAGCGTTGTTTCATCCAGCTTTAAACTAGTTTATATCACTGAGTCATTTGTGTTCTTTGCTGAATTCAAGAGCTTCACAGTGGATCTACAGCAGATAAACTGTAGACATCAGCGAGTAAACGCTTCTGCTTTAGTGAGCTTGCGCTGCGTTGCCGTTCGAACTTTGAGCTGAGTGGATAAATGGTCTGTGTGGCGCACTTCAAATGAGTACCACTGTTTCAGTCCACTTTTGCTACATAAATATTATATCAAACGTTTATCCAACTCCTGTTATCATTTTAGCAAGGACAAAATTTAATCGTGATTAAATATAGTTATTGATTTAACACCAAACCCTATGATGAACTAAGCAAAAACAGCATTTGTGACATTTCTCCAAATTGTACATAAATTTCTACCCTGTTTTACTTTCTTGCAGCTTCATTGTTTATATGATCTCATTGGTTTGTCATTGCAGGTTTACAAAGGGCTGGACATCATCACCAACAAGGTTACAGAGGAGGAGCAAGCCCAGTGTCGCCATCACATGATCAGCTTTGTGGATCCATTGGTTAGTGGATACACAGTGGTGGACTTCAGGAACAAGGCTTTGTCTCTCATATCCTTTCTGAAATGTCCAACGCTTCATAGTGAAATTCCAGACTCCTCCAGGTTGAATTAAATTATTTAAGGCCTTTTTCCATGTCTGTGCTTGATTCATGAACAAGTGGTTATAAACCATTTTTCAATGAGTCCATCAAAAGATTCACAAGGCTTTCTCAAACTTTGCTTTCAAAGAAAGGCCTTTATATTCCAAGAACAGTAACTATAACTAGAAAATTTAAAAAAAATTGTTGTAATTCTACAAGAATGACAAAATCACCATCAATGTAAAAGAGATGCGGAGAAACAATATTAATGGAACACTTTCAGAACATTTTTATCCTGCCGAGGAGTGATTAAAAACATTGACAGCTAATCAGAATCCACCTGACATTAAAGCGCTCAAGCGTTGAAAGCGCCAAACGCAAACTTAGAATGTTATCTAGGCTGGGCAAAAAATGTCGATTTCTTGATTTTAATCAATTCTCATTTTTACGAAACAATATTGATTATTAAATCCCAAGAATCGATTAGTCTAGTCTGTTTTCAGAGTCACATGATCCCTCAGAAACCATTCTAATATGCTGATTTGCTGTTCAAGAAACATTTATTATTATTATTATTATTATTATTATTATTATCAGTATTTAAAACAGTTGAGACCATTGTTCAGGATTCTTTGATAAACAGAAAGATTCAAAGATCAGTGTGTACATATATATATATATATATATATATATATATATATATATTTATTATTATTATTATTATTATTATTATTATTATATATTTTTTTTTTTTTTGGAGGGGAAAAATGATAGAAATTTATTTAGCAAAGATGCTTTAAATTGGTCAAAAGTGATGATAAAGACATTTGTATTGTTACAAAAGTTTTCTATTTTAGATAAATGCTGTTCTTTTGAACTTTCTATTCAGCCTGAAGAAATTCAACTCAGCTGTTTTCAACATAATAATAATAATAAGTTTTTGAGCTGCAAATCAGAATATTAGAATGGTTTCTGAAGGATCATGAGACTGGAGTAATGATACTAAAAATTTAGCTATGAAATCACAGGAATAAATTACATTTTAAAATATATTATTCAAATATTATTCAACATTATTCAAAAAAATAAATATTCAAATAGAAAAGTAATTTAAATAGTAAAAATATTTCAAAATTGTACTGTTTTTGCTGTACTTCGAATCAAATAAATGCAGGCTTGGTGAGCAGACGAGACAAAAAAAAGTCTTACTGATTACACATTAGTCAGACAGAAAAAAATAATAAAATCCGTCAATTTTTTTTTATGTCAGCCAACATTTAAATGTTTCTTTTTTTAAAAAATGCATTCAAGTAGAAATTACATAATTGTAACTTTATTACTATAAAAAACTTAATTGAGTGTAATTTAAGTGTTTGTATACAATCGGTACATTTTAACTATAATCAATATTATAGTAATGTAGTACCATTTAGTGTTGGGCGATATGCTCAATTTTCATATCGTCCTATGGTCAGCCTGTGAGATCGTCGATGCACAATATTATCATGCTAATTTATTTAGTTACTTACTTAGTTTTATTGCCGGCAAATGAACCAACACCAGCATAAAAGGCCAAAAGCAGCCTAATGTTTTCAATATGACTTGATTTGTGTTTAACATGATAGCAATTTAATAAAAACATCATAAGTTACTAATGCTTACATTTCGTTAGTTATTCAAAAAGCAGCTACAGAAAATGAGCAGAGAACATTTACATTATCAAAGAACATCATCACTGACTAGCCTAGTCTAGCGCGAGTTTATGCACTTTAAAAAACACTCCCGGAACCACAAGTGAATACAATAGTTACATCACTGTATGATTAATAAATTTCTTACTCTTTATTTACACTGCACACGTCTGCCGCGCTGTTCCCCCCAAAACGAGTTACTGTGCCCCCCTTTTCCATCCTCTCTCCTTCTTGCTGAACAGGATTGATTTTGAAAGCGAAAGTAAAACCGGAAAAATGGCGCACATGAAAGCGATTGCATGCTTTGGAGAGGATCAGCAACTGCACGCATTTTCAGATTGCATGCTTCCCACCCGAGACACACCCTCGCGCTCACCATGTGTTTATACCAGCCACCTCCCGTTCCTTTGTGTTTATACCAGCCACCTCGCGGCAATGTTCTGAAGCGCCCCAGAAGCGTCTCTCTGCACTGGATCACTAAAGTTAGGCGCTTAGTCTATTTTTGACGGATAATAATAATAATCATCTTGCTATCAACAGGCAATATCTCTGACTATCGTCGATACACAATACTATCATCTATCGGCACAACTCTAGTACCAGCTGACTCTCATGTGTATTTTACAGCATTAGTTGAAAGATTTTTTTTTGTCCTTAACAAAATTTGGCTGAACCTGATATATATCCAAAATAATCAATATCGAATTAAATCTGATATCGAATTGAATCAAAAGCTTGTGAATCAGAATCAAATTGTGAAATCTGTGTAAAAACCCAGTCCTAGTTATCATGCGTTGGTGTTAACGCTGTATAGTTATAGTTACTTTTCTTGTGTGTGAATAGGTCTTTATCAATTTGTTGCTGATTTTACAGTTGGCTCCCCTACTGAACAGCAAGTAATTTTACGATTATCCTGTAATTTGAGGAGCCAATTGCTCCACAGTCTCCTCCATAGTTTGGAACCCTGTGACTAGTTAACTGGGTGACTAGTCGGCCAATTTTGCCCAATCCACACTCCCCGTAATTAACGGCTGCAGAAATTCATTTAGCTGACAAGTTTAGTTGACAGGCCCTTCTAAAAATATAAATGCTTCATAATTTGTCCGCAGATGAAAGTAATGGGCCATTACTCAGCCTTTTAAGATATCATCTGCAAACTTCTTAATGATCGTTCTGAGTAATTGTTCTTTTAAAATGTCATCGCCTCCCTGACATCAGTGACACTGCTTTTGTGAGCCTGCGCCTTGTTTGAATGCAAATCCCAATCTTTTAATTTCTGGTCTTTTGTAGAATGTGGCATTTCCCAGCGAGCCACATGAATGGCTGTGGCATTTTATGAGTGGGCGCTGGGTTGTACTCCCTCAGCATGCTCTTTCAGTAAATGCAAGGGCATAACTGGAAATGCTTGTACCGGAGACGGAGAGCGAGACGCGTCGCTGTCCTCGTTTTCCCCGCCCGCCTGCTGCAGATGTTTGCTGAGAGATGAGGAGGATATTAATAGCTGAGGGAGATGCTGTGAGGAGGTGGGGCGGCTCTCGCAGCGTCTGGAGGCGCGCTGCCGCAGACACCTCAGACGCTCACGCACAAGAAATGAGGAGATGAGCTCCCCAGTCTCGCTCCCACACTGAAGAAAGGTGATAACTACTATTAAGCATGCAGAAAATTAATAATCATCAAGAATTGTTTTTGCCAATCTTGTATCATAACCATTCAGAAATGCTTAATTACTCTTTCTCGCAATCTCGTCCCCACCCTTTTCCTCATATCTGCGTCTTGCTCCAGCTTTTCTCTCCTCCTGTCTTTCGTTTTCTCCACCTCCCTCCCCAGGGATCACATACGGGTGGGGCGGACAGTGTGCGGCCAGGCTGCTTTGATTTTGATGCATGTGACCTGGAAGTGTGTCCGGGAGTGTGTGTTTGTCCGTCTCGATTGAGGGGGAGTGCTGATGCGCCTTCTCTTATTGAAGCAGTTATCGAGTTGCTCCATGGAGGCAGCCTTTGATGCCGTTTATTACAGAATCCCAGCAGTCATTTTGAACCGTCTGCCCTCTCACGGCACCAGGCCTGGACAATTCATGCATTATTGCTAGAGTGGCTATAGATCTAGGAATATGATATTGCATTTCAGTCGAGCACTCTAGCAGTGGTGCGCTCTGCAGTCTGACCCATGGTTGTACATGTATGAGCGCTGTGCATAATTTATGTATTGCTTGTAACTATACTGTCATTAATTTGAAAAATTCATTCCTTGTCTGGGAGTCTGACTTCCTTAATATTATACATAGAGGACATACATCGTCGGAAAAAGCTGCCCATCATTGTTGGAGGCACAAACTACTACATTGAGTCCATTTTATGGAAAGTGCTCATCGACACTGGGGTAAATATGAATTTTAGTGTTTTCGGTATAAACAATTGCTCTGTTCCAAAAGCTAGTGAGCTGCCTACATGGGCAGCAGTTCGAAGTCACCGTTTAACAAAACCAGATTTTTTTTATTCTGTACTGTGATGTACGAGTGAAAAGGATTAGCGAAAAAGGGAAAAAAAAAATGGGTGGGAACGGAACTTGCAGTCAATTGGAAAACAAGGGATGGGATTTAAAGGTTACACATCATGAAAATCTGACTTTTTCTGTGTTTAAACAAGATGTTCACTTCCAGAACAAACATTTACAGATAATTTACTCACCCACTTGTGATTCAAGATGTTCATGTCTTTCTTTCTTCGTAAAGAAATTCAGGATTTCTCTCCATATAGTAGACTTCTATGGTGCCCCCGAGTTTGAACTTCCAAAATGCAGTTTAAATGCAGCTTTTAAAGGGCTCTAAAAGACCCCAGCCAAGAAAAAAGGGTCTTATCTAGTGAAAAAATTGACAATTTATATACTTTTTAACCTCAAATGCTCGCCTTGTCTAGCTCTGCGTTAACTCGGTGTATTCTGGTTTAAGACAGTTGGGGTAGGTCGAAAACTCCCATTTTCTCCTCCAACTTTAAAATCGCCCTACATTGCTGCAGAAGTACAGACCCAGTGTTTACAAAGTGAACGTGCAAAGATCAAATGCCTTTTACCAAAAAAGGTAAAACAGCGATGTAGAATGGATTTAAAGTTGGAGAAGAAAATGAGATGGGAGTTTTTCAACATGAACCGGAATACACAGAGTTCACGCAGAGCTAGTCAAGACGAGTGTTTGCGGTTAAAAACAATATACATTATATATATATATATTTTTTTAAAGAAAATAACCGTTTGTTTCGTTAGATAAAACCCTTCTTCCTTGGCTGGGGTCGTTTAGAGCCCTTTGAAGCTGCATTTAAACTATATTTTGGAAGTTCAAACTTGGGGGCACCATAGATGTCCACTATATGGAAAGAAATCCTGAAATGTGATTCTCAAATGTTTGATTCTCAAAAGAAAGACATGAACATCTTGGATGACAAGGGGGTGAGTAAATTATCTGTACATTTTTGTTCAGGAAGTGTACTTCTCCTTTAAGTGCTATAATCGTGTCCCCGGTGCATCTACCAACCCAACGTGAAAAAGGACAACCCAGTAACTTTTTGGTAAGTACTTGAAAATACGAGTCACTTAGATGTCGCTCCTCCTGTGACGTAGAAAGGGGATCTAATTATAATATTTACGCCCCTTAATCTGCACGTTTCCACCCACGGTGCCAGTTTGTTTTCGCAAGCGACAACAGTGTACCAGTTCTAACGCAATGGCAAAAGTTTGCGCAAAGCATGCTAACTGTTCTGTCATTGGCTGCTCAGATGAGCACAAAACACTATTTAGAGTCCCAGCCTCAGAAACGAGAGCAGTGGATTTGATTTATTTACTGTATCTAATATAATCTAATCTAATTAAAACGTGATTTCTTTCCCAGCTGTTTACCTTCACATACATAACCGACTGTTTTTGTAACTGTTTTTGTGTGTGTTTTTAACATAAACTTGTATTTGACCGTTTAAGCGCAGTAAGACTTGAAAGAGAACTTAGTTTAGTACTCGCATGCTGTGTGACAGCCGCTTTCTTGGTGTGAGCTTCGGATGTGTGCTCCCAGAAAACCCTATATCAGAAGTTTAAACTGATATGGCTTTAAAACGCATGATTTCAGCGCTATAGACATAATACAAGGTACAAGCTGTAAAGGCACAGGCCTATTCTGGAAAAGGGGGCGGGGAGCAGCAGCTCATTTGCATTTAAAGAGACATGCATGAAAATAGTGCGTTTCTGCTTCCGATATAATAAATGATCTGTGGGATATTTTGAGCTGAAACTTCACAGACACATTCTGGGGACACCTGAGGCTTATTGTAAAAGGGGGATGATAGGTCTCTCATAAAATGTCATGCTGTTAGTTTAGCAAGTGTAAAGTCTCAGTGTTAGTGTCGCACACAGAGTTGCTGCCTATGTTGAGCGTTCTAAATCGGTCTCTTCTGACATTCTGTGATGTTTTGGATGCTGCTTTAAAAGGCAATAGGTAACGTGGCAGCTCACTAAATTTTGAAACGGAGCTAGTAATTCTGAGTAATATTAAACGTTTTTCTGTGCATCTGTTGGCATGATATGTTTTAATCGAGTCCTCCTCTGTCTGACCTATAGCAGGGCAGTGTCACAGAGTCAGAACAGGGTGGGGCTTCTGAATCAAAGGCGGAACTTGAGAAACTGGGTGGTCCTGAGCTTCACAAACGGTTGAAGGAGGTGGATCCTGACATGGCAGCCATATTGCACCCTCATGATGCACGCAAGATTGCAAGGTAATTACTTAAGTGGTAGCACAAAACATTAAGCGAGCCTAATTACCAGTCACAGGAAAGACTACTGTGTATTTTCATTGAGTGTTATTTCTATCTTTGCCATAGATCAGCATGGTTTTACGGTTCTGAATATGTGCTATACAAAATAGTCCAGTGTTTGAAAGTAATGCTGCAATAAATTCAGGGTTTGAGTTCATTAAAATGGACAATTTGGTTCTTGGACCGGCAGGTCTGGCTTTTAGGATTAAGTCTGTGTTTTGGATCTTGGTGTTAGTGGTCATGGAACATCTAGTCTTGACTCCAGCTCTGTGTACATAAATGCACCCATTTTCTTAATTTGTACCTATTCTGAGGTGGTAAAATTTAAGTAATCAAGTTCCTCAAGTGCACTATGGTGTTAGCTCATGGGGGTTGAACGTGCAACCTTTTTAGATACCAGTCACCCTATTTACTTGATCTTTCCCCATTGTTCCTCTTCGACACAATGCTGTTTTTCTTAAACTTTTTATATTCAGTTGTGTTTTTTCCCCTCATTCATTGTTATGAAAGGAGCAAGGCTGACGTGAACTTGTGAAGTAACTTCATACTATCATAATCATAATAACATATACTAACATAATCATACTGCTTTGCCACGGTAAATTTTGGCATTTGTTGGGCATCTATTTTTGCATCTGTTTTTTCCACTTGTGTGGGAGAACTGCTGATGCCTGTGGCTTCCAAGCGTGTTACACACGTGTTTTCACATGCCTCAATTGGTGTTTGATTGGTATCAAGGGGCCGATTAGCACCTCTTCTGAGCACTATGTGCTCACTTAATTGATGCCAGCATGTGTGCCACTGCGTCTGCAGTATTGCTGTGGTGGAAGAGCTCCTCTCCCACAGTTCACAGTGCTGATGTCTTCTCCTTATATGATTTTGAGCAACTGACAAGCTGAAAAGCTCCCATGCACTTCTGCAGTGTGACAGAACTTAACCTTCATTGTTCATCTTTTGTTAGTTTGTTTTTTAGTAGTTCATAGTGTTCTTGTTTAGTATGTGGTGTGTTCTTTCCAAATGATAATGTTCAGTTGAGAGATTATTTGGCATGCGGAAATCTTTTGAATGTATTTGAGAAATGCATTGCTTTTTTAACTGAAGTCATATGGTATTTTGACTAAGTTGTCGGTCAATTGGATTGGCAGGAGTCTGCAGGTGTTTATGGACACTGGAGTTCCACACAGTCAGCTTTTGGAGGAGCAGCGAGAACAGGATGGAGGAGATTGTCTTGGAGGTCCCTTGCGTTTCCAGGACCCTTGCGTCTTCTGGCTGCGCTGCAAACCGGATGGTAGATTCATTGTAGATTGGCACTAAACCATGTCTGCCGTATCTTTGTTTAATTTCCCTATTCATCCTCTTTTGTAGCTCTAGATGAGAGGTTGGACAAGCGTGTGGAAGAGATGTTGTCGCTTGGGCTGATTGATGAGCTCAAAGATTTTCACCAACGCTTCAATGACAAGAAGATTAAAGAGAACAGGTAGCTCTCGTTGTTGTAAAACAGAACATTTTTAGATAAATTCATGATAAATTATGAAACTGAACACTTTAGTTTCCTGACAACGCATAAGAACATATGCTCACTTTGTCTTGCATTCACTTCAGAGAACAAAACAATGACACAAATGTACCATAACGAATTAGCAGTTTAAAAATAGGCTGTAGTAATTTGTTGTTGGCTGTATAGATTCATCAGTATCTGTAACAACTTTATATTACTAGTAATTAGTGAATAATATCATCCACCACCTCTAGTTTTGAGATCCTCGGTTTGGTTTTGGAACTAGGTCAGATTTGTTTTGTATTCATAATCCTTGTATTACCTCTGAATGAACCATGTGAAACCTATCTCACACAAGCAGGCAGACACAAAAGCTGCACAGCTGTCTTTTCTTCAACTGTCAGAGAAATCAAAGTTTCACAGGCTGAACCTGTTGCACATCAGACTTTTTATGTTAACAAGTTCTAGCACGTTTATCACCTGATGTTCTTGTCAGGAGTGGGTTCTTGTCTTAAATAATGGTGGGGATCCAGGGCTTTGACATGTGAAATGCATCCAATAACTGACGTGTAAGATGTAAGTTGATTTTGGCAAAGTCACTGAGCCGGTCGAATGACTCAGATGTGTTTTTAGTAATGTCAGAGAACCTGAAGTTACGTATGTGCCTTTTGAGTTCACAGGAAATGTATTGGTCTGTACTGCTGCATAACATTTGATGTGACCGTGACATTAGCATTAGACTCAGGGCCTATTATCTACTAAATTAATTTGTGCATTTCATTGCGCGTCACATATTTATGAAGACTATATCTCAACGTGCATGTATACTTTATGACATTAAAATGAACTGAAATGTAATTCCTTTTTATACTTTCTCAAGCAGTGGTGGACAGTAACGAAGTAGTTGTAATTCGTTACTGTACTTAAGTACATTTTTCAAGTATCTGTACTTTACTGGAGTAGTTTTATTTTGAGTAACTTTCATTTTTACTTCACTACATTCCAAAGCGTAATATCGTACTTTTTACTTTACTACATTTCATAAACTTATCGTTACTCCTTATAATATATCACGTGCTCTGAGACGCACAAGCGGTGTCTGATTCATGAACAAACTGATTCTTTTCAATGAACCTGTTAAACTGATTCCCCAATCGCACCAAACGATTCATTCACGAATTGGAATGATCCGATTGCAGCTGTTCTCGAATCGACAACTCATTGATTCAAGTGATCCGTTTAGAGCGAGTCTCCAGTCAAATGAATTCACAAGTAAAAACCGGGAGATCTTTTGTGCGCGCGACCGATGCTGCGAAAAGTAAGTTACCAAGGTCGAATTTTCGTATCAGAGATGGGGACTCGAGTTTGAGACTCGGACTCGAGTGCGACTTAAGTCGCACACACAGTGACTTCAGACTCGACTTGAGACTCGTCCTCGAAAGACTTCAGACTCGACTCGGACTCGAGCTGCGGGACTCGTGAACAATGTTTATTTTTAGGAAACAACTGATGAGCTCGCTGTTATTCAACTCCCTCCATTACCTATAACCTGCCCATGTAACACGCGACGTGTATCTGCTGCGTGCGGGCGCGGCCACACATTTTTTATTTTTTTATTTTAGGCGCGGCCGCCACACATGAGAGGACAACGAACAAACATGTCGACTGCTGTGCCATTCATCGTTAGCTTTGGATTTTAAAACTTCAAACAAGACGGCCCAAACAGAAGAAGTGCTCAATGCAAAATATGTGATATGAGGATAAAAGATTCAGTATAGACAGCGTCATTGATTATAATAGAGCTTTGTGATATCGCGAACTAAGCTTTTACTAATTTTAAGGGAGTTTGTAAATGAGATACTGATTTAATACAGCAGTTAAATAAACAAGATGTTATTATTAAGTGACTTTCATTGTCTGACTGTAACACTGTTGCCTGATTTTGCTCTATTTCGTCGTCAGAAGTAGTCTGAAACAAGTCACAACTGAGCCGCTGCGCATCTCCATTCAAACACAGCGCTGTTTCGTTTATGAATGAACTCGTTTCTAGTGAAATGATTCAATTTCCCATTCATAAAGACAGTCACTCTTTATTCCTAAATGAAGCAGCAGTTCGAACGAATCAAATGAATGATATGATTCAGTAATTAAATCAGTCTCTTGCCGCCACCTGCTGGCAGTTATTTAAATCATTTAACATTTCTGTATTAAAACAATTTGATTTAAAACATTAATCTCAACAATGAATTTAGGAATATGATTGCACTTCTGCCACCTCTGAGCCTCATTAAACATATGAAAAGGTAAAAACAAAAGTTAAATTCCCTTGTAAATCACTTTAAGGAGTCAAATATCACCTCATAATGGGAAGGCAAATTTTTTTATCAGATTTTTGGATTATTGTTTAGAATGTGCTCCTAAAATTTTGATTGTGCTACTAATTTTTTTAAATTAGGAGCACAATGTGATGTTTGACCATATTTGGTCTTTCTTAATTTTTGGTCTGTACTGTACTGTGTGTTCATGCTACAAGGCAAAATATAGATATTAACTTAAAAGTAAAGCATTCTTGGTGTTTTTGTCATGTTGCAATAGCCTGTTTACACTGATTATATACCAAAATCAAAGCTGATACTGTATGCTAATAGATAAAGGAGTCATTATAACATATTACATGCTTTGAGTTCCTTATATATAGCTATGCAGTGTTGGATGGGTCGCTGTACGTGATGCAACACTTATTATAACCAGAGACTTAATATAATAAAGAGACTTGAGACTTGACTTGGACTCTAGCTGAAAGACTTGAGACTTGACTTGGACTCTAGCTCAGAGACTTGAGACTTGACTTGGACTCTAGCTCAGAGACTTGTGAGCATCTCTGTTTCGTATTAATTATTATAACTGAAAATCATATTTAGGTCAAAGCTGTCCGTTGTTTGTGAATTACATCTGCTGTAAAAGGTGATCTGTTTAAGCGCACTGAAATGCTTGAATTCAGACACATCAAAAACGAAAAATTGTAATAACAGCTTAAATAAAATAACTCATGCACGTTCATATTCCTCGCTGATGTAACGTTAGCAGTTTTATTAAAATGCTAGCCCTATGTGACGTCTGTTTATATATTGTTTTGCAACAGTATAAATGTTTATATTGTTTGGATCAGCTAGAGTAGACAGATATAATGTTTATTTAACTATACTGAAAATAAGTAAATATTGTTAGCTGATGCTAACTGTCTAGCTGCTTGCTGGTGCTAAGTTGAGATCATTTTTAGATATAAAGTCCACATATTTTTATTCAACCACCTAGATAGATTACATCCGAGGGAAAAAGAAAGGATGTGATGTTCAGATCATGGTAACTACAGTAATTATCAAAGGAAAGGAAATAATCATTATGTAAATATTTCCTTAAAATGTTCTCCCTAACTTTAGGCCTTATTCTCATGTCATATATAACCGTGACGTTATGCAAAACAAGCTTTAAAACACTTTTTTTTTTCTTACTGTTGAAAATATGATTGTCAAATCTGTTTTGTCTCGGTACATTGCAGTGTAAGCTACACATTGAATATTACTATATCACTTTCGTCAACATAGTCCATATCAACAACAAAAATGTATTTTTTGGGAAAATCCCAGGTTTTTTGAGCAGTAGGATTATAAAAACAAATATGTGCTAATATAAAATTCAATTAAGTAGCCTATTTAAAATTGCAAAATTAATCTATCAGTACTTTTTTACTTAAGTACATAAAAAATCGGGTACTTTTGTACTTTCACTCGAGTAAAATTGAAAGAGGAGCACTTTTACTTTTACTGGAGTAATATTTTATTATACGTATCTGTACTTTTACTCAAGTACTCAACTTGTGTACTTCGTCCACCACTGTTCTCAAGGACAGTCAAGGCCATATCAGTGTATCTTTATAGAATGCTTCTCAAAGGCAGTCATCACCGTTACTGTTGCTACTTGGGTTAGGATTTAAACAACGCTCAGTGTTAAACTGGGACATAACTTGAGGAAATCATGGACGGAATTGTGAAATCCAGGCATAAAAATGGAATGTACTGTAGAACACGGAAGAAATTTTGAATGAATAAATCAAAAGTAGGTCAGTACACTTAAATCAAAATGTGATATGGACTAGTGTCTGTGAATATTAAGCTGCAAAAATACTGTTTAAACGTGAATCCTGCATGTTCTGTGTGAATGAATGTCGCAGACCCATGGTTTTGTTTAATATGCATACTGAAGTGCATATGACGCTAGCAGTAGCCTGTGTCACCTCAACATATGTGACCCTGGACCACAAAACCAGTCATAAGGGTAAATTTTTCAATCATCTGAAAGCTGGATAAATAAGCTTTCATTGATTTATGGTTTGTTAAGATAGGACAATATTTGGCCGAGATACAACTATTTGAATATCTGGAATCTGAGGGTGCCAAAAAATCTAAATATTGAGAAAACCGTCTTTAAAATTGTCCGAATGAAGTTCTTAACAATGCATATTACTAATCAAAAATTACGTTTTTATATACTTACTGTAGGAAATTTACAGAATATCTTCATGGAACATGATCTTTACTTAATTTCCTATTTATTTTTGGCATAAAATAAAAATCAATCATTTTGACCTACACAATGTATTTTTGGCTATTGCTACAAATATATGGTTTTGTGGTCTAGGGTCACATATGAGTACATGGACACATAAGGATAATCTCTTGAACTGCTCTGAGAGTCACTTCATGAGCATATACACATAGATATACAAACAGAAACTTGATGGTCTTCACAGAAACCCGTCAAAATAAAAGTTTGGTTTAACTTGAAGAAATTGTGACAGAAATATATTACTTAATGTAGTAATAGTACTACTACTGCTACTACTATTAAAATTATTAAAGCAATATTTTTAAGGAGCATTTAGTAGAAATTATTTACCAGGAAAATGTAAATGCACAGCACAGTATTTCTAGAATAAGTAAATTAATAAGTAAATTAAAAAAATAAATAAATAAAATAATTAGACATGCTATTGATTATTAAAATTTAATGAAACAATTAAAATGAATTTCGGAAATGTAATGGAAAACAAAGAATTTGGTAAAAATAAAACTGAGTTTGACGGGAAAAAAATTTATTATTATTATTTTTTTGTTAGACATTAAAACGTCTAGAAAAAATAAAATGCAAAAGACTCCAGAATAATTAAAATGGAAAAATGGAATTTGTAAAAAAAAAATAAATGAATAAATAAATAAACCTGAATTTGGGAACCACTCATAACACCCTCACATAGATATGCCCATGTAACCACTCAGCTACTCGTAACAGTCTAGGAACCGCTTGGAAACACCCTGGCAACCACTCATAACAGCCTATGAATCATATAGAAACATCCTGGCAACCACTCATAACACCCTCACATAAATATGCAGGGCTCTATGGTTTTCTTTTTAGGAGCACTTGCGCTCCTAACTTAAATTAAGGAGCACAAATTTTAGGAGTTAAAATTTTAGGAACACCTACTAATCAGTAATTTAAAAAATCAGGTAAAAATTAGCCTTCCCATTACAAGGTGATATTTGACTACTTAAAGTGATTTACAGGGCAATTTAAGAATGCATTTTAATAAGAGCCGTATTTCTGCGTGTCTGCGTTAGTGAATGCTCTAACCAAATTTGATATGCATATATTAGAGTGGCCTTTTATTGTGGCCAGCCTAAGACACACCTGTGCAATAATCATGCTGTCTAATCAACATCTTGATGTGCCACACCTGTGAGGTGGATGGACTATCTCGGCAAAGGAGAAGTGCTCACTAACACAGATTTAGACAGATTTGTGAACAATATTTGAGAGAAATAGGCCTTTTGTATACATAGAAAAAGTCTTAGATGAAAAATGGGGACAAAAACAAAAGTGTTGCATTTATAATTTTGGTCATTGTAGAAGGATTCGTGAGATATGTCTGTGAAACATTACTCAACATTGTGAAAACGTGTAGAAACCTTTGAAACTCCTCTCAGCGCCCCAAACACAAATATGCTGATCGTGTCAGTCGCACTGGTGCTCCTAAATATTTTTTCAGTCACACGCAGTAGTTGACTTATATGTGCGACTTATATGCTCATGCAATGCACTCATAACAGTCACATGGAAACACCCTGGCAACCACTCATAGATATACCCATGTATCCATTCGTAACATCCGAACAATCACATCTAGCAGTGATTTTTGCAAAGACAAGCATAGTGCATTGGCGCAGTGCCTGTCAGTGAATCTGCCCGTCAGCTTTGAGATATGTGGCATGGCAGATCACACTGTAGTCTTCAGATCTTGCAGTGATCAGAACATCCCATGATGCTGTGTTGTGCACTTCAGCCTGTATTTACTGATGCACTAACAATATTTGTTGGAAAAGGTGATTAATTATTGATTGTTAGTGCCGTCACATGCTCTGTTGTGCAGGGATATTGGCGGACGGACTGCAGTGCGGTGTGTCTGTGTGTGTGGATGTTGATGACACAGCAGTGTCTGGGGTTGGGCCGCTTTGGGTGTGGCTTCTGCTGATTGATGGCCGAATGCCCAGCGCTCCGTCCAGCCGATCGCACCCCACCTCCCCTCTCAGACGTCTTCGTTGGCAAACTTGCCACCCAAGCGCTTTTCTCTTCTTGCCTCACGCCATCCCACTCTCTTCCTCCCCCTTTTCCTCTTCTTTTCGTCTGCATCTGGCGCCCTTCCGCCAGCCTTCTCACCTTACACAGGGAGCAGTCACAAAGCAGCAAGGTCAGACTCTGCCTGTCTCTCCTTTCCATTCCCTCTCGGTCTATCTCGCTCTGTCCTGTCAATAGCCCCCCTCCCCCTCACCCCGTCTGCACTGTCCGTGTCCCTATGACCGGCTGATCTCTGTTTTTTGAGCTGGATGACGACTCATTTTTACCCTAGGGGCTGGTGTTCTGATGCACCCAGTGACCGCGTTTCCATTTAAAATTGGGTCCCATTAAACAGTGGATGTGATTTCACCCTTGAGTTTGCCCAAAAGGCCTAATACTTATTATATTGTTCTTTAAATTCTGCCACAGCTAATTAGTAACATTAATAACGAACGTGTTCAAAAAGAAATGGCTTTCTTGTTTAGTCCCAGTGTAATTACTGTAGCATTAGGTGTATTTGTATAATGAAATGCATTTGAAAAATGTGAGCTGTTGTGGAAAAAGTACACAATCTATGTTGCTGAAAACATGGGAGCACTTGAAACTATTTAAAGAACTCTTTAAAGTATGTGGTTTCATCTGAGCCGGTTGATGCTTTGACAGATTGTTTGTGTGCTCAGAATACTTTTACCCGGTGCATAGCTTTATATAATATATTCAAGCTCTTGAAAACATTTACAGTATTTCACCAAAAAGCTTGTTGTAATTGAGTTTCTGTTAAACTTCAGACATAACTGAACGAGACCAAGACGGAGCGCATCAGTGGGCAATTATTTGTTATGCATCAGATTTAGGTTTATATTTAATTCAATTTAACTGAAATCCTAAGTGAAAGAAAAAACAACCGTAAATGCATTATAAACATTACCTATCCCTTAACTGTCATTTTGTAGGGAAAACTACAGTTATGATTCGCTGTTTTTGATTTTCACATTTAATTGTATTTTATTTCAATTTATTTAATTTTATTTTTCTTAATCTTGTCCTTAACTGTCATTTTATAGGAAAAACTATAGTTATGATTAGCTGATTTTGCATGTTTTCACATTTTATTTTATTTTAATTTATTTTACTTTATTTTTCTTAATTTTTCCCTTAAGTATCATTTTGTAGGGAAACTAGAGTTACGATTAGCTGTTTTTGCATGTTTTTACATGGTTTTTTTTATTTATTTTACTTTATTTTTCTTAATCTTTCCCTGAATTATTATTTTGTAATAAAAACTACAGTTATGATTAGCTGTTTTTTTTTTCCACAGTTTATTTATTTATTTATTTTCTTGACCTAATTTTACTTGATCTTATTTTATTTTATTAATAAAATATGTAATACTGTTCATATTTAATTGAATGTAATTGAAATCATAATTGAAAAAAAAAAAACATAACTGTAATAGCATTATAAAAATGACCTATTCTTATTTATCATTTTGTAGGAGAAACTACAGCTATGATTAGCTGTTTTTGCATGTTTTCACATTTAATTGTATTTTATTTCAATTTATTTAATTTTATTTTCCTTAATCTTTCCCTTAACTGTCATTTTGTAGGGAAAACTACAATTACTATAAGCTGTTTTTGCATGTTTTCACATTTTATTGTATTTTATTTAAATTTATTTTACTTTATTTTTTTTAATCTTTCCCTGAACTATTATTTTGTAGGAAAAACTACAGGTGTTTTTGTGTGTTTTCACAGTTTATTTATTTATTTTTTTTCTTTACTTAATTTTACTTGATCTTATTTTATTTTATTTTATTTTATTAATAAAATATGTAATACTGTTCATATTTAATTGAATTTAATTGAAATCATAATTGGAAAAAAAACCATAACTCTAATAGCATTATAAAAATGACCTATTCCTTACCTATCATTTTGTAGGAAAAAGGACAGTTATGATTCGCTGTTTTGCATGTTTGCATGTTATTTTATTTATTTATTTTTTTTTTATTATTTAGTGGACTAAAATCTTATGATATTTAGTCGACTAAAACTATTCAGATGACTAAAATAAGACTAAAACTAAATGGCATTTTAGTCGATAGACTATGACTAAAATTAAATCAAAATTTGCTGTCAAAAGTTTTAACTGTTGTGGACACAACTCTTATCTATATTAGTAAAAATCAAGCATAGTTCTTCAGTTTTTGGTAGTTTGGTGTACATAAGGAATTTAGTTTTGTCCTCTGTGTTTGCAGTCAGGACTATCAGCATGGCATATTCCAGTCCATTGGCTTTAAAGAGTTTCACGAGTACCTGACAGCAAGTGAGGACATCAGTCAGGAAGAACGTGATAAACTGAAGATTAAAGGTAAAGATTCATTCACCTCATTTGCTTGAGCTTGTATGTCTTCAGTCTTTTGTTGTTAAACTCTAAACAGCTGTCAGTTCAGACCTTGAGACTGAACACAGAGTGAGTATGTTGATGTTCTTGAAAATGTTCTCTGTGAGAACAGTTATGAAACCTCTCCTGACTTCACACAAAAGAGAGCGAGCACGATCTCAGACACTCTTTCTGAAAGCATTTTTGTGCTCATCCAAGCAGTTTTTTCCAGACAAACAAACCAGTTCTCTCCAGAAACATGTGAAGCCATTTTATATCATGTCTATTATTATGATTTTCCCATCTGTTATGAAGTCTTTGACTTGTCGTCTTTTGGGAACATTTTTCTTTAAATGCCTATATGTGAATTATTTGACTAACCATCTAATTCACTTACAACTGGTAATGCATTGACAGTCCTGTTATTTAGCAAGCAGGTATTGTCTTCTGATTTTCAGTCAGGGATTGACAGCTGCAGTGGTGTTGGAGTCTGATCAGATGTCTAAAACATTCAGTGTTTAAGACAGAACGCTCTCAGTCTCTGTTAACAGCTGCTGAGGGGCGGTAGGGAGGGACATCATGCTCGCTCGCTCTCTCTGTCAGTCAGTTGGATTGGTGTCAAGATCAATTACGAACGCACTAAGCATGAAAGTTGCAGCACTCATAACGGTGCTCATGTCTGCTGAGAGCTTATAAGTGATTTCTTGCGTTGAGTGCTGAGCATTACCGACTATCGATAGGCCATGAAGTCAACAGTGCTGCTCTTGGATTGGCTAGTGTTGCTCTGATGTTTTTATGATGGATTGTGGATTGCATTTATGTTTTGTGGGGATGCCGCTGTCTGTGAGCCCAGACAGAAGTATTTTAAAAGTTTAGATTTGTGATAAATCCCTGTCTGTCCAAATTAGAGTTTGATATGGAGATAAACATTGATGATTGAAATTAAAACATTCCAGGTTTTTTTTTTTGTAGTTTCAGTGCAGCTTTAAATAGGCTTTACACGATCCCAAATGAGAAATAAGGCTGTTTTTTTTTTGTTTTTTTTTTTTTTTTGCTCACATATGATTTAGATCTGTTTCTAGAATCTTTCATAAAAGGTTAAGACTAGTCTTAAAAGTAAGCCAGCACTTTAAACCATAAAAATGTAGATTATGTTGAATCAAAAATAAGACTGATTCTTTTAACTGCTAGCTGGTCAAACTAGCTCTTAAGACACTGTCTTAACATAGAGGCTAAGTTTATGCAACTGGCCCCTGGTCTTTTCAGTTCAGATTTGTGCCCCTTTCATATGTGATGCGATCTAGGAAAACCCAGCACATGGTAAAATTTTACCTTTTTTAAATTTTGATACCATATGAAAGGGTTCAAGCCCTTTCCAAAACTGTTTTTATTTTGTCCGTAGCTTGAACGTAACCAAAGTTATGACTATTTTAAGTTGGCTGATAGCTTTGATTTTCAGGAATGGAATCTTGAGACTAACTTCTGTTTTCATGACATATTTTTCATGGCATTTAACGTTATTTATCATGGGCATATTCTCCGAACTTTTGATCACCCCTTGTATGTTTAGGTAGCATGAATAGTGTAGCATACATTGTAGATTACATTTAGAAAAGCGAGCGCAGCGCAACTGTTTGTGCACTGTGCATAAAACAGACTGTCATCAGACTCCTCCTCTGTAGTTCATCCGATCCTTTATCTCTGAATGTGAAATAGTCCATTATAACATCGTTTAGGGCACTGACATCACCAAGGTTCGAGTAAGATCATTTAAGTGAGCAAGTACAGTACTTCAGACTGCGTTGTTGCGCTCCGCCATCTCACGATATTAATAAATAAATAAATGTAAAAAACTTTGCATGCCGTAGTTTACACAGGACTGGCAGGGAATGTGTATTGATACGCCTTTATTAAAGGAGAAGTCCACTTCCAGAACAAAAATTTACGGATAATTTACTCCCCCTTGTCATCCAAGATGTTCATGTCTTTCTTTCTTCGGTCGATAAGAAATTACATTTCTTGAGGAAAACTTTCCCAATTTTTTCTCCATATAGTGGACTTCAAGTTTGAACTTTCAAAATGCAGTTTAAATGCGGCTTCAAATGGCTCTAAACAATCCCAACTGAGGAAGAAGGGTCTTATCTAGCAAAACGATCAGTCATTTTTGAAACAAATTGACAATTTCTATACTTTTTAACTATAAATGCGCATTTTGTCTAAGTCTGCGCAAGCTCTGTTTTTTCAACACAGTTAGGGTGTGTCGAAAAACTCTCATCTCGTTTTCTTCCCCAAATTCAAAATAGTCCTACATCGCTCCAGAAGTACCAACCCAGTGTTTACAAAGTGAACATGCAGAGAAGATCAAACGTCCTTTACAAAAAAAATGTAAAACAGCGATGTAGGACAATTTTGATGTTAAAGAAGAGAACAAGGTGGGAGTTTTTTGACATACCCTAACTGCATTGAATTGGATTAATGAGACTACACATGTGCATCGCAGAGACAAGACAAGATGAGTGTTTGAGGTTAAAAATAAATAAATTGTCAATTTGTTTAAAAAAATGACAGATTGTTTCACTAGATAAGACCCTTCTTCCTCGGCTGGGATAACTTTTTTTGTGGGGTTAAGGGAAAACACCTCTACAGCGCATTCTTAAAGGGGTCATCGGATGCTAAGTTCACTTTTTCATGTTGTTTGAACATTAATGTGTGTTGGCAGTGTTTGTACAAATCTACCATATAATGATAAAAATCCATGCAGTGGTTTTTAATTAATCTGTAAAAATAATATCCCCTTTTTCAAATCGAGCCGTTCTCAGTCACACCAACACAGGCCGCTCCCACCTCAGACCAGCTGTCACAGTCCAGTAACTTTCCTTGTTTCGATACTAAAGCAGGGATGTAAGTCAGACAAAATATCTCTGATTGAGCAATTGAGGTGTTGTGTTGCTGGATGTAATAATGAACATAGTGGTCGTCATTTACTCCCGACATCTGAGCCACTGAAGATGCAGTAGATTACGTTTGTTTGTGAAGGGAATGCACCTCCCGATCTACATATATCCGTGTATGTTCACATGAATCATTCAAGATCCAGCTTCACTTACAGCAGAAGTATGTATAAGCGTTTTTTATGAATCTTTGCGATCGCCTTTCCTTATAACGTGGTAGTTAGGAAGTTTAGCGGCTAAACGCTGCAAAATGCGGCTAAAGTAAACAAGATCGTCACTCCACAGAGAGAAGAGAGGGGCGGGGCGAGCAGAGCTCATTTGCATTTAAAGGAACAATCCGATGACACCTTTAACATAAGATAAAGACAAGTGAATTTTGCCAAGATATTTTCAGGGATGTTAAAGAATAATTTAATGAAAACCTCATTTTGACACAAAAATGGACATTCAACCTATTTTTTGAATTTCGAAAATGTTCCAGCGCGACATCCAACAGGTTTTCCCAGATCGGATCACACATGCGGTACTAATTCTGATTTTGTTATAAACAATCATGTCCGAATTCATGCGACTTTTGCGTAACTCTTGATTGACATTCGTCGTGATTCCACACTGATGGGAGACGCTTCAAAGATTTTACATACCTAAAGTTATCAAGACAGTTGCGAAAGGTAATCAGTGGAGGTGTGATGTGTCAGAACTAGGGATGTCACTACTCAATATAATATCCACGGTGTAATATGTGATTGTGAATTGCGTTTTTTCGGTTTTGCATTTAAATATCCTTGTTTTATTTCTCTTGAAATTTGCTGTGTATGTATGAGGAAACGCCTCCCGCTTATATTGGAAAAAGCAACACTTGCAGAGCATCTTCCCTTCTAATGAAATGCAATGATAAGCCTTTCTAAACTTGTTGTCCAACAAAAGAGAACAGTATAACTTATTTTTACTTCATTACATCACTTCATTTTACATCATTCGAGTGTTTGAAATAACTTCCTTTTGTGATCTGATGTGGCTTCTTGTCATAGAATGAGACAGACAATATACTCTATAATGTATGTTGATTAGCAGTGGTTTACAAATATACTTAATCATTATAAAAATACCCGAGATGGCTGAAAGAAAAATCGGAAAAACAATACCTCTCTCAAAAGAAATATTAAGCAGTCATGTAATAATCCATGCTTTTCATGCTTTTTTACAGAAGTTTACAGGAGTATTTTGTTGGTAATTAGATGCAAAAAAAAAAAAAAAAACACTGTGGCAAGCTATCAGAACCGAACTAAACCGAAAATCGTGGTTAAAAACCAAGGTATGTATTGAACTGTGCATCCCTAATCAGAACTCATAAGTATTATGGTGACAACTCTATATACAAGCAAAACATGAGGGCTCATATCGTAAATGTTTTAAAACTCTGCTGTCTTTTGTCACATCCATGTCTTTATTTTTCATATTGCCTGTGCATAATTTCGTTGGCTTCTGCAACAGATCACACTATAAATAAACATGTAATCGCTTACTTTATATCCTCTGTGTTTACTTCTGTATGACAGCACGTTGCGCAAGTGTTGCCAAATCCACCGTTTCCCAGCTGAATTGGGCTATTCTTTCCACTGCTGTTTTTCAACTTTGTGGGTTGATGTGACCCCACTAATGTGATATTTACCCCCCTGAACATGGTTGGGCTAGTTTTGGACTAGTTTTGAGAATCATTTAAGCAGATTTTACTGTGAAAATCTGAAAACCCTGTTTGTATGGTTCTTTTGCACAAACGGGTCAGTTCAGAACCATGATCTGATCTATCTTTCTACAACAAAAATAAAAATTGATATTAGGGCTTTCAAACGATTAATCGCATACAAAATAAAAGTTTGAGTTTGCCTAATATATGTGTGTGTACTGTGTGTGATTATTATGTATAGATAAATACAAACACATTCATGTATATATTAAAGAAATATTTACAAGTATATGTATTTATAATAATTTTTATAGAATTTATATTATACATGAATAAAAATATTTTGTACATAAATAACATACTTCTCTTATATATACATTAATTTGTGTGTATTTATACATACTTAATAATTACACACAGTACACACACATATATTAGGCAAACTCAAACTTTTATTTTGTATGCGATTAATCACGATTAATCATTTGACAGCCTTAATTTATATACTTTTTAACCACAAATGCTCGTCTTGCATTTGGTTCGAAAACGTGGTGTAGGGAGAACAACTCTCATTTTCTCCTCTAACTTCAAAATTGACATCGTTGTTTTACTTTTTTTTTTTTTTTTTTTTTTGTAAAGTGCGATTGACTTTTTTTTGCATGTTAGCAGCTGGGTTGGTATTTCCGCCTATGGGGTGACATCCAGCTAGTGCAAGATGAGCATTTGTGGTTAAAAAGTATATAAATTTGCCTTTTTTAAAATTTTTTTTTTTTTTTTTTTTTTTTGGAAAATGACCTGTCGTTTAGCTAGATAAGACCCTTATTCATTGGCTGGAGCCCTTTGAAGCTGCATTGAAACTGCAAGTTTGGACCTTGGCTCCTATTAAAGTCTACTATATGGTGAAATATCCTGTTATGTTTTTATGTTTTCAACATCGATAATTAGAAATGTTTCTTGAGCAAATCTGCATATTAGAATGATTTCTGAAGGATCACGTGACACTAAAAACTGGAGTAATGATGCTGAAAATTCAGCTTTGTCATCACCAAAATAAATTACATTTAAAATACGAAGCGGTTACATTTCTTTGAATTTCTCTGTGCCTCAAACTGAAGTGGCGGCACTCTTTTCTGTTGTCTTCTACACATACTTGAAACACACGAGGGGCACATGATGCAATTTCAGATTCTTTTGGTGCCACAGGTTACTGTAAAATTTAACATAATATGACGACACCAGAGTTGTGTAGATAGAAGAGGTGGATATTAAATTTGGAATAAGGAGCTCAATAAAAAATTGCACACAAAAGTGCAGATGCCTGTCAAAAATCTTTAGAGTTTTCATTGTGGTTATATGACTTTGTTTTTTAACCTTGACATCTAAGCAGCAGCAGTACAAGATGTTAAAAGCATAGTTCACACAGAAGTGATCATTTACTCAGCCTCATGTCAATTCAATTAAATCTTTCATGCATCAAAATGTACAAAAAGGCATTGTAAAAAATATGCAGCTCAGCTGTGTTTGCTCAATTAACCATTTTTGATGTGCTTTGATCAATGTTTGTGTAAATAAAAGCCTAAAGTAAATCTGTTCATCAAATAAAGTAATTGTGTCTCCTCAGAAGACATGGATTAAACCACGTTTCAAATGGATTACTTCAACAATGTCTTTTTGTAGTTTTTGATGCATGAAAGTTTTGTTGGCGTAAATGTTTAAAGGACAAAAATGATGAGGGAATATTGAGTGAATATTTTTGAATGTAGTGTGTTCAAACAGTTGAAAATCATAAATTTGCCCATATTGTGTAGTCTAAGTACACAGACACAGCCAGATGTGCTCTGGCACCAGTGGTAAGAGGATATACTAAAGGGGAAGTGGATTGAGAAAAGGGGCAGCTGAGGGTTTTAATGGAACAGCCTCTTCCTCTTCCCCTCGTCCTCTAGGTTTTGCTATTAAGCACTTAAAATTGTGTTAAAATTATCCCACAAACATCTCACATAGTACTTGGTCTGACCATCATATTGATCTGGTTATTTCCTCCCCCTCTCACAGGGATCGAGTCTCTCAAGCAGGCGACCCGCCGCTACGCCCGAAAACAGAACAAATGGGTCCGCAACCGATTCCTCAAGAGTAAGTCTCACTGAATACAAACTCTTCCTCTAGTTTGAGTGCTGGTGTGGTGTAGTGGTCAAGTTCAGAAGGCAGCTTATTTGATCCCCACAAGGTACCGAAACGCAGGTTATTCCAGCCAAAATAATTTCATGAAGCCTAATGTGATTCCTCTTCCCCTTTCCATCTTGTTGCTTGTGTTTAAGAGTTTAATGGTCTGTGAGGTACGGTCTCTGCAGCTGGATGCTCCGTAACATCACAGCTGTGCTAGTTCATAGTGCGACGTAGCCACTGGCTTTAATTTGTATCGCGCTTACTCTCAAGGGAACTGCAGTTCTGAATTCATCGGTGCGCATTACATGTTGGCTTCGCTTGTGGCTTGTCTGGTGTATATTGGCTTCAGTTGCCCTCAGAGGTTACTGGAGCTGTGTATGTGTGTCTTTTTTTTCGTTTTCTTTCAGTACGGTCCAATGGTCAGGTAATCACAGCCGTTTTTAACGAGATGGACTTCACACAGACCATTAAACACACAAACGGCTGTGTAGAAATACAGTGTGTGTGTTTTGAAGGCTACCCCTCCCGTACGGACAGTCTCAGAATTCCAAGGCTCAGGGTTCGGTATTTACCGGCCTTGGGTTGATAAAAGATCAAATGCTTTTAAAGCTTGGGTGTTTCAAGACACGGGTCAGTCTGAACAGTTTGTGCTTTTACTTTCAAACAGAAAGAAGAATCACCGAAACCCTTCAATGGATGAACAGCTGTGTGTGTATGTGTGTGCTAGTGACGTCAGGGTGTTAAGTTTATTTAGAGAAAGGAACTGAAGGACGCTTTAAAGAACGGAGAATGTACAAGTGAAACACTATTAGTTGTTTGCATAATAAAAGCTGTAAAGTTAAAAGGAGGGTGGCACAGGGGACTTTCACACAGGTTGAGTCTTGGTGTATCTTGTATAGAAAAGGCTAGGCTAGACAGAATGGGACAAAAACATAACACAGAAGTCCCAAGTGTGGGGGTGTTTTAAAGTTGGCACGGTGGTCTGTCTAATGCATATGTTCTCCGCCATGCGTTCAGTTGGTTTTTTGAGACTTGAGAATCCAGCTCTTTAACAGTGTAAATAAGCCAGAATACGTGAAATAGCATTAGACTTCCCTTTTTAAAGAGCAGGTCATATGGGTTTTTAAAAAAATATCTTTTATGTAATGTAATGTTTTTTGTAATCCTTTAATGTGAACAGTCTCAAAATTGTTAATCAAAAAAGTGCATTATACATGAAGACAGATGTGTCTCAAAAGAAAGAGTCGACTTAGAATCACCTTAACAAGTCGTCATTTTCAAATCTTTTTCTTGTTACTGATCTACGTCACTTGGTAACACATTAGCATAATCCCCGCCTGGCCGCGAAATACGAACAGTCTGACCTGCCCACAAGTACTTCCGCAAATTAGTGTGTTTACGTCATGTTGAGAAGACGCTGTGTTATGCCATGTGAAAGCGAGTTTTTGTTTTCATTGCCGAAAAATTATGATGATGTGAAGAACCAGTGGTTAAAATTAATTTATTAATAGCAGCAATACAATTCAAAACTTTTGTTGTGTTCGTCATTTTACAGAGGATGGCTTCTCTAATCGTGGCTTTTGAGCTTTTTTTATTTGGACTAACAAGCGTTTCCGAACCACAACCTGTAAGTACAATTGATATGTTATGTGTTCATTTTCAAGTGAGTGCTCAAAATATCTGGATTTTTGTGCTAATATGTAATGTATACCTAGTGCAACTTTAGGTTTCCAGGTAAACCACGATGTTACTGTCTTGCTGAAATAGTTATGAAAATTTGCTGTTAACCCACTAATTCCTAAGAAAATGTGTCGATTAATGTAGATTGTCGTTGTTCTAATTCGTTTAATAATAATGTAACAGATATATTTTGGCTTGCAAACTATGTTGTTTCATCTAGTCACGTCAGCGCTCAGCTAATGTTTCCACCATTATTGTTTTGTTGTGTTTACAGTTTAGCAGCTAAACTTTAGCTGTGCTCATGATTGGCTTGCATAAGTGTTAAAATGTTTTTATGTAACTCTTTTAAGAACGGATTGGAGCACTATATTGTAAAGGTAAAGGTGTGGGGTTGCCAGGTTTTCACAACAAAACCCGCCCAATTGCTGTTCAAAACTAGCCCAATCGCATTTCGAGAGGGATCCCCCATTAAAAATTGCATTCCGGGGTGTAAAATACACACTTTTTGTTAGGGTTCCCCTGGTAAATTCTCATTCCAGGGGCTAAGCATGACGTTATTGGGGTCACTTCAACCCACGGACATCAAAAACAGTTGCAGACTTGGCAACAAAGATCGTAGTGCTCGCTAACTTCACAACAGGCTTGGGCAGCTGACCAATCAGAGCAGGCTTATGGAAGGCTGCAATGCAGTTGGAATGTTTTCTGATTTGATGCATTTAAATCTGTTGAGGGGACTTCAACACAATATAAGGACACTTTAAAAGACCATATGATCTGCTCTTTAAAGATCCACTGAAGTGCTATGAAACATGCAGCTTTATTCTGTGTCAACGTAATTTCAACTGAAACAGGAAGACATATCATGCAGTCCTGTCCCCTTTTTTTAAATGGCCAGTAGCATTTAATTTATATTACAGCTTGGGCCAGAGGCGTTGAACTCTGTAAAGCAGCTTTTGACAGTGTATGACAGCTACAATCCCATCCATATTGCTATAAATATAGCATTGTGTGTAGAATTTAAACGGGTCTGATACGTTTTGTGGTCTGCGCCGATTCGCGCATATGATCCACTCCATGCTGTCGTGTCTCTGGACCAGAGCAGACTCTGTGGGCTCTATGGTGGTTCATGTGACACAGCATGAAACCAGACCTTTCGCCCTGATTGAAAGCATTTTTACGAATTTTACGAATTGTTCCCTATCCCCTATATAGTGCACTATGTGCCATTCACCAACCGTACAAAAAAAACGAATTGTGCGAACAAGTGACCGATTTCAGCCACAGCTTCAGCGTGTGTTTATAGTGTAGGGGGTGGGACACTTTGGATTCTGGAGAGCATTTGATTGACAGAACGTTTGATGAAGCTGAAGTGCAGGGTGATGTCATCAAAATCGTTGATCCGTATTGGTGGAAGTTAGAGACTGTATGTTTTGAATGCTTATCTTCCAAATGTAAATTTTGTCTCTGCTTTGGAGCATAGTAGATTACAGATAACCTTAAGGCTAACATATCATACTAAAAGCCAAAAAAGTTTCATGGGGTCTTTAAATATTAATTTGTTCCTCTTCTCTTTCTGGATCTTCACGTACCTTACTCTGCTTCCTGTGAGCATGTCAACATTGACCAAACCGATGTCTTTGATTTACCTTGGATTTCCACTAAACAAGTCCTTGGCCTTCATCACCTCAGCTGTCCTTCCCAGCATTATCTGGGCATTCCCTTTAGACTCTGACCCCTGTTTCTGAGGATCTTGGACTGGATTACCCCTTGCTCCCCATCCCTACAGAGGCTACCAGCAATCCTGTTAACCCTAATGAGATTAGGCAGAGACAGTGGCTGGCCCTCATTAAGAGTAGTTTTGCGTCCCGCCATATGTGGCCAGACCCTTAACACAGGGGCAGTTTGCAATTGAGATGTCTGTGAACGTGGCCTTCGTCCACGGCTTCTCTTCATCTCTTGAGGAGCAGCCTTTTGGTCGTCCTCTTCACTAAATGCTCTGGTGCTTCAATGAGTGATCATTCCTTCAATGCGTTAGGTTTCTACTCCATCTATGCAGTATACCAAGCATTTTGCCATCCTGATTACAAAAGAAAATAAGTTTTTCAGGCAAAATTTCTCTTTATATTTCCTCTTTAGCCACTCTGTCTCAAGGGAGAGTTCAAGACCATATTTTTTGACTAATCATTCAAGACCAGCTCCTCTGAGTCCAAGGTTATGCCAGGTCCAAATGCTCCTGAAAACATGGTCTTGAACTCAAACAGATTTGAGTCAGAATCTGGTCTTGTCTAGAGTGAGAGTGCTACAACTCTGCTATTAGATTTCTAAGAAGCAGCTAAACTCTTAGGTCACTTCTTTGTGGCCTTACTTAACAAGGTTCACCAGGTCAGTTGGTCTCAAGTCGTTGCAACCCAAGGTTGTTTCGTCCTTGTTGAACCCGTTGCATCCATCTCTACCACTCTCCCACTCTTTGCTGGACTCTGACCTGCTTTTGGTCTGGTTAAGCTCCTGTGGCTGCCTGTCAGGGGCCTAACTGATCCCTCCCTCCGCACCCCACGCATCCCAGGGCCTCATGGGGCCCTCAGCTGACCGTTCTAATCCTGCAGGCATTAGTGTACTGCTAGGAATTCAGATTGGTGGCAGGAGGTTGGAGTCTGTGGTGTGGCCTCTTGGGGATAAGGACTTGTGGGGTCATCGAGGGCATACTTGGGTTCATTGTCCTCCTGGCCTCAATGGAGCGATCAACAATTCCTCTTTCCTTTTTCAGTCAGTTTTTTCCATTTGTTGGTTATTTGTGAATTAAGCCTTAAGCTGATATATATATATATATAGGTCCGTTTGGTATATTGATCTTTTTGGCCCAAGAAGGGAACATCACTCTTTGAGAATTGTAATGTGCCACCCTTATTAAAGAGGACAAAGGATGCCCATTTTCCACAAGTTGGTATGATTCTTTAGGGTCTCAATGAAATGTCTGCGACATACTCAATGATTGTGTAAAACGACACCTTGTTTGCCTTGTCAAAAACAGCTTTATTCAGAGTGACCATTTTTGGTGGATGTTTTTTTTTAAATGCTAATAAGCTCTGCTCACCCCACCCTTTTCTTTCTTTCTTTTTTTTTTTTTTTTTTTTTTGTGTAGTCGGTGGTACGTTACCATCAAAAATAAAACTAATCACCTGCGTCCTCAGTGGCTCTAATGTCGGGAGAAAATGAAGACTCTTATGTTCACTTTAACATCCAAATATAAAACACCTGCAGTGATTATGAGACATTGTTGTCGCTACAGCTGCTTGAGTACGGAGAAAATGGCGGACGGCATACAAATGGCTGAGGGCGGAAATATGTTAATACCAGAGCTGGGGAAATAAATCGATGCATCGCAAATCAAGAAATTATTCTGCATTGATTCAGAGATTTTCCAAATGCATTGCGATTCTCTTTCAAATTGATTCTCTGCTTAGTTTTTAACAGTAGATGGCACTGCATGCTTTAGAAACAGCCGTAACGTTAGTAAAATAATCATTCATAAAGTTCGAAAAGTTCAAAGCAAATTACAAGGGTGTTCACAGTGACCTGCGTTTACATTAATCTCACATCATAAAAGCATTTTAAGGTGTAATTACATGATTGAGCCAAACGCATAAGCGCTCTTTAGCGCACTTCTTTGTGAGTGCACGGTTAAAAACGAGTTTTTGAGTGTGCGTTAAAAACTAAATTAGAACGGCATCTGCTGTTAAAAACTAAGCCTTGAATAAATTCCGGAAAGAATCACGATGCATCCGGAATTGATCCACGAATCGCAATAAATCGATTTATCGTGACAGCTCTAGTTAGTACGGGACAGTCCGTCAGTGATCGTGTGCGGAGCTTTGAGCAATATGACATCATACTGCTCAGAAAATCAAAACCGCTTGATAATTGAGACTGTGGGGGTTTTAAAAAAAGAGTGAGTGGATTATCATTGTAGGGTGGATGTGTCCACACACTGCTGAGACACGTTTATATGCAAACACCATGTAAAAGTGATTTTTGCATCCGATGTACCCTTTTAAAATCAATTGATTTGCAGCCAACAGCCAGTGCAAATAATCTGCACGCTTCCTTGTAGAGCTGTGCCTGTTTGAACTCTACTGTTGACATTGTAACAGCTGAATTCAGGATTAGAGTAAACCTGAGCTCCGTTTCCGTCTGTGCTTCCCCAGGGAGATTGGACCGAACGGCTTGGGGGGTAACCATGACAACAGCTCAGTTGGCGGCTTGGCGAGGCAACGTGAGCGTTAAATAACACTCTTGCCTTTTGTCAACGATAGGGGAAACCCGAGTGGGATGCGCGACAGGTGCGACATAGAAAAGTGTCCACTTACACTCCACACACCTCGGGACACGCCCCGCACTCCCAAAATACATTCTTGCTGGAAGACTGCAGCCAGCTTCTTGTGTACGGGCTTTTGTGTGTGTTTATATACATAAATGTTTTGTTAAGAGGGTGTGTGAAGATGGTTATGTAATGTATAAGCAAATCTAAATGAGAAAACACAGCTGTTGAGGTGTTGACTTGGTGGCTGCAACCTGCAGCTGGAAGTCTGATGATTACAGCTCTTGGCTACTCGATCTCTTAGCCCTCACTTCCTGTTTGGAATGTCCAAAAGTGACTGACAGAGTACTACAACTGTCCAGCATTACAACAGGTGTCCCATGCTGAAATCCATATCTACTCCTTTCGTCCTTTCTTGCCCTAGGCTCTCTTATCACACAAACAGCAGCAGGTGTGACCGCTCGGTGTGTTTCCTGATGCCCATGTCTTCTGAGACTCTAGAGGCTCTGCCAGTTGGTGAGCGAGGGGTCTTTTCACATTTTAAAAGACGGCAGCCGTACGGCTGTTTGCCGTGAGTGCGCTGGAGTGGCGCTGCCTCATTGAGGTGGACATTTGAGATCTCTGTGGTTAGAAACCCTTGTTCTCTTGTCTTTTTCACCATTCAGGTCCGTCAAGATTACTTGACTTAGATTTCACTGAGATTTTAATTTTGAGTGGGAGGGAGAGACCTCTGTTCAGCATCTGTTTACCCCCAGATGGCCATCGTTGCCCTGTTCCCTCTAATTTCTATACCCCAGAGAGAGAGAGAGAGAGAGAGAGAGAAAGGTTTAAAGAGGTACATAAAGGTACAAAAAAAGAAAGTCCTCCACTCCCCACATGGCTCAGGTAGGCCAGGTGTTTCTGTGCAGGCCCACCTGCTGCCGCTCTTTTCTGACAAGCACAATAGCAGACATAAAGACCTCAGAAGTTTCTTTGATTAGAAGCGACTGCAAGAAAGAGGCAACAAGGTTTAGTTTGGGGTAAAGAGGTGCTTTACGTCAGCTAAGTGGGATGCTGGATCGCAGTGTGTGGAGGAACACCTGTGCGTTTGATGCTAGTGCAAAACATGTACAGGCAAATTAAAAGGATTTAGACCTGTAAAGGTGTTTGTATCTCATTTGGTTCATGAAACTTCATCATGATTTATACATTCAATTTCTTTGAGTTGGAAGTAATGGATTTTATATTTTGATTTATTCCAAAAGTAATATTTGGTGGGTTTTAAAAAGAGTTTTTAAAAATTAATGTATTACATTTGATGCAGCAGAGTTATATTTAAATCATCGTTGTAATACATTTCAATATGCATTTATTATTTGATTGCCTTTGAGGGTTTCCAAACACAATTTTTAGTGTGCCTTGTTTAATATTATGGATGGTGTTATTGTTGTGTTTCAGGATTATGTAATACTTATTGGTGTCATCTGGGCCTGCTCTAATTGTAAACAAACACAAGGTGATAAGGAAGTAAATTGCATTTGGAGTCATTCCAGTGGTTGGCGAAGGGTCAAATTAGAAACTGTTGGTTCCTTTTTGCCAGACGTGGAGGAACTGTCTGACAAAGAATTAGATTTTCTGCAATAAGCATTTAACTACGGTTACAAACAATGCTTGTCTGCTTTGCATTTTATGTAAATTAAGCTTTTGCATAGCCATTTTTTAACTTAAGAGCCTTCTTGGATTTTTAAGCGTTCAAGTAAATGTTTCTCTTTGTGACAATGCTGGACTTGTATAACATTTGCCTCAGGCAAACAGGTGTGAGGGCTGGATGATATTATCAGCAGTGTCCTTGTGAAATGGTGGCTCCACTAAATGCTTTGTTACTTCTGTTGTTGTTTTCCTGAGATGGACTCCTTGTAACCTCTTAAAGGAGAAGTTCACTTCCAGAATGAAAATTTTCTAATAAGTTACTCACCGCCATGTCATACAATGTTCATGTCTGTCTTTCTTCAGTCGCAAAGAAATTACATTTTTTTGTTTGTTTGTTTGTTTTTTGAATTCAGTGGTTGAAGGTCCAAACTTTAGTTTTAATGCAGCTTCAAAAGGCTCTACATAATCTCAGCTGAAGAATAAGAGTCTTATCTAGTGAAACGATTGGTAATTTTCTTAAAAATATACATTTATGTACTTTTTAACCATAAATGCTTTGTAAACACTGGGTTGGTACTTCTGCCTTTGCCACACGTACGTCATGTGTCAAAAAGTATATATATTTGTATTTTTATTATAAAATTACAGAACATTTTGCTAGGTAATACTCTTATTCCCTCTGCTATGATTGTGTAGAGCTGCATTGAAACTGCAATTTGGACCTTCAACCCACTGGCCACCATTGAAGTCCACTATATGGAGAAAAATCCTGGAACGTTTTCCTCAAAAACCTTAATTTCGACTGAACAAAGAAAAACATTAACATCTTCGATGACATGGGGGTGAATAAATGATCAGGAAAATTTCATTCTGGAAGTAAACTTCTTTAAGAGGGTTTCAACAGGAATTAAAGCTTCAAACAGCGTTGAAAGGGCCCTCGCACCCGGGCTTATTGCCACCCAGTGATTTTAGGAAAACGGCGAACAGTGAGCAACATGCATTGTAAGTGGTAAATATAGGAGGAATATGTCAAAGTCAATTATATGTGCCAAACTTCCTGCTGCCAGCTGGTGACGCTATGACTATAACTGAATATTGGCCTTTAGTCTTCAGGCTTATTGGTTTTCAAACCAGGACTCTTACTAAACATGTAAAATTTGGTGCAGATCGGACATTGCATTTTTAAGTTAGTGTAAAGCAAGTCATTTCCTGTTGCCAGCAGGTGGCACTATGATTATAAAGGAATATTGGCCTTTAGATGTGTTCAGGCCAGGACTCTTATCAAACGTGTAAGGTTTGGGGCAGATCGAACAATGTATGACTACAACTACTACTTTTTCCGTGACGAAACATCAAACTTTATCAGGCCGCCACGGAGACGCCCTTCAACGAAAACTTATTTAACGAAAACTCGTCATGTAATTTTCTGTTGCCAGCAAGTGGCCTTATAACTACAACTGAATACGGTCATGGGCATGTTTTCAGGACAGGACTCTCGTCATGTGAAATTTTGGATGCAGATTGGACATTGTATGCCTGAATTATAACAACTTCCTGTTTCATGGCGAAACATCGAAGTTTGTCAAGCCGCCACGGACACACCCTTTAACAAAAACTCAAGATATTTGCAGTTTAACGTCACAAAGGACTTTAGATTAGACTGACCAAATTTGGAAAATCTGAAAAAAATCTCTAGGAGGTTGAAATACAATGCCTGAAAATGGCAAAAACGGCACAAAACTTGCTGAGAAAATTTTAAATAACAGATTTCCTGTTGGGTTACGGACTTCGTATAGGGAGACTTTTTTTGTAGATATTGGTGTGTTACATGTGTCTACCAAATTTCGTACATGTATATGAACCATAGCTCGAGGAGCACTTCGTTGAAATTTTATAGGTGACGATTTCGAGCCAATTTCTCGAAACCCATTCCAGGTGTAAATTTTCACCACTTTTGGTGTGTGCAAAGTTTCATGAGTTTTCGAGTATGTTTAGGCCCTCAAAAATGTGATTCTTTTTGGAGAAGAAACTGAGCAATTTCAGTAGGGTTCTCGCACCACCAGTGCTCGGGCCCTAAAAATTATAATAGCAGTTGTAAGTACAGTTTAGTATAAAAAGAAATCATGTTTGTTGAGAAGGACTTAGTGTTACTTTGCTGACACTCAGCATGAAAATGTAAGAAATGTTAGTGTCCCCAGTGGTTTGTCAAAATGCATTCTGCACATTGTAAGAGGTCAGGTTTCTTCCTTATAAAAAACAAACAAAAAAAAAAAAAAAATCAGTCTTCTTGGATGCAAACACTCCATTTTTATAGCATCATTGTGCAATTCAGTAATAAGAACTAATAAACAGGCTACGCTATCTCTCAACTCATCTTGAGAGCTCTTCCATATTCACTGTGTTTGTCAGCCTTGCTAACATTTCCTCAAAGAAAAACAAACATTTGTGAGTACAGGATGTCATTTCAAGCAGTTTGACAGTTCAACTAGACGGCGTTTGAAAATAGCAGCTCTAAAAATATCATGCCAGACAGATGCTGCTTTGAAACTGGTTATCACAGCAGGAGATTTTTAAAGGAGAACTCCACTTCCAGAACGACAATTTACAAATAATTTACTTACCCCCTTGTCATCCAAGATGTTCATGTCTTTCTTTCTTCATTCTTAAAGACATTGTTTTTTTAGGAAAACATTTTAGCATTTTTGTCATATAATAGACTGATATGGTGCCCCGATTTTAAACTTCCAAAATGTAGTTTAAATGCGGCTTCAAATGATCCCAAATGCAGTTGTAAACGATCCCAGCTGCAAAAGAAGTCTTATCTAGTTTTGCCTTTTTGTTTGAGGGCATTTGATCTTCTTTGCATGTTCACTTTGCAAAGACTGGGTCGGAACTTCTGCAGTGATGTAGGATGATTTTGAAATGATTTTTGAAGTTGAGGGAGAAAATACAATCGGAGTTTTTCGACATACCCTAAACTGTCTTAAGTCAGAATAAGGGAGAAAAAGGAAAGACGAGCATTTAAGATTAAAAAGTATTTAAATAGTTTTTTTTTAAAAAAATGAAAATAACCAATCATTTCGCTAGATAAGACCCTTTTTCCTCAGCTGGGATCATTTACAACTGCATTTGAAGCCGCATTTTAACTGCCTTTTGGAAGTTCAAAATCGGGGCACCATATCAGTCCATTATATGGAGAAAAATGGAGAAAAATGCTGAAATGTTTTCCTCAAAAAACAATTTCTTTAAGACTGAAGAAAGAAAGACATAAACATCTTGGATGACATGGGGTGAGTACATTTTATATGAATCTTTGTTTTGGAAGTGGACTTCTCCTTTAACTGCTTGTGTCTTCATCAGGACGTAATTAAACTTCCCTGAGCCAAACCAGATGCAATTGGTCATAGTGACACTTCAATGACCAAAGTTAGCTTTCTTGGATCAAATCAAATTGCATTAGTTAATTGCTGAGCAAGTTGTTTCCTCCACTTAAAAGGCTGGAGATGCACTATTTACTTTTTTAGCTGATGCAGTATTACTTTGACAATAATTACTTTTCTGGCTTTATTAATTTTTAAAACTCAAACGATGCACCATGGCAGTGCCAGATTTACCTTGAAAATAGCATGTTTTAGGCTTTGTACCATGGTAATGCTTTGTTTTTTCTTAGGTGCTTTGGCATACTGCGTAAAACCACTTTTCACAAATGTGATAATCATTCATTACACTCCCATTTGCTATGTTATTGCTACCTGAAACCATTTAAAACATAATGGCAGAGAAGAGAGGAATTCACTAATGAAAGCTTTTTATACTTTCCTGTATCATTTCTACTCCTATTTTGAGGAGTTTAACCTATAATTGATGTGGATAATATGGCCATTGTGTCTAATTAGAGAAGTAGGAGGATTTGAGTAAAGCATGATAGCAGGTCATGACCTCTCATTTGAAGACAAAGATGAGTTTTTTTCCACCCCACTTGCTGGTAGATGGATTTTTAAATTATGACAACGGAGTGTTTCTGTGTTATGGACTGCCAATTGTGATTTTATGTATGACTGTTTCTCAAAGGCATGTGTTAAAACTATTTTAGATTTTCTTAACATTTCAAAATGCCTGTTTACTGTTTTTGTAACAAGTTCTGAGCACACTAAGTGTTGCTTACAAAGCCCAGGTTTGGGTTATTTGAACAGCCAGCAACCCTAAATATTGAACTTTGGGACCTAACTTTGCCGTGCGCTATTTGCACTTTACATTGAAATGATGCCTCAAATCATGAGGTATAAGATATGATTTATTTTTACATCCTGAACAACATAAACTTGGACATGGGCTTTTTTTTGACTCAAACCCAGAGCACTAATAAACCTAATATTTTCTGATGTTTTTTTTGTATCTGTTTTTTTCCACTGCATGTTTAATGTGTGGGCCTTTCATTAGCTGTGCATGTCCACTGTATTGTGCGTGGATCGATAGCGTTGAGCGAGGCAGAGTGAGGTCGTCTCTGCTGACAGTGTCAGAATGCTGTTTGAGATTATTGAGCGGCAGTGATTCAGCAGGTTCAGGCTGCTGCAGGCCCTCCCCGCTTCTCCATACTGATTCACTGCACCACACCGTAACCAGACATTTTCTCCACCTTTCTTTTCTTTTGCCTTAAATATTTTAATTGTTCGATGAACACAGTTTAAGATCCCATTATAGTTGTTTAACTTTGTTCTTGTATGTTAGCTTTTCCCCCTATAAAAAGCAAATCATGGCCATTGTTTTCCCCAATGCGCTTAAAAGGATTGTTCACCCCAAAATGAAAATTACCCCATAATTTACTCAAGCCATCCTTGACTTCCTTCTCCTGGATGAATACAAATCAAAGTTATATTTAAAAATGTCCTGGCTCTTCCAAGCTTTATAATGGCAGTCAACGGGTGTTGAGATTTTGAGGTTTGATAAAATGCCTCCATCCATCATAAAAAGTGCTCCACACAGCTCCAGGGGTTAATAAAGGCCGTCTGAAGTGAATCGGTGCGTTTGTGTAAAAAAAATATCCATTTTTAAAACTTTATAAACCATTAGTTCTAGCTTCCGCTACATGTGGTACACGTGTTCACTAGAGAGTGGCGTTCCAGCGAATGATGTAGGCTCCGGGGAAAAGTGACAAACATGGAAGTGTAGAGAAGAGAGCAAACCAAAACACCGGTCACAAATTAGAATGACAAAACGAGGATTTGTAAAGAAAAATGTTGGAGGATTTTGATATAAATCAAAATCCTTTTTTCCTTTGCTGTAAACAACTTGGTTCTCGTGAGACTAGCATATTCTCCGGAGCTTACGCTATGTCTAAGTCTTGCGTCATCTGCTGGAACGCCAGTCTCTGTGAATGCACGTAGGACAGTTAGTAGGCACCCTATGAAATCCATTTTATTTTTTCCCAAATTCAGTTTTATTTTTCTAAAATTACGTTTTTTCCATTTTAAACTTTTCTGGATTCTGGATTTTCCTCGACTCCTTTTTAATGGTTAAATCAAATTTTATTAATCTAATTAATTAAAATCATGACAACTTATGCAATTTCACATCAGTTTATTTAAAGTTTAACAAAAATTACATGTTTAGGGCCCAATGAAATGTTTTATTTTTTCTCACGTGTTTTATTGGCAATGTTTTATTGTTATCAATTTCTGTGTTTTAGCATGTCTAATTATTTGAATGCATACTTAATTAATTCAAATTTATTGCTAAAATAGCCTTATGAAAGAAAAAAATTTCCCCTCAGAAATTCTGTGTTATGCGTTTTCTGGCATTTTTTTGGCAAACAAAGGGGATTTACTATTAAAATTAAAACATGAAAGAAATGTTGTGTGATTATACCCTAAAAAATAATGTTTGTTTCATTTTAGTAGTAGTAGTAGTAGGCTACTTAAATTCTACTGAACAATAGTAATATATTTCTGGCACAATTTCTTCAAGTTAAACTTTTATTTTGACGGGTTGCCGTGAATATCTTTATAGTTCTGTGTGTACTGTATATGACCAGTTTTACTCAAATGCTCATGACTCTCAGAGCAGTTCTGGAGATGTTGTTCATGTATGTCCTTATTTAGTGACACGAGAAGTGCTGAAGTCACTTCGAGCATCACACGCGCTTTGGTATGTGTGTAGTAAACAAAACCGCGCATATGTGCCATTCATTAACACAGAGACATGCAGAACATGTAGGATTCATATTGAAATGGTATTTTTTGCGGCTTAATATTTATAGATTCTAGTCCATATCGTGGTTTGACTTAAGTGTAATGACCTACTGTTGATTAATTCATCCAAACTTTGACATTCCGTGACATTCTGCTTTTATGACAGGATTCCGCAGTTCCGTCACCACATTTTAGACATCGCGGAAATCGTAGGGCCCAACGTTAGTGGAAGCTAACAAATGATTATGGTTTAATAAGTTTTAAATATGGATATTTTTCTTACTCAAACGCATCATTTATTAACCCCCCAGAGCCGTTCGGAGTACTTTTCATGATGGATGGACGCACTTCAAAATCTCAACAGCCATTCACTGCCATTATTTATTTTCAGGTGAACTATCCCTTTAAAGTGAAAGTTAAGAAAAGTAATTTATTCATTAGCCTAAGTTTTAACATTAACTTTTCTCAATTAGACTCAGAGAACATATGAGTACACAGTGTTCTTAGCATTACATTGCACTATGATTATTCTGCAAGTTTCATCAAAATACTGTTTAATCAGTGTCGTCTTGTCAATTTATCTTCCGAATCTACAGGACCTGCTAGCAACGTGCCACCAGTTTACGGTCTGGATGTGACAGACGTGACCAGTTGGGAAACTACCGTACTTGCGCCTGCTTTAGAGATCCTGGACTGCCTCCAAAAGGTTTGACTTCCTTGTTTAGTTGGTAAATAATGTCTCCTTTACACCCCACTGATTAACATTTGACTTGTGAACCCAACCATGGCGGTTCTGCTTAATAGTTTGTGTTGCTAGTTTCCTGTCAGTGATTTTTGCTGGGTGTTTTCTTACTTAAAGGAGATTAAAAAAAAAGTACTGTTACATTTTAAATGTCATTTACACACACTAATAACTTATCCCCAATCCCCTCTTGTATCACCACTTCAGGGAGAGCAGCCGTCTGCACAGCCAATCAGAGTAGAGGGGGTGGAGTCTCGCAACAAGCGAAGTCATCACATGTGCGACCTGTGCGATAAGGTGATCATTGGCGACTTAGAATGGACAGGTGAGTTTCTGCTCTGGTCAAACCAATGCGTTCTCAAAGAGAAGTAATAACAGCGTTCGTACAAGGTGCTTAAAGTGCTTGAAGTACTTGAATTTGACATTAAAATTTAAGGCCTGGAAAAATTCACACAACAAAAAAACAACAAAAAAAACAGTACACTTTTTTTGGTTATTTCAGTTAATGTCATTAAAACTAGCAAGCTAAGTCAGTAGTAGTACTGACCATGTCAAGTAAACATGGTTGAAGACAAGAAATAAGGAACCGATGAACCGAATCTGACCGATTCAAACTTGTGACTTTGATCATTGATTCACTAACAAAAGCCACAACAAAATGAAAGAGCTGTTCTTTTTCAAATTTTGCCATTGTTTGTAATGATTTTAACAAGCACGTAGTGATGAAATGGAACTTTGGAAACTCAGAATCTGTTAAACCAATGAGTTGCAAAATGATTCACTGTTTCGAAGCTCTCCAGTCGTATCGTGTATCGCGAATAAGTTGTTTCAGAAGGGGTCTCAAAATCGTGTATTGCAAATCATTTGATTGAGATTGACTTCAGAGCGGGTTCACAAATCATTTGATTTGGATTGGGACCTCAAATCGCGTATCGTGAATCATTTGATTTAGATCAGGACTTTGGAGTGGGTTCACATCATTTTCCTTAGATCGTTACTTCAAATCGCATATCACAAATCATTTGATTTAGATCAGGACTTCGGAGCGGGTTTGCAAATCATTTGACTTAGATCGGGACTTCAAATCGCATATTGCGAATCGTTTGAATTAGATTGAAACATCGCATATCACAAATAATTTCATTTAGAATGGGACTTTGGAGCACGTATCATAAATCATTTCATATCGGGACTTCATAATGTGTATCATGAATCATTTGATTTAGATCGGAATTTGGAGGGGGTTTCGCGAATCATTTGGCTTACATCGGGACTTCAAATTGCTTATTGCGAATCATTTGATTTAGATTGGGACTTCAAACCATGTATCACGAATCATTTGATTTAGATCGAAACTTCGAAGTGGGTTCGCAAGTCAGTTGACTTAGATCGGGACTTCAAATTGTGTATTGCGAATCATTTGATTTAGATCGGGACTTTAAATCATGTATCGTGAATCATTTGATTTAGATTGGCACTTAGAAGTGGGTTCGCCAATCATTTGATTTAGATCAGGGAGCGGGTTCATGAATCATTTCACTTGGATTGGGTCCTCAAGTTACGTATCGCAAATCATTTAATTTAGAATGGGACTTTGGACTGTGCATCACAAATCTTTTGTTTCAAATCAGGACTTCAAATCACGCATCACAAATCATTTGATTTAGATTGGGACTTCGGACCGGGTTCTCAAATTATTTGACTAAGATTGGGACTTCAAATCGCGTATCGCGACTCATTGGATTTAGATCGGGACTTCAGAGCATGTATGTCAAATGATTTGATTTAGTTCACAACTTTCAATCGCCTACCGCGAATCATTTGATTTAGATCAAAACTTTGCGTATTGCAAATTATTTAAGTTAGATCAGGACTTCGGAGTGTTTATCACAAATTATTTGATTTAGCTCGAAACGGGCTCCTAAATCATTTCGGAAATTGAGTTATTCAAAACAAATAATTTGCGATATGCGTTTTGAAGTCCCGATCTAAATCAAATGATTCGCGATCCACGCTTTCATGATCTGAAATGATGGTCCGCGAATCATTATTCGGATCGGGACTTTGGAGTGTGAATCGTGAGTCATGAATCATTTGTTTCCAGGATTTCGAAGCGTGTTTTTTTCTTACACAGTAGAAAACATCAAACCGTTAAGGTAGTACAGTTACAAATCCCTTAAGAATATTAACTTGTTTTTCTATAGTAAAAGTGTAGTGTACTTTGTAATAGTCTAGTAGTAATACTTTGCTTCACTTTATTTTTGCCATTTTGTTTTATTAGTATATATTATTGTTATATTATTAATATATATATTATATTATTATATTATAGTATCATCTATTTATCTTTTTTTTTTTTTTTTTTAATATAAAGAACTCTGATTGAAATTCATTTTACAGTATCTCTACCAACCCTGTAATAAGATGTTAATATTGACCTGTCCTGTTCTCCAGCACACCAGAAGTCCAAAAACCATCTTTATCAAGTCCGCAAGAGGAGAAAATCTGAGCAGGCCTCAGATCAGGACCCAAGCCCTGCCGAACATCAAAATGTCAGTGCCAGGCAGGTACCTGTACAATAGCGCTCCCCTCTTCGGCTCTGGTTGGGGTCAAGCTCACAGATGGACCAAAGAAATGAAGTGCTCATAATGTGTTTTTAAAATCAATATAAGGAAGGTACTTTCAGATTGATTGGTTTGCAGTGAGCAGTGATTTCTCAACTCTCCCTGTGGAGTAGCAGAACACACTTCAGGGTCTGTGATGTTTGGACATCCGGATTTGATGGTTTTCCCCATCTGCCACAGACCAAGGGTTACGGCTAATGTCTGGATTTGGATTCTTGCACTGGACAGATGTCTTCCACGCTGCTGTTTTGTCTGAACAGTGCACTTTTAAACCACATCTAACCATGTCTATTGCTCTTTTAAACCACATTGTGGTGAGCTGTGCTAACCTTTTTGGCTGTTCCGACTGAACTCAAAATACATCACTGCTCATGTTGGATTACTGGATCACATTTTTTTCTGCTGATCAAGAACAGAGGTTATTTTTTGATTTATTAAATCTGATGCCGGGCTTTATTTGGAAGTCTTATGTTTATGTAATCGTCTGATCAGTTTTGGTCAGAACATAACTATGACAAGCAGTGGACGTTCTTTCCTCAGGATTCCCAGTGCCTATTTTTGTAACGATTTTAATGAATTGATTCACTCTCATGCCATACCAAAACCATTTATTCTTTTATCGAACACAGAAGACATTCTGAAGAATGTACATGCTGCTCATTTTCATATAATGACCAAATTAATAACACATGAATCTTATAGGCTACATGTTTTTTTTTTGTGTTTTTTTTTGGAGGTTGAATGGAAAAGAGCAGCATGAACATTCTTTAAAATATCTTCCAAAAAGAGTTTGGAACAGCATGAGGCTGAATCAGAGAAGTGTTTTTATTTCTTGACTTTTACAGAAAGATCTGCCTATTACTGCATGCATTATGTAAATGTAATTAAAGAGCTTTTTATAATTTTTATAATGACGTATCTCAACAGATCTCTGTTTATTACCTAATCAACTTAGTCAGGAAAAACTTTTAGCATGAAGTCATCAGGGTTGCTTGGCCGATGAGCCATCAATACCAGCTCATACCGGCGCTCAACTTCGTAATCCTTGGCTGGAAGCCACAAGCTACCTCATTTTTCGTTCTCCCTCTCTTTTGATCCCTGCTCCACGTCGATGTGTGTGGAAATTTAGCAAGTTCACAACATAACACTCATTAGCCTCCCTGCCCAGGCTAAATTTATATCACCCATACAATAGCTGGAAGGGAGAGTGTTTACATAGAGTGCCTGAAAGTGGCAGTCCCATATTTGCACTGATTTGGCTCACTGATTTGAACCGTGCGGGTGCCGGTGATTCCGGTATGAGGGGGTCCTTGTGTGTGATTGTTTTACTTTAGCTCCGCGAGAGTCCAAGGCTTGGCGGGAATGTCTTAGTGGGTCAGCTGAGCTTTCTCTTGACAGATAACGGCTCATTTAGAGCAGGGAGGTCTCAAGGATGAAAGTGAATGGAAAAAGAACAAAGACAAACAGCAGTCAGCTGGCATTTGTTGACCTTGCATGTCATCTGACTGTGTTTTATGTCTGTTTATTCTGAGAAGTAGTAGTACTTAACACTGTTTTAGTAGTTTGACCACTGCTTTCAAGAGCGTTTTGCAATATTTACTCATCCTTTTGACTTTCTTCTGAGGAGTGGACTATTTTAACAATGTCCTTGCTACCTTTCTGGGCCTTGAACGTGTCAGTTGTGTTGCTGTTTATGCAAGGTCAGAAAGCTGTCGGATTTCATAAAATATCTTATTTGTGTTCTGAAGATGAATGAAGGACTTCCAAGTTTGGAACGACATGAGGGTGAGTAATTAATGACAGAATTTTCATTTTTGCATGAACTATCTCTTTAATTGCTCTTTTAAAGAGTCGTCCAGATTTAAAACTATTTTTTAAAGATAAAATTGTGAGTAAAACGACGCTTTCATTCTTTTGTTGAGCACTTCACTTGCTTTTGTTTTATTTAATATGCAATTTGCTTGTTATGTAGGAACATTTGTTTACCTCACACTGGGATGATTAACCAGTTTAATAGTGTTGTTGGATTGATTCTGCTCTTTCCCTCCTTCTCACCCTCCCAACTGCTGATTCATTCCTTGAATAAAAGAAAACCAGCTGATGTAAGACTTAAATAGCACTAGTTAAGCCATGCTGAGAACTGGAGAATTGGGTCAAGTTTGTTTATTTAATTATCCTGTTATGTTCCGTCGTGTTTAGATCTCCAAGAGCCCATAGAAAGTCATGATTATGAAAGAACTGTGCACTGAATCATGAGGCGTATTATATTATTACTTATACTGAATATTGTATTAGGCATATGTATAATACATCTGCCCCTTTTTGAATTGATGCATCTATAAGCCTGCTTGTCAATGATGTCTAATATCTTATTTTGGTGGTTTATCTCATTTGTTGTCATTAGATTGCATTTACGACGGCAATCGTAAATATCTATATAGAGCACTGAAAACCCTTATCCCTCAACCCATATCTGTTAGATTAGGGTTAGTTTGACCCAGATGATAACATATTGAAAACTGTACAATGGTTTACAGATTTGAATTTGATTTTTGGACAAATATTTCTCACAACCTCTAAAAATATCCAAAATGATTGGTTTTCTGATGCTATATTGATACACAATGTTGACATTGTGGAATGTTTCAGTACTTCAGTACATACTTTGCCACATATTAGTTTGGTTTACCCAACTGTTTATAGATTTTGGTCAGTAAGATTTTTAAATGTTTTTTAAAGTCTGTTCTGCTCACCATGGCTGCATTTATTTGATCAAAAATGCAGTAAAATCAGTAACGTTGTGTAATATTAATACAATTCAAAATAACTTTTTTAAAGTATATTTTAAAATTTCCCACATTTCCTGTGAAGTGCTGAATTTTCTGCATCATTACTCCAGTCTTCAGTGTCACGATCCTTCAGAAATCATTCTGAATTGATGATTTGATGATCAAGAATCATTTATTATAATTTTTAATGTTTAATAAATATTTTTTTTTATCCAGGATTCTTTGAAGAATTTAAAGTTCAGCAGTGTTTATTTAATATAAAAATCATTTGTGACATTATAAATGTATTTACTGTCATTTTTGGTCAATTTAATGCATCCTTGCTGAAAAAAAATATATATATTTATTTAAAAAAAGAAAACAAGTCTTACTGACATTGAACTTTTTAATGATAAACTACCAGTCAAAAGTTTTTGAACAGTACGATTTTTAATTTTTATTTTTTTTAAAAAGATGTCCTTTCTGCTCAGCAATCCTGTGTTTGATCCAAAGTACAACAAAAACAGTAACATTTTGAAATATTTTTACTATTTAAGACAACTCTTTACTATTTGAATGTTTTAAAATGTAATTTGTTCCTGTGATCAAAGGTGAATATTTAGCATCATTACTCTTTACTCATTATTCTTGTCACACGATCCTTCAGAAATCATTCTAATATGCTGATTTACAGTCCAAGAAACATTATTATTATTATCAATATTTAATATAAAAATCCAAAGATCAGCATTTATTTATCTGAAATAAAAAGCTGAAGTAACATTATACACTATGCCATTCAAAAACTTGGAGTCAAGCTTTTTTGGGGGGAAAGAAATGATAGAAATTAATACTTTTATTTAGCAAGGATGCTTTAAATTGATGCTTTTAAATTTCTGAACTTTCTATTCATCAAAGAAACCTGAAAAAATTCTACTCAGCTGTTTTCAACATAATAATAATAATAAATGTTTTTGAGCAGCAAATCAGAATATTAGAATGATTTCTGAAGGATCATGTGACTGGAGTAACAATGCTAAAAAATGAGCTTTGAAATCACAGGAAAAAATTCAATTTTAAAATATATTCAAATAGAAAACAGTTATTTTAAATAGTACAGTTATTTCAAAATTGTACTGTTTTTCTGTACTTTGGATCAAATAAATGCAGGCTTGGTGAGCAGAAGAGGCTTCATTTTTCAAAAACTTTTGACTGGTAGTTTATTAGTTTGTACCTTGTGCAAGTATGAGAATTAGGATTCAGCTTATATGTGTTTGTGCGATGTTGAAGGACTTATCAAGACTTGTATCTGTGTGGAGTGAATGAGGGTCACGGTTAGACACAGTCCATTCCCTCCGCTGGCCCCCTGTCAAGGTCCGGTAACCTCCGAAACCCGACCGACATGCACGATTCGGTTTCCTTTCATTGTCTTATCTCGCTCTCTCCTTCACTTTCTCTGATATTTCCCCTCTCCTCTTACCTTTCTACTCCATTACCTGAATATCAGCTTAAATGGGGAGGTCACGTCTTCATATTGTCTCTTCTCTCTCAGCTTTTCTCGTTCTCCCTCCGCTATCTGTCTCTGTCTCTCATTTTCTCTCTCTTGCAGTAATGATGAATCATGTAGTGTAGAGAATGAATCATGTTGTTCTGGAGTGCAGTGGAACAGTCTGTACGCCCAGTCCTTACCAGAGGTCAGCTTTGTGATGGAGTTAGTAATAGCCGTGCGGCAGATTGCGCTTCAAGCGCGCCGACTCCCTTCACTGTGGAGAATTAGTGTCGGTAAAGGTGTATATATTGCATTGCATAAACTGGAACGCTGATAACATGACTTTTAACCTGCTGTACTGTGAACTGATAGTGAACCATATCTGTTTGCATTCAGAGGTGTGGGTGCTGTCAAGAATGTTTGTCTGTCAATCTCTATTATAACTCGGTAGTTATTAATGACAGGTGTGTATTGGTTTTATTAGTTTTTTTCTTATGCAAGAATATCATGGTATTACATCTGAATGGTTTGATTTCAGTCCCAAAAGGATTTTTTCATTGGCTTTTGGGTTATTGCAAAAACTAAGCTGTGTGACCACCAAATGTTCTTACATGTTTTATTTATCATAAATGAACAACTTTTGAATTTTAAAGCAATCAGCAAAAGTAAAAAGCTAAACGTAGACACTAAACGAACTATGCCACTGATGTATTTAATGTCATTCAATAAAAATGTTAAAATGTCTTGAGCTTGTGTAACCCACTGACCTTATTTCAGGCAAAAACCCATTGACGATGGAACCAGAAGTGCTGAAATGCTAATCAGTGGAATATACTACACAACATTTGCCCCAATTTTCCCCCAATTTACAGTCTGTTAAAGTTTCTGCATGACTTTAAAGGGTTAGTTCACCCAAAAATGAAAATCCTGTCATTAATTACATAGGCAGCAACACAACTACCACAATCAAGGCACAGAAAGGTAGTAAGGACGTCGTTAAAATAGACCATGTGACATCAGTGGTTCAATCGTAATGTTATGAAGCTACGAGAATACTTTTTGTGTGCAAAGAAAACAATAATAATGACTTTATTCAACAATTTCGTATTGTGTCGTGTCATGTTTAGGGGCGTGGAAATGTCCTCGCAATAACAAACCGGTGTGTAAAACTCTTGGGTGTGTTTTAAAGAGTCTATGCCGCGAACTTAACGTATTTCACATTTTTGAAAATCTAGTGCTTAGTTGATCCCAATAAGCGTTTACTGTCACATCTGTAAACGCAACGGCTTTCTTCTTTCGTAAGAGGGTTTGACACGGCATCTTTGTTTCAAGGCGAAACTTTAAAGGAGAAGTTCTTTTTCATAATAAAACATGTCTGATAATTTACTCACCCCTATGTCGTCCAGGATGTCGGATGTTTGGTTCAAAGGAATTTAAGGCTTTTGAGGAAAACATTTCAGGATTTTTCTCCATATATTGGACTTCAATTGTGGGCAGTGGGTTGAAGGTCCAAACTGCAATTTCAATGTAACTTCAAAGGGCTCTACACAATCCCAGCTGAGGAATAAGAATCTTACGTAGTGAAAAATTTATATGCTTTTTAACAATAAATGCTCATCTTGCACAAGCTCTGCGATGCGCGTCTACTTCACGCATTACATAATCACGTTGGAAAGGTCTTTGTGCTCTGGTTCAAAAAGATAGGGTAGGGTGAAAAACTCCATCTCATTTTCTCCTCCAACTTCAAAATTGTCAGACATCGTTGTTTTACCTTGTTTTTGAAAAAGGCGTTTGACTTTCTTTGCACGTTTGCTTTAAACACTGGGTCGGTACTTCTGCCTATGTTATGTGTGCATGATTATGTAATGCGTGAGGTCAAGCTAGTGCAAGACGAGCATTTGTGGTTAAAGGAGAAGTCCACTTCCAGAACAAAAATTTACAGATAATGCATTCTTGTCAACCAAGATGTTCATGTCTGTCTTTCTTCAGTTGTAAAGAAATTGTTTTTGAGGAAAACATTTTAGAATTTTTCTCCATATAATGGACTGATATGGTGCCCCGAGTTTGAACTTCCGAAATTGTTTAAATGCAGCTTCAAATGATCCCAAATGCGGTTGTAAACGATCCCAGCCGAGGAAGAAGGGTCTTATCTAGCAAAGTTTATATATTTTTTAATCTCAAACGCTCGTCTTGTCTCACTCTGCCTGTACTCTATTGTGTATTCTGGCTCAAGACAGTTATGTCGAAAAACTCTGATCGTATTTTCTCTCTCAACTTCAAAAATCGTTTCAAAATCATCCTACATCGCTGCAGAAATACTGACCCAGTCTTTGCAAAGTGAACATGCAAAGAAGATCAAACACCCTTGACAAAAAATGTAAAACAGAGATATAGGACGATTTTGAAATTGTGGGAGAACATGAGATGGTTTTTTTTTTTTCGACATATCCTAACTGTCATGAACTAGAAAAAAAAAACAGTTCAGGCAGAGCAAGACAAGATGAGTGTTTGAGATTAAAAAGTATATAAATTGTATTATTTTTATGAAAATAACCGATCGCTATGCTAGAAAAGACCCTTCTTCCTCGGCTGGGATCGTTTACAACCACATTCGAGATTGTTTGAAGCTGCATTTAAACTGCATTTTGGAAGTTCAAAATTGGGGCACCATACCAGTCCATTATATGGAGAAAAATCCTCAAATATTTTCCTCAAAAAACATAATTTCTTTACGACTGAAGAAGACATAAACATCTTGGATGACAAGTGGGTGAGTACATTATCTGTAAATCTTTGTTCTGGAAGTGGACTTCTTATTTAAAAAGTATAGAAATTATTTTTAAAGAAAATGACAGCTGAAGACCCTTATTTCTCATCTGGGATTGTGTAGAGCCCTTTGAAGCTGCATTGAAACTGCAATTTGGACCTTCAACCTGTTGATCCCCACTGAATCGTGTAATGTTTTTCTCAAAAACCTTCATTTCTTTTCAACTAAAGACAGAAAGACACAAACATCTTGGATGACATGGGGGTGAGTAAATTATCAGCAAATCTTTATTCTGTCAGTGAACTAATCCTTTAAAGAACACTACAACCAATCTGATGACAACTTTGAAACTTCTGAAGTGTTTCCAATTTTGTGTGCCATATGCATCAGATGTCTAGCCAACAGTCCGTGGGCGTGATGTCTGAGGCTGAGACTTGTGCACATGTGCTGAATGCATCCATCCACTGTCACGGTCAACGAATTATGCTATGAAACGCTAGTGCACTCAACTGTGCGCAAGATGGAAAATGTAGCCTTTAGAAAAATAATGTTAAGGATGAAATTTCCATTACATCCACTGTTTGCATATCTAAGCATATGTGTAGAAACCCAAGTATAATTTGGGCTTTAGAAGTCTTCTGAGTTAAAATGTGCCTGAATTGTGGTCTAGTCTACTATATATCTCCCACTTTGTCTGAGCAGTTTGGATTAGGTCTGCGTAGTCAGAGGCAGTATGATCGCTCTTAAACTCATTTTGCAAGTCTACAAGATAATCCTAATCCCCTTAGACAAAACACCAGACCATCTGGAGCTAGCTTGACAACTGCTGCTAATATACACGCCACAGCCAGTCAGACAGATACACTGATAGTAATTTAACACGCAACCAACACAACTATTAAGAATAGACGTGTGAAAAACGTTGGTCTCATTCGAAACGTTTGTATAAAGTCCTTTGTTTGTCCTGAACAGTTAAACTGCCTGCTGCTCTTCAGAAAAATCCTTCAGGTCCCACAAATTCTTTGGTTTTACAGTATTGTTTGTGCATTTGAACTCTTTCCAACAATGACTGTATGATTTTGAGATCCATCTTTTCACACTGAGGACAGATGAGGGACTCATATGCAACTATTACAGAAGGTTCAAACACTCACTGATGCTCCAGAAGGAAACACAATGCATTAAGAGCCAGGGGGTGAAAACTTTTGAATAGAATGAGGATGTGTACTTTTTTTTTTTTTTTTTTACTGTCGCTAAATTTCTTTTAATTTAGTACTGCTCTTCAGAAGCTACAGAAGATACTTATATGTCTCCCAGAAGACAAAATAGGTCAAAATAACCCTGATCTTCAAATTCAAAAAGTTTTCACCCCTTGTTTCCTGTTTCCTTCTGGAGCATCAGTGAGCGTTATCTTCTGTAGCTTCTGAAGGGCAGTACTAAAGGAAAAAGATATATGATATTTAGGCAAAATAAGAAAAAAGTACACATTCACATTCTGTTCAAAAGTTTTCGCCCCCCCGGCTCCAAATGCATCGAGTTTCCTTCTGGAGCATCAGTGAGTGTTTGAACTTTCTGTAATAGTTGCTTATGAGTCCCTTAGTTGTCCTCAGTGTGAAAAGATGGATCTCAAAATCACAGTCATTTTTGGAAAGGGTCCAAATACACACAAATGCTGAAAAACCAAAGAATTTGTGGGACCTGAAAGATTTTTCTGAGGAGCAGTGGGCAGTTTAACTGTTCAGGACAAACAAAGGGATTCATGAACAACTATCACTAAACAAACAAACACAGCAGATAACAACACAGTATTAAAAATCAAACTTTTGAACAGGGCCATTTTTGTAAATTCAACTATTATTTTCTGTTATGGACTATATGTAAACGTCTTTTATGTGGAATATCTTATTCAGGTCAGTACTAAATAAAAAAATAACATGCATATTGCAGATTGTGCAAGGTGTGTGTAAACTTTTGACTTCAACTGTAAATCATTCCTTGTTTTTGCCCAGAATAGTGTGAAAGTGTGAATAATATTTACCAGAAATTAGAGTGAGGGTAGTACTAACATTGTGGCGTGGTTTTGACACAAACATTGCAGTTTGTAATCACTCGTTTTCACTATAAACTCATTTGAGAGCCCGTAATACGGGACCGTGTTTACAATGAAAATATCCATGACTTCAGCACTAGCACTTGTTTTTAACACCGCATCGGTGCTGTCAACTGGAAAACACATTATTTCCTGGCAGAAGACGTCGTGTTATCTTCATAAGAGAACTAGGAGATATCTCTCAGATTTAGCCCTAACCCAAACACACGGGACTAATGGCACACTTTAGTGAAGGCCGGGTCCGCTATCTTTTCACATTCATGCTCTCAAGGTTGTAATTTGTGGCATTTCTTCACATTTTTCTCAGCTGGATTCCTGACGTATCTGATGGCTATTTAGTCTGGTTTGAATGTTTATCACGTTGTAGCTTCTCAGCCTGGACGGAAATGAGGGAAACCCATCAGTATTGTCTGGACTGTGTTACTTAACTCAATTAAGCGTACATTTAAACCTTTGTTCAGTTCCTCTTTGTGCATATGTGGTGGTCAGATGCTGGCTGGGCGGTTGGGACGACCCGTTTCCTTGTTTGAGTTGGCTGCCGGCCTGTCTGCTACTTTGTGCCCCCGTTCGACCTCGATCCATAGGTGTCCCGTCACTTAACAATACATTTACGTCTGTATGCGTTTACGCTCTCGCCCTACAATTCCCTAAACGCACTATGGATCCTGTTATTCCAAGCCGTAGTATCTTCATCAGAAAGCTTCAGGGTATCGTTATCTGGGCTCAAACGCAGAACTTGAATTCCACACATCTCTCAGCATGAATGTCATGCAAAATAAGCATATTTATGAAGCTTGTAGCTCATTCCTGTGGTGAGAGAAAGACCTTGCCTGGTAATGTCTCAATAACAGAGGATTGTACCCACTGGTGTGGTCTGTTCGATAAGAGACCATCAGTTCTCAATAACAGCCTTTACCAGCAATACCGCAGGGAACGGTCTTGGCCGTTTCTTTGGAGCACCATGTTCCCTTCTAAACACCTAGTGGTTTGTCTCTGTTTCCTCCTCCTCCTCCTCCTTTCTGTCTCTTGTCTGGGTCTGTGGTTTTTCTCTCAGTCAGCACTTCCTCAGCATAAACCGTTACAGTCTTGCTCCTGTGGCCTCGACGTGTGGTTCGTTGAACCTGGTGGGACTGCCCTAGGCGGTTCCCTGGTCAGAAGGCCTCAGATTTGCATGCACTTCATTATAATCATAAAGTAGCAACAGTTAACCCGCTTCCCAGGAATGAACACGCCCTATAAACGTTTGAGATTATCTGCTGAGATGAGATGATGAGAGATAAATTGGAAAGTTGCATGCAACTAGACTTTGATATTGGAGTAAACTTGATCCACATTGGGGCTTTGACAAGAAAAGTCTTGTACAGTGACCAACCCACAGGTTAAAACTCCAATTACAAAGGATGAAATTGCTTTTTTTTTTTATGTCGAAAGTTTGGTGGAGTTCTCTCTCTCGCACTCTCTCTCTTTCTTTTCGTTTGGTGTGGGAGTGTTTTTTTTCTCTTTTTTTTTTTTTTTTGGTCAAAAGTTTGGTGGGATTATTCCCCCTCTTTTTTCCTTTTTCTTTAAAGGATGAAATAACTTTCTCTCTCTCTCTCTCTCTCTCTCTCTCTCTCTCTCTCTCTCTCTCTCTCTCTCTCTCTCTCTCTCTCTCTCTCTCTCTCTCTCTCTCTCTCTCTCTCTCTCTCTCTCTGTCAAAAGCTTGGTGTTTTTTGGGGGGGTTTTTTGTCAAAAGTCTGGTGGTGGTGTTGTTTTGTTTTTTTACTTTGGTGAAAGGTTTGGTGGGTTTTTCCCCCTTTTTATCTTTTTCTTTTAAGGATGAAATACATTTTTTTGTCAAAAGCATGGCTTTTTTCTCTTTTTTGGTCAAAAGTTTGGTTTTATATATTTTTTTTCCTCTTTTTTTATTTTATTATTTTTTTTTTTTTTTGGTCAAAGTTTGGTGGGTTTTTATTTATTTATTTATTCTCTCTTTTTTGGTCAAAAGTTTGGTGGGTTTATTCCCCCTCTTTTTCTTTAAAGGATGAAATAACGTCTCTCTCTCTCTCTCTCTCTCTCTCTCTCTTTTTTTGGTCAAAAGCTTGGTGTTTTTTGGGGGGTTTTTTGTCAAAAGTCTGGTGGTGTTTTTACTTTTTTTACTTTTTTGGTGAAAGGTTTGGTGGGTTTTTCCCCCCTTTTTATCTTTTTCTTTTAAGGATGAAATGCATTTTTTTTTTTTGTCAAAAGCATGGCTTTTTTCTCTTTTTTTTGGTCAAAGTTTGGTGGGTTTTTATTTATTTATTCTCTCTTTGGTGGGCTTTATTCTCTTTTTTTTTGTCAAAAGCTTGGTGTTTTTTTTTTTTTTTTTTTTTTTTTTTTGTTTTGTTTAAAATGTTTTGGTCAGAAGCTTGGTAGGGTTTTATTCTTTTTTTTTTTTTTTTTTCTCTTTTTTCTTTTTTGGTCAAAAGCTTGGTGTTTTTTTTTTTTGTTTTTTTTTCTTTTTAAAAACTTTGGTTGGTAGGCTTGGTAGGATTTTATTAAAAAAAAAAATCTCTTTTTCTCTTTTATTCCTCTCAAGACTGCATGTATTTAATCCAAAATACAGTGAACTGTAATATTGTGAAATATTTTAACTTAACAGTTTAAAATGCCTAATTGTAAAAGTTGAATTATCAGCATTTTCAGCTAATTTCTTATTACCAGTGAAAAAATTTGGTAACAAAACAACATCAACGAAACATGCTGCTTTATATCTTCGTGGAAGCGATGGTACATTTTTTTTTTTTTTCAGGATTCTTGGATTAATAGAATTTTTGAATATAATTTTTTCCCAATTTCAACAATATAAATGTCTTTACTGTCACTTGTTTTGCATCCTTGCTGGAAAAAAGTATTGCTTTCTTAAAAAAATATCTACTGACTAAAACAGAAAATTTACATTTCTTTCTGCTTCATAAAGACTGGTTGGAACATTTATGGTTTAATCACATTTATTATTTTATTTTATTTTAAATTTACAAGTTTATACATTTAACATTGTTTATAAAATTCTAAAATATTTCTATAAGAAAATATTCACATATAGTATGACACATTATCTTGCGTTTTTATATAACATTTCCATATCATCTTATTCTTTTTTTCACTGTATAAACTGGTGTCTTTATACATGAAAATATATAGCTCCCATTATGTTTAAAGCACATATTTGTGTGTCCGTGGCATGAAATGTTTGAAAACCCCTGGGCTAGGTTACATGCAGCTGTAACTACGTGATGATGAACAGCAGCATTTCTTTTTCTGAGTCCTTGGCAGGAGCAGAATAACAAGAAGCTGGTTTATGTAACTGTACTCTGTTAAAGTCCCATCTTTTTTTATGAGCGCAGCCACTCTCCCACAACTTCCATTTGTACTTGTTCCTTTTTCTGGCCACTGTTTGCGTCCTTTGGTCAGTTGCTGTTGTTGAGGAAGCCTGCTGGTCTAATGCAGGATATCTCTGGAGTTGTGTTTGTTGTCAGAAGCCCTCTCAGGCTTACAGGAAGCAGCCACCTGTTAAACACGCTGCTGACTCACTCCAGTTTTGTTTGACAGGATGCACCACACGCATATGTTCTCATCCACACGTACTGCCAGCTGGCTAGGCATCAGAGATTCTCAACTCTCACACTGAAGATGCACTTGAACATGTCCTTTTTATCTCTCTTTTTTCCGCTCTCTTGCTCCCTCTGTTACTGAGGCTAAACTTCACTTCCTTCCTGCCTTTAGAGATTTGGGGAATGAATCCGTTCAGCAGCGGTGGGTGTGAATAAGCCCATGCTAGACTGAATTCGGCCTTGGATGTTTCAGTAATGTTGTGGCTCTTTTCTTTGCAAGACTGAATCTCGGCGTCTCCGCTTCTGTTCTTCCCAAGCTCCCACTCGCACACTTGCTGTCTCTCTTTCTCACAATACAAGAAAAAAAAAACAACACTCCTCATCACAGATTTTCATAACTTTCGCCTCGTGAACAAGTTGCATACTCGCATAACTCTTACGTCAGCGTGCTTCACATTTTCTGATGTGTTTGTGCTGTTAATTATGCAGGAAGGAAGTTGAATTGGCAAAAGGATGATTTTAAGATATTTCTCATTTCTTCAGAATAGGCATTAACATATTTTAGTTTCAACACTCACACTGTGTATTTTTGAAAGAAGTCTCTTATGCTTACCAACGCTGCATTTATTTCATAAGTAAAGGAAAATGGTAATATTGTGAAATGTTACAAATAGAAATATTTTCTATTTGACTTTATATTAAAGTGTAATTATTCCTGTGACAAAAAGCTGAATTTTCAGCATCAATACTTCAGTTTTCAATGTCACATGATCCTTCAAAAATCATTATAATGTACCCCAAGCTTAAACAAAATATAGATTTTATTTTGAGTACTGATTTTAGTGGGTATATAAAACAAGTTTGGTTAATTAGAATCTGGTGTTCCAGAGAGATTTATGCATTTATTACTTGCATCAAAGAATGCTTTTATTCTAGTACAGTATATGCCAGAATATTACCGTTTTTTTAAACTGTAATATTGTGAATTACCATAACAAATACTATAAGTACTATAACCAATATATTTCTATTTAAATATATATTAAAATCTAATTACTCCTGTGATGAAAAGCTACATTTTCAGCATCATTACTCCAGTCTTCAGTGTCACACTATCACAAAAATAATTATAATGTACCCCAAACTTTAAGAGTAGTAAATTAAGTATTTTTATTTAATTTAATTTAATTTAATTTAATTTAATTTAATTTAATTTAATTTAATTTAATTTAATTTAATTTAATTTTATTTTGTTTTGTTTTTTGTTTTGTTTTGTTTTTTGTTTTATTTTGAGGAATATTTAGGTACCCAAAACTTTAAATGTTTTTATTTTTTTTATTTTATTTTATTTTATTTTATTTTACTTTATTTTATTTTGAGAAATATTTAGGTACCTCAAACTTTAAACGTAGTGTTATTTTATTTTATTTTTTTATTATTTTGAGGAATATTTAGGTACCTCAAAACTTTAAAAGTAGTGTTATTTTATTTTATTTTATTTTATTTTGAGAAATATTTAGGTACCTCAAACTTTAAAAGTAGTGTTATTTTATTTTTTTTATTTTATTTTATTTTATTTTATTTTATTTTATTTTATTTTTTATTTTATTTTATTTTATTTTATTTTTTTTTTTTTTTTTTATTTTATTTTGAGAAATATTTAGGTACCTCAAACTTTAAACGTAGTGTTATTTTATTTTGTTTTTTTATTATTTTGAGGAATATTTAGGTACCTCAAACTTTAAAAGTAGTGTTTTATTTTATTTTATTTTATTTTATTTTATTTTACTTATTATTTTAGATTTATTTTTTTAATACCCTCATTCTGATTTTAGTGGTTATATAACAAGTTTGATTAATTAGAATCTTGTGTTCCAGAGAGATTTATGCATTTTTACCTTTATGCAGAATACCTTGTTTCTAGTATAGTACATGGCAGAATATTACCATTTTCAAAACAGTTTAATATTTTAAAGTAGTATAATGAAATAAATTAACCATTTTCTATTTGATTACATATTAAAGTGTAATTTATTTCTTTATGCATTTTTATTTTATATATTTACATCAGAAAATCTCATTCTAGTATAGTACATGCCAGAATATATATATATTCTTATATTATTATATATAATAATTTGATCATTTAAATTATCATTATTTTCTATAGTTATTCAGAAACTGTACAGAAACTGTAGTAATTATTTAATAATCATGTGAGAAGAGCATGTAATGATTTTAAAACAGTCTGGTAAAGTACTACAATCGACAAATCAGAATCAAGCATCCCAGAGATATTTATGCAGCTCTTTTAAAACTTTGGTGCATATTGTTGCAATTTTGCTAATTGCGGTTGTGTAATGGTTTTTAGTATCTCAGAGGTGTGCGGAAACCTGCTTTAATAAGTCACGTGTGAATACGTAAGTGTTTTCTGGAGGTGTCAGAGCATTACGCTCACTGATTGGATGCAGCAGCCGCGTGTTGGCAATGCGAAGTGGAATACTTCATTCTCCAGCTAGGTCAGAGAGGACGCATGCCGCTGATCTGATGTGAGAGGCCTGCAGGGAGACATCTGAGGTTCTGCTGTCTGCTTTATGTGTGCGTGTCTGTCCTTGTGTGAATGCTGCTGCTGTTAGGAGGTAAAACTGAGGGCAAAGAGTGCAGTTTAGACGCATTTACTAAGAGTGAGCTTAATTGCCTTGTGTTTGCACACTTAAAAAATGTCTCAGTGGGGAACAGTATGATCCCAAGCAGTTTTTGGAAGCCGATTTGCATATTAATGTCGCGTAAGAGCGTGCGTGTGCATCCAGATACTGGGTTTCATGTGACTTTGCCGTAGACTGTTACAGCTCTGCAGATTTCCTGCCGTGTTATGTAATCCGAGGGCAGTGGGTTTTTTCCTGGACTTTTTTTTCTCCCTTCCTTGAGCAGCGCAGCTCCTCTCTTCCAGAACTTCCTGTTTTCTCAGTGGCCCACTGAACCCTTTCCCAGAGACAGGATGAGAGGCGCTCAGCTGGAAGATACGCCCACCATGACTCACAGAGAACTGGTTTTCCCCCAATTCTCCAGAGTATTACTTGGCCTTTCTGCACGTATTAAAAATCATTTGCATCATAAACACTTAGGATATCATAACCGGAATATGCCCTGTGCTTGTATTGTGCTGTCGTCTGTTTTGTGATGTATTGCTGAGGCGAGCATCACTATTGTTATTCCTCATGTTTAGGGTTACTCGGTGTCCTCCTATCCAGGCTTTTAAGTTAAGCGTGCATTTTATTATCAGTATAAGACGTGCACTGTAGTCATGTGGTAATGATAGTAGAACAGTGTCATTTTTAATGCTTTTTTAAAGAAATCTCTTCTGCTCACCAAGCCTGCGTTCATTTGATCCAAAGTACAGCAAAAACAGTGCAATTTTAAAATGTCAGTATTGATGCTGAAAATGTAGCTTTGATTACAGGAATAAATTACATTTTAAAATATATTCAAATAGAAAGCAGTTATTTTAAATAGTAAAAATAATCCAAAATTGTGCCGTTTTTGCTGCACTTAGGATCAAATAAATGCAGCCTTGGGGAGCAGAAGAGACTTATTTTAAAAACATTAAAAATCTTACTGTTCAAAAACGTTTGACTGGTACTGTATAAAAATAAAGAATCATGAATAACCTTTAACATTATTGGAAACTTTGCATTCAACAAAAGGTTCTTTTTAGTGGAAAAAAAGGAATTTAGATTACTAAAATGCTCTTCATACTTTTCTTTTAAGAAATGTTGGCTCGAGAGGTTTAAAATTCTTCTTTGGCGTCACTGCAAAAACCCTTTTGGAACCTTTATAGAGTGTAAGAAACGTTTAATAGGACAGAGCTGAAGTGTATGTGTGTGTTGAATGTGGATTAGATGAGGTAAGGCAGGTGTGGTGGTTGGTCTGGTTGTGATTGTTGGCCCTGCGGCTAAAACGTGTGGGAAAGAGAGCTAAAGCAATGGCAGCTCTCCTCTATGCCCAGTCACATTCACTTCATACCACAACACTGTTAAGACATTTCTACAATGCAGTATGTTTGCATGTCCTAATCGTACAGCTGAAGTCAAAAGTTTACATACGCCTTGCAGAATCTGCAAAATGCTAATTAATATACCAACATAAGAGGGATCATACAAAATACATGTTATTTTTTTTATTTATTACTGAGCTGAATAGCATATTTCATAAGATGTTTACATATAGTCCACAAGAGAAAAAAAACAGTTGAATTTATAAAAATGACCCCGTTCAAAAGTTTACATACACTTGATTCTTAATACTGTGTTGTTACCTGAATGATCCACAGCTGTGTTTTTTTTTGTTTAGTGATAGTTGTTCGTGAGTCACTTGTTTATCCTGAACAGTTAAACTGCCTGCTGTTCTTCAGAAAAATCCTTCAGGTTCCACACATTCTTTGGTTTTTCAGCATTTTTGTGTGTTTGAACCCTTTCCAGCAATGACTGTGTGATTTTTGAGATCCATCTTTTCACACTGAGGACAACTGAGGGACTCATATGCAACTATTACAGAAGGTTCAAATGCTCACTGATGCACCAGAAGTAAACACGATGCATTAGGAGCCGGAGGGTGAAAACTTTTGAACAGAACTTCTTTCTTTTTGGGTGAACTATCCCTTTAACAAATATATTTTAGGGTGTGTGTGTGTGTGGTGGTGGTGGTGGTGGTTTTTTAATCTAATTCCTGTGTTCTCAGTATCACTTTCCATCCTGTTTGTCTGTTGTAAATCCTGTTAACAGAAGCCAAGTACAACATCATGTCATCATCTTCCAGGAAGTGACATCACAGTGCAAACATCAGTAAGTATGGAGTGCAACAGTCAGGTTTTGGAAGTAAAAATTCCATTTTTTTTTTTTTTTTTTTTTTTTTTTTTTTTTTTTTCCTTAGGGGAATCATTAGCAACAAATTAAAATAATAAAATAAAAATGCATAAAGAAATAAATTACACTTTAATATGTAATCAAATAGAAATCAACAAATTTATAAACCTGTAAACACGTACTCACTATGAGCTACAAGGTTTTAACCAATGATATATTATATAGTTGAACCCATCAGCCCACATTATTAACCTATTTTTAAACAATCATGTTTCACAGCAAAATACCTCATGAAAACTATTACAAGTGATTCTGCAGAGAATCTCCACTGATCAGCTCTTTAGCTCCACCCACTTCCATGAACCATGGCGCAGTCCTTCTACATTCTCAAACTACTGAACTATTAGTATTCACCATAGACTGTAAAAAAAAAAAAAAAAAAAAAAAAAAAAAAAAAAAAAAAAATTGATGGACGATGCTTCTCTGCTCCATTACACTAGAAAAATGAAGCCAAAGCGTTTCAGTATGGCTGCTGCCATCTTGGGAAAAAGTGACATCATTTAGAGCCAGAGTCTGCGCAGTAGTGTCGTGAGGTGGAGCTGCAGTATCAATGTCCCGCCCAAACTCTCGCAGACCCAATTGCAAGATCACAATCATGACACCACACCCCTTTTTTATAGCATCAATAACTACCTAAAAGTGAACTTATTAGAAAAACTAACACTTGAACATAAATCAGCATGATAAGAACTACCTCAAATGATGGAAACCATCTTTGGAAAAAAATATTTGAAATGTAATGGGCTCACGTCCCATTAGATTACATGGAGAGGGCAGGGTTTATGACCTATACTACAGCCTGCCACCGGGGGGCAATTGAAATGTTTTGGCTTCACTTTTCAGGACTCGTGCGGCACACTCAGTATATACCAGAGGTTGCGCTAGACTGTAACATTGTCCGTCATTTTGACGGACAGAGTCGTAAAAATTCCCTCATATTTTATTACCCGTCATTTTAATTTTCATATTTTAATTATAGTAACACATTTAATTGCTTTTATTTTGTTCATTTTCATTTTTAATCATGAACCTACAAGACGTCAGCGCAGTGTTTAAAAACAACAAAATACGCTAGGGCTGGGTTCTCAATTTTGATAGATTCTCATTTTAATGAACCAATATCGATTCTTAAATCACAATCGATTTTTTTGGTCTATGCTGTTTTCATCTGATAAATGAACAGTACATAGTGCACCTCCCATCCAATACATCGCAATATGCTGAATTCTGTGTTTTGTATCTTTTGTATCCCAGATTTCAAATTCTGTCCATTTCATTAGGAAATTCAAGCAATAAATATCGTTTTGGCGCTCTTTAATGTTGCATGATAGATCGCTGTAGCTAAAGTGGGTAAGCTAGTCATCTGTGCCTAATCAGTTGCAAAGGATTTTGTTTTTTGTTCTGGATCCTGTGCTCTGCTGCCATGCTGGAGTGCACTCACCACCAACTGGACAGGGTGTAATCTGTCAAAGTGACAGACGGCCTATGTATATATATATATATATATATATATATATATGTATGTGGGTATATATGTATATATATGTATGTATATGTATATATCAGTGGCGATTTCTTTAAGACTGCAAGGGAAGCTCAGCTTCCCCTATAATGTCACAAAATTAATGGTCAAATTATGTACTATTGTATTAACATTTTATTGACTAAAAATGCGTTAGAAAACGTTCATCTCAAAGACGAGTTCGTTCAGAATCAGTTAGATGTAGCAGGTCGGCTGACTTGATTTTCTTCTCATACATTCCCGTAGCGTCACAGTGCATTTCCCCGTTGAAGCCCAGCGTCCATTGACTTCAATGCGGCTGCTTTGAACGTTTTTTTTTTCAGTGCTTTGAAACTAGACGGTCATTGGATAAACGCTGCGATTATGTCCCGCCCACGGACGCTCAGCGTCTCTGGGGGTGAATGAGGAGCAAATGAGGAGTGGGCTGGCCTGGACTCCGAGCTTCTGCGTGATGATTGGAGGGTCTGTCGAAAGATTGCATCTCCTTTTGACTGACAGCGATTTTGTACTATAAGGAATCGCTGAAGCTATTCGCGCTCAGTCCCATCGTGGATTTCTCAAGTTCAGTCGAAATAAAACTGCTGCAACCTATTTCTTTATATTTGCTTGGCGAAATTGCTTGATTTTCATCATACATTTCACACAATTATACACCACATTCCTTGTTCCACTTTTACAGAGTTTAATATTTTTTTAGATCGTTCATTCATTCATTCATGTTAATATTTAATGTAGTAATCAATATATATATATAGATTACTACATTAAATATTAACATGGAGGATGACTATAAATTAATATATATATATATATATATATATATATATATATATAGTAATCTTGAAAAATTTTAACATAACATAATGAAACCTTATATTTCTATTAAAATACTTTAGAAATAAATAAATAAATAAATCTCCATAATAACCTTATTTAAATTGCAAAATATTTATACTATATAGTAGCATCTGACTAAAAGAAAAAATACATCATATTTTGCATAATAAAACTAAAGCTTTTTTTTTTTACGATTGTTTGCATTGTGACTTACTTATGACAATAAGGCACATTCTTGTGAATAAATAAATAGACAATTTTACGATGTAGGCCGAAAATGAGCTTCCCCTATTTGACAAACCAGTAGCCGCCACTGGTATATATATATATGTATGTGTGTGTGTATATATATATATATATATATATATATATATATATATATATATGCACATATACATTGATTGTAGTTATTAAAGCTTATTAGTTATCAAGTTCTTTGAATAAAACTCTTAAACCCTTTTCCTATGGGAAAAAATACTTGTAAAAAACCAAGGCCAGTAAACAAGTTAATAAAGTGATGATGCGATAATAAAATTAACTTAATGTTGACAGCATGGTGTAAGCTAACTGTCAGTCCCACACTAACTTCTGCCTGTTTTTGTGTTATTGTGTAAATAGGTTATAATTAAAGTCTAAGCTTGACCAGATCATATTTCTGAAAGTACCATTTTATTGAAGTACTTCCTTAAATTACAACACATCCACATTTTTAATAAGTTACACAGCTCAAACGGTACTGCATAACTGGAATGACTCGTTTATGAAAGACTCCGTGTACACACACACACACACACACAAACTCAAGCCGGCAAAAATCCCGCCAAAAGCTCTCAGCTGTGCTGATACACTGTGTTTTGAGGAAATAGCTGAGGTAAAAAAAGCCTTGAGATTAAAGGTATCACAGTTTGTTCTGTGTCTTTGTTTACCTGAACAGTTTTACCTCAACGTCTATGTTTAGTGTTGTCAATATATGGGTCAATATGCAGTAAAAGGCACTTGGTGTATACGTGTGTGTGTGTGTGTGTGTAGCGCCTGTCTTAAATAACAGCTCTGCAGTCTTTTGTGTCCTGTCTTTTTCTCCTCCTAGCATTTAAAATAACCTTTCATTTTTCAGGCTGTTTCGCGCCAAAACCAGGGGCAGAACAATGAGGACGTTAAACATTTCCCTTTAACCCCTAGAGCGCTGTGTGTGTGTTTCTGATATGTGTGGTGTTGCTGTCTACTGTATGAGTCTTTATATGGGTGTGTTTGTTCAACACTATCTCCTTCCTCAAGCCGTGTATGTTGGTGCCTGTGTGTTTCTAGATCAAGGCTGAATGTTTTCACTGGTTGCCTGGGTACGGCGGGGCCGTTGGCCACCGGTTGCTGCGGGAGACAGGGATGGGAGTGGCCAGAGCCGGTCTGCTGCACTCTAGCTGCAGTTTAGCGCGCTCGCTTTCCCGCCATCAGATCTCGCCATGAGGGAGGGGCTTTGGCACAAAGACAGAGAAGAGAGAGGAGGATTTCCCGCCAAATGCCTCATATGCAAATAAGCCCGGGTGGGAGTGGCATGCAGCCGTTTGCGGCACGGTTAACTGTTTCGGTGCTGAAACAAAGCTGACATAACCTCTCACCTCATAAAGATGACTTGTATAAGCACGCCTTTTCACTTTATGTTCCATGTTATGTAACTTGAGGAAACTCTAGCTCTCACAGCATGTATGTGTCTGTGAACTTTTTGTAAGTAACAAAGAAGTTATACTTTAAGTGTGAGGTTGATGACTTCCATGTCTGGAAATGTATTCTTCATACTCTAAATGTAAGGGTGTTATGGTTTTTATTGCACAGTGGTGTGGGAAATTTGTGTGCATAGCTGTTAAAGGTTGTAAGTAACTGTAAGTAATGTAAGCTAGACTGCTAGGTTTTGATCTGAATGATCTTTCCATTTCTTTTAAATACATTTCTGAAGTCAAGGCTGTGTGATTTGTGTTGGCCCTCAGAGAGACTGTCTTTGTAAAAGACTTCTCAAAGTTTTGCAGCATTACCTCAGGGGGAGCCTCTTCATTTCTGTTTGCAGTATGAGTTCCTGTGCTTTAACACTTGAATGAGATCTGAACAGTCACAGACGCACAAGAATTGAAGGAACTTTTCACCCAGAACTGAACGTTTTCAAGTAACCTACTTTTCTTAGAATGCAAAAGAAGAATTTGTGAAGAATATCAAGACTGCTTTTTTCTATAAATAATGCATTTAAGTGGTAAATACAACAGTTAAGATTATTAAAAAATAATAATAATAATAAATCATATGTATGTAAATGTATAAAACCTGGCTTATCAGCAACGCAGTTAAATATCTTTTAATTAATTAAATTAAATAATGCTTTCATTAAAATTAAATAAGTTTACTATATATATATATATTAGAATAAAAATATTTTTTAAAAAATGTGAAGGTTTCAGTGTTCATTTTGGAAACAAAAAGCATTTTGAAATAATCATTCATTTTATTGATTTTAAATATTCACTTAAAAAAATCTAATACAAATGAAAGTGTTAGAAATGCACACATTTAAAAAAATAATAAACAATGCTGATGACCACTGAAATGTGTGGTCATCAGCCTTATAAAAAGGGTCTATAAAATTTTTACATATTATATGTAAAGGGTTAAACATTCTTTTTGAAAAAAAAGAAAAATCCTTAATTTGATTAATTTTAAAAATGTAAAAATAAAAATGGTTTCGCAGTTTAGTTGTTCTAACCATTTGACAACTTGTAGTTTCTAAATTTAACTGAACATTTTACGTTTTCACTGTCTTAACTAGTTTGTAAGTTGACTGAACTAAAATGTTTGGCCCTTAACTAAAAAAAAAAAAAAAAAAGTGTTAAATCAATTCAATAACAATATCACGTTCTCAACATCACTTATCGCGAGAAGTCGTGAAGACCGTTGCAGACAGAAGACGTTCGTCAGCCACCTCAGTTTCTCCACAAAGTTTGGAAGTTTTCTCAGCCTTTAAATTTGGTAAGTAAATGTTTGTATTTATTGGTTTAATACGTGTAAAATTATGTATTTTGTCTATGAAGAGTACAAGTATGAGTTAAAGTGTCGTATTTTCTAGTTATGTGTGTGCCAGTGTTAGTTTCGCGGCATTGAAGCCTCAAAATACGCGCGGTTTTACAGTGTTTTCTACATAAATATTATAATAAATATTCTCTCATGTAGTACTGAGTTTAACTAATTTGGAGAACGATAAAAATCCAGTTTGGTATGTAGGCAATAATAAACAGCGCAACGGGCAACTGAATGGATTTTGAACGGCGGGAATTTTAAAAAATAAACTTGACAGCGTCTTTACAATCCCAAAAAGATACATGTGATCTCAATTACGATTGAAACATTTAGACATAAGTACAAAAATAACAATGTATATAAAAATATATATATATTTTGTATTAATGTCTATCTATTAAATACCATAATTTGACACCTGTAATTTTTCAGCAATTAAAAAAATTATACAAAAATACTTAATTGCATTGTTGGTAAGTCTTGTTTCCTTGACACAAGCAAGCGTACATGGTAATGTTTTGGATCTGACACACTGTGTAACCGCTTTGTTTTTACAGTTGGTGTGGGTGTGGACAGGGCAGGTGAAGGTGGTGACGGTTGGGGAATATAACCGCACTTCATTACAGTCCTGTGCCAAAATTTTCCTTGAACAATAGAAAAAGGATACGCACAATGACTACTTTGTTAGATACCTAGAGTGAGAGTTATGGGAGTGTACTGATAAAGTAGGCTAATCTAATGCAGTTAAATGACACCAACGCACACTTCCATCAGCCCTTAAGGGCTCCTGTCATAAAACACAGCCGGTGACTGCTAAGGGTCCGTGCCCTGCGGATAGAAAATCTCACACTTTATTTCCCTCACTTTCTTGTTTTTCCCTTGATGTCAAGGGTGGAACGGCCTGGTTCATGTTGGGCCGGTTTGTTCACCTGCCAACGAACTAGCTAATCCTGAATTTACCTGGAAAGCTCTGAAAAATACAGCCAAAGGCAGATCCCAGTCCAACAAGCGTCATCTGCAGGAAGGGTGATATAGCATTCTCATAGTCTCAATAGACAGTTGTGAGATGATGGACTGCCTGCATCTGTACTGGGTCAGCACTGGACGTGTCTAGACATATCAGCTCAGTTTATGTCAGGATAATCAGTCACTGATAAAATATTTATTTTCAGATGGATGAGAGTCTTGAATATACAGAAGTACTGAGAGCTGAAATAAACATTTAATCCACCTATGAATAATGTAGTGTGGATGACTAGTGAGCTTTTGTTTGTTTAACTGTAATTACATTAAGTGGTTAAATCATTAGACGGCTGTGTGTGTCATTACTTAATTAGGTTAACGTGTCACAGCAACACCAACATGAGCACAACATGTGAAAAACATGGGTTTGCGTTGTGCAGAATTCTATTCTTTTATATTTTTCCTAAAGGCCTGTGTATGAATCATATGTGTCCACCTTTTCTTAGCTCTTTTCACAGCTTTCCAATAATAACTGCACACATTTCATCTCTCATCCCCTGTTGTTCTTCTGCCCCAGATTGCTAAGGCTTTCTTTGCACTAATATCCACCAGACCCTCCTCAAACCCACTGGGGCTTCTGTAAAGACGTGGTAACATTTATGTACACATGAAATATGTGGGTGTAAATGTTTTAATAAAACCTGAAATGAAGCTATAAAAATTTTAGGGCCCCTTGATACTGTAGAGCTATGAACATGGACAAGAAGGCTTAATTTTAGTATGTTGCTGCCCCCTTGTGTCTGGATGTAAAGGTGTAAGTAAATACGCCTTTTGTGTAAATACTTCTGGTTTTTACCCCTATGTTTGTTAAATGAGAATCCTTTGTAGGCAGTGACTGCCTTAAATCTGGAACTCATGGACATCACCGGAGACTGGGTTTCCTCCTTTGTGATGCTTTGCCAGGCCTTTACTTCAGCTGACTTCAGTTGTTGTTGTTAGTTTGTGGGTCATTCTGCCTTTAGTTTTATCTTCAGCAAGTGAAATGCATGCTTAATCAAATGGAAATCAGCAGATTGACTTGACCACTGCACAATATTCCACTTTTTTACCTTCAAAAACTCCTGGGTTGCTTTTGCTGTATGTTTTTAGTCATTGAAGCGCCGCCCAATCAACTTTGCTCCTTTTGGCTGAATCTGGGCATATAGTATATCCCTATACGCTTCTATCTTGTGTCACATCACTAAACACCAGTACCCAGTGTCACTGGAAGCTACGCATGCTCATGCCATCACACTGCTCCACCATGTTTTACAGATGATGTTGTATGCTTTGGATCATAAGCTGTTCCAAGCCCTCTCTTCATACTTTTTTTCTTCCCGTCATTCTGGTACAGGTTGATCTTAATTTTAGTTGTCCGAAGACAAAGAATGCTTTCCAAAATTGGTCTGGCTTTTTTTAGATGTTTTTTGGCAAAGTCTAATCTGGCCTTGTTTGCACCTTGTGGTGAACCTTCTGTATTTGCTTTCATGAAGTCTTCTCTTGATTGTAGACTTTGACAGTGACATGTCTACCTCCTAGAGAGTGTTCTTCACTTGGCTGGATGTTATGAAACGGTTTTTATTTACCATGGAGAGGATCATCCAATCATCTATCAAGTGCACTATTGTTGTCCTCTGTGAACGTCCAGGTCTTTTTATGTTGCTGAGCTCACCAGTGTGTTCTTTATTTTCTCAGAATGTACCAAACTGTTGATTTGGCCACTCCTAATGTTCCTGCTATCTCTCTGATGGATTTCTTTTGTTTTTGAAGCCTAACAATTGTCTTTTTTACTTGGAAGCAGAGCTCTTTTGACCTGGGTTCAGAGCAACAGCTTCCAAATACAAATGGCAAACTTTCAATCAATTCCAGACCTTAAATGCCTGCTTAAATGATGTAGAAAAAAATGAACGAATAGCCCACATCTATCCATGAAACAGCTTTTGAGTCAACTGTTCAATTACTTATGGTCCCTTGAAAAATATTTAAGAGCTGTAGTTCCTTAACCTTTCCTCCAGTTTTGATGAGAATAAATTAAAGCTCAAAGTGTGCACTTTAAGCCCATATTTATTATATAACTGTAACTTGAATATGTTTTGCTCCTTGAATATGTTTAGCTCCACATTTTGTTGTTACAGCCTTATTCCAAAATGAATTCAATTCATTATTTTCCTCCAAATTCTACAGACAACACACCATAATGACAACATAAAATAAGTTTGTTTGAAATATTTGCAAATTTATTAAAAATAAAAAACAAAAAATTCACATGTACATAAGTATTCACAGCCTTTGCTCAGTACTTTGTTGAAGCACCTTTGGCACCAATTACAGCCTCAAGTCTTTTTGAGTATGATGCTACAAGCTTTGCTCATCATCATTTGGCAATTATCTGCCATTCTGCTGCTCATCTCTTCACCTCTCAAGCTCTGTCAGGTTGGATGGGGGCAGACGCACATTTTCAGGTTTCTCCAGAAAAGTTTGATTCTAGGGCTGTCAAACGATTAATCACGATTAATTGCATACAAAATAAAAGTTTGAGTTTGCCTAATAAATGTGTGTGTACTGTGTGTAATTATTATTATTTATATATAAGTACATACACATTAATTTGTATATTTAAGAAATATTTACAAGCATATGTATTTATTATAATTTTTATATAATTAATATTATATTTAAATAAAAATATTTTGTACATAACATATTTGTCTTAAATATATACGTCAATTTGTTTGTATTTATGTATACATAATAATTACACACAGTACACACTACTGTGGCAAACTCAAAGACATCACAGGCAAACTGAAACTTGTATTTTGTTTGCAATTAATCGCGATTAATCATTTGACAGCCCTATTGGGTTCAAGCCCAGGCTGTGGCTGGACCTCTAAAGGACATTACAGAGTTGTCTATAAGCCACTCTTGCTGTGTACTTAGGCTCACTGTCCTGTTGGAAGGTGAACCTTCTGCCCAGTCCGAGGTTCTGAATGCTCTGCACTGGGTTTTCATTAATATCGCTATCTCAATATTTTGGTGCACTGAGCTTTTCTTCTACTCTGACGAGTCCCTCAATCCCTACTCTGCAGGTGATGAGCCTGGTTTCCTTCAAACATGATGCTTAAAATTGAGGTTCATCACGCCAGAGAATCTTGTTTCTCAGAGTCTGAGAGTTCGTTAGGTGCTTTTGTGCAAATTCCGAGTGTGTTTTCATGTGTCTTCACTGAGGAGAGGATTGAGTTTGGACATACCACCATAAAGACCAGATTGGTGAAGTGTTGCATTGATGTTTGTCTCCACATATGATCATGAAACTAGAGTGACCATCAGTTTCTTAGTCACCACTCTAGACAAGACCCTTCCAGGAGGCCAGCTCTAGGAAGAGTCCTGGTGGTTTCAAACTTCTTCCATTCAGGGTTAATGGAGGCCACTGTGCTCATTAGGACCTTCAAAGGTTGTAAATACTTACGTTTTTGTTTTTTTGTTTTTTAATAAATTGGCGAAGATTTCAAACAAACTTCTTTCATGTTGTCGTTATGGGGTATTGTTTGTAGAATTTGGAGGAAAATTATGAATTTAATCCATTTTGGAATAAGGCTGTTACAACAATATGTGGAAAAAGTGAAACGCTGTGAATACTTTCTGGATGCACTGTATATGGACCTGACTGTATATCTGACCCTTACAAGCTACTGCAGGTTTAGTTACAAATGCATGACATAATTGTATTGATAATTTTGGGTCGTATTAATTCTCTGAGCTGGTAGTGAAATTGACTGTCTCTGCAGTGATTCCCTTTAGTATCCACTTTATTTTTCCCATAAGAGTGGACATTTGTAAATTTTATGGGTCTGGCCTATGGTTTCATCTGCGTCCAGCCATTTTGAGCTGTACAAAACAGCGTGTTTTGCTGCTTGATATTGCAAATCGGTATGTCTTACCCTATTATTTTAATATATTGTCTCAATTATAAACACACAGGTTTGTAGTGTAAACAGTTTTACTGTTTACTTCACGTTGTTATTCTTCCCTATAGCAGCTAATGAACCGGAAGTGTTGCCATAGGCTTACTTCTGCGTAAGAATTAGGTAGGTAGTGTGCTCAGAAAACAGCACCATGGACAGCAGCTCATTCAGTCAGTGAGATTCAGAGCTTCATTATCCACAAGACTGATCTTATTCATCCTTAAAAAAAAAAAACATTTTGTGCTTCATTTCGTACAGAACATGAAATAACCTTTTATGAGAAAAATAGTCTGAAAGAGCAGCTCAAGTCAATGACAAAACGCCATGTTGAATGTAGTAAATGACAAGTTTATTTCTTGCACAAAATGTACAAAATAACAAGCAAATGGACAGCCCGTCCCCCCACCCTCCTCCCTCCTCCCTGCCCTGTTTGAATTCCCCGCTGATATGAAGTTGAAGATCTGGAACAAATGTCTACGGCAAGTCCGATGGTCCAAGCCAAAACGCATGGTTTTCTTAGAGACAACACATACCCAATTCAGATTCACCGAACAATTAAAAATGAATAAAAACACCGTATTTACAGTCTTGTCTGAACTTTTACAGCATGCCATCTATATATTCATACAGAGCTTTTGTTTTGCAACAGAACTCCATATAGAAAACATATTAGAAGATCAAATCAAGTTCGACTAATGGCGAGAGACATCCAAAGTACAGCACTGCGTTTGTCGCGGTAATCTTTTTGATTCATTCTTTTGTTTTCAACCCACATCTTTATTTTATTTTTTTTAAATTCTGTAATTCTAACAGAAGGAATCTCTATTGAACATCTGTTTAGGCCTTGTAAGATTCCACAAGAAAACTCCTCTTATTTACACCAAGTGTTTTGCAGCTTCAAGTCTGTTGTTTTCTGAGCGTATATAATGTATCTCAAGATTTAGATTGTGTTCATGACAAAACGAATCACTCAAACGTCACACAGCGCATCACTTCTATTTATCTAAAAGGCAATGTCGCAGTCTCATTTGGCAATGATTTGCTTTTGGATACAGAGGAAAGCAAATCCACATCGCTGTGTTGTCATTGTCACAATGGTGTGATTTGGTTTACTTGTTCCTCACTTTCTACAGATGATGTTATATGTAATATGTGGCTCCGTCTGGACTCTGAATGAGACGCAGTGGTACGGGAAGCAGCTATGGCACAGGGCAGAATGTGTGTTTGCGTCTGAATTACAGTTTCATGGCTTACTCGCTCCGTTTAGCATCCAAACTTTACAAGAGCAAAAAAAAAAAAAAGCTATTTAAAGGATTGTTCGTCTCATGATATGTACAACTGGCCTTTCACCTCCACAGACGAGCTGTTAGCATTATCCGACGTGTCTTACACTGGTATGAAGGCATTTCATATGATCGTGTTCGCAGTTGTCACCTTGGTAGAGTATTGCTGTACAGCACTAGTGAAGAAGTCTAACAAAACGCTTCATTTCTTTACAAAACTATCCTGTGCTTTCCGAATATATACAGCTAGATGGTTATAGTACGCGTTTGAAATGTGTCTCAAGTATGTGATCTTTATATTTATTCTGTAACAGACTTTGTGCCAAAGAGGAAATGCCATGGACTGCAGTTTTATCAGGAAACCCACGATTCCCAGAATGCATTGGATGAAGCATATCGAGGATAATGAGGCAAAGGCGTTACAAATCAAATCGAGTCTAAACGCGTGGAAATGGATTTGAACTATACACAGTTTCAAGCCACCATAAAGTCTTTCCTGTGAAGTGGGATTCCTTTTCAAGTGTGCAAAAATACTCTCGGACGTAACTTGGAATATGAACCATTTTGTTGGTGGTTTTAGCTATCGCGTTTTAATTGGATTCCTAAAAGTTTAATATGTTTTCGTAAGACCTTTATATTTGTATCGGGTAGTTTTGTTTGATTTCTGAAATTTAATATACATATATATCTCTATTTTTTCCTGCTTTTATAAAATGACACACGATGATGAACCATCAACAATCTATATATATATATTTATTTTCATATTCCTTTCTCTTTTCTAGAATATCTTATTTAATTTGAGATCAAGTTGCATTTTGCTCTTGTAAACAAACAGGTTTCAGAGGTTTGCCAGCCACCGTCGTTTGTTCTCTGACAGTCTCTTTCGCCACGCTCGCTCTTTCTCGCTCTCCTCCTGCTTTCATTGAAGCAGGGCCCTGATTTGTTTAGAGGTGCTGTCATCATTTAAATGTCTTGTTGTATACCTGGATGAAAGAAAGAAGTTTTCAGGTCATACATGTGCTGCACATTATCCCTGTACAGTTGGGAAGCATTATACTGCACACTTACCTCAGTGCATTCAACAGTCCCTCCACGCTGTTTGAAGGCTGCTCTTTCAACACCTTGATGCAGCCCTTCATCTGCACAACACACACATGCATGCAAAAATACAGCTTTAAAAGAAAGGTCATCCCTTTTTGTCCCTCACCCCTGACTGTGATCACCCACCCACACACCCAAAAAAAGCATATGTGAACAACCATATACTCCTCTAGCACTGATCTAGATTTAGAAGTACTACGATGTGTGGAGATACTAAAATTGCCTAGGCTTCTCTTTTCTATGAAATGAATAAATAGACACCATAAAAATATCCCATGTGACCGGTGTGCTATAAGTCACAGGATAGCTTTTGTGTGATGAACTTTGATGAAATTTAAGTAATATTTTTGCTGGAATTTTTAAAAAGTGTCTTATGCTCATCAGTGCTGCATTTGTTTGATTAAAAAAACAATAAATCTAGTAATACTGTGAAATATTAATACAATTTAAAATAACTGTTTTCTATTTGAATATATTTTAAAATGTAATTTATTCCTGTGTTGCAAAGCTGAATTTTCAGCACCCATTACTCTAGTCTTCATGATCCTTCAGAAATCATTTTAATATGCTGACTTGCTGCTTAAGATACATTTCATTTTATGCTTTTTATGCTTCATTATTAATAATGGTTATTATTTCTAATATTTAAAACAGTGCTGCTTAATATTTTTGTGGAAACCATGAGACAGTACATTCAAAAGTCTGGTTTATAATGTATGTATGTGACATTTATAATATTATATAAGACTTACATTGCAAATAATACTGTTCAGTGAATTTTGTATTTATCACATAATCCTGAAAAAAAAAAAAAAATCTGAAGCAGCAAAAAGTTTTCAACATTGAAAATAAGAACCATTAATAATAATTAAGCCCCAATAATAAAGCACCAAATCAGCGTATTAGCATGATTAGCTCTGAATATTGGAGTAACGATGCTGAAAATTTAGTTTTACCATTGCAGGAATAAATCTGACGATCCTCAAATGCAAACTGTGTGTGTTTTGCCTCAGAGCAACCATACATTTGTGTTGTGTTTTGCTTTCTTTTTATATATTCTTCATTCATTTATAATCATTAATCATTTCATCATTTTATTATTCCATTTAATCATATAATCATGTATAATAATCATTATAGTCATTTATATATTCATTTTATTGATTGATTAATTGATTAGTCATTTATATTATATTATAATGATATATATTATAATATATATTGTAATTGTTTTTATATATTTTTCCATTGTTGTTTAGTCTTATGACTGTGTGGTTTCAAGGGCTGTTTCTCTTCATGAATAAGAGATAGAAGGGAATGTTTATAGAAACTCAAGGTTTATGGGATGTTGTTGTGAATCAGTTTGGTATAACAATACTTGTTGGATTTGTGTTCTTCAGACGAAGTCTGAGCATTGAGACATACGCAACTAAGATTATTCAATAAACTCTGCTCCTTTTTATCATCATTACTTGGTCTCCTGCTTCTCCTCTTCACTTTCATTGGCTTTTTCCTCAGTCAACTTCTTGGCTGATAGAAGACTGTTAATAGAGTTTTGGGTATTTTTGGGTACCAGACAAGACCTCCTGTTAACAGGGTTTGGGTATTAGACTACTTTGCTGACAAGTTGTTCTGATACTGGACAAACTGATATTTTCTGACAGGGATCTGGTGTCTGGGGCTGGACCTTAATTGTCTAGGCATGGAGACAGCGATCTAACAGTATATTTTAAAATTGTAATAGTATTTTCACAATATCACTGTATACAATGTTTTTCTTACTGTTTACGTAATGTTACTGTAATCAGATAAATGCGGCATAAAAGACTTCTTTCAAACACATTTAAAATTAAATTCTTTACTATATCACACAAAAGCTATAATGCAACTATGACCATTTTATTATATGGAGAAGAATGGATAATCTGTCTAACATAATTTACTTCTTTCTGCAGAAGAAATGCAGTCATGCAGGTTTGGAACAACATGAGGGTGAGTAAATTATTTCAGGTTGAACTGTGCCTTTAAGATAACAGATCAGTTATATAATATTTGCAGAAACATGCAGCAGTTTCATCTGCCTGTAGACAATTTAGCCACACTTAAATGTAAAAATTTGATTGCATTAAATGCTATCAAATGAAGAGACATGCAAACCAATAATGCTTGGCTTACTTTTACAAGCCAGTTTTGTAGTGACTGTAAACCAACTAGTCTCGTGTTGATTTTAAGTGGACGTATGACATAATTTCTTCCAAATTCTCACAGTTCATCACATTAACTGTGAATGTGATCCACAAACATCTGACATCCAGAAAGTGTCTAGATGTCTCTTTAAAAAATACAATATGACTATTTTTGAATGTTTTGCTAAGAAATGAAATGACACTTGGTTTGATATATATATATATATATATATATATATATACATATAATGCAATGATATTCATGTGTATCAAATCAATAAGGTGGTCTTACATCAATCTTGGAGGTCTTGGCAAAGGCACCCACTGGATGAACATGGTCATAAAGGATGATGACGCCCACCATCACACGCATGCAGAACAGCATGGTGTCTGTATTAGTGAAACGGCACCGGTACTCCCTTTTGGACAGGAAATAGTGATTGCATTAAGCAAAATTGAATCCATTCTGTATCACTGACACAAATAAGTATTCAAATAATCACATTCTTTTATAGAAAAGACTTCCAATCAGATGAACTTACGGAGTCTCCAACATGACACGGCACACACAGGCCATAGTGCTCAGGCAATCTGTGGTGTCCTCAATTGGCAAAGTCTTGTTCTGCAACATGTACAGAAAATAACACCAGTAAGAGCCTCTAGAGGGCGACAGCATTTCTGTTTTCAACACTTCATAGAAAACAAGTTCTTATTATATTTAAAAAGTTAAATGGTTGGAAAAAAACCCTATATTGAATAATTTAAAACTGATATTAAAATGCATTTGGATATAATATCTAAAAGTAAAAACTTGAATGCAGTATTAACTATGCAATCATTTGAGATGTAAATTTTTTTCTCCCCTTTTTCTCTCTTTGTATTCCCCAGACATTTACATGTTTTGTTATATGTAGGCTACTCTTCATTAAAGGGATAGTTTACCCAAAAATGAAAATTCTGTCATCATTTGCGCACCCTCAGCTGATGCTAGCCTTTGACTTCTGTGGTTTGGAAAAAATACTATGGAAGTCAATGGCTGCTGTCAACTATGTGGATAACAACATTGTTTAAAATATCTTTTGTGTTGAACAGAAGAAAGAAACTCATACAGGTTTGGAACAACATGATGAAGAGTAAATGACAGAATTTTCATTTTTAGGTGAAATATGCCGCATTTACAGAAGATTCAGTGAAATCATGAATTACCTCTGACACAAACTTAGTCGTGGCATTGCTCAGGGTTTTGAGCATGGGTGTGGCTTCAGCATAGAAGAGTGACATCCGATTGGCCATTTCATTATTCACTTCATTCTCAGCTTCTAACTGTAATGCAAATGTAAAACGTTGTGTCAGATGATTAGGCTTTTTCTTAAAGGAGAAGTTCACTTCCAGAACAAAAATTTACAGATAATTTACTCGCCCCCTTGTCATCCAAGATGTTCATGTCTTTCTTTCTTCAGTCGTAAAGAAATGATGTTATTTTGAGGAAAGCATTTCAGGATTTCCCTCCATATAGTAGACTTCTATGAGTTTGAACTTCCAAAATGCAGTTTAAATGCAGCTTTAAAATTCCTGAAATGTTTTCCTCAGAAAACTATTTCTTTACAACTGAAGAGAGAAAGACATGAACATCTTGGATGACAAGGGGTTGACTACATTATCTGTACATTTTTGTTCTGGAAGTGAACTTCTCCTTTAAGTAACACATTAACCTTCCCATACAAATGCACTCTCTCAGACAATTATACTAACTTTTATACCTTTACTTCTTAGGTCATTCACACTTACAATGATTAACTCAGACTGTTGGTTGCTAATACTGCATTGCAGTAAAAAACTGTGTCATGAGGCAAATCACATGAGCCACACTGTCTGCATTTGAACTTTGTCACATTTTTAACACGCTTTGTCATTCAAATGAAGTCACCAACTTTAATTAAAAACGAATGACTTCTTTTGTCGCAGCTAAACACTGTCAGAGTGAACGCTCCTATACTGTAAACAAGACATACTATTTCAGTTCAGTTCCATGTGTTACTTGCCATTTCGAAAATAGTTTTTACCCCAATTTTTTTTTTAGTGTAGTCATGTCAATTTTAGCTTACCTGCTGGTTGTTCAGCCGATTCCTGCTGATGGTCCTCCTATAGTAGCTAAAGTCATTCTGTATGGCTGGATTTGTCATCTAGAAAGACAGAAATGTCAAAAGCATCTTCAATACAGATTATTATGGATGCTACCAACTTCAAGTGGTGAGAGAAAATGTTGAGGCAAATCATGTATTTGACTGTGAAGAATTATGTCCTAGATGTCCATTCTCAAGGGTGCACTTTAGAGATAATGTTGTGATTTAGACATTTTACTCGACGTGACTCTCTCAGAACATCAGTTTGAAGAGGCTTGACTGAGTGCAGGTCTAAATATTTTAGCGGAGCTCATGCCACATGAACTCAAAGTGAGTAATGCGTGAGAACCGCTCACCTTGAGCTCATCAAAGCTGAGAGTGAAGTGCAGGATCTCTGCAAACTGTTTGGCGAGGGCCTGCTCTCTCTCCAAATGCTGCATGGGAGCATAGGGTGGGCTAGTGAGGGCCTCCAAGAGACTGCGCAGGGCGTTCTCTGTGAACATGTATTGATTACAGATTTTATTGTCCGTTACAGTTTATACAGTCAATTCTCTGTAGCAATTTGTCTTTTCAAATTCATTCACTGTGAATGCTGTTGTCATCCATCAAGCTTTCCAAAGCCTTTTATCATCAGTACACCCCCCCCCACACACACACACACCTCTGGCCTTTAATCTAATTTGTAATCCACATGGCATACCAGCATAATGTATGAAATGCACAGCACTGCAATTTGTGTACTTGATCTCCATGGTTACCAGCACAACAATTGCCATTGTATTTACCTCTAATGCCTCTCTTTTGTATTTTTGTAATTCCTGCAATTTATTGTGAGAACCTGTGATCCCGTCAGTGTTGCCTAGATACTGGAGAATGTTGAAAGCCGCAGTTGATGCAAGCGTTAATGATTTCCAATTGCAGCATATGACCGTGATCATTAATGCATGTTTCTGGGTGCTTTTAACTCATTTAATAACCAAATTCCAAACCAATGTATTAATAAAGAATAAAATGAGCAGTTGACTGTACATTATCTCAGTAATTACACAGTGGCCTGCCAAGTTTATAAATGTATGAATGTGAAACATTGATTTAAGTTTAAATTAATTTTCTCTTTAACTTCTGTTAAAAAAAAAAACACCCATAACAACAGTTAGCAACAAGAACACTATTGCAGTATTATCTTAATTAACTCAATATGAACAGTATTAATCAGCACAGTTGTTTTCAACATAGATTAAAATAAATAATTTCTTGAGCACCAAGTCAGCATATTAAAATGATTTCTGAAGGATCATATCACACTGAAGAAAATTGGCATCACAGGTATAGTTATATTTTATGTATATATACACATATATACATTTATATACATGTATGTGTGTGTGTACCTTGGTATAATAATAAAAATTATTAAACAATAAAAAACGGTTAAATAAAAAATTAAATAATGTATTAATTAGAAATAATGTCATATTTCACAATATTTGTGTGTGTGTGTATGCATTTTGCATAATAATAATAATAGTAATTATTAACAACAATAATACATGTTTCAATAAAATAATAAACAATTAAAAATAATAAACAATTAAATAATGTATTACCCCTTTTCTTCTTATTATGCTTATATCTCTATTGTTATTATTTTGTCTGATATATTATCCATTATCTCTTATCTCTCTTATTCTTGTATCTCTATTATCTCTATTATTTTCTTATTTTTCTTATATCGCTATATTGTTATTATTGTTGTTGTTATTATTCACGACCCTTTTTCCGTCACAGGAATAAATATTATTTTATAATATCTCTATAATATTTTATTATATTTATGATTTTTATAATATATATGCACCTTAAATAAAATAAAATAATGTAAATAATTAAACATTGTATTATGTAATATTTAACAATATTAGAATATAATATATATATTCACCTTACATAATAATAGTAGTACATTAATTATAAATAATTAAATACTGTATTATTTCTTTCTTTTTTTTAATTATTCTTATATCTCTATTATTATTATTATTATTATATTATTTATTATAGCTATATCTCGATTATTATATTATCTATTATTGCTATTATTCTTTTATTATTTTTTATTATTATTATTCTTATTATACACAGTCAAGTTCCTTTTTCCATGTATTAGTTTTTAGTTACAGCGTTTAGTTTTCTTGCTTTAACTGGATATTTCTGAGCTACTAGTCATATATTAAAGATTGTACGCTCACCATAGGATATATATTGCAATTCATATTAGTATTAAGTACTCCTAGGCTATATTGCAATATATGTCAGTTATGAAAGTAGTATCAGTATATTGTCATACATGGCAATGAAATATCCAGTTTAACCTTCATTATACAAAAACATATGACCACTCGATGGCATTATTGAATCAAGTATTCCAGAGAGACATTTCATAAGCCGTGTTAATGCAGTTTCATCAATATTATCACTGCATTACGTTATGAGAGTGAATTCATGCTGTAGGCTTGTGCCGTACTGCTGACCATTGTAAAGCTCTTAGCATTTGTTTCCTGTTTGGCGACTAGAAGATGCACAGCTACACTGTCAGAGCTCAGCCACGTTTGAATGTCATTAGTATGCCTAAGCATGTCTCCAGAGGAGCTATCCTTTCCTCTCATTAAATATGCAGCAGCCCTACTATAAATAAGGAGCTGATATGTTTTATCTGGAGGCCTACCGAGAAACCTGACTCCGTTAGCTGGGGACCAGATATTGCGGATAGCAGGATGTGTTGAAGAGGGTGGGGCCTCTCTTTCTCATGAGTCACTGCGATGCCGTACCTCGGCAGGGAAAAGCTTATCTGCATGTTATCTGTCTGGCCGGAGATCTGCGTTTCTCACTAGTCAGCACTGCTGTGAAAAAAGAGGCAGCCGATCGACTATTGCAATCGGTATACTGAATTGTCAGCGCGCATGAAACGCAGCCTCCTCTACGCTCTGCTGCCGCAGTTGCCATGCCAACTCTTTACGAGGTCAGCTGCAGAGGAGGACATAAACGGATGCTTGCACCACTCGTTGTACGCACAGTCAGCGCGTTGGATGACTCGTGCACGCAAGGCCCATTACATGACTATAAAAAAAGACAATTGGACAGAAAAAAAAATGGCCACCCACTTACCTAGCCTGAGAGAAAATTCATAGAATCTCTTGAGCTTGGCCACTAGGGGGCAGACTGCGTTCCAGGCTTTCTCCTGCAACTGGAGGTCATTGGGGTTCTGAATCGCCTGGAGAGAAAGACGAGCGAGAACATTTGAAATCACAACTGGCAGAAAACCTGACTATAAACTCAAGGTCATTTGTATACTTTCAATGAATTTACATTGAGAGATTTATTCAGCATTGTGAAACATTCACAGCTGAATAACTCCTGGACATTTGCAGTTTATGGACCAGAATGATTCAAACCACCACCTTGCTCAGACTATTGCCTATTTTAAATCCTATGTGCTTTTTAATTGATTAACTGGTTTCTGGTTCAGGATGAATAATTATAAGTGGTTTGTTCTAAGGTAATAACCCAGTGTTTAAATTGAGCTGTTGTTTCACTAAATTGATCAAATGGGGGTGAAACACACTACCATTACATATATATTTGTAAGAATTTAATACTTTTATTCAGCGAGGATGCAATAAATTGGTCAAAGGTGAAAGTAATGACATTTATAATGTTACAAATGATTTCTATTTCAAATAAATGCTGTTCTTTTTTTATCTTTATATTGATTGAAAAAGAATCTTGAAGTTGTAGGTATTGTATATTAAAAAAGGAAAAGTTATTTTTAATTGTAATGCTATTTCAAATTGATATTTCAATATTAGTGTTTTTACTGTATTTTTGATTTTTGAAATTCAGCCTTTGTGAACAAAAAAGACAGTTTCGACAGTTCTTGTCTATTTGTCAAATTTGTAGTGCTGTCGATTCATTTAAAATAACTAACTAATCACTATTTTTTTCTGAAATTAATCTCAATTAATCGTGATGAATCCCACCTTACATTTTTTAAATATACTTTTATATTGCAATAATTTTGCATTCAATCTTCAAATTAATGTAGAAACAACACAAAGACAGTATATTTTAAAAAAAGTAATTGAAATATTTACACTGTTTATTACATTTTAAATAGTGTATCTTGTAATCTGTAACCAGTGATGGGCAAGTTACTCTGAAAAAGAAATTAAATTACTGTTCTGATTATTGTTTTCATTACATTTCTAGTTACATTACTTTTTTTCTGTACATCCACAAAATTTATGTGAAATATTAAGTTTGTGTGTTGCCTAACATCTCAGCATAAATGCTCCCGATAAAATATTTGTTATTAAAGCATCAACATTCACAAAGCACTAAAAGCAATAGGCTGCTGCATGTGTGGTTGCAGAATGCATGGCATTTCGAGCGGTTAGTGGATTCTCTGATTGTCCATTGCATTCCAGAAATTAACATTGTTTAATGCTGCAAACACGTGTTATAAATAGAAACTCTGCCTATGCTTACGCGTGTTAATCGTTTTTGTTTTATATTAGTTGTTCTTGTTGCTTTTGTGCAGTACATGAATAGCAGTTCATTTGTTTTAGATGTTTTATGTTTAGATATTTCTATTTTGCGGGAGTCCCGCAAAACATTTTTTCTATTGCTTCCCGCACACACATGAGTTTTTGCCCATCCGCACTCGCCCATTAAGTCTTGTCCCGCGCCGCTCTCTGTTGCGTCGAGTCCAGTGCCAGTGGATTAGAGAACTGCACAAGACTTGATGGGTGAGTGTGAGCGCAGGTGTGGGCACGGGCAGCCAGAGACTCATGTAAGACAATAGAAGTTGTGTTGCCCTCCACATTTGGTACGTTCTCAAGAAGTTTTTAATGTATATTTAAATATGTATATACTGTACATATAAGGGGATAAAAATGCAGCTGAATACCTTTTTTTGGCAACATTTTAAACTTGCTTTAAAGTCAGTATTTGCTTGCATTCATTGTGTGTACCTATACAAGTATTATTAAAAAAGGATGCAAGTTATTAACCTTTTAAATTTTCACATTTAATTTCACATTTAACACATAGTGTTTAATCATTTTTAAATATTTATTTAAATAAAAAAATGTAAGCATGTATATGCTTATTCTAGATGCAAGTCATTAATGGAACATAATTATTGGACATTTAGTACTAAAAGATCTCCTTAAAATATTAAATGAATATTATTTAACTAAAATATAGAACATTTATTTAACTGAAAAATAAGTAAGCACTACCTGCAGGTTAAAAACAAGAAAACCATATTAACCCTTAGGAAAATTAACCATGGTTTTATTAAAGTGTAGTACCATGTTTTTGGCGCATTGATTACCGTTTGTATAACCATAGTTTTTCTACAAATACCATGTTTAAACATGGTTGGTGTAGCAAGACCATGGTTAATTTGTGGTTACCATGGTTAACTATAGTAACCATGTTTTTTTGGTTTTATTTGTAGTAAAACCATATTTAATTTTCATAAGGGTTGGCTCTCCATCACTCTCTAGAATAAAATTATACTGTAAATGTCATCGATGTAAAAATCAATGCATAATATGCTGTAATGTTTACCAAAAATTGCTGCAAATACCTGTATAGTGAAGCTGTCGTCTCTATCCTACTTAAACACATTCAGATATACTGTCAACGCTGCTTTGTTTTGAGTGCTTCGTGAATCACATGACCGCGGGGCGGCGATGCCGGCGAGATCAAAGCTTGTCGCAGCTCTGTTTTTCAGTGGCTCTGGCATTAACAGAAGTGCTACATTTTACGATTTATGCCACATTACATGCACCAAAACGGTATTTATCTTTTGAATGTAGTATTAAAACTTACAATGTTTGAAAGCTGAAACTTTGATTCAAATCGCAAGCAGGGTTGCCAATTTGGTGTGAGATTTACATGGGTAGAGTGAGAGTGTGAGACAGAGCCTGAAAGCGTGTCTCACACCAAATGTGTGAGAGTTGGCAACCCTGCTTTTACAATCTATTTGATAAAAGACCTTCTGTCTGCAACGATGTAACGCAGCGGTAACGCGTGCTTGTACCTATACCCTAATTACTTATTTAGAAATTATAACGCGTTAAATTACTCCGTTACTAAAAAAAATAATCAAATTACCGTAACACGTTACGAAGTAGTGCATTACTGCCCAACACTGTCTGTAACCTATTACAATTCCAAAGTAACCTTTCCAACACTGATTGTACATACATGATATCAAAACATGCAGCTTTTAGGTAAGATGTGTTCTGTTACATTTCTAAATAGGCTTACAATATTAGCCTGGGAGATAATAAAACATCGTAGCAACCTCCCAGAGCAATCTAGCATTGTAGCAGCAGGTTTTGCAAAGATAAGCACAACTCATAATTGTAAAAATAGCCATACCTCTCTTATTTCTTGTCCTGCTCCATTGTAAGACTGTAACTCCGCCAGTATCCCATGGGCCTCTTCCAGCACGGCGCTAACCTGGTTCCACACAGCTGTCTCGGCCTCTGTGGGCTGAGCATCTGTGGGCAGAAGATAGATTGAGTCGGTCAGAATGTGATAGATTTACATAAATGCTTTAAATATACACAGTCCTCTTTCAATTCCTTGGGCAACCTGAGTTATAGATCACCTTTGTCACACTATCATACTGATGTCATTTCTTCTTGTCCTAATGGGTGGATAAATTGGATTGCGTTCAACCACTCAAGTCAGAGTTATATCTGAAAACTGGACCAATAATTACAAGAAAGTTTCATGGTGTGAGCGAATATGGTGCTAACATTGGATTATCATCATCTTTTGGCACCCAGGGTGGGAAAGAGCTTTCCAACGAGCTCTGAAAGATAGGAACCATAAATCCATATGGATTAATCCGGTAATGATGATGGCGTTATTGTGAGTCGGAAGTACACGAGGAGGATTTAGGTTGTGTCGGTGTGTGTCAGGATTTGTTAGGGCTGATATTAACAGCTCTGGTGGGAATGTCAATGAAAGGCCACGGCCAACGAAGCAGCTCCATATGGAGTTGCTGGCAAACTGGGATGGGTTTAAAGAGTTGTGTTAGCTTCCAACACAGCAAGCATCAGGCGTTTGATTAATAAGATGATGATAGCAGGCAGGAAAGCAAACAGAATATCATCCCCGGGTGGACATCAGTTCAGTTGGTGGACTTCTCTATTTAGCTTTCGGTTTTCAACAACAGGATATGCAGTACATCCAAATAGGAGTCCAAACAGCTGATTAAAAAAACGTAACAATCAACAAGTAATCCACACAACTCTAGTCCATCAGTTAAAAGAGAACTCCACTTCCAGAACAACAGTTTACAAATAATGTACTCACCCCCTTGTCATCCAAGATGTTCATGTCTTTCTCTCTTCAGTCATAAAGAAATTATGGTTTTTGAGGAAAACATTTCAGGATTTTTCTCCATATAATGGACTTCATTGGTGCCCCAATTTTAAACTTCCAATATGCAGTTTAAATGGAGATCCAAAGGGCTCTAAATGATCCCGGCCAAGAAAGAAGGTTCTTATCTAGCGAAACGATCTGTAATTTTTTGTGAAAAATGAAAATTTGTATACTTTTTAAGCACAAAATCTCATGTAGCACAGGCTCTGGGATGCGCGTCCACAATTCTACGAATTAGCAATGAGTCGTTCTTGAACGATTCTTTCATTTTGAACGAATCTTCAATGTGACTCGGGAAGAACGAGTCATCTCGGGGAGTAATTTGTTCAGTCACGCATGCGCAACATCCTATCAGGTTCTGTATTGGAATTCACCTGTTTCTAGTCTTCGGGTTTTTTGAGTCGTTCGCTCATTATATGGGGCTGTCACATGATGAACGAACAGCTCAAACCTAAAAACTTGTCAGATAAGAGGTGAGGTGAGCTAATCATAGACTAAAGACCCAGGTAAACAATGAATTAATCTTTTCTGTTTCTTATAGCATTACAGTTTTGTCTTGTTTGTAGTGTGATCAACGTTTGTGTAAGCAGTAGATGTGTTAGGGAAATAACACGTAACATTTTAATTATATTATGCTAAAATGAACGAAATGACTCGAAAAAAGATTCGTTCATTTTGCTGAATGAGACTCAAAGGTCCGAGTCGGTAAAATGATCCGAACTTCCCATCATTACTACGAATCACGTAAGTTCATTGTCTGTGTACTCTTATTTTCTCCTACAACTTGAGAGGAGGACATCTTTGTACCTTTTTGTTTGTAAACAGTGTTTGACTTACTTGCACTTCCTTAGTCTTTGTGCGTTCGCTGTGTAAACAATGGGTCTGTAGTTCCGTGTGACCTTTCGACGTGATTCAATAGTACGTAGCGTTGTGAACGTGCATCCCAGAGCCTGTGCTACACAAGCTTTTGTGCTTAAAAAGTCTAAAGTTTTGTTTTCCGAAAAAAATGACGATTGTTTTGCTAGATAAGACCCTTCTTCCTCGGCTGGGATCATTTAGAGCCCTTTGAAGCTGCATTTTGGAAGTTCAAAACTGGGGCACCAATGAAGTCCATTATATCAAGAAAAATCCTGAAAAAATTCTTTCCTCAAAAACCATAATTTCTTCACTACTGAAGACAGAAAGACATGAACATCTTAAATGACAAGTGGGTGAGTAAATTATTTGTGAATTGTTGTTCTGGAAGTGGAGTTCTCCTTTAATGTCTTGTAAAATGAAAAGCTGTGTGTTTGTAAGAAATAAATCCATCAAGATGCCAATAAAAAATGTTTACACTTTTACACAGTGTATGCAGTGTTAAAACTGCAGCGGGAGGCATTTTAGTCTTTGCTAGATCAGATTTCTAGTCGTCCCGAGCCTCTGTATGGTAAGTGATCTGTGTGACGCGGGCATCTCTGTCTGATTTACAAGCGGACTCTCTTATCCTGCATGCAAACAGAGGGGGTGTAATGTATATAGAAGCAGTTAACCCTATCAGAGGTTCTTGATGCATTTTCTCTGTCAGCATTTGACTGAATACACACATAGCTGTTTGTGCTATCAGCTGAGCAAACATGCTTCAGTGCAAACAAACACACACTCTACGCTTCAGTGTAATTGCCAGTGGCTCCTCCCAGTCATGTCACCTCTAGGTCTGTTTGCTCATCCTGCCTGTGATGTTCAAAGAACCGAGTCTGTGAAAATGGGTGTCAGTGCTACAGCAGCATAATGTTTGCTTTCTCTTTCGCGCACCTTTTGGTTAATCACATGTATTAGTTCTTCAGTAAAACTGATCTGATCTTGTTCTCAAAGCCTGTTTCTGTGCCATTTTGTCTTGTGTTTGAGATATTGAATTTTTATGAATGCCATTAGTGGCACACTAACCCCGTTTCAGAACTGAGGAAATGTAAACCAGTGTGGTGTAACACAGGTGATCATTGTTTCGCTGTCACAAAATCACAAAGTACAGAACGGGAGAGCGGCTGTTGTCCAATTCTTTTGCTTGTTGTAATAAATATTTTGATATTATTTATGTTATGCAAATTCTGCTATAAGGTCAATGACAGGTAAGAATGTCATGTGGTGTAATCATCAAGAGAAGTACTTTTAGATATTTTTCTTAAACCCTAAAGGCATGTGAGTAATATTTATTAATTTCAACATTTTTTGAGAATGATTGATGATATATATATAACTTTTCTTTTTATTATTACTTATTTTATTTTTATTTTTTCAGTTTGAATGCCTGTACTAAACATTCTGCCTTCAAAATATCAAATTATCTTTGTGTTTTAAAGAAACTTTTATGTTATGAGAGTCTACATGGGTCATGGGTCACTGTGATATTATTTTTAGATCTTAAGTTTTTAGATTTTTATAGTTGACTTATGCCAAAATGTTGTTTAGACCAACTGTAATGTATTTTATTAATAATACAAAATAATTTTAAATGAACCGTGTTACTGATTTTTAAGAAACAATGAAAGATAATTAATTTATTTATTTATTTTAGAGATTACGTCAATAATGAGACCTTATTATGATCTCAGAACAATTAAACTACTGAGACATTATATATATATATATTATATATAAACACTATAACACACATTTATTTATTAACTTACTTACTTACTTACTTTTTTTTTAGTTTGACTATCCAAACTAAACTTTCTGCCTTTAAATTGTCAAATTATCTGATAATTTAAAAAAACTTAAATGTCATGAGAGTGTACGTTGTTTACACCAATTATAATATATTTTATTAATAATATTAAACAATGTAAAATAAACAGGTCTTACTGCTTTTTAAGAAATAAAGATGATAATGATTATTATTATTGTTATTATTATTATTATTATTATTATTATTATTGTTGTTGTTGTTTTCTTTTCTTTTTTTTGTTTTTGTTTGACAACCTGAACTAAACTTTCTGCCTTTAAAATGTTTTTAAAATTTATTTTTAAGAAACTGAAATGTTACAAGAGTTTACACTGGTCATCACTATGATATTATTTCTTCTTATTATTTTATGCTTTTTTGTCTTATAAGAACATGTTGTGCACACCAATTATATTATATTTTTCAAAATATAAAATAATTTAAAATAAATATGTCTTACTGCCTCTTAAGAAATAATTAAAGATTATTATTCTTACTATTTTAGGGATTACTTGTCATTAATGAGACTTTTTCCTTATTATGATGTCATAACAATTATACTACAGAGACATTTTCCACATAAAAAAGCAGTTATACTTTTTAATTTGTTTTTTTAAGTGTCATGTGGTGTAACCATCAAGAAAAGTAATTTTAGATATTTTACTTACACCTTAAATGCATGTTAACAATTATCATTTTCAACATTGTTTACATTTATTAAAAAAAAAATTAAACAAACAAACAAACAAACAAACAAACCAAAAAGAAACTGCAATTAGAAATTGTAAAGATGTCCATCATACAAGAGGTGTATTGAGATCAATATATTTGGAAGAAAATGAAATCATGTCATTGACCCTATAATAAATTACAGACAAATGCATTTTACTGTATGTCTTGTGTCACTTCCAGAACGTCTCCAACCAATTCAAATATTCTCAGAGGAAGGACAGCCTACATTTTATGACTGGACAACAACCGCTCTAAGTCTTCCGGGTTCTCACACTTGAGGTACAGGAGTTTTATTTCCTCCATAAAAAAGGAGATGTTAGGCATGTAGCTGTTAGAGGTGTCATAAAAGGAAGGATTACTCAGGAGGGAGAGAAGTGCTTAGGTAAGGGTTAAAAGGGAACACGACATCAGAGAAAAAGGAAATTGAGGCTCCCCTTTCAATAGGCAGCTTCCATTCCCACTTCCTTAAATCCTCAGACTGGTTAATAATGCATTCACACACACACACACACATCCAGATGCACAAGGACACACAGGAACAGATTATGGAGCCAACACACTTTACAAATCTGCAAAGGTTTGGGCGAAAAAGAGGAGATAAGTTAAGTGTTATGTGATTATGTTTTCCATCCCACTCTAACTGCTAAAAAAAAAAGCATGGCATTCGTACGACGACCTTTAGCTCAGCGAATCACAGCCGACCTGGAGATGAGCACAAAAAAAGTCACGTCGCAAATCGAGGTCACCGAAAAACCTTTGAATGCCAGGCATTGATGCACAAACAGAGGGATGGCGGAGAGAAGGAAGTGAAAATGTAGAGGACAGCGAATGAGGAGGAACCGTGATCAAAAGGGAAAGAAAAGCAAACTCAAAACATAAGAAGCTGATGGTCTCACGTTCAAAGTCAAGGAAAACTATTGGGCCATGCTCAAGATCGGTGCAAGCCAGCAGTTTCAGGAGATTTCCCATGATCCCCCTGGAACAGAGAGAAGGGAGAAGCGTGTGGGTCATGGGAGGTGTGGCAGGCGTGTGTCTGGTGTTGGGTGTGTGTTTGTGTGAATGTGCGTGCAGTCTGGGATGGGGATCGGGGCGTATAGGGTGTGGGATGGACTTTCTCGGGTGATGTTGATATGCTCACATATGGTCACACTTCAAACTCCTTCTTTCTACTCTCTTTATATGGACTCGAATGAACAGAATCGTGAAGAGAGCACAAAGAAACAGTTTTCAAAAACAAAAAAACTTCAGTCTGTCTTAATCCACCTAGAGGATGCTTCTACACCTGCTCCAACCCTGATACCTCCATCTCCAATCACACACACACATACACACATCTGAGCACATGTACACACACCGTACACCAGCGGAACACTTACTTTCGAAATCCAGGAAAAAATGAGGACAGTTCTCTAAATCCTTGCCAAGGACCTTAATGAGGTTCCCCATGGCCGGCAAACCTGGGCAAGGAAGACAAATACATACAGTACAAAGAAATATAACCTAGATGATGCTCATTAGCAAGAATCCTAGACTGTCAGTGTGTATTTTCACTGCAAAAAACACTGAATGTTGTCATATGTTGTAGAAAATGATGGGGTAGATTGCAATGAAAAGGCTGTTTGTGTCTGAAATAATTCAACAAAATAATCATTCTGACAAAACACTGAATGCTGTAACCTTGCTGTAATACAGTTTTTCTTGTGGGGACTTCCAAATTTGTCTTCATTATAGCAGTGTCATAAAATTAACGCACGCCTTTGAAGATGTTAATATAATGTTAGTCTGTTTTTTTCTGCAATGCAGCATTTGAATATAGTACAGGAAAATGAGCTAAAATAACTCTGTGATCATGACACAAACCACACAAGCAGGGACAAACACCTTTTGGTGGTGATTTAGCATTGTGTGATTTGAAATGTACAGTAACGTACTATAATGGCATGGTCACGTTAAATTAACTCATACTAACCATGTGTAAAAGCGCATAGCTGAGGTCTGCCTGTACTAACCGGCTGTGACTCAGCGTTTATAGCAAATCTGACTGTTCATACTGAAATCGAAAATGCTGTAACACATTTTTAATCAATTACGTGAAGTGGTATTTTGGACCAGTGAGATTTTGCTGTGGGTGGGGCTAACCAGCTCAACCAGAAACAAAATGATTGACAAAATGTCCACTTGTCTGTGGCATTCACTGCTGGGTTGCCAGGTTTTCACAACAAAATCCGCCCAATTGCTACTCAAAACTAGCCCAAAACTAGTCCAATCATGTTCCGGGGATAAAATACATGTTTGTTTTTGTCAGGATTCCCCTGGTTAATTCGTATTTCAGGGGCTAAATATGACATTATTGGGGTCACTTCAACCCGCGGCAACAGTGTAGCCCAATTGGTTCACTGAAACACTGGTTTACTGCTGGTTTGGACAAAAGCTCTGATTTGCATAGATAACATTTTTACTTGCTTCTTGTTTTATTGCATTGCGTTTTGATGGTGCAACATAATGTTGTATCATCAGCATCAGCATTTGTTTGTTAAATCAGTTTGCATGCACTAAATATTAACTGCAGTTGGCAATCTTGGGAATAGCGTGCATTAGAGAAATAATTCTGGACATCTAGATTCATTTAAGAAATAAAACAGCTGGATTATCATGGCACTGATGATAACACATAACCTATCATGCCATTTCCCAAGAGATGTAATGTGCATATTGGCAGTGTTTGAAATAAGAATCTGGCTGTTTCATATCTAGGCTTCTAAATCTTTCATTTCAAGCCATATCCTTCGCTTATGGCACACAACGCAAAGATGGCTCCTCTCAGCCTGTTTATCACTTAAGAGGCAATATATCCCCCTCTGCCTGTCTCCTGGCAACCACCAGTAGAGCCCTGTTTCCATGGCTGGACCACATTGCCTCTCCCGCCTGTTCTCTCTCTCTCTATCTGAGGCTTTCATCAGCTACCAACCAAATCCTAGTCTAAACTATATAACGGTCTGTCTGTCTGTCCATCTGTCTATCTATCTATCTATCTATCTGTTTCTATCTGTTTCTCTATCTAAATCTGCCTGTCTGTCTGTCTCACTGTCTGTCTAACTGTCTGTCTGTCTATCTGCGTATTTAATTGTCTGTATGTCTATGTCTAACTCTATCTCCGTCTGTCTGCCTGTCTATCAATCTATGTCTGTCTGTCTAACTGTCTGTCTTTCTTATCTAACTGTCTGTGTCTATGTCTAACTGTCTGTTTGCAAAATCCTAGTCTAAACTATATAACTGTCTATCTAAGTCTGTTTGTCTTTCTAAGTGTCTATGTCTAACTGTCTGTATGTCTGTCTATCTGTTTCTATCTGTTTCTCTAAGTCTGCCTGTCTGTCTATGTCTGTCTAACTGTCTGTCTGTCTGTCTGTCTATGTCTAACTGTCTGTCTAGCTGTCTGCATGTCTGTCTATGTCTGTCTAACTGTCTGTCTGTCTGTCTGTCTGTCTATGTCTAATTGTCTGTCTAGCTGTCTGCATGTCTGTCTAACTGTCTGTCTGTCTGTCTATGTCTGTCTAACTGTCTGTCTAGCTGTCTGCATGTCTGTCTAACTGTCTGTCTGTCTGTCTGTCTAACTGTCTGTCCATGTCTGTCTCTCTAAATGTCTGTCTGTCTATCTGCCTATTTAATTGTTTGTATGTCTGTCTAAATCTCTCTACGTCTGTCTGTCTGTCTATCATATCTAACTGTCTGTCTGTCTGTCAGTCTATCTATCTATCTGTTTAATCATTATCCATTGTGCCTCATTCCAACAGAAACTCTCACATAAATCTCAGTTCCACTGTCAACCAATAATTAATCTTCCGTATCTGTCACGTCAACAAAAAACAATCAGCTTGACATATATGACTGTCCTTTACTTACCAGCCAACAAATGTTTGCCTTCCTTCTTCTGACTTCCCTTAATGAAGCCTCACTGTGCTAGTCCTCTCAGTTTTCCACTTCTATCTGAGTCTGTTCTTCTGCTGTACTCCTCCTCCAGAGCTGTCCCTGAACCCAGCTGTGAAGAGTCCGTCTTAATGCGGCTGGTGCCGTACAGCCCCACAGGAACCCTCTCAGCCTTACCAACGGTCCCCTCTGCAGCTCTGCGTTCAGCATCGCTCTGCTCTTTTCACACTTCTCTTTTTCTGACTGCTATTTAAAGGCAGGGCTTAATTTAAAAGAGCCTGGTGAAACCGTTTCTCTCTGTTACCACTGTATACGCATGCTTGGTTTAGGGTGAGAGGTTAAAGAACTGGCGGCTTATGCAGGGGTTTACCGGTAGCTTGAGCTATCTAGATGCAGTTTCCTGTGTGCGAAAAGTGTCCTCTGCTGAATTTAGAATATCACAGTCATCGATTTGTGCTCTGCAGTAAAAGAAAGCACCCAATCTTTTGTAGTTTTTGCTATTTTCTGGTTTATAATGATCTTTGATATTTATCTTAGGGCTAAACTGAAAAAAGGAAAATCATTAAAGCAGACTTTGTAGAACTAAATATTGAGAACAGAGCCCCAGTGTACTTAGTTATAAGGAAGTGACCCTGGTGGCAGCTTGTTGGGCCGACCAAAAATGGATTGCAACCGTCTGAGATTGAAACTAGAGCAAAAACGTGTGCTTACACAGCAATATCACACTGTCCCTCTCTGATCCGCTCAGACTAGTCCAAACCTGACTAGGGAAATGCATATTTATTATAACGTCACATCCAGGATGTTGCATAACTTTAACACTAAAGCATTTGTCTCAAATATCTGTTGGTTTCATTACTGCATAAAGAGATGAATGGCAGACTGTGCTAAATAAGCACGGCTTCAAAGATAGAAACTAATATCTATGAATGTTTCTGCAAGGCATCTGTTCATATTCTATTTTTGATTGGAGTTGTGACTCTGCTGTTTGTGCTGAAACCAATGAGAAATTCTGCGCCATCACAAAGTGGGCAGACAGAATGCAGTTGCTTTCAGACACTTTTTTTTGTCTTGTATTTTCACATCTTTTTTTTTCACACATGGTGCCATATGGCTTGGCGAATAGGGCTGCATTGTTTTTGGTCCATACCTTTGCTTGCGATTTTCCTCACAGAGCACTTCACTGCATCAAATGAGAGCCTGTATATTTATCCTGCAGTATCACAGCATCAGCCTCCGCTACCTGAGAGAAAGAATGAGAAATAAAGAGAGGGCCAGATTAACTTACTTCAGATAAAAAGCTCAGAATGTGAACAAGAAGACAGGGGCATTTTTCCAGCCAAAATTTAGCTTAGCAATAAGGATGCCCATTTTCCACAAGTTGGTATGATTCCTCAATGATCGTGTAAAACAACACCCTTTTTACCTTGTCAAAAACAGCTCTGTTCACAGCGACCCATTTCAGTGCGTCTCTTTAAATGATACACCCAACTACAAAACACCTGCATTGCTTGCAAGACTTTTTTGTCACTTCAGCTGCTTGAGCGCGGAGAAAATGGTGGACAGCGTACAACTGGCTGAGGGTGGAAAGATGCTAATATGGAACAGTCCCTCAGAGGTTGTGGGCGGGGCCTGAGCATTATGACATCATACTACTTGGCTGTTTAGGTTTTAGGAGGTTATATGCGAACATCATGTAAAAGTGAATTTTGATGTCCGATGTCTCCAGTCAGTCTGGCAGACAATAATGTGATAAACCTCTGGGGAGGGATTCATGATATACATCGACAGGTCACAATCTGATTCAGTTCTTGAGTGGCACTGCTGGCCACCAATCTATCATCACACACATCCGGTATCAGCCTCCAAATAAGGAGGCATGTAAATAGTTAGCTCAGTGCATTATGCGGCAATGTCCCTCGTAAATCTGAGGCAGTGTGCAGCATCATGCAGCACACAAAGCGATCTGCTCACTGCAGTGGCTTTATGACTGATATTATCCTTCTCCGTCTAGAATAACATCTGGGGATCATTTACCACACCAACAATGGAAATAACTACAGATATCTTAAAAAACGAACTAAAAATGACAAAAAGACAACAAAATAACAAAATTAATAAAATTTTAAAATGGAAATGGACATGGAAAATTTAAAAAATGATTCTAAATATTAAAAATAATAATAATAGGATCTCAATGATACTAAAATACACTGAATTTAAATAAAAAAATAGAATTTTAAAATATGATTCTTCAGGAATCATTCTAATATGCAGATTTGGTGCTTGAGAAACTTATTATTATCAGAGTGGAAAACAGTTGTGCTGCTTAATATTTTTGTGAAACCCAGGATACTTTTATCAGGATTCTTTGATAAATGTGACCCTGGACCACAAAACCAGTCATAAGGGTCATTTTTTTTTTAAATTTAGATTTATACATCATCTGAAAGCTGAATAAATAAGCTTTCCATTGATGTATGGATGTATGGTTTGTTAGGATAGGACAGTATTTGTCCGAGACACAACTATCTGAAAGCTGGAATCTGAATGTGCAAAACAGCAATGCATATTACTAATCAAAAATTAAGTTTTGGTATATTTACGGTAGGGAACTTACAAAATATCTTCATGGAACATAATCTTTGCTTAATATCCTAATGATTTTTTGGCAAAAAAAAATAATTTTGACCCATATAATGTATTTTTGACTGTTGCTACAAATATACCGTGGTACTTAAGACTGGTTTTGAATAGAATTCTTGGAGATCATAAATGTCTTTGCTGCCACTTTCAATCAATTTAATGCTAAAAAAGTATTCATTTCATTCAAAAAGTATAATTATTAGTGTATAACCATGTTTTTTTTTTTTTTACTGAAGTAACTAGTAATATTTAAAGCATGAATGCATGCTGTGGAGTTTCAGTATAGTTCAGCAGTATATGACCTGCAGCTGAAATCACTGCAGCGTTAAGGGATTTCAGACTTATTGACCGTGCGGAGGACAGGGTCATCCACGGTCACCAGGGACAAACAAACGTCTTTGAGACCATACCTAGAGCATAGATCAAACCTGTCCACCCCATAAAGAAAAAGAGTGTTTAAATGTCAAAGGATAAAGTTGTAATGATTTGTACAATGTAGGTCTGACTGATGTTCATGTCACAGTGAACAAAACACAAGGTCAAGCATTTCTTAATGAACTTTGACCTTTTGCCAGCAACATCCTAACAATGCTCTGCCAGGACACGGTCACTTCAAAAGGACTTTATCTAAAAGACTTGCATTACAATGAAGAGCTCTCTGAGAAACTGGAACAGATGTTCTCCTCTCCATTCACTCTTTACAGAAGGCTTTTAAAGTTGTTTTATGCCGTTTAAATCCCTTTTATAGTTCCATTTGCACTAATGCCACCTTTATTTTCGTTTTTTTAAACAGAAATTAGTGAGAATAGACTCTACACTGTTCTCTACTCTACAAAGAGGCTTTTTAATGAAAACACACCTCTGTTTTAGAGTCAGCAGCTCATGAAACATAACCTGAAAAACTGAAATCTCATCTATTGTTCAGTTTTTAACCAAACTGCTCTACACTTTAAGGAAAAAATGTCCAAAATTAGGGGTACGACAACTAGCCACTGGAGTAGTGCCCTTAAAGGGATAACTTTGTACCTTATCTGCTCTTTGTACTTTAGAGTAATATTGAGGAACTACCTTGAGGCTTTTAGGGTTAAATAAGATTCATTTTTGACGCTTTAAGGGTACTGCCATAGTGCCAAGCTGTTTTACTCATAAAGGTTCAATTTATGCACATTTTTTGAGAGGGTACATAAAAAACACATTGGTGTTCTGCAAATATTGTAGGCTCTTATGATAAATTGCTTCTGATGTTCCTCATTTGTAAGTCACTTTGAATAAAAGCATCTACCAAATGAATAAATGTAAATACGTGAGTAGGTCCAATTTTTCTATTTAAAATATTGTCACAATGAACATTCAGACCTAATGTGAATAGGTTTTTAAGTATGTAAAAATACTGTTTGCAAATTAGTCAAACTAGAGAAAAAGCCTCTAAGCCAACACATTATTAACCTTGAATGAGGCACCTGTTTGATCATAATGTACCTTTAGAAGAGCACATCTTTTATTTATGATTTAAATATTATACTGTATATGGTATGAGATAAACTAGCCCACATTATTCTACCTGCCTTCATCAAAAAATGGCTCCTTAATATACTTAAAACATCATACAAGCATGTTTTAAAAGCACAGATTTCTTTCAAAGAAGAATGAAAGTGTATGGAGAGAAATGAACAATAAACAAAAAGCTTTTTCAGTTTTGTTGTCAAGTTTTGTTAAACTCAGTCAAACTGTGCAAAATTCTGACATTTTCCACAAACTCTTTATCCTCAGGCAGAGAAACCCCCGTGTAAAAAAAAAAAAAGGTATATTGAGTATTAGGGCTGTCACTAACAATTATTTTGGTAATCGAGTAATCTGTCGATTATTCTGGCGATTCATCAAGTAATTGGATATATATATCCAATAGAGGTTGCGTTAACTGAAAATTGTCAGTTAAAAATTGTTGAAAAATTTGAAGGCCGTCCGTCACTTTGACAGATTACACTGAGGGTGATCTATTGTAAATTGTAGCTGTAATTCCCACCCCTGTCCAGTTAGTGGTGAGTGTGCTCCAGTCTGGCAGCAGAGCACGGGATACAGAACAAAAAAGAAACTCATGAATGTTTTCCTAGGTGTTTGATTTCACACAGGCAAGTACACAGAAGCTACAACAATCTATTACGCCACATTAAAGAGCGCCAAAATGGTATTTATTGCTTGAATTTCGCAATGAAACAGACAAAATTTGTTTCATATCAAAAGTAACACAAAGCCTAGCCTGTTGCTATTTATTGGAAGGAAGGCGCACTGTGTACTGTTCATTCTTCAACTGAAAACAGCATAGACCAAAAGATCGATTTGGATTTAAGAATCGATATTGGTTCATTAAAATGAGAATCTATTAAAATCGAGAAATCAATTTTTTATTTATTTTTTATTTTTTTGTTTACCCAGCCCTAGCGTATTTTGTTGTTTTTAAACACTGCGATGTAAACAAAAATAAAAGCAATTAAGCTACTACTACATATATTGTAAAAATGTCAATTTGGTGTAAAGTTGCTTTGCAACGATATGTATCGTGAAAAGCGCTATACAAATAAATTTGAATTGAATTGAATTGAGTTGAATTAAATGTGTTATTAAAATGAAAAAAGAGAGGTGTTCTCTTCACGGATGAATCTCGGTTTTCACTGTACAGGGCAGATGGCAGACAGTGTGTATGGTGTCGTGTGGGTGAACGGTTTGCCAATGTCAATGTTGTACATTTTAGAGTGGCCTTTTATTGTGGCCAGCCTAAGGCACACCTGTGCAATAATCATGCTGTCTAATCAACATCTTGATATGCCACACCTGTGAGAAGTGCTCACTAACACAGTTTTAGACAGATTTGTAAACAATATTTGATAGCAATAGGCCTTTTGTGTACATAGAAAAAGTCTTAGATCTTTGAATTTAGCTCATGAACAATGGGGGCAAAAACAAGTGTTGTGTTTATAATTTTGGTCAGTGTATCTATCTATCTATCTATCTATCTATCTATATATATATATATATATATATATATATATATATATATATATATAGAATACATAATAAATAGACCTAAATAGACCTAAGTAAACAATAGCCTTTAAAATGACTTAAAATACATATATAACAGCAATGAGGCAATAATAATTAGTTCAAATAAAGTATCAAAAGGAAGTAATCATATGGTTTTATTGAACAAAGTTGTGTTTTTGCGTAGATTTGTATGATTTACCTTACAAATCTGATTAAATAGCACACATTGCGTTCCCAGATGAACATTATAATAAACCCAAACTCACAACAACATGCAGAAATGGAGTTTGTGTAGCAGCATTTACTGTACATTTGAGACCTACACGCATGTAAATAAACCGCATATATTAAACCTACATTGCATATATTCATTTAATTGAATCATATATATATATAATCATAATGACACGGGCAAAATTTAATCGAGGATTTTTTTTTTTTTTTATTGAATGTTAGAACAGAATCAAGAAATTGTTGCATCGTTGAGTATGTTATATAGAGAAGAAATTTTCTTTGAAAATAGTTTTTGTTTTCTTTGCACACAAAAGGTTTTCTCATAGCTCCATAACATTATGGTTAAAACACTGATGTCGTACTATTTTAACAGTGTCCTTACTACCTTTCCTGGCCTTGAACATTTTAGTTGCGTTGCTGTCTATGCAGGATCAGAAAGCTCTTGGATTTCATCAAAAATATCTCAATTTGTGTTCTGAAGATAAACAAAGGTCTTATGGGTTTGGAACGACATGAGGGTGAGTCATTAATATCAGAATTTTCATTTTTGGGTGAACTATGCATTTAAGTGTGCTTCTATTTCACAAGGGAAGTCAGGGAATAATAATAGTGATTATTCTCTTTTCTTTTTCACTCTGCCTATCCCTCTCACTTCCTGTCTGACAAGTCCAACTTTTTTAATGAGCATCATTATAGTTTCCACAGTGTGTGGAGATAGCATTAGCCTAGCATGGCAGGTCCTCAAAGAGAAATGGGTATTGACAGCAGGCTCGCCGCTGGGCTTGATAGGAGATGGCAGCGTCAGTGCCAGTTGATGCGAATGAATGGAAATCCAATGCTACAGCTGACAGGGTTGAGGATGCTCGGCCATCATCGGCCCCTTGTCACCTACACCAGTATTGGAAAATAACAAAACATGCTAGTGCAGGAGCCGGGAAGAGGGGAGAGAAAAAAGGGAACAATTCTCCACCGCCACCCCTCCCCCATGCTCTCTCCATCCACGGCGCTGGAAGAAAAAAGGCTGAGACCGGAGAATAGCGCGTAGGGCAATTGCAAATTAGCATTGTGTGTCTTTGCTCAAGGGCTGACGGGAGACAAAAGTCTTGATCGCGGAGAATATCTCATCGTTTTGTTCATTCCTTTTGATAAATGGAATTAATTATAAAGCTTTAGATTTTGAAATTTTCCAATGAATTATTTTTTTTAGAACCTTATTAGCAAAACACAATGCAAACAATGAGCTAACATCAAACGAACAGTTAGGAATGGGTAAATGGATTTTTGATTCCAGTTTTTTGCTTCATTGTCTCCTTAATGGAAATACAGCAAAAATATCCAGATCTATAATAACCAAATTCTACCCTCAGGCTCATTTTTATCTCTTGTTTTTAAAAACCATAACATCCCCTGAGAGCCAGGAAAGCATCATTAAGAGAATGACCATTTTCACTCAGACACGTGTCCTGTGTGTTCTGGTGTCGCTGTCTTCCCCTCTTTCTGATGGGAAAACAAAAGACCCTACTGCCACTGGTGTGTGACTGAGCCATTCTGGCCGGTCATCAAGCAAACCACATTGCACTGAGGTTTACCTGCCAGTTTGGGTCTGTTTCACCCATTTCTCTGGTTTTCTCACTCCCCGTGTGGAACGCACCTGCTCAAGGTCAGGGACCAAAACCAGGTGCTAAATATAGCAAGAACGCTTGCAGTCTCCTTGGAATAAATTTCCCATCACACGTCTTTGTCTGATGTCTTAGTTCAAGTCTGTGTCTGATGTCTTAGTTCAGAACTGCTCTGGAAAGACCAACATGAATTTACAGCTGCTTCAAGCTGTTAAGCTGGTCGGTCTAGCTAGTGGACTGAGGATGTCTTTCTGGGACGTCAGCACTCTAGCATCCCATCCTGAGGACCAGCACCCAAAACACTTGTAAGTGACCAACTATGTTGGTCCTTTTATCAAGCCATGATCTAATCAAAAGGTCTTTGCAACATTCAAAACAGCTTGGAGAAAATATGATTCCTAAAGTAGTGATTCTCAGATGACTTTGCTTTAAGATGCAGATTTACGCCAAAGATCAAATGCCGATTTTTGTATGAAAGTGCACAAAAATGTCTATAAAAATCAAAACCTTCACATCAGTATTATTATTATTATTATTATTATTAATTCACCACCACACTTTTTACAGTAAGGTCCCATTAGTTAACATTAACAGTTAATGCGTTAACTAACATTAGCATTAACAATGAGCAATGTATTTGTTACAGTATTTATTCATCTTTATTAATGTAAGTTATTAAAAATACAGCTGTTCGCTGTTAGTTCATGTTAGCTCAGGTTCATTAAATAATACAATAATATGAACATGTTTGTAAAATATGCTATGTCTGCGGACATTATGTTTGATTTTAACAATGTATTAGTAAATGTTAAAATGAATATTCTATACAGGTAAGATAAATAAATATTTAATAAATAAATAGTTTTCATTGTTAGTTCATGGTAACTATTGCAGTTAGCGAATGCACATGTAAACATTACCAAAATTAGCCTTTTAAATCAAATTGCCTTGCCAAAATGTTTTATAATTTAATACAAAAATGTACATAAAGGAAGCATTGATATTTCTAACTCTCTGAAAAATTTTGCATGGTAATATGACAGTGTTAATGTACAAAGTATTAATAAAGTATTTAAGACATTTACAGTATTTGAGACATAATGCTGCTGCACAAGTAACCTATATGTGACCCTGAACCACAAAACCAGTGTTAAGTAGCATGGGTATATTTGTAGCAGTAGCCAAAAATACATTTGTATGGGTCTTTTGTCTTTTATGCCAAAAATCACTAGGTTATTAAGTAAAGATCATGTTCCATTAAAATATTTTGTGAATTTTCTACTGTAAATATATCAAAACTTAATTTTTGATTAGCAGTATGCATTGCTAAGCACTTCATTTGGACAACTTTAAAGGCGATTTTCTCAATATTTCGATTTTTTTTTTTAATTCTAGATTTTCAAATAGTTGTATCTCGGCCAAATATTGCCTTATCCTAACAAACAATACATGAATGGAAAGTGTATTTATTCAGCTTTCAGATCAATTCAGATCAATTTAAAAAATAAATAAATGACACTTATGACTGGATTTGTGGTCCTGGGTCACATATATTAACCCATAGCAGATCTACACAGGTGGAGCTGGGGAGGTGGAGGGTTTCAGAGAAACTCTGAAAGCTGATGCTCTAGTGAATGTTAACCAGCCATTTAAATGTAAAGCAGCAAGTCATTGGCTGCATATGCAACATGAACCATTCAGCTTGTGCCAAGTAGTTTACCGCTGTGAATATCATGAGATTGCAATAATGACCCATCAGCCTGCACCGTTTCATGGCAGAACTTGGCATTTGTTATTAATATGTTGGCTTTTCCTAGTTTGTATTAAGTGTTTTTTACTGAGCCAAGTTTATTGCACAAAACAAATGTTTGTCCTCAACTTCAAGAGAACCTTATTTAATGCAGTCTGGGTCATATACTTCTGTGATGTAATGTACTCAGTGCATTTTGGCTATTTTATTTGCCCTTTACTAAGTGACAGAAAAATTTCCACCAAAAAAGAGTGTGGTTGGATGCACAGCTCGATCATAAGGAGGCTTTTGATACCCATAACTAATGGAAATTTCAGCATGACCCAGTTTAAAAACTTGTCTTTGGAGCGAGGATATTTGGGTTTGTGTTAACTTGCTCCTCAAGCTTCTGATTGCTCATCAAAGCGTTTGGTGGGATGTCTGGCAGCAACTTTCCTGCTCTCACTGGTCTGATTTTGCAAGGCAGATAGACAGATAAGAGGAGATGAGAATCGGGGTATCAGCGCTACCATCACTTACTTTGCCTTTGGTCCACTGATGTCTGCCAAACAAAAGTCTCCGTCTTGTTTTAATCCTACAGCAGTCTAGTTCTCATTTCCCCAATAGTGTGAATGAGCCGTTTGGGAAAACCTGTCCGAAAACAGTCATTTTTGCTATTCTGTTTGTTACGTGACACTAGTTGAAGCTTAGAATTTATCCAAGATGTTTCACTTGAGATTTGGACATACAGTACCTCTGCAAATTTCTCATATTTCCAAATGTGCTGATCATAAAATGCATGCAAAAGCATAAATGGTCTCAGAGACAATCCACTGTCATCTAGACACATCATTGTCCTTCTGAAAGAGATCTATGAGTCTGCAGCAGTGTAAAGTGTCTGGCCTCTACATGCTATGGATGCAGATAGACATACCGTCTCACATAGCGCTGTCTCAGCCGTTGCTCTCGCCTGTTGGAAATCAAAATGTGGACGCAGGTCACTGTGACCTAATATAGTATCTGTAGCCCTCTGACAGCTGTTGTTGTATAGCTACTTTCTGTGTGTACGTAAGAAAATGGAGTTTAATTTATTTGAAGGATTAGAGCCAAAATGCACTTGAAGCGAGACACTGATCGTAAAAAATGGCTAAATCAATCACAATTACGTTCCTTACGGTTAAACACATTGAGGGTAAATGAAGTTGCAAATTCATTCAATTAATTATAGGCGTTAAAGAAAGTTTGATAGAACGCCTGACCTCGTTTAGTGAGACAAATTTTTAAGCTTCCTTTTGAAGCTTCATTAATATGCCATAAGGTCCATTGGCAAAATTGGTGATATTCTTCTTGTAAGTCATTAAAGGGACTTTAAGGGGGGATCAGACAAGCTATTAAAAATAGTATGTGTTTTTTTACATTTTACAATGGCTTTGTAATCCCTCATCTTTTGATTCAAAGTGTCTTTTGAACTTAAGTTAGTGGTGTAGACATTAATCCAGTGATTTCATAGCACACAGGTTATCAGTTGACTGGATTTGGTTAGATTTGATTCATTGGTATTATCAGGTTGTTTAAAATTAGCCCCGCTTTTTACTGAGGTTTCAGTTTTAATCCATTAGGCCTTTCATAAAAGATGTCAGCACTCACATGGAGATAAATGGCACCAAGCTGAATATCGCAGAGCAAGGTATTCCTTTGAGGTCATGTATCATTGCACGTACACAAAGAAGATAAAAAATGTTTGAAAAATGTTTTTTTGTCTACACAATGAAAGTCAGTGGTTGCCTGACTCAAACATTCTTAAAAATATCTTCTCTTGTGTTTTGCAGAAGATAAAATGTCATTCAAATTTGGAGCGACCAGGGGCGTCACTATATCATATAAGTATTATTGATAAATCCTTATATGTGACACTGGACCACAAAACCAGTCATAAGGGTCAGTTTTTTGAGATTGAGATTTATACATAATCTGAAAGCTGAATAAAGAGCTTTTCATTAATGTATGGTTTGTTAGGAATGGACAGTATTTGGCTGAGATACAACTATTTGAAAATCTGTAATCTGAGGGTGCCAAAAAAATAAACAAAAAGTTGTCCAAATGAAGTTATTAGCAATGCATATTATTAATCAAAAATTAAGTTTTTATATATTTATGTTAGGAAATTCACAAAATATCTTCATGGAGCATAATATTTACTTAATATCCAAATGATTTTTGGCATAAAAGAAAAATGTATGATTTTGACCCATACAAGTTGGCTATTGCTACAAATATATCCGTGCTACTTAAGACTGGTTTTGTGATCCAGGGTCACATGTCAATGAAGATCATTGTATACCAACTTGAGAATAATTTTTCTGATAATATCACAATAGTGTTTTTAGCGATTTAGAATCAGAACTAGTAATGCCAGATTCACAAATGACTCACTCTTTTAATCTAACCAGTCAAACAAGTTTGCAAAAAGGTCTGAAGTTGTTTGTGATTCATTTTGATTCATTCGGATTGATTCATTTACTCTTACACTTGATCGTTTGTTGGTTTCTCACACTGAAATATTAACAGGATTTTTTATAAGACACACAATTTAGTTTTCCATTGTAGAAAACAAAACTTCCAGTTGTCTGCTATTGTTCGTCCAATGACGAAGCAGCTCTATATTGCACTTTTGGCTTGTGAATGACTCTGTACTGCAGGTAGAGACTATTTATATCCATTTGAATCCAAAACAGTATTCAAAAAATGACTTCATTGCTATGTCACACTTGTGATGAAAGGCTAGAAATGCCCTAGAGAATAAACAACATAATTGATGTCAAATTTTTTTTTTCATTTTTGGCTGAACTCTCCCTTTAAGTCCCACAAAAGGAAGTTCTTGGTGCTCTGCACATTATTCAGCCCTTGAGCTTGATACATATGCATTATAATGCACGTATGGGTCAAGCTGCAGCAGTGATGGTGAAAGCTTGTCCCAAGGTTAGCAAAGACATTTCAGCCCCCCCTCCTCTCCTGATTCCCACGCTCTATGACTGTCCAGCTTCAGGCCACTTCCCTGAGACACACATGACATGCCACACTCTCTACCCTGACCCACTTACAGTACAGCACATATATACAGCTAATGTGGAAGGTGGGGGTCAGAGTCACTGCCACCAGCACAGGGCCAGAATCCACAAATCAGCTAAGAGCAACAATGAAAATGACCGGCTGAACTTTAATGCTTTGTCTTTCCTCTGCCATTTATACAATATATCTGAAATAGGAACAAAGAGAAAACAGTCGGCTTTATCCATCTAACCTGATTGTAACAAAGAAGGGCAAAGGGATAGAGAGATGCAGGATGGAGACGAGGTTCAGACGGTCTCTGACACAGAGGTAGAGAGGTGGAAAGGAAGAAATGCAGACAGGCATGTTTCCATGGGCGAAGGGGAAAGATTTGGGGTGAGAAACTTGCATCATTGGCTGCAGCCAATCAGAGGCCTCGTATAAAATGTTCAAAGGGAGTGTCCTAGCAACAGACAAGTAAATACATTTTCAGCCTTAGACTGATATTATATAAAGGTAAAGCATACATTTGTCATAAACTGACAGCGATTTATATATATGGTGCTGATACAATTCACAACATTCAAAACTTTTTTTGTTTAAAAATCATTTTCATTTTCACAATACGCACTCAGTTTTTGCTATTTGCTTGCATTTTAATGGCCATCACAGTCATTTTGACTAGTCTTTTGTGCTTGTGCAAGGAACAATGATTTCATATAATGCCTAAAACACAAAACCTCGCCACCCTTGCAAATTCATAAACAGTAAATGACAGATTTTGTAGCCACCCAACCTGACATGTCAGGGGATCTGGCAACCAAAAGCATTCATATCCTGACATGTATGACCAAATTTTAGGGCTTCATTCACACATCCACCTCTGTCTTCCCCCCTCAGGTGTGAATTTCCTCTCCCATGTACACAAGAGCGAGCGAGGACCGAAAAAAGGAGTGGTTCGTCTCTCCATTCATGGTTTCATTCATTTCTCTCAGCCTTTACATGCTACATGTTTTTAGCTACAACAATGCACAAGCGTACACACATACAACCGCATGCAGCCTAATTAGCCCTGTGTGGTTTAGCGTTTGCGCTGAATGCCTGTGCAAATGTCACCTGGGAATAAAATGTAATTTCTGTGAAGATCAAGAGAAAGAAAATGCTTGTACAGTGCACCTATAAAAGCACTCCATATGCATCTAAGATAAAGTGAGAGGATGTTTATTGATTAGGATAATAGGTGCGTTAATTAGCTTTACTAAAGCAGACTTGTGTGTGTAATGCAACTGAAGTGTTGTATGTTTGTGTGTCAGTGTGTGTAAAAGCTGCCATGTGCTGCAGTGAAAGAGGACGAGCCCCAGTTGACCGATCGTGGGGTTGAGAAAGTAGAACACCCCTTTTCCCTCTCTCCTCCAATCCCTCGCTTTTTCTTCTTCCGCACCCAGCCGGCTGCGACGGATGCCGGTACAGCATCAGCATCGTGCTAGCACATCAACCATACCTCTCTCTCTACCCGAGCAATTAGAATGAATGAAGCAGAAATGAAATTCAACAAGGCTGACAGACAAAAAAAAAGCAGGAAACAGAAGTAGTTAGCGTGCCCGCTTACCGGCTTGGCGTGTTTCAGGGAGGTAACAGCGGTCCAGCTCTTTCCACAGGCGAAAGGAAGAAGAGAAAGGATGGAGGGAATAAAAACAAAACAGAATAAAAAGGGGGAAAAGAGCAGGGCCAGAAACAACACTCCTTTATCCCACGGAGCTGAGACTGTGGGTTTCCCTAAACGCACGGCTAGTGTCTGCTTAAACCACAAGCTCACGCTGTGTGTGTGCGTCCCTCTCTCTCTCTCTCCCTCGCTCACTCGCTCACATTCAGGCACCAAATGGTCTCTCTCACTGTCTCTCTGCTTTCAAGACAGTCCTGCCTAGCAGCTGCTCATCTATGAGAAATAGAACGCTCTGTTCCTCTCTCTCTTTCTCGCTCTCACAAAGACCTCCGCTAGCCTCTCCCCTTCACACCCCCTCCCCCTAACTAAAAACTGACTGCTGGTGTAGGACTGGGGTGGGGGGGGTGTGCGAGTATGCGAGCGGACCGTTTGCACGAGCGCCGTGTTTGTTTGTGTGTATAAGGGTGGGGGGATTTAACCCTTCTCTTTCAGGGTACAACAGCAGGTGTGTGTGGTGGTGGGTGACATGGATGTGGCCCCTCCGAGAAGGCGATGAGTCGCGGTGGCGATGGGGTGAGGTGAAATGAGGCATGTTTAAGTGGCCAGGATAGCTATTGTTTGTGGTGGTCACAGCATTCATACACTGACGTATACATGAAGATATCCAGCCATGTAGACTAGCACAGGAGTGATGTTGAGGGAAGGTATGAAAATCTCTTCAGATGTACAGTAAAACGCATCCTAAATCCAAGCAAACCAGGGCACTGGTTTTTGAAATAACAGTAGACTGTAAAAAGTTCAACACAGGCTCATTGGAAATACGTGCCTATATATATATTTCTATATGTATAAATCACTGCGATTTCCAGTTAAAGTGAACATTATTCAACTTTTATCCCTTTTCACACAATAATTTACAGGAGTTTTGATTACTAAAGCCTCATTTTCACAAAATTAATTGTAGAATATTATGACCTCAAAACAATTTTAACATACTGCGCGATTTGAAAACCAAATTTTTTTGAACACTGTCATCAAATATACATTCATATATACAAGTTTTCTAATTCAGCCGGTTTTCTCAATAGCTCACACAATATGGCGTTGCATATGAGTGATGAAGAGCTCCGGTATGAACCCCATGAAACTACGGTTTCGACAAAACAGCTCAAGTCTGCATAAGGAAGTTAAAATAGCACCAATACATCAACAAATGCATTTTTATATCACTTTTGCATTTGTTAGCGCTATCGGGAGGTTTAGGGTTGGGTTTGGTGTAAGGGATATTTCCAACACAATAGAGCATTGAACTTTAGTGACACTCCCTGGATATTTGAATTCTGAACAGCCGCAATACGTACCTCGAGCAGCATAATAAAAATGTAGCAATATGTGCCTGTACCAACGTAATAAAAATGTGCCACTGGCACTACAACACGTTCAATACGTGCCCCTCTCTAGACATTTCACTTTGAAACTGCCATGAAATGTGCTGTAAGGTATTTAATTACAGTGTTGGAGAAATGTATATAGAGGCATGTATTTTCATGAGCCTGTGCTGCACAATTTTATGTTTAATTTAATGTGTTACTTGCCATTTCTTTGCAATTATTTGTGAAACTGGTCCCACTTTATATTAGGTGGCCTTAACTAATATGTGCTTACATAAAAAAATATATATATACACATGTACAATGTACTTATTGTGTTCATATTGTATTGCAAAACACTTCTGCCGGTATTGAGGTGGGATACGGGTAAGGAACTAAATTATGATTGTAATGTAAAAACTACATACTTATTGTATGTAGACAATAAGTGCATTGTACCAAATGATTGATTTAAATGCAAGTAGTTAAAGGGATAGTTGACCCAAAAATGAAAATTCTGTCATTAATTACTCGCCCTGATATTGTTTCAAAGCCGTATGACCTTCATTCATCTTCGGAACACAATTAAGATATTTTTGCTGAAATCCGAAAGCTTTCTGACCCTGCATAGACAGTAAGTGTCCTACCACAATCAAAGTCCAGAAAGGTACTAAGAAATTATCGGAAATATCTTAATTTGTTAACTAGACGAATTAAGGTCTTACGGGTTTGGAACGACATGGGTGAGTAATCAGTGACAGAATTTTCATTTTTGGGTGAACTATCCCAGACCATCTAATATAAAGTGGGACCGTGAAATTTACTAAGCAATTACTTAGAAAAAAATGTTTATACAAAGGTTTTTTTAGTATACATCAATGGCCAACATCCATTTTGTTTGCGAACTATTATTTTTTTATATTAATTTGTTAAGTATAACATAAATTAAGGTTATTTGTCAGTGATACTCTTTGTGTTCTTGAAACAGGAAGTTGAAAACCATCATAAAATAAAAATAGCCAGTGGTGTTTAGTGTATGATAATGTTGCTAGTTGGAAATAGGTTATCATTCTATAAAGAATCTGATTTCAATCTGCCCCTTAGTGTAGAATGAGTCATCAATATAGACCAATTTGGTGTTTGCAAAGAGTGATGACATTTTTTGTGGGCAGAGCTTATCTGGTGGCAGAAAATCATTTTATATCCCACACTTCTGTCTTTTTTTTTCTCAAAAATGACAAACTTGCTGTTGTTGAGTAAAACCGAGATCCGAACTAGGAGATATAAACTTGCATTTGCAAGAAAAAAAAAGTCAGAAATATGAGTTAAATAGGCAAATGATATGTAAAATGTTTGAAGTTTCATGCTGTAACTTTAGGGCTAATACAATATATGAAATGCAAATGTGAATATTATGTAGGCAAACTGTTTAAATCAAATTTATACTTTAAAAGTAGAGTAATCATAGCAGTTTTCATCTGTAGTCTGTCCGTTCAAACATTTGCATTTTGCTTCAAATGGCACCTTCGACAACATTATTCTATAAAGAAGATTTGCATTCCGATTCTGACATCCAAAGGCACAACAATACATTTTTTTCTTTTATGGCATAGATTTTACCCATTTACCTCCATTTTTTACCAGTGTTTTTCTGCCACAGCTGCAGATGACGTAACTGTGATGTATACTCCAAATTGGTCTATTTTCAGTCTGTTTTACTCTAAGAAAAAGTATATTTGCCATTTTGCCAATAGGAATACAGCTCAGGGTTTCATGAGGGAGCTACTAATTACATAATAAAAAATGTAAAATTAAAATAATAAATTTATTTTATAAAAAAATATTTTTAAAAATTAATTACATAAATGAATAAATAAAGTGCTTACTAAAAGAAAGACTTATTTTTATTTTTTTATTTTATTATGATTATTTTTTAACCTGCAATCAGTATGTCATGTAACCAGTACAAATGTGTTGATAAATTATTGAAATACAATTTAAAAACTCAGGGGGTAGTTCAATTAAATATTTATGTCAAAGGGGTTCAGCTGACCAAAAAGAAGTTTGGGACTCTCTGCACAACAGACTAAAAGCCCCCAAACTCAGAATGTGGTTTGCTTTTTCTGATGAAAAACATCCAGTTTAACAGAGTTACTCACTTTAATTTCATCAAAATGTTCAGGGAGATGGCATTGTGTCTTGAGACGTCAGTGGGTGAATCATGCTTTGTGGAAAAGTACAACAAAATGTTTTGTCGAAATTGAGAAGAGGTGGAGGTAGAAGTGTGCGTGTGTCAGTGTGAATGTTTTTAGATATGCTTACCCCAAGCGTGACTCTCCACCAGTGTAATGGTAGTGCATTAAAAAAAGACTCAGACAAATGTATATCTAATTATAGATATAAGCCTTCCTGTCAGCCTGCTCTCCCCCTAAATGAGGATGTTGTGAGGTTTCACTTTCAGACTTGCTCACATATTCTTTCTGTTGTAGTGTACATTACTCTTGTCACAGTCTAATGAATCTTTCAATTAGATTTGAATTGTTGGTTGTGGGCTGAAAATCTAAAACCATTCACAGCAAATTTAAAGATAATAATGCTTAATACTGAAAATTTACTAGTACTTTAAATGTGTAGTTTTGATTAGGTGATTATTCCGATCTCTAGAAAGGACTTGGGTCCTTTCTCTAATGTATATCCATGGAATTTTTTGCATGTTTTACCACCAACCAGGCAAAAAAAAAAAAAAAAAAAAAAAATCAAATCCTATTACATTATAAATTTAATAAAACACCTCTCTTCAACAAAAATGCATGATTTGAGGCATGATTCATGTCTGTTACATACTTAGTTAGGATGAGTTAAGTTTAATACTTTGTTTAAGACTCAGTATGAGTTGTAATAATACTGATTGGTTGTCTTAGCAAGCGCTGCTAATAGAAGTATGAAGCGGTATGACTGACAGCCACAGTGGCGCCAAATCAGCAGAGTCTGTTCCTGCTGATGTCATAAACAGACCTGTTTATTGCCAGGTGACAAGATGTGCTGAGGTGGAGTGTGGGGAAATGTTATTGTGACATTAAAAAAACGAGTGGAGAGATTGCACCTGACAATTTCCTGAACAGAGCGACCGTGCTCTCATATCTTTGTTTCCATTCTTTTATGTTTTCTTATGACATGTTCTAACTTTGGAGGTGAGATGATATTGACTCCGAATGACAGGAAATGAGAAGAAAAAAAAAACAAGGCATGACAAGACAATAAAAATATTTACATATTATATAATGTGTCTTTAACATTTTTTTTTTGCTCACCCAGGCTGCATTTATATCAAAAATACAATAAAAACTGTAAAAATGTGAAATATTGTTACAATTTAAAATAACTGTTTTGCATTTTAATATATTTTAAAATGTATTTTATTGCTGTGATGTAAAGCTGAATTTTCTGCATCATTATTCCAGTCTTTAGTGTCACACGATCCTTCGAAAATCACTCTAGTATGCTGATTTGCTGCTCAAGAAACATTTATTATCATTATCAGTGTTAAAAACAGTTGTGCTGCTTAAGATTTATGTGGAAACCAAGTTTAAAAGAACAGCATTTATTTGAAATAGAGATCTTTGTAACATTATAAATATATTTACTATCACTTTTGATCCATTTAATGCATCCTTGCTGAATAAAAGTATTAATTTCTTTCTTTTTCTTGAAAAATGTACTGTCCCCAATCTTTTGAATGGTGAACATCGCACATACATAACATTACAACATTTAGTGGACTGTAGGGCCCTATGAAATCCATTTTATTTTTTTCCAAATTCCGTATTTTTTCATTTGAACTTTTCTGAATTCCGTTTTCCATTTTTTTCTCAACTCATTTTTAATAGTTAAATTAAATTGTATTAATCAAAAAACATGTCTAATTTATTTAAATTACAAAATTTTTTTGACAAAACAATTTCATATCAATTTATTAAAAGTTTAACAAAAATCGCATGTTTAGGGTCCTATGAAATGTTTTATTTTTTTCTCACCATATGTTTTATTGTTATCAAATTCTGTTTTAGCATGTCTAATTATTTGAATGTATACTTAATTTATTCAGATTTATTCTTAAAATAGCCTTATGAAATTCTGTGTTGTGTTTTTAACATTTTCTGGTTATCAAATGAAGGCATGAAATGTTAATTTTATTTACACTGACCAAAATTATAAAAGCAACACTTTTGTTTTTGCCCTCATTTTTTATGAGCTGAACTCAAAGATCTGAGACTTTTTCTATGCACACAAAAGGCCTGTTTCTCTCAAATATTGTTTATAAATCTGTCTAAATCTGTGTTAGTGAGCACTTCTCCTTTGCCGAGATAATCCATCCACCTCACAGGTGTGGCATATCAAGATGCTGATTGGACAGTATGATTATTGCACAGGTGTGCCTTAGGCAGGCCACAATAAAAGGCCACTCTAAAATGTGCAGTTTTACTATAATGGGGGGGTCCGAAAACCAGTCAGTATCTGGTGTGACCACCATTTGCCTTACGCAGTGCAACACATCTCCTTCGCATAGAGTTGATCAGGTTGTTGATTGTGGCCTGTGGCCTGTGGCTTTCGTGTACAAAGAAAAAGTTCGAGCTCAGCTCATGAAAAATGGAGGCAAAAACAAAAGTGTTGGTGTTTATAATTTTGGTCAGTGTATCTTTTAATTATTGAAAATTAAGCAAACTTGCTGATTTACTGTTCAAATTAAAGCTTGAAAGAAATGTGTGATTATACCCTAAAAAACAATGTTTGTTTCATTTTAGTAGTAGTAGTAGACTATGTAAATTATACTGAACAATAATAATATATTTCTGGCACAATGTCTTCAAGTTAAACCAGACTTTTATTTTGACGGGTTTCTGTGAATACCTTTACAGTTCTGTGTGTAAATAAACGCTAGTTTTAGTCAAATGGAACAATCAAGTGCTCATGAAGTGACTCTCAGAGCAGTTCTGGGGATGTTGTTCATGCATTTATGTCCTCATTTAGTGACACGATAGACGTTAAAGTCACCGCACGCTTCAGCACAGACAAACGCAGACCATGCAGGATTCACATTTAAATGAATCAAATTATTTTTGCGGCTTAATATTTACAGATAGTAGTCCACCTTGCAGTTTGATTTAAGTGCTTTGACCTACTTTTGATTAATTCATCCAAACTTTGACAAATTCTGTGACATTCTGTGTTACTTAGTAAATTCTGTTTTTATGACTGGATTCTGCGATTCCGTCCGCGGAAGTAATAGGAACCTAGGAGTGTTTTAAACTATCGATTTAAAATAGCTACTCTGACTAGAGTCTATTATAGCACAAATAACTCCATTCCGTTTGTGAGAATCACCCTGAAAATGTCAAATAAACATGTTTATGAAAGAAATGCTTCAAAGGCTTTCAGAATGATACCTTATTTCTGGGGTCGACAACTCGTTACATTCAAACTATTTGCTATTGCATCATCTCTTCATATCTGAAGCATCAGCTGTTTTCTTTCCCCCTTCAACACCCTCTCATTCACTGTCATCCTCTTCTGTTTATTATGCAAATATTAGCCCAGTGACCTAAATCTTCCCATGGAGGGTAAAACTGCCCTAGTGAAGACGGCTGTTTGCCAGCCTGCTTGTTAGTGTTGGTTTGGTAAACACTCACTTCCAGATATGTTGAATCCGAGCGAACAGCTGTATTGAACTCCAAGCACATGCATTGAGATGTATTCGGTGTGTACGTGTGGGAGAGCGTGCATGTCTGCATCGACGTCTGTGTTACAAGATTATCATTTGGCTGAGACAAATTAGTTTGGAGTCCTTTTCTTATGCCTGACAGTTCGAGAATAAATCCGTGCTTGTAATTTGAGGCTGTTGACGGTAATGAATGTGGAAGTGCGACCTGCCGCGTTTACATACGTAGCATAATGTGTTCAGGTCTATGAATGGATGTGATGACTCATGCTAATTAGCATTTAGTCAAGATTGACCTTTGCATGAAATCATAGCGCTCTGGCGTTCACCACTCCAACACCGAATGCTACACAGAGCCACCGTCAGGCCAAAACTGATGCCATTATTATCCTTTAACTAATGGTCCAGTTGAGGCAAGAAGCAATGACAAATAATTGCTGAAATGTTCTGCGTAGGCCTCTACTTAATTCAAGTAAACTTATTTTGAAGTTCTGAAGTATTTAATAGCGGCTAGACTAGAAGTTCAGTGAGTTTGTAGTGGGTAGAACTGTACATTTATCACTTGTAGGTGGACAGTAGTGCTAAGCAGCACAACACTGGCATTTCTTGATAGTACTGTAATACTGATTCCCTTCATGCTATTAAATCCTAAAACAATAACAAGTTCTATGACTTTTTAGACTGTTGTGGTGTTTTGTATCTCTGTGAGCCATGACTTAATTAAGGCTTTTTACATTTTTAATCTTAATTTGAATGCCTTGGAGTGCCATATTTTATGGAATAACAGTTCTTAAAGGATTAGTTCACCCAAAAATTCATTCAAATTCAAAACTTACACTGTTGTTCCAAACCATCAATTTGGTGGAATGGACTTTCAGTGGAAGGACAGAAATCTCTCCTTTTCTGTTTTGAAGATTAACAAAAGGGAATTTGGAACAGCATGAAGCTGACAAGATGAAAACAGAATTATCTTTTTGGAAAAAATATCCCTTTCAAGTAAGGGATCTCCATCCCTGCTCCTGGGGAGCTACTGTACCGCAGACTTCTATTCCATCTCTGCTTCAACACATGTGCCTGTCTTTATTAAGTAATTCTGAACACCTTGATTAGCTGGTTCAGGTGTGTTTGATTGGAGTTAAAGCTGAACTCTGCAGGATGGTAGCTCTCCAAACTTCAACTCCAACCTTGATTAAACACACCTGAATCAGTTAATTAAACGGATTCACTCAAAAATTAAAATTCTGTTATTAATTACTCATGCTCTTGTTCCAAACCCATAACTGACACGTTCAAGGCACAGAAAGGTAGTAAGGACATCGATAAAGTAGTCCATGTGACATCAGTGGTTTAACCGTAATGTTTTGAAGCTCCGAGAATACTTTTAGTGCACAAAGAAAACAAAAATAATGAATTTATTCAACAATTTCTTCTCTTTGGTGTCAGTCATCGACACACGTTCACGACAGTACCACAATGCATGCGTGTGGTGCTGCTGACACTGGAGCTGCCGTTGTGCACAAAAAGTGTTCTCGTAACTTCATAAAGTTATGGTTGAACCACTGATGTCACATGGACTATTTTCAACCCAGGCTCATGAAAATACGTGTCTCTATATACATTTCTGCAACAATATAATTACGTACCTTACTGCACGTTTTGTAGCAGTTTCAAAGTGAAATGTCCAGTGGCACTACAACACACGTTCAGTTTGTGAATGTGGCACGTTTTTATTACGATGCTACAGGCACACATTGCTGCATTTTTATTACATTGCTTGAGGAACGTATTGCGGCTGTACAGAATTCAAATATCCAGAGAGTGTCGCTAAAGTTTAATACTCTATCGTGTTGGAAATATCCCCTACACCAAACCCAACCCTAAACCTCCCTGATAGCTGCTACGTTTGCACTACCCTTCAAATTGCGCAAATCGAAATTGCGAATTGAAAAAAGTCTTAATGGAAACACGTCAATTGTGCAAAAACTCATATATATCGCAAAAAAGTTTTTACACTCGCATGAGGTGGTTTTTAGGCAATTCGAAAAATTTATATTTTGTAGAACTGCAATGGAAACATTTTTTTTGCGCATTTACAGGTCACATGGCATATGTAAAAAGTCATGATCATTCTTCAATGTACTATAACTTTCAAGAAACACTTCATACATGGCCACTCTCAAATATAAGGGGCTTTCCCTGCCATTAATGCTTAGACCACTTACACTGTGTCTATGTTACGGCTCTGACACGGCCACCGGAGCTGATCGCGGCCACTCTAGTCAGTGTTGCTTCTGTAAAGATACATCCATATGCCTCCTTCAAATAAATAGAGCCAAAATCCATGAAAATCCCACCAAATCTGCTGCCATTACTTATCGTGAGAGGAAAAAGTCACATAACATCGGTAAATGGAAACGCCATCATTTCGCAATACTTTTTTTATCGACATTTATAAAATATCGTCAAAGTTTTGTACAAATCTGTAATGGAAACACACCTAGTGATATAAAATGCATTTGTTGATGCAGCCGTGCTATTTTAACTTCCTTATTTGAGCTGTTTTGTCGAACCGTAGTTTCATACCAGGCTTTGTAGTGGAGCTCTTTATCGCTTAAGTGAACCTACTGAATTAAAAAACTCATGCATATGAAGCTGTATATGTGACGACAACATTCAAAAGTATCAGTTTTCAGATCACGCAGAATGTTAAAATTGTTTTGAAGTCATAACATAGTATTCAGCAAGTAATTGTGTGATAATTAGGCTTTATTAATCAAAACTCTGTACCTGTAAATCATACTTTGTGTGAAAAGGAATAAAAGTTGTTGGAGTTTTACTGCCTCTAGTTTTCATTTCAACTGGAAACTGCAGTGATTCGTACCTATAGGTATTTTTTAAGTTTTGCTGAAATGTATATAGAGGCATGTATTTCCAGCGAGCCTGGGTAGACTATTTTAACAATGTCCTTTCTACCTTTCTGGGCCTTGAACGTGTCAGTTGCATTGCTGTCTATGCAGGATCAGAAGGTTCTTGGATTTCATCAAAAATATCTTAATTTGTGTTCCAAAGATGAACAAAGGTCTTACAGGTTTTAAACGACATGAGGGTCAGTAATAGTCAAGATGTTTACCAGGAAATCCTTACTTGTCAACCTTTATAATATTTCTGGTTAAGGTAGTTGAAGTTGAGGTTGAAGGTAGGTCTAGTAGCACACCATTCACCATTCTGGTTGCTCACATTTGTCTATTCATCGAGGGAGGATGGCTTTTTGGTTAGATTGAGGAGCAAGTCCAGCAGAAAAGCCCAACCTCTATTAGCTGAAATATTTATATTTGAGCAACATTTCCATTCAGTTTGAAGCTGAGCCGTCCATAATTCATACTGCATCCATTATTTTTTGGGTCAGTTGTGTCATCCCATACAGTTGCCTACGGCTGCAGACCAAAAGAAACTAGCCCATTGATGTCCAGTCACCCACAAAAAAAGGTCATGCAAGATGCTAGTGCACACTTTAAGGCTTTTCATGCATGTGAAATCATTGCTAGCATTGTACCAGCATTATCAACAGATGAGAACAGAGATGGCAGGGTTTGATTAATGCAGGGTTTTGTGACCTTGGATTCTTCTGGTTTTATCCATGGCAAGGGCTTTTGTGATACCTTTGAGTCTGCACCTGTCCCCATGTGATGTATTTCATCTCTGACGCCTGAGATGGCATTTGGTTTGTGCGTTTGTGGGGGTGGTGAGCGACACAAAGAAAAGTCTTCAAATGATCCCACTCAATGAATGATACTCAGCACAGGACTGACGCCACATTCGTCTGAAAATAACCCTCACAAACATGCTGTAACATGCTGTCATCCCACAGAGAAATCCATAGGCATATTAATCACATCCCTCTCTCTCCCTCCCTGCTACTAAACCTATTTTCGTCCTTTTATTCAGGGCCACTGAAAGAGGTGGCGTTATTCACGCCATCTCCATCACTTGCCCCTCCGCCTCCCCTTACGCTTACAAAGCTCCTCTGATCACCCCCCCTAAAATGTGAGCAGATAGTATGATCCAGCTACACTCTTGCTCGTCCCTCTCGCTGTTCTCACTCTCTCCTTATAAGGGCAAAATGCATTGAGAAAGAGCGGGAGAAGGGGCCGTACCAGCTCTTAGCAGTTGGCAGGGGACCGCCGCTCTGTGGTGAGAGAGAACAAGCAGAGGCGGGGAGGGAATCAATGGTTCTGAAAGGACAGCGCCTTGATGTTCTCTATGAGAACATACAGTACACACTCACAGCTACATCTGAATACGTCAAACGGGAAGGATGCTGTTAATAGTGTGACTGAACGATTAGTGACTATGAACTTTCTGTTTCTTTGATGTTGAAGGTGAGCATCACTTCAGCTATTCTCATGCAAAAAAATGTCTTGGACATGATTGACAGTCTCAAGCGGTATCTAGAGACTTGGAGGTGACTAAGGCCAACCAACACTTTGAACACCTAAGCAACCACCAACACGACCATAACCTAGCATATTCTAAAAACACCCTAGCAACTGCCCAGAACACCCATAGCAACTACCTAGCAATGCCCTCTCAAAACTGCCTAGCAAAATCCTAGCTTAATGTCCTAGCAATATCACTTACCCAGAACAGTCTAAAACTGCCCTAGAAACCATCTAACAATGCCCTATAAATGCCCTAGTAACCAGCCAGAACACCCTAAAAATGCCCTAACAGCCATGCAGAACACCCAGAGTAACCACCTACTGAATACTTCCAGCACCCTTTAAAAACCCTAGCAATGGTCACATAGAACACACTAAAAATGCCCTAGCAACCAGACCTAACACCCTTAACAGTTGTCTAATAATATTCTAGCAATCACACAGAACACTATAAATTCTCTAGCAACCACCTAGCATCGGCCTATAGACGCTTTAGCAACTACTTATCAACCAACCAGAACAACCTAAAAACTGCCTAACGTTATTGTAGCAATCAGCCAGAAAACTCTAAAAATGCCCTAACAACTACCCATCAACTCCCTAGCAACTACCAGCAACACCCTTAAAAATCAATGCAATAGAAAACACCTAGAACCAGTCATTTCACTTGGCGACCATCTTGAAACGCCTCTTGGGCATGCAGTCTCTTTGAATGAGGAAACATCAGATTCTCCAAAACTGTTGACCAAGCTTACGATTAAACTTCATATTTGGCATCAATGAAATCTGACAACTGTACCATAAATGTTGTTTCATTTGCTCAAATAGCATTTAAAAAAAGCTTATTTTTCAAGCTAGACCAGCCAGTGCACAGCGCAGTCCTGAACACACATCTCAGAATGCTAACTGTTGCTATGGCATCCGGGACTTCTAACGGCAGCTACAGTGACACACTGACTTTACAGATTAGCGATTGCCTCATTTTTTTCCAAAGGCGGGGCTTTGCGGCCAAAAACTATACGAGTGACACTTTTTGGGTATGCTATAGTCTTTGCTAGGACACACTACAAATGTCCTAGTAACCACAAAGCAATGCCCTGTAAATATCCTAGCAACTAGCCAGAACACCTCAGCAACCTAACAATATCCTAACAATCACCTAGAACACACTAAAAATACCCTAGCAACTGCCCAGAACACATAGCAACCACATAGCAATGTCCTGTAAATGCCCTAGCAATCATCTCATATCAACAACCTAGCAACCAGCCATCACAGCCTAACAACTGCTGGGCAATATCCTACCAATATCTTACAGCACTCTAATATGCCCTAGCAACTAACTAACAATGCCCTATAATATGCTGACTACTACCTAGCAACTAGCCAGAACACCAACTGCCTAGCAATATTTAAGCAACCATCCAGAACACCCTAAAAAAATGCCCTAACAGCCACCCTGAACACCCTAGCAACTACTTGCAACACCCTTAAAAACCAATACAACAGCAACCACCTAGAACACACAACTTCCCAGAACACCCTATTGCCCTGTAAAAGTCCTAGCAACCAGCCAGAACACCTTAACAGCTGCCTAGCAATATCTTAACAATCACCTAGAACAGTGGTTCTCAACTCCAGTGCTCGGGGCCCACTGCTCTGCACATTTTGTATGTTTCTGAATCTGACACACTTAGTTCAGTTCATGGATCTTTCACCTAACGAGCTGATGATCTGAATCAGGTGCGTTAAATGAGGGACACATATGAAATGTGCAGAGCAGTGGGCCTGAGGACTGGAGTTGAGAAGCACTGACCTAAAACACTATACAAAATACACTTTAGCAACCACATAGCAATGCCTGTAAATGCACTAGCAATCATCTCAAATCAACAATCTAGCAACCAGCCATAACACCCTAACAATATCTTATCAATAACTTACAGCACTCTAAAAATACCCTTGCAACTGCCCACAACATTCTTCCGACCACCTAATTGCACCCTATTATATGCTAGCTACTGCCTAGCAACTAGCTAAAACACCAACTGCCTAGCAATATCCTAGCAACCATCCAGAACAACTTAAAAATGCCCTAACAGCCATGCAGAACACCTGAGCAACCACCAAAAAATACTTACAACACCCTTCAAAATACCCTAGCAATGGTATAGCAACCACATAGAACACACTAAAAATGTCTTAACAACCACCCTGAACACCCTAGCAACCACCTAGCAACTCCCTAGCAACTACCTGCAACACCCTTAAAAATCAATACAATTGCAACCACCTACAACACACAACTTCCCAGAACACTCTAGTAACCATATAGCAATGCCCTGTAAATGTCCTAACAACCAGCCAGAACACCTCAACAACTACCTAGCAATATTCTAACAATCACCTAGAACACACTAAAAATGCCATGGCAACTGCCCAGAACACTCTAGAAACCACATAGCAATGTCCTGTCAATGCCCTAGCAATCATCTCAAATCAATGATCTAGCAACCAGCCATAACACCCTAATAACTGCCTAGCAATATCTTACCAATAACTTACAACACCCTAAAAATACCCAAGCAACTGCCCACAACAGTATTGCAACCACCTAACTATGCTCTTTAATATTCTATAATAATATGTCCAGAACACGCTAAAAATGCCCTAACAGCCATGCAGAACACCTGAGCAACTACCTATCAAATACTTACAACACCCTTCAAAATACCCTGGCAATGTTATAGCAACCACATAGAACACACTAAAATGCCCCAACTACCTCCCCAAACACCCTAGAAAGCACCTAACGCCCTATGAGTACTCTAGCAACTACTTATCAATCAGCCAGAGCAACCTAAATATACCCTAGCAACCACCTATCAACTTCCTAGCAACTACTTGCGACACCCTTAAAAATTAATGCAAAAGCAACCACTTAAAACACAATAAAAATTCCCTAGCAACATCTCAGAATACCCTAGTAACCACATTCAAACCACACAGTGCTCTGTAAATGTCCTAGCAACCATTCAAAACACATTACAAATGCAATATCCTAACAATCACCCACCCAGAACAGTCAAAAAATGCCCTAACAACCACCTAACAATGCCCTGTAAATGCAACAAACAGCCAGAACACCTTAAATATGTCCTAACCACCCTGCAGAATACCTGAGCAACCATCTATCAAATACTTACAATATCATAGCAACCACATAGAACAGACTAAAATGCCCTAGCAACCAGTCGTACCACCCTAGCAACACTCTAAAAATTCCCTAGCAACACCCTATACATACTCTAGCAACTATTAGCAACCAACCAGAACACCCTAAAAACTGCCTAGCGTTATTGTAGCAATCAGCCAAAACACTCTTAAAATGCCCTAACAACCACCCAAAACACCCTAGCAACCACCTTTCAACTCCCTAGAAACTACCTCCAACACCCTTAAAAATCAATTCAATAGCAGCCAACTAGAACACACTACAAAATATCATAATGCCTAGCAACTACCTAGCAACCAGCCATAACACCCTACAACTGCCTGGCAGTATCTTAGCAGTATCTTAGCAATATAAATATTCTAGCAACTACTTAGCAACCAACCAGAACACCCTAGCAAACACCTATCAACTCCCTAGCAATTACTGCAACACTCTCAAATTAATGCATTATCCTACCAATAACCTACAACGCAACCTAAAAATGCCCTAGCAACTGCCCACGTTATTCTTGCAAACACCTACCAACGCTTTATAATATGCTAGCTGCTACCTACCAACTAGCCAGAACACCAACTGCCTCACAATACCCTAGCAACCAGCCAGAACAGCCTAACATTACCTAGCAAAGATCTAGAACACCCTCTCACTTACATAGCAACGCCCTATCAACCCTTTTTTTTTTATTCTGTTCAAAACAACATACTGGTCACATCATCTTCACATATACTGAGACATTGATCCAAAGCATTAGAATAAAGTGCATATTGGTGTTCAGGTTGGGTGAATGTGGACATGCACAGAGTGTGCTGAGTGTGTACAGGTATTCTCACATATGTAATCATAATTGTACTGCTCCAAGGGCAAATGTTTGAAACTGTCTTTGTCTTTGTGTGCGTCACATGCTTTTACAGTTGGCCGGATAAATGCCCGTGTGGCAGTACAGTACATTTTGTTGTGACATTTCAGATTGTCCGTCTCAAATCAGACCTCACTGTACCGCTACGTCTTCCCACGCAACACTGCCGAGATCAGACACACATTAGTGAGGATAATGAGGGCTGCCCTCACTTTAACACCTGTGTGCTGTCAAAATCTGCTCTCAGATCACAAACGACACACATTCAGCCTCACAGAGAACACAAATATTGAGCAGTTCAATTTGGAAGAATGACACAGCATATTGTTACATGCTAGTAAACTCTCATATAATGCTCGAAGGGGTTGTTCATCCAAAAAGGAGTATTCTGTCATTGTTTATTCAGCCTCAAGTAATTTCGAACCTGTATGTTTGTCTTTCTTTTGTCAAACACAAAAGGATTTATTTATAGCAGAATATCCAAGATGAAAGTAAAGCAACATTTTCAGGGCACACAAAGCAAGCATATGAATTCAGATGACTTGGAATATAAAATAGGGTTGTATGGGCACTTTTTTTGATGCTCTATGTTTTTATGTCTTTTATTGAATGTTACAGTTCTTGGTCCCCATCCACGTTCATTTTTTGGAAAATAAAACAAGCAAAAAATAACTCCTTTTTTTTTAATAGTAGACTTAAGTGTACTATATCATTGGAATCACTGGCTTGAAACAAACCCAGTGGTTATCATTGAAAGTCATACAATTCCATCTCCATTATGAAAATGTTTCCGCCATTTTTAATTTTGCGCAAAAACTACTTTTGCAAACTAATCCTATGTTTTTACCCAACTGCAACCAAACCAGTTCAGAAAAGTTCTCTGGGGTCTTTTTAGCAAAAGTTGTCATAACCAAGTTGAAGTTCCATTGTTGGTTGAAACAGGACGCAAAAACATTCAAAGTGGTTGGAAACAGCTATAACTCTTAATTGGAATGAGAAATTTTCACCAAACTTTGAAAACTTTGAATGAGCTCAATCTTTGGCCATATTACAAAAATTGGAGAGTTTGACCACTTGTGGTGGCATTATAACAGGAAAAAAAACATGAAAATGGCTGTAAATATGCACCAATTAGTCGACTTGAAATTCGGCATGCAGTGTTATTGTCCAAGGTGCCATCAATATCTGTGAGGGCTGGTGAATCTTGAAAAACATGGCCGCCATCCACAAATCAAATTTGAGCACCTGTTCGAAGAGGTTAATGGAGGCTGATCGGAACACAACTCAATAGGGCCCATTTGACTCATTGCAGTAGAGGTCTGTGAGAAATTTTAAAGAAATCAGTGAAAGAAAACTACCGTGTTTTACGTCTTTTATCCACCAGTTTCCAAGGGGCACTACTGTAAAAAAGAATGTGGGTACAACTTCCGGTGAGGTGGCGGTAGTAGTATACCAGTGGTATTTTGTGTGCAAATTAGCGAGAGGCTAAGTGTTTTTCGGATCATTGTTTTCTTTGTAAAGTTGCAAACCTTTATGAGGGATGTCGTTACGTTGCTCAGGGACAACATGTGCTGTTTGAAGCTGTCCTCCCACATCGTTAGCAAGTCTGGATCGCTAAATCTTAATCTTGAATGACTGTTATGAGACATTTGAACCGATGCTTTACATCATATAGATATTTGTACTAGCATTTAATGCCACAGATTTTATGGGTAAATGAATTTATCGGAGACAGAAATTCAACAAACACACACACTGTTAGACTTTTATTTGTGCACGTAACCTGAGTCGATCTGTAGAATGTGTGGTGAATGTTTCGTCTGACGGAGTTTCTTTTACAGGCTTTTGGCTGCTTTATTTTTTACTAACCACCAGATCGCGGTGTTTTCGACACACTCTAAGCTTTGAATCTTTTCCCGAAACGGTGAGAGGAAAATGTCAGTGCTTCACAAGGCTTTATTTGCCCATCACTACTTTCAGCTGTTGAATGTATGAGTGTCACATCCCGTTTGTCTACTTTGAACCGGAAAACGCTCACACTTTTGACGCAAGGCCTCATGGGGCATAGGAAACTTGTGGATATCACACAATGTTTTACACATACACACAATATTCATATCATGTTTTAGATCTTTTCATTCTGCTTTTCATTCTGATCTTTTCAACAACTTTGCCTCTAAAACCACTACTGTCAAGCAATTATTATGGAAAAAGCTGCTTTTTCGAACTCGCCCTACACTGTTAGACATTTCAAAGGTTTTTTACAGTAACTTACTGGCAACACTGTTACTGTAATTAGAATTTACAGTAGCAAACCGTATTTAATTTACAGTTGCAAACTGTAGCTGTTTTACAGCCAAATACTATTAAAAAGATCAAATTCAACAGTATACTACTGTAATTCATTCATTTTAATATAGATTTCAGTTGATTTTATAAATTTATATATAATTTATTTAAATTTATTTTATTTTTACTCTACATAGGTACTACTGACATTCAATTAAAGGCAGGCGTACACGGTGCGATTTTTGAGGTTGTACGAGCTCGCATGCGATTTTTTTGGTTATCGGAGGAAATCGTCTCTTCTCGTATGGTCGGGGCTCGTATGGTGTGTGAGAAATTACGAGACGAGCAGAGTGCCTTACGAACACTTCCCGACCTCACAATCATTTTTAAACATGTCAGAAAACTTCGGGAGCTGTCGGATTGAAAGCGTGACGTGTGTGCTGTTGAACGAGCCGATTTGTTGAGCAAACTGGAAATTTAGCTATAGTGGTGTCCAACTAGCCCCCTCGACGTGCATAATACTACGTTAAAACATACATTACAATACTGTACAGTGCTGTAGCATTGCAGTTCCAATGTCTTTAATGCATATGCTTGTTAGCACTGCTGTAGAGGTGAAGTTTTGTCAAGTTTGCAACCAGTGTACACACGCAAGGGTGATCAGACGGTTCCTGCATGTGTATCAAAGAGTCACAGCTCATATTTTTTATATGCAGTTATGAGATAGACAGAGAGCAGTTGAATTTAACAGTACATACACAGTATATTATACACAGCCTTTCTCTCAGATTTCATGGGCAAACAATCTGATCACCCTAAATATACAGAGACACACTGCATGATTTAACATTTTACTGTTAAATTTTACCGAAAAGGATCTCTTTCTCGGAGTCCATGTTTTTGGCGCGGAACTTCGTGAATGTGATTGCCTCGGAAATCAGCAGGTTTTAAAATCGTGCCGTGTACCACTGCGTCCGTAAACAGTCACTCGTGACGTGTGCGTGGCCATACGGTCTTCCAACTGTCCTAATTCGCACCGTGTATGGCCGCCCTAAAACAGACACAATAATCACAAAATATCAAATACTTTATTTAAAACAATGCATGTATAACACTTAAAAATACAGTCTTAAACTGCTCAATGAAGTTGAAAAAACTGCATCTTCACCATTTCCCCTGTCTTAGGACGTTTTGCAGTGCATTATGTTGTATCCTCACAAAGAATATAGGCAACAGAAACATAATGGAGAAAAAGACATGCAACCAAAGAATACACAGCCATCTGCAAAACCCAGGTCTGCTCCAAAACGTGGCCACCACCTTTGCTCACCATCCACTTTGTCAGTGACAGAAATGCCTTCTCTGAAAAACAAGTAGAAGAAATGGCACACTTTTAAAAGGAAAACCCCACACAGAATACACAATCATCTCAAAACCACAGTTGTTCTCTTACCATGAACTATCAGTCTCAGAGTGGTTAGCGTGCTCATGTCTTTCTTGATGCTTCATTGCAGTTGCCTTTAAAACACAAACACAACAAAATGCAGTAAATCTTAAATTCCATTAATAATTATAACAAACTAATTCTAAAACTAGAAAGGCAGCTAACAGTTAGCCATATAACTTGTCTAACCTAGCTAACATAGGATTTTTTTTTTTTTCAATAGGCTACTGGCCAACATTATACAAACACCTGAACAAAATTTCACATTAGTTAACCTAATGTTAATATAGGATAAGTGTTGCTTGTTGAAAATTATTTTAATTCAGTAACTTAATTTAATAAGCTGACAAACGCTGTTTGAAACGACAGCGTAGTTTACTATAGTAAAGTTTGTAACCGCCATGTTGACGAGTAAATATTACTAGGTTAATCTGGTGTGCAAAAATCTGACAAACACTCAGGCAAACGTATATATATATATATATATATATATATATATATATTTTTTTTTTTTTTTTTACCTTACTTGCTGGTCTTAATCTCTCGTAAATTGCATCGACACACAGCGCGGTTGTTCTCCGGAACTCTTCCGCTCTCGCGGGTTCATCCCCGGGCAAACGCCGCGACGCTGCCCGCTGCTTCAGCGTCTTCCTCGGACACGAGTGGAGCAGCGCAGCGCGACTCGACAAAAGAAGACAATATAGAACACATTAAATATACAATATACAGTGGATGCTTACAGTAAAGTAATGCCCCGGTATATTTCTGACTTACAGATGTACGTCAAGCAATGGTGCGGTGTCTGACATGAAGGACAAACGGATTTTCCAGTCATTACAAGCGATGCAACACATCCGGTGTAGTCAGTCCCAAGCTGTTGCGGCGTTGTAGATGCAGTGTAGGGCAAATCTTGTCAATCCAAATATAATAAATGAGGAAAATAAAACGACCTCAATAGAACGCCGCCAATGAGAACGTTACAACAAATACAGTAGTATACAGCAATTTAAAAAAATACAGTAAGTCTCTGTATTTGGGGTCTGACGTCACAGAAAATTCCCATGCAATGGTTATTACAGTTATTTACTGCAAAGGGAATTTGCAGTATTATACTGGGTGATATACAGTTAATAACTGTAGAAATTACATACGTCTAACAGTGTAGACGGTTTGTCCGTTTTTAACCCTTTAACCATTTAGAAAATTATAATAAAAATAGTAGTACATGCTTCTTAGTAATAAATAAATAAATGACTGTAATAATAATGATAAATATATACATATTTTTTCTCTACAGAATGATGTCATACATAATGAAGATTAGTTGTGTAAATATATATTAAGTTATAATTATTAAATAATTATTAAAAAATAATGACATTATACTAAGTACAAGTAAAACATAGCAATATTTTTTCATTCTTTTTGTATTATTATTTTTTTCATTATTACATGTATATTTGTATTGATCAATCTGAACACGCAATTGGAGCATCATATCAACCACCCTTTTACACAAGTGGGACATGTTCCTATTAACCCATCATTGCAAGGTCAAGTTTAAGGTTAGAGATAGAATTATGGCTTTTGATTGATGGAACAAGTGTAAATCCATTTCAGCTCTTAAAACTTCCATTGCGAATCATCTTTAGTATGATTTTCATTATAAATGATTTTATGATTTTAATGATATGGTCACCCAAAGGATTTACCCTTTTGTTGCCCTTTCTTTCACACAGTTTAATTCTTGTAGCACTATTGTGACTGCCTTGTGAATAGTGTATTTAATGATTCTAGTAGTAGATTCTGCTGTCTGCAGCTTAGAGGTATTGAGTTTCTTTGCTGTATTGACTGTACTGAAGCTGGCCTGTGAGAATGCAGCTGGGATTAATGTTACTGCACCAATATCATCTCCTCTCTGCCCACAGCATCTCAGACTGCTGCTGCTGAGGCTTTGTGTGAGAGCCTGTCTGTAGTTAACAGCGAGAGTCTGTCTTTTGTGTCCTAATATGAAGATTAAGTGTTGCATAGTGTATTTGTGTGTTTATCTCATGCTAACACATTCCTAATCCTCTCTGTCTATAACTGAAAATAGAGTTCAGTAATTGTTTACTCTAAGAAGGTTATGATAACTGACAAGCAGGAGTTAGGGGTTGTGGTACATTAAAAAAATGGTGCAGGATTTATTCTGAAACCATTTTCACTCAGTAATGGCTGGTAAATTTAACAGATGTTTACAGAGAAACACCAAGTAACACAATGAATTAAATGTAACATTTAGAACTGCAAATATTTTACTGTAGCAAGTCAGCCCCGGGCCCATGTGCAAAAAATTTTTTGCAACTTGTTGATGTTGCTTAGATACATAATGCTAAGAGAGATTTCACAAGCTGTTTTATTTACGGTATAAGTTAATGCTTGGAAATAATATTTAACGTTTTCAAGTCTATTCATTATTTGTGGCATGCAAGTCTCAGCCTATAAATTTTGTCAATTTTATGATAAAATACAAACAATAAATGTGTTTTATAGTTTGTAGTGAGATAACTATATTCGCCTCAGATCAAGCAGCATGTGAATCAATGATTTTTTCCTCTTTAATATTTGCAGCACGAAATAAACATGAAAAAATATTTGAATGCATGCATAAAAAATCGATCAATCAGAGTTTTTTTTTTTACAAAAGCACAACATTTTGTTGATATTGTAAGTGCACACATATAAAAGTGGACCTTTTGCAGCTCTTAATGATGTATTACTCTTACCTTTATGAGCAAAAATAATGCCATATTTTTGGGTTCCACTGTTATTAAGAAAAAAAAAGCAAGTGATCGACATGTCCTACAAAAGCGAGTTTTAGCTTCCAGTCTTCGCACAAACGATTGGATATATGCGCCTAACCACGCACATTTATCTAGGTAAAATGTTTAAATTAATATTGTGAAATGCATCAAGTGTTTAGATTTTATTTTAGGCAAGTCGTGTTGATTTGAGAAGGCTAAATTGGTCAAACATATGCTCAACTCATTGCCGCTGGCCGCTTGGTCGTTACTTTAAAAAACAAAAGCTTGAATTTAACAAACATAAAATGTTCCAAACGTATTTCTAAATTAACTTCATAATGAAACAAAATGAAATCTAGCCACTTTGCCAGTAAAAACCAAAACTGAACTATTTTAATGGCAGCAACAGCAGCTGTGTGATGAATACCGGCAGTTATCGGACAAGGGCAGGGCTCAATCATTTCAATTAAAAGTTCCCCCTCGACTCGACAGGCCCCCAATCTGCCCAGGCCCATATGCAGCTGCATACCCTGCATACCCAGACTCTACGCCCATGCCTATGACATATACTATCTTACTAAGTAGTTCTTGAAAGCAACAGTCTTTCAGTGTTGCCACCTAGTAGACCTACCAGCTAGTGCAAGCAAACAACACACCCAAACATGTGATGGAAGAAAATTTGGGCTGTGTTGTGTGCGAGACACAGCAGCAAATGGACAAATGAAGTATACGTTCAGCTTTAGAATGCCATTTGTGCCTATGAGTATGTCTGAGACAGTATTAACCCAGTTGGAGAAGATTTTCACACATTTGTTACAGTATGGATAAGAGAAGAATATAAAGAACTTGGGTGAGGCCGGGAGTGAATTGGCGCCGTGGGTGTGACAGTGTTTGCTGGTTTTTAACTTGCTTGCCAAGTGTTTGTTTGTGGGTAGTTGTAAAATGGAGAGCTTGGAAGTTTGTTTGTGCAAGTTGGTTTCTGAGTAATCTTGAACTGAACTGAGTGAGAATGTGTTGGGTGTTTTTATTGTGGTGAGGTAAAGGAACGAAAGCTCTGGGGGATCTCAGCTATAATGATGCACTGCAGATGCAAATCTGTTTAGTCACAGGTTCCACTGAGGAGGCCTGCCAGAGGAGATCTGGGATTTAAACCTCAACCAACTCTATTAATGTGCATTATCTTTTGGTACGGCTCAAAAACGTCGGTGTGTGAGTGTGGGGTGGGGCTGTGAAGACCTGGGAGTTCCTTATCTTGACAAAACATCTGCTCTACTAATCTCTATTAACCTGTGGGCTCTCCAATTTACCCACATCTTTCTGGGCTTGCTTCGAGCCTCCAGTAAGAGTCCTGAATTTTAGTGAGAACCTCTAGGGAGACCAGTCTCAGGGAAGAAGTATCAAGGGGATGAAATAATAGAGCATTTGGAGATAAGCATTGCGTTACCTTCAGGTACTGCCAGGAAGAGGCATAGTCATACACTCATGAAGTAAGTGTGGATTACTGTCAGTACTTGAGAAGTGTGGGTGTCATGGGGGTACTGAGTTAGTGATGCTTGTTTAGGCAAACAGCACTATTGTTACAGTATTTTTCACAGCTGAAGAAATAGTTCACCCAAAAATAAAAATTTGCTGTTTATTTACTCACCCTCCGGCCATTTAAGAAGTAGGTGACTTTTTTTTTCCTCAGTAGAACAGTAAAAAAGATTTTCGACTGTAACTGTGAACCTTGGTGATTCATAAAATGCAAGTCAGCGGCATTTAAAAGGTATATAAAAGAACAGAAAATGCTCTCTAGAATCTCCACCCCACCCACTACATTATAAAGAGACGCTGAAGTTGTGGCTAAAATCGGTCACTTGTTTACAGAGCTAAAGTCATTGCACACTTCCGTCCAAAATTTTCGCACATTAAAAAATAAATACGACCTCACATTGTGTCAATGACTTTTAGACACTGCCTCCGAAACTTTCGTCCATCATAAAAAAATTTGGATCAGGTTCGATTTTCTGCATTTTACGCATCCGTAGCAAGCATTTTGAGAGGTGTTTTGACAGTCCAGAACTGCGTCTGACAAGTTCATCCACTTCGTCTCGTGGCACAAAGCACTGTAAAGCTCCTCGTATACTGAGTTCACAGAAATTAGTGGTCTTATTTATAATATGTGGCTCCAGTAACGCTACCAAAGCATCAGAGTTTACTGACATTCTGAAGTAAACTTTGAATCGCCTGGGATAATTCCGCAACTCCATAAGGAGGTGCACACACAAAAAGTATTCTCTCCTTCTTCTCTGTATTTTATAATTGGATGGACCCAATATGTCCTTTCCTTTGCTCTTTTTAAGAAGAGCATGAACGACAAAATCATCCTCACTGCTTGAAGATTCCATTTTGTATTGTTTTGAGAATTTTTTCACAACGGATGAATTAATACGCATCAGACTCAGTGTGCAAGGTTTCTGTGCGTGATGAATTTTTAGAATGACAAGTACAAAAAACGCATACGAAAATTTTTGTCTCAGTGTGCAGTGACCTTTAGTATTTTCTGTACGGCATATAGCATGTAATGCTCTACATAGAGATAGGGAACAATTCAGACAGTACAAATATGCCGTACATTGGAGCGAAAGAAGTCACGCAAACTGTCGCAGCATGCAAATAGTCTGCTCCGGTCCAAAGACATGATAGCACAGAGCGGATCAAATGCGGTGAAACGGTGCAGACCACAAAACGTATTGGACCCATTTGAATTTGACCCATAATGCTATATTTTCAGAGGTTGCATTAGACTTTAACATTGTCCGTCATTTTGACGGACAGTATAGTAAGAATTTCATCATAATCTACTATTACCCGTCATTTTAATTTTTATATTTTAATTATAATAACACATTTAATTTTTATTTTTGTTCACATTTTCACTTTTAATTATGAACCTACAGGACAATATAGGCTTATGCATTTATTTTGAAGAAAACAGATGAACAGATGAGCCTGCGTAACTTTTCATATATTGTCATTTTTATGAACCAATATCGAGTTGTAAATCCCTCCCATCCAATAAATCGCAATATGGTAAGCTTTGTGTTACTTTTGATATGAAACAAAGTCTCAGACCTCAAATTCTGTCCAATTCATTAGGAAGTGCAAGCAATAAATACCGTTTTGGCGCTCTTTAATGTGGCATGATAGATCGTTTTAGCTTCTGTGTACTCGCCTGTGCGTAATCAAGCGCGTAGCAAAACATTCGTGACAGTTTCATTTTTGTTCTGGGTCTCGTGCTCTGCTGCTAAACTGGAGCGCACTCGCCACCAGCTAGACAGGGGTGGGAATTACAGTTAGAAGTTACAGTAGATCGCCCTCAGTATAATGTGTCAAAGTGACGGATGGCCTTCAGATTTTTCCGTCACTGATAAAAATTTTTTTCGGTATTTCCTCTGTATTTTATATCAATATGGATGAGATTGTGGCTGTCATGCGCTGTCAAATAAGGCTTTACTGAGCTCAACAGCTGTGGCCCAAACTGTGATATAAATGAAATGCTACTGGCTATTTAAAAAGGCTGTGGGGCTGCTTGATATGTCCTGGCCTGACTTCCTGTTTCAGTTAAAATTACATCCATCCATAGAATACTGCTGCATGTTTCAAAGCACTTCAGGGGACCCTTTAAATGAGGTTAGTACAACCATGCACAACACCATAGCAACCACCTGAACACACTAAAATGCCTCATCAACACCCTAGCTACCACCTAGAATACCATAGCAACCATCTAACCAATCACACCACATAACAACAACCTAGCAGCAAAAAGTAAAATTGTTTTTGATCAAATTTCTACTTACTGAAATGATACCGTGTTCTCATGATTAAAGAGTGCTCGTCTACCAACAGCAAGTATTTCAGTTATTTGCAATCTGCAATCATTCAAGATGTTTATTTAGGACATATCTGTCATGGGAGAAACGTGATGGAAAGGCATGATGTTCACAGTCGGAGCTGGCACGGTTTCATTCCCACGCGTGGAGAAAGAGGGGGAGATAGACATTTGTACAGTGACTCATAGTGAGCTTTCATACATCATATCAGCTATAGCTGCCATAGGGTTGAACACCCACCCACTGAACTGTTTCGAATGCAGAAAGCCTGAGTAAACCTCTGATCATCACTGTTATAAAAATATGCACCTTGACACAATGTAAATGAGAGGCGGGGAGATGAAGTTAAAGGGAGGAATATGAAGACAGGCGAATAATAATAAGTGACTCTCTTTTTCTGAATTGTGAGACATTGCTCTGTGTGTACAGCATTTTGTGTTCACTCTCCTTCTTTCTCTAGAGAGAGAAAAATGCAGTCTAACAATGGAAATGTGCCGCACCGCCTACACATTTACACTAGGAAGCAAACTGTGTGTGTGCGCGTATTCAGTTTTGTGTGGATGCACTTCATTGGTCACATCTGCAGAACCCTGCTTGAAGATGGAAGATGAGTTTGATGAGTTCGTTTTATGTTGCTGTAGTACACATGATGTGTATTTATATGTGCATAGGGAATATGTGTATGAAGGTAATTTGTGTGTGCCCATGTGTGTGAATGTATGTTAGTTAACCGGCTGGAAAAGGCCCATGGTGACTTTAGGAAGAGCAGCTGCTCCCATATGGAAACAAACTCAGTTTTGTGCTCCACTTCATCACTGCTGTGATTAGAGCGGGCCTGACCTGAACAGTATAGTTAACTGGAGCACTGGGTCAACAACAATGTGTTTATCTGTTGAATCATTTTGGCTGCTCCTTTCTCCATCTGGCAACACAAAATAAACACCCATGCCTCCTGACAATATCTTGAGGTCTTATGAAGCAAAATAATCGGTCTGCGCAAGAAATATGTATTTATATATTCCATATTTTCGGTCTATCAGTGATTATTATTTATTTATTTTTTTACTCTTTCTACTCTTTCTGCAAGTTACTTTGTTACACCCAGTGAGCCATTAAATAATTTCTATCATGACAACTCTCGAATTGCTACTGCTGTTGGTTATTGCTTTTTTTTATTGCTGCTGCTGCAAATACTGATACAGTGCTATGAGTATTTAAGACATAACAATCCATAGCAGATCTATACAGGTGGAGCTGGGGAGGTGGAGGGTTTCAGAGGAACTCTGAAAGCGTGCTGCGTGCTGCGAAATGCTCTAGTGAATGCTAACCAGCCACTTAAATGTAAAACAGCAAGCTTAATGGCTGCGAACATAAAACCAATCAGCTTGTGCTGAGTAGTTTAACGCTGTGAATATCATCAGTTTGCGTTAAAGGAGAAGTCTACTTCCAAAACAAAGATTCACATATAATGTACTCACCTCCTTGTCATCCAAGATGTTTATGTCTTTCTTTCTTCAGTTGTAGAGATTTATGTTCTTTGAGAAAAACATTTCTGCATTTTTCTCCACATAATGGACTGATATGGTGCCTAACTGTCTTGAGCCAGAATACACAGAGTTCACCAAGAGCAAGGCAAGACGAGCATTTGAAATTAAAAAGAAAACAATGAAATGAAAACAACCAATCTTTTCGCTAGATAAGACTCTTCTTCCTCGGCTGGGATCGTTTGAAGATGCATTTAAACTGCATTTTGGAAGTTTAAAATCGGGGCAACATATCAGTCCATTATATGGAGAAAAATGTAGAAACGTTTTCCTCAAAAAACATAAAAAACGTGAACATGTTGGATGACAAGGGGGTGAGTACATTATACATGTGAATCTTCGGTTTGGAAGTGGACTTTTCCTTTAACGACTCATCAGCGTGCACCATCTAGAGCAGGGGTGCTCAACCCTCGTCCTGGAGATTGACTTTCCTGCAGTGTTCAGCTCCAACCCTGACCAAACACACCTGAACCAGCTAATTAGGATCTCAAGGAGCACTTCATAATTACAGACAGGTGTGTTTGATCAGGGTTGGAACTAAACTCTGCAGGAAAGTCGATCTCCAGGAACAGGGTTGGGCACCCCTGATCTAGAGTTTCATAACAGAACTTGGGATCAATTCAACCAATTCATAAAAAAAAAACACTAATTTAACAAGTGACTGGCTGCATTCCAATATGCAGACTTTCCTAATATATAGGTAAAAAATGGTATGTGAAAGTGTAATTTACAAAACAGTAGACAAAAACTACCTGTAACCAATTCATACTGTACACATTCATACTACATAGAACATACATTATAACAATCATTAAGTAATTGCTTATTCAAAAGAAGTATCTACTTGGAGAGTATGCAATTTCGGACACAGCCGCTGTCTTCATATGTGAATCACTGAATCATTCACTCAACTGATTAGTTAAAGGAGACTTATTATACGCCTTCTTACAAGATGTAATATAAGTCTCAGGTGTCCCCAAAATGTGTCTGTGAAGTTTCAGTTCAAAATACCCCGCAGATCATTTATTATGTAAAGTTGAAAATGCCTATTTTGAGTGGAAGCAGAAACACTCTGTTTTCATGCACGTGTCTTTAAATGCAAACCTCAGATACTCTGCTAAAAAAAACTTCTGTTTGGTTTTGATTATCTTGTCTTTTGTGCTGAAATCTTGCATTTTAAACCATATTAGCTTAAACTTCTGATATACTTTTTCTGAGCGCACACTTCCGAAGCGAACGCACAGAAAGCGGTTGTCACATGCCGTGTGCGTACTAAACTAGGTTCTCTTGTATATCTTATTGCACTTAAACTGTCAAATACACACAAGTTTAAGTTAAAAGCACACAGGAGTTACAAAAACAGTCAGTTATGTCTGTAAAGGTAAACAGCTGGGAAAGAAATCTCGTTTATATTAGATCTGTGTGGCAGCAGCGTAATATACAGTAAATAAATCAATAAATGCACTGCTTTTTTGTCTCCTCAAAGGCTGGGACTCTAAATAGTGTTTTGTGCTTGTCTATGCAGCCAATGACAGAACAGTTAGCATGCTTTGCACAAACTTTCACCATGGCGTCAGAACTGGTACAGCGTTGTCGCTTGTGAAATCTAAATGACGTGAGTGGAGATGTGCAGATTTAGGGGCAGAAATATTATAATAAGATCCCTTTTCTGATTCACAAGGGGAGAGAAATCTGAGTGGCTCATTTACAGGCTTGCAGAGAATGGCTTACAAAAACAAAGTAACGTTTTTTACATATTCTGGGTTGGTAGATGCACCGGGAAACCGTTTATGCACATAAACATGGAAAAAGTCTGATTTTTATGACATGTTATCTTTAAAAAACTCTAATTCAAAAAACAAATCAAATGATAGTCTTTATGAGTGGATCAGTGAATCATTCACTTACTCGATTCATTCAAGAAAAAAACGTATGTGAATATATATGTGAGTGCACAAGGATTTAACGTTACATTATCGGTGTACGTGTTGATTTACATGTAGGATGATGATGTCTGTTTCTTTTATCACTTTTTAGGGCGCCAGCGGCCTGTAATCCTGTCTACATAAATATGTAGTGACATTATATATATAAAAATAATTTTATCTGGAGTTTCATGACACAGTTGCTGTGTGAGAGTGGAGTGCCGTGTGTTTTTCAACACAGTACTCACAACCTCTTTTTTCTCTTTCACTTCTCTCTGGGGAAAAACGGCTCTCCCCTGCCGTGCTAGAATCGGCCCGGCCTATGAAAAACCCGAGTCATGATGACTGTGGGAGGTCTTTTATACAGCTGGAAGCGATGAGAATATTGTGTTTGATGTTGCTTCGCAATAACATACCCATTTGAAGCACGTTAGATGCATCTCTCCATCAGATCTGATGGGTACAGAGAGGTATAAAAACACAGAGGATAAAACGAGGGAACTGAGAAGCGATATCAGGAAGACTGCACACACTCTACGTCCTCTATGTTCTCTCCATTAAGTGTGTTCAACTGTAATGAGAAAACACACAAATATGCAAAAATACATTTCAGAAACCAGTTCCCCTAGGACAATTGTATTGTTCATAACTTAACTCACAGTTACAGAGTGCTTCATTTAGATACCAACTTTGTCTGAGATGTTTCTCCTGAAATTCATGAGGGGAAATAAAAATAGAATTCTTCAAGTAGGGGAACTTATCCTCTGTTCCCCTATGTTTTTAAAGGAAAAAATCATAAGTGTCTAGTTTTAAAGGATTGTCACTCTTTAATTGTTTGAAAATAGGCCAGAATATTACTATTTTGTGCTTGTCTCCCATCAGGGCGTTTAACTTTCCTCTTTATAGAGAATTAAAAAGTACTTTAGAAACCAAGAAGATCCCTCTTGCACTTTACCTCAGAACCTAAACTCATCCTAAAATGAATTTTGTATCCGTAATTTCTTTATCAAATAATCACTGCTCTCAATACTGTTGTCATCACCATCACCATCACAAAAGAGGCACAATTTGAAGATCACAAATGTCATTCATTTATTTTACATGCTGATCTGAGAGTGGTTTATTAGATGTCACTGCCATGTCAATGCCAGACTGGTATTTATACATAAAATCTAAATTTAAATGAATTATCTGTCACATGATGTTTTTGACATGCTGTGATTTCTTCTGACACTACATGAGGAGACGTATGAGATTACAAGGTCGTTTTCTACAGTAAAAGGAGAAACATCCTCTTTTCTTTCATCTGCACATGATAGTTTGACTTTAATTATCTCTACTAATATCACACACAGCACTAAATTCAGCTTCTATTAAATGAGTCCTAATAATACGGTCATTTATATCTATCAAGTTAATTAAGCCTGACTGCATAAAACTGATGTGGAGTTGATATAGACATACACACACCGCTGGTCTGTCCTGAAGGAGGGGGTATACGATTCTTAAAGGTCAGAGCTTAAAAGCCAAGTGTAATGTGTCCTCCTGACCCTGAAGTAGTCAGTTAGTGAATGAGAGTGGATGAATGGAGGGGCGTAGGTCTTTATGGCTTGGTTAGATCAATACTGTCTTTTTTACCTCACTACTCTTGTTTGACCAGCCTGAGTTCCTTTTCACTTGTTTATCTTATCTGTTTCATCAGTCTCTTCTGTCACCTCAGTATTTATTCTCTGGTTGTTGTTAGTGATCACCTCCATTAAGTCCTCTCGGTTGTTGTCGTTCTTTTCTCTGGACAGCTGTCCTTGGCTTACTGGAAGGAGGTGTGGGACAAGGAAAAGAGAGTGAGAAATGACCCCCAACCACAAAATGTTTGTTCATTCATTCATTTATTCATTCATTCATTCATTCATTCATTCATTCATTCAATCAATCACTCACCCACCCACTCACTCACTCACAGCTTGACCTCAATAATACTGTGATATTAAAATCACAAATGTATAATTGCCCCAGATGACCTACAATTAGAAAATTATTTTATTTTAATGTTTTTTTTATGAAATAGTTTTTACTGTACAAAAGCTCGAAAAATATGTACCACAATGAAAAATGTGCATGAATGTCCCAGAATGGGAGATTCAAGAAAAACATTAATAAATAAAATAGAATAACATAAAATAAAAAATAATAAAATAAAATGAATGAAATAGCTGGACACTGCGTAAATTTTATTTTATTTTTCTTTCTTTTTTTTAACTTTTTAATTTTTTTATTATTTTTTTAGTACCACACTTAAAATGTATATGAATGTCCCAGGGTAGGAGACAAAACAAAAGGTTTTACATTGTTCAACACTGTATTTTGTATTGTTTTGCATTGTATAAGTAAATGAATGAATGAAATATGTGCACATTGTATGAATTTTTTATTTTATTTTATTTTATTTTAATAGTTTTTATAAAATAGCTTTTACTGTACAAAAGCTCCATAAATATTTACCACACTGAAAAATGTACATGAATGTCCCAGATAATAAATAATTAAAAAAAAAAAAAATAAAATTAAATTCAATAGAATGAATGAATGAATAAAAATAGAAATAATAAAATTAAATAATAATAAAATTAAATAAAAGAAGAAAGAAATAGCTGCACATTGCATGAATTTAATTTAATTTAATTTAATTTAATTTAATTTTATTTTATTTTATTTTATTTTATTTTATTTTATTTTATTTTATTTTATTTTATTTTTCGTACCACATTTAAAATGTATATACATGTCCCAGAGTGGGAGACAAAACAAAACAAAAAAGGTTTTACATTTGTTTGACCTTGTATTTTGTATTGTTTTGCATAAATAAATTAATAAACAGGATCTGCACATTGTATGCATTTTATTTTATTTTATTTTAATAGTTTTTATAAAAATAGCATTTGCTGTACAATAGCTAAATAAAAATTAAATTAAATTAAATAATGAATGAATGAATGAATGAATAAAATAAATAAATAAAAATATAAATAGTAAAATTAAATTAAAAGAAAGAAGTAACGCATTGTTAGATTTTATTTTTATTTTATTTTATTTTATTTTATTTTATTTTTAGCTGTACACTTTTAAAATATATATGAATATATACGAATGTGGGAGATTCAAGTGAAAATGGTAATTGACCAAAACAAAATAAAAAAGGTTGTATATTGTTTGACATTATATTGTTTTGAATTGTATAATAATAATAATAATAATAATAATAATAAATTTAAAAAATAATAAAATTAAATAAAAAAAGAAATAGTTGCACATTAATTTTTTATGTTATTTTATTTTATTGTATTTTATATATTTTTAGTATTTATTTTTATATTTTTTAGTACCACCACACTGTATTTTTTTTTTTAAGCATACAAAAAATGTGAATGTATGAATTTGAATGTTTTGCAGCACTAAGCATATTCACATTAATTGTGTGGAAGCATAAATCCAGAGTCTTTGTCCCAGATGTCATATGCTCTTTTCTCCTGCCTCAGTGTCTTGTGAAGGCATCTGCATTTAACCCTCTTCAGAGGCTTATTATTCTATTATAATCCGCTGTTTTGCCCTAACAACGCTCTGACACCCCTGAGGCTGTGAATGTAAATGTGAGCGTGTGTGTGTGAAACGAAGGGGTGCAGCCCAGGCCCCCACACACAATGCTCCATATGGAGACCCGATGGAGAGGAGGGAAAAGAAAGACGCAGATGACCAGAGAGTGACACACTCAATGATTCACACAGGGAGCAGCTCCTCAAGGCATGCTATTTTGTGGCGAAGAGGTCTGCTCCGAGATGAAGAAGGCCTGGAATGAGCCCAAACACACAGACACACACACTACTAATAATCCACAGCCTGCTTTTCACTGATAGTGTTTGAAGAGACCTATTACAAAGACACACTCTTCTGCAGGCCGCCGGGCAGCAGTCCTGGCACCGCTCCACCTGTGTGTCTGCATGCCGGGCTCTGAGCTCCAGTCGGGGAGGGAAAGAGGGAGGGTTATAAGACAGCTGCCCCCTCTGCCAGGGCCAGCCTCTTCCTACCGGGTGTCAGTCATGGCAACATCCCTCGCTCACTTTCATTCTGAGCTTCTCCACGTGGCGCATTCACTCTTCAGCATACACGTCACCTAGAGTTATCACCAAGGCAACTGTGGTGTAGTGCACGAGCCTCATTGAGCTGGTTTGTTCTGTGCACGGCCCACGCCCTGAGCCCACACTCAATGCTCACCACAATCAATCAGCCTGTGAGTTTTAGCTCTCACAGTACACTCATAGTTCAGCACAGCTGCAGATTCGGACCATCAGGATCAGCAGAATAGTGTGTGCACTACAGTGATGCCCATTCAGGGTTGAATGAACAACTGAGACTCTATAGAAAGATATTTACCCAGATGTGTTTAATTCTTCCTTCTGTTTGAGTTTTCTAGGCCATGTCATGTGACTGAAAAATTACATCCTGATTGGCTGATGATATCAGAAGCGTGATGTCAAAGGAAAATATAAGAACATTTCATGCTATTAAGAGCCCTTCTGCTATAATACAATAAAATATTTGTGATACTATATAGGGTACAACAGGGCTAAAGGCACAAAATGTGCTTTTCACTGTGTCCAAATGTTTGTAGTGAACATTTATTGAGTAACAGATTTTGTGTGAAAATAAATCATGCATGTTGTTTATTTTGTTAAAAAATCTTATCAAGGTATGAGGTGGCAAGGGGGGGTATTGTATTGATACAGATACTTAAAATGATGTCTAAGTTAATACTTGTTCAAAAAAGGTTGTACTATTTTCTGCTTATTTTGAAAAATAAAATAATTAGGTTAAAAAAATGTTTTTCAAAAAATGTACTGTCATTACAAAATGCTAATATAGAAACAATATTTTATAATACAAAAATAAAATCATTTTAAAAAGTAAAGATTCTGAAAGTATTAAAGGAGATCCCATAATAATTTAATATAGATTTACAGTAGTAACAACAAATGATATTTTTTATTATATGATAAGATTAATATCATGTTTTAAATATGATGGTTTCATTCTGAACATGGTGATTATCTCTAAGATGAACACCCAACATAATATATGATATTCACCATCTGAATCTAACCATGTCATGTCAACAAATGGAAAAGTCAGCCATCTATTAATTATCATGTTAATTGTTGTGTTTTTTTGCCCCAACAGCAGAGGTGTTTTTTACCCCAAATACCATAATTTTACATATTCTTTCGTTATTTAAAATATTTTCGTTATTTAAATATTCAACAATTTTGGCGATTCTCATTTGCTACTTAAAACTACAACATTTAAAAAAAACCCATCAAATATTAGATCAAGTAAGCACAGAATCAACTTTGCGCTGCTGCCTGCGATCGCGTCAAGCATCAGCCAAATTTGCACGTGCATTTTAAAAAGCGGATGTTTTAGAAAGTGCTACACCACATTTTTCTGCCATCCAGTGGTTTAGAGAAAAATAGTATCAAAGGCGGTTTTTACCTCAGGTGGCTTTAGCCCTGTTGTATCCTATTTGTTATTCCTACAAATAGTAGGGTTTGGTAAAAAAAAATTTTTTGATTTCTCATATTTAATAGATTCTCATTTTTACAAAACGATATTGATTCTTAAATCCCATTAATTGATTAGTCTAGCCTGTTTTATGTAAATAAAGGGAACACTGTAGCGCTTCTCCCATCCATTAAATCACGAAAAGCTTTTTTACTTTTGATATAAAACAAAGTCTCAGATTTAAAATTCTGTCCATTTTATTACAATATTTAAACAATAAATACCGTTGTGTAAAAATGGCACTATTTAAAATGGCATGATAGATCGCTGTAGCGCCTCAGTTCAAGGGAAGACGGCAGACGTGAACTGATCTTCCCCTCTGCTTTGACACCGTTTCAGCACGAAATAAACATGGCAAAATCCGTATCCTGCCTCAAGTAATCACTCAATCAATGTTTCAGCCGCGGAAGGAGGTCAGTGTAACAGCTTGCGAACAATGTGTCACGTAACGTCGCATTTACCTCAGAAAAAAACACATTCGGTGACCATAAACTCCATAAGCAGTATGTAACATATTCAATATAATTTAACCCTTCTTTAGTATTTATATTTGAATAAATCTGTCAATTTGTTTTTGAATTTTTTTAAAAATTTAAATGTTTATATGTCAAAAAAACCCGAATTGGAGTAGAAATATAATTGTTATTGTAAAGTTAAAACTTCACTGAGTGTACACCTAATTTAAATGTTCGTATACAAATTAGTTAATTATAACCTTAAGTATTATAGTCATGTAACAGTGACTCTAATATATTTTATAGCTTTAGTTGACAGTTTTTTCTAGAGAAATTTTCCATGTACTCTACCTGATATCCAAAATAATCAATACTGAATCGAATCGGAAGCTTGTGAGTGAAAACTGAATCAAATTGTGAAATTTGTGTCAAAACACAGCCCTAATTTAAAATTCAAATACACTACCAGTCAAAACTTTTTGAACAGTAAGATTTTTAACATTTTTAAAGGATTCTCTTCTGCTCACCAAGCCTGCATTTATTTGATCCAAAGTACAGCAAAAGCAGTAATATTGTGAAATATTTTTACTATTTAAAATAACTGCTTTCTATGTGAATATATTTTAAAATGTAATTTATTCCTGTGATTAAATCTACATTTTCAGCATCATTACTAATGATGTAATGATGCTAAAAAAATCAGCTTTGAAATCACAGGAATAAATTAAATTTTAAAATGTATTCAAATAGAAAAAAATTGTTTTGAAAACTGGAGTAATGATGCTGAAAATTCAGCTTTCCCACAAATAAATTACATTTTAAAATATATTCAAATTTAAAAAAAATATAAAAAATAAAAAATTACTGTATTTTTGATCAAATAAATGCATGAAGCATGAAGACACACCACTTCAGTGACAGCAGTACTTATCAAATTTCATGCTGACCCAATTTTTAATTTATTTGTACAGTAATTATGTATCCCAAGACTTATATTTCAGGTAGGCTATACTACAAAGACAGTTCATGTTTTAATCTGTTTATCTCTCCATTTATTTACCTAGTTTACCTTATTTATTTGTATTATGTACTTGCTTGCTTGCACATCCTGTTTATTTGATCAAGAAATGTCATGCTTGATTTCATCCTAATAAACTCAATAAGCACATAAACTAACATTAATAAACTGATCTTTAGCTCCCTCTAGTGTTCAGTCTCCGAAATATCATCTTTCTCTGCTCCCGTTTTTGATCATGAGCCAAAAAATACATTTGTGCTAACATATGGGTGAACCAACCATAGACAAATATGCCCATGTTGAGTAATTTCATATGTGCTCTTTATAGCTTCTGTATTACTGAGATATTTTAGTCAGACGAGGTATGAAGTGTGGTTCATACAGGCTCGTGCCACTGGATGGCAGTCTATTCAAATCATCTCATTTGATTTGCCCTCAGAGTAAGTGACTTAAACATATCAAGCATGTAAAAGGCAAAAATTAAGCATGAAAATCGAATGTTTGCTGTGCATTCTCATACAGCAGAGCCAGCTAAATCTGTGTTGTTGAGTGTTCATGTATTTGTTTCATGTCGTTAATATATATACGAGTGTGTGTGTGCATGTGTTGCATGTTTGCCCACAGGCTTCTGTGTCATGCTTAATGAAGCCACATAGCGAGTATTCTGTTGCTATGGCAACCCTCAGTCACTAAGGCCAAAGTGTTTTCGTGGAGCCACGGGTGGAGAGACAGCCACTCCATCACTCAGAAGGCAGACACAGTCTATCATCTCCAAACATGATAATGATGATGATGATGTAATCATCATGGGCAGAATATCACTGTCCTACAGTGCTCATGCAGAGCTGATCTGACACATAAGCACACGCATGAAAACACAGTAAAAGTGGAATCGGTGGAGCAGAAACACACAGGTGTGACTATGCTTCAACACCTCACATTTGTGTTACGCCCACTTGGAGAAATGCCAGTCGTAGGACAGGAGATGGTTTAGAGGACACACACAACTGTCCCTCTGCCTTTCTCATTTTTATTTTTATCGCCACATATTTATTTTTGCATTTAGATTTCATCGCGGGTGTGTTTTGCCATATTGCTTCAGCAGAACTGACTTTCAGCTTCCCAGGAATATTTTAGGCCACTGGTACATTGTAGTGCCAGTTTTCATTGGAATAGAGATATGATCTTAGAAATCCTGTTCCCAAACCTGTTCCTTTGGTTGTTAAATTGATTGTAGTGCATCATTAAACTTTAATTGGGTGTTTCAAAAAGTAATTGGGTGTCTTATGTATTACATTTTTGTATATCTTGATATATATGTACGATAATTGAGTGTAAATATTTGATCTTCTAAATTTAGTGTAAATATTTGTTTAAACTAGAGTGGTTATAGTTGCAGTGTTTGTTCACTGTCTCTCACTGTTACTTTATCCCACAGTATCTAAAAGTGTGTCCTTCCTAAATACATTATAATTATATGTGCTTATTTAATTTGTTTTAAGTGCTACTTTTTTATTTTTGGCATTTTGGTTTTGTAGTAGTTTTACCAGTCTACTCTGTTAAAAAATAAAAAATAAATCAATACAATACAATACAATAAAAATACAGGAATGGAAAATGTAGTCTGCTAGTAAGTTTCTGCCAGGACTTTACCTATTAAAGGAGAAGTCCACTTCCAGAACAACAATTCACAAATAATTTACCCCCCTTGTCATCCACGATGTTCATGTCTTTCTGTCTTAAGTCGTGTTTTTGAAGAAAGCATTTCAGGATTTTTCTCCATATAATGGACTTCATTGGTGCCCCGATTTTGAAATTCCAAAATGTAGTTTAAATGCGGCTTCAAACGATCCCAAACTTCAAACTTGATTCGAAGATGTGATTCGCAGTAGTGATGGGAAGTTCGGATCATTTTACCGAATCTGACCTTTGAGTCTCGTTCAGCAAAATGAACGAATGTTTTTTCGAGTCATTTCGTTCATTTTAGCTAAATCAGCATCACGTAACAGCCCCATTAGATGAACGAACGAGTTGAAAACCCCAAAGACTCGAAACAGGTAAACTAATTCCAGTACAGAACCTAATAAGATGTTATGCATGCACAACTGAGCGAATCACACACTGAGACGACTTGTTTCTTCCTGAGTCTCATTTAAGATAAGTTCAAAATGAATGAATCATTCAAGAACGACCTGTGGATGCTTATTCAAGAGCCTGTGCTACACGAGCTTTTGTGCTTAAAAAGAATACAAAAAATGACCAGTCGTTTTGCTAGATAAGACCCTTCTTCCTCGGCTGGGATCGTTTAGAGCCTTTTGATGCTGCATTTAAACTGCATTTTGGAAGTTCAAAATCGGGGCACCAGTGAAGTCCATTATATGGAGAAAAATCCTGAAATTCTTTCCTCAAAAACCATAATTTCTTTTCGACTGAAGACAGAAAGACATGAACATCTTGGATGACAAGGGGGTGAGTAAATTATTTGTAAATTGTTGTTCTGGAAGTGGACTTCTCCTTTAATCATCAGAGCAGCGCTAATAACTAAATAATTAGTGTGTGTGCAAACTGTATGTGTGTGTGTGTGTGTCTGTAAAGGAGAGAGTGTAGGAGAAATTGAGTATGTGCTTTCCGTACATAATAAGGAATTTTTTCAGGAAACAAGATATTTCGCCCTCCAAAGGGCACTTTGGAGTGAAAACAATCATGGCCGCCATATTGAAGGGTCGTTCCAAACCAAACTGCTCTAAACTGGCCACTTCAAAGGGCCCTTCGGAATGAAGGAATTCGAAGGGTACAACTGTTGGACACTTCGGGCCCCCATGATTCTTTGCGCTGATTCTTTCCATGATGACGGTGCCTCCGTGTGGTCAGGGGATGATGATGCAGAAGGGCACTTCAACCCTTCGAAGCTCTCACTCTGGAGGGTAAACCCTTTGAAGGGATTAGGGCACAGGGATGAGCCCTTCCAATAGAACGTAGGGTTAGTCATGGGAAGAACTTGTTGTGTTGTTGGATGTAATGTCCTTTCTTTTTATTGTTTTCCGACCTGAAAACACAATGAAGGGAGTCATGATGTGTCCGATGTAGCCAAGCGGATTGGTTGCGCGCCGCTACTAACGCCTGGAGGAGAGCAGAGCACTATTATCATCAGTTATTAAAAGAGAAGGCATTATTGGTTTCAGTTTTGTCACATACTAACATACAAAGTAATATTGTTTGTGTGCACTGTATAACAAGGCATGATAAGGTTGCGTGATTGTTTTGTACACAATATTAAACATTCCTGAAACTTCCACCATCACAATGATATGAATAATATAAAAAAAAAATAAACTAATCAGTTACACTTGCACAATTACATTTGCAGAAAGCACATACTTTGTGGTCATATGGTCAAATGAGCCTAAAATGCAAAATAATAAGCCTGATTAGGGATAGAAAAGTATAAAATTTGTAAAGGTGCACTCACAGTTGTAAAAATGAGAAAATAACATTAAATACAGTTTTATTTATCATATGTCCTCATATTTTATTTATTTTTTTAATGTGTTTTTGTAAAGTCATAGTCATATTTGAAAAAATTTGAATAGACGTCACAGTGACGTCACTTGCAGCCGTGCGTGCATAGTGGTTGCAGAAAAACACTGGTAGCAAGTGGATGTAAACGGGTAAAATCCATGGAATAAGAGAAAAATATTTCTGTGCCTTTTGATGTCAAAATCGGAATGCAAATAATTTTTTATACAATACTGTAGTCAAAGATGCCATATGAAGCTAAACGCACATGTTTAAACAGACAGGCTATGAATAAAATCTGCTATGATTACTCTACTTTTAAAGCATAAACTTAATTTAAAAAATAAGTTACATAATATTCACATATGATGTTCATAGGGGATGTATTGTATTAGCCCTACAGTTACAGCATGAAATATTTAAATATTTAAACCTATTACTGTTAACATTTTTACATAACATTTTGTTTATTTTATCTCACAATTCTGACTTTTTTTCCTCACAAATGCAAGTTTATATCTCCTAATTTGGACTTTATAACTCCGATGGGTCATCGGATGCTAAGTTCACTTTTACATGTTGTTTGAACATTAATGTGTGTTGGCAGTGTATGTACAAATCTACCCTATAATGATAAAAATCCATGCAGCGGTTTTTAATTAATCTGTAAAAATAATATCCCCTTTTTCAAATCAAGCCATTCTCAGATGCCTGTCGGTGTGGCATCACACCCACAGAGGCCGCTCCCACGATAGTTGATTGACATGAGCATCTTACCTCAGATCAGTTGTAACAGTCAGACCTCCATGTTTTGATGCCGGAGCAGGGATGTAAGTTAGACAAGAACTGAGCGATTGAGGTGTTGTGTTGCTGGATGCAATAATAAACTTAGTGGTCATCATTTACTCCTGACATCTGAGCTGCTGAAGATGCAGTGGATTACATTTGTTTGTGAAGGGAATGCGCCTCCCTATCTACATATATCCGTATTTGTTCACGTGAATTATTCGTGATCCAGCTTCACTTACAGCAGAAGTGAGTATAAGGGTTTTTTATGAATCTTTGTGATCGCCTAATAATGTGCTAGTTAGCAAGTTTAGCAGCTAAACGCAGGTAAATGCGGCTAAAGTAAACAGGTTCGTCACTCCACAGAGAGAAGAGAGGGGTGGGGCGAGCAGAGCTCATTTGCATTTAAAGCAGCCTCGACCAGAATGGGATGATTTCTGCAGAGCTGATTTTTAAAAAGGGTGTTGTTTTACACTACCATTTTAGTATAAGTATATTATAGACTTTTCATTAAGACCCTAAAGAATCATATCAACTTATCAAAAATGGGCATCCGATGACCCCTTTAACAAAACTAGTGAGTTTGTTCATTCCGAGGGAAAAAAGCCAGAAGTGTGGGATATAAACTCTGAGCTGAGGGCAAAAGAGAATGACGAGTTGTTTTTCCTCTAGATTTGTGGGATATAATCTCGGAATTGTGAAAATTAAGTCAGAATTTTAAAATATAAAATCAAGTTTACCTTTTTTTATTCTTTTATTCCATGGCTCCATAGACTGCCACTTAAACCACCCACAAAAAAGCTTCATCCCTGTTTCGGATCTGTAAGACTATCCCACTATCTAACGTTGATTTCGTTGAATAACAGTGCTTAACATCGCTGGGTGACAAGCTCTTGTAATATGCGAATAACATTTTGAAAATTACATCTGATCAATATAATCTGTACTCTTTTTAAATCTAAGTATTTTGTACCGTATCCTTATAATTCTCTAGCCGTAAAGGCTATCTCTCCCAGGTTTTCTGCAACCATGCTGCGTGCGCATCCCGAATGTTTACAAACAGATAATTCGTCTATAAACTCAGATATTCAGTTAACATATATACTCATAAGTTTTCACACACCAAAGTTTCTGTTTGTTAAAAATGTTAGAATTCATTAAAAGCTCCCTGTGCATGTTTTTTTTCTTTTGTCTATTTGACAGTCTTTGTGTGATGTGTGCAGTCTGCAGTGTAGATGTCGAGGGCAGTGTGTGTGTGTGTTGTTGAGAATCATGCATTGTTCACTCAAGTGTAACTGGTGATTCTGGTTGATTTGGGCTCTTTTCCTCCTCCTCTACACATCATCAATCACTCCAACCCTCTAAAACACACACACACACATACACTTGACCATTCAGTCTATAAATAGGACTAGTGAGAATCAGTAATACAGGACATTTCTCTTCCTCCCTCCCATCTGTCTTTTCAGGTCTCTTTTTCCCCATTTTTCTCTTTTCTTCCTCACCCTCTTCTTTTTCATGTCTGTCTGTTTCTATTTTTTACCGCTTTCCCTTCATCCCTCTATACTCCCACCCCCACGGTTTGTCGATCAATAGCTGAGTATTATTGATCCGGATATCGGATAAAAATTCTCTCATGTGGATGGTCCCGGTCACATCACAGCTTTGTGAAGTGGGGTCATAACTACAGCGTGTAACCCTGACAACTCAACCACAATGTTCTCTTTGCTCAGCCGCAGACAAAAAGTCCAAACGTGGTTTCCAAAAAACAAAGAAATACACATTTGAAGAGCATTATTGAGTGTCGTTCACTTCAGAAGTGCTGGTGAATGTGTTTCCAAGCCTACATTCCTCTAAAAGAGGAGAGCATGATGCTTGGGTAATTAATGGATGTTGAGTCACATCCTCAGGAAGGCTTGTGCGTCTGGATGCGTCGTGACATCCGCTCGGCACATCACATATCCCACATATTCCCCTCGACGTAAGATGCACTTCACATCGATCGCTGTACGGGCTGGTCTTTAAAGGTTAAGCATGGGAGAAGGGTGAGAAGATGGGAGCTCTTCTTGAGATTAGAGTTGTTGTGTTCTTCCATCATTTGGATCTGCAGTGCACTTAACCTCAGTATCTGTAATTAGTCTTCTGGAAGTCCCTGTGGATAAAAGTCTGTTCAAAAACAAGGTGGTGAAGTAACCATCAGGATAGTGATAAAGGGAGATGCTGTGTTTCACTGGATATATAAACAACAATGAAAATTACTGTTATGTGTTGTGTTGTCTCAGCAAGTAACAATGTATAATTGAGGACGGAGTATAGAAACACAGTATCTTTGATTTCTTTTTTTTTTTTTTTTTTTGTATGAACTAATAATTTTTATTATATATGCCTTTCATATTATACCATTCAAAAGTTTTGGGACAGTGCAATTTTTTAATGTTTTAAAAGACTGTTTTGCTCACCCAGACTGCATTTATTTGATCAAAAATACAGCAAAAATAGTAATATTGTGAAATATTATTTCAATTTAAAATAGCTCTTTTCTATTTGCATATATTTTAAAATGTAATTTATACCAGTGATGCAAAGCCGAATTTTCAGCATCATTACTTCAGTCTTCAGTGTCTCATGATCCTTCAGAAATTATTGTAATATTTGGTTCTCAAGAAACATTTATTATTATTATCAATGTTAAAAACAGTTGTGCTTCTTATTTTGACTGATTGATTGATTGATTGAACAGTCCTTCTTTCCTCAGGATAATTTTAAAAGAACAGCATTTATTTGAAACAGTTTTTTTTTTGGTAGCTTTTGATTAATTTACATAATTCTTTGCATTTCTTGACCAAAAAAAAAACAAACAAACAAACAAACACACACACACACAACTTACTAACCCTATACTTTTTAATGCTGTTGGAAATATATTTTAAAAATCTGTTTTACAGAAATGTAATTAAAAAAAAAAATAATAATAAATTACACTCTGAAAAAAATAAAAAAAAAACTCTAGAAACATTGTGAAAAAAAAAAATGTAATAAAATATAATAAGTTAATTGTAATAAAAATATCCCAAATTGAAATAAGACCCAAGGTTTGAAAAATACAAGTTCTTATGTTGTTGGGTTTTTTTTTTTTGGATAAAATATAATGTATTATTTCTATTATTTATTTATTTATTTATTTATTTGATTAATTTGATCAATTAACTGCATCCTTGTAATAAAAGTATTAATTAAAAAATAAAATAATAATAATCTTTCAGGCCCTATACTTTTTAATGCTATTGGAAATATAATTTTATTAAAAAAAAAAAATTAAAAAAAATAATAATAATAATAGTAATAATAATAACAATAAACTAATTAAACATTGTTTAAACACTAGAAACATTGTGGTAATGAAAATGTAAAGGAAAATTGTCAAAATAAAAGAAAGAAAAAAAGAAAATGTTGTTAATTGTAATAAAAAATATCCCAAATTGAAAAAATGTTCAAAGGTATGCAAAATATAACTTCTTATGGTTTATTTTGTTGATTTTGGGATCAAATGTAATGTAATTTTTATTTATTTATTTATTTATTTATTTTTTTTATTAAATTTATTTATTTATTTATTTACCTGTGCTACTTTTTTAATAATTTGATGAACAGAAAGTTCAAAAGAAGAAAAAAAGATAGAAAAACATTTATTTAAAACAGATTTTTTTTTGGTCACTTTTGATCAATTTACTGCATCCTTGTATTAAAAGTATTAATTTCTTGACAAATTTTTTTATTTTTTAATATTGTTGAAAATATATTTTCTAAAAAACATAATGATGATGATGATAAAAAAAACAGTAAAAATACTGTGTTGCAGAATTAAAAAAAAATAATAATAAATTAGGAGAAAATGTAAAAAACTACAAACATTGTGGTAAAGGGAACGTAAAAAATGTGAACGTGAAACATGAAACATAACTTACTAACCCTATACTTTTTAATGTTGTTGGAAATATATAAAAAAAAATCTGTTTTACAGAAATGTAATTTTTAAAAATAATAATAATAAATTACACTCTGTGAAAAAAAAAAAAAAAAAACACTAGAAACATTGTGGTAAAGATAATCTAAATGGAAATTATCCAAAAAAAATTAATAAAATATAATAAGTTAATTGTAATAAAAATATCCCAAATTGAAAAAAGTCCCAAGGTATGCAAAATATAATTTTGTTGATTTTGGGATAAAATATAATTTTTTGTCATTTTTTGTTTTCTATTATCATTGTTGTTGTAGTTGTTACTTTGATTTTTGGAGTAATACAACACAGACATGTCTGTGTGAAACAAGCCTATAGGGCTTCATAAAAACAAACAAGAACAGTAACACAAGTGCTGGCTAAAAAATTGTCCTAATTTTTTATCATCAATGCTCATTTCCTTTCATAATCCTACATTTCGTACTCATTTGTCCACATTACCATCAATACTGTACTCCTTACACCACCCCTGACACCCGCACACACAAACACTGTTGTGTGGGACACCTGTGTGTTGTTGGCCGCCTGAGGGGCTTTGATACACGCTGGGCTTTAATCTCCACACTGGGCTCTTGTGCCTTTGAAGTGCTAATCTGAGGCACCTTCCCTTCCTCCTCACAACATGGACACACATCCACGGTCAGCCTGTGGTCAGGCCTGGCCCGAGCCAGCTGGCCTGTGTGCAAACCCACATACATGCACACAAATACAGAAACACACACCTGTTATTGGAGCAATGATGAAAACACCTGTAGCGCCTCTAGAGGGATGCCGGATCCCCTCCTGTGGTTTATTTTGTTTCTGTTATTACTTAGAAAGTAGCATGGTGATACTATGATTTTTGGACATGTACCAAGGTAATGTGTCTTCTTTTAAATACAAAAAAATACACACGCGTACACTTCATAGTGTTTTTGTCCAGAAAGAACAGGAATAAGAAATATTTTACTTTAGTAACAGCAAATGTGAGGTCAGGAAAGATCAGATGCTTAATAGAGCCAGCATGGGAAAATAAGAGAGAGGCGTGGGAATGAGAGTGAGAGAGGCTATTTATAGTAACATGTATATGATAAAAACAGAAAAAGTAGACGTTTAATAGATAGATGACTCTCTGTTTGTTTTGTTCTTTCTCTCTTTCCATCCCTCCCTCTTTATTCTCACCAGCCTCTCTGCAGATGAAAGAAGAGGAGGAACCTGCAAGGTGGTTGTCACAGGCCTTTTCTTTGCCCTGGAGGACCTGTGCGGTTGCTATAGAAACTAGGTCAGGGCTGCCGCATCCAGGGAGGCAGAATGTGTGAGTGTGTGACAGGTGTATGAAGAGGTGCTGAGAAAAGGAGGGGTCGAGGTAAAACGGAAGGAAGACTGACAAGGATGTTGAGATGAAAAAGCAGGTTCCTGTACCGTCACTTAGCTCAACTCAGCCTGTGTGTTTAAAGGAGTAGTTCACTTCCAGAACAAAGATTTACAGAAAATGTAGTCACCCCCTTGTCATCCAAGATGTTCATGTCTTTCTTTCTTCAGTTGTAAAGAAATTGTTTTGGATTTTTTTCCATTTATAGTGGACTTCAATGGTGCCCCGAGTTTGAACTTCCAAAATGTAGTTTAGTAAAATGTAGAAGCGCATGTAGAATGTAGAATGTAGAAGTCTTATCTAGCGAAACGATCGGTTATTTTCATAAAAATAGTAAAATTTATATACTTTTTCATGTCATACGCTCGTCTTGTCTTGCTCTGCCTTAACTTTTTTCCAGTTCATGACAGTTAGGGTATGTCGAAAAACTCCCATCTCATGTTCTCCCTCAACTTCGAAATCGTCCTATATCGCTGTTTTACCTTTTTTGTTAAAGGTGTTTGATCTGCTTTGCATGTTCACTTTGCAAAGACTGGGTCGGTACTTCTGCAGTGATGTAGGATGATTTTGAAATGATTTTTGAAGTTGAGGGAGAAAATACGATTGGAGTTTTTTGACATACCCTAACTGTTTTGAGCCAGAATACACAGTGTTCAGGGAGAGAAAGACAAGACGAGCGTTTAAAAAGTATTTCAGTTGTGTTTTTTTAAAAATAACATTCCTCCTCGGCTGGGATCGTTTACAACCTCATTTGGGATTGTATGAAGCTGCATTTAAACTGCATTTTGGTTCAAACTTGGGGCACCATATCAGTCCATTATATGGAGAAAAATTCTGAAATGTTTTCCTCAAAAAACATAATTTCTTTACGACTGAAGAAAGAAATACATAAACATCTTGGATGACAAGGGGGTGAGTACATTATTTGTAAATTTATGTTCTGGAAGTGGACTTCTCCTGTAAATTAAATCCCACAACCTGCAAACTAAATGTCCAAATTGTTCTGAATAGACAGCAAAGCAACTGACACATTCAGGGCCCAGAAAGGTAGTAAGGACATTATTAAAAAAGTCCATGTGACATTATTGGTTAAACTTTAATTTTAAAACAAGACTTTACATACGTTCACAAGAGTACCACAACGCATGTGTGAAGAAGTTGCGCGATATACAGAAAACAATCTTCGTAAACACAAAAAAGCTGAATCACTGATGTCACATGGACTATTCTACCTTTCAGGGTCTTGAACATGTCAGTTACTTTTGGATTTCATCAAAAATACCTTAACTTGTGTTCGGAAGATGAATGAAGGCCTTACAGGTTTGGAATGATGTGAGGGTGAATAATTAATGACAGAATTTTCGTTTTTCGATGTACTATTCCTTTTAAAAATCTGTAGTCCAACAGCGCTGGTGATTTTCCACTTGTCTGTTTTTGCACGTTTCAGACAGACTGTCAGTTTGTGCATTAGTGATAAGGATTTTTTTTAATTTTTCCTCTTTTGTCATTTATAAGTGAATCATTCGATTGTTTATTTCACTGTAACACTCACAAGTGTTTGTGAGTGAGTCATTGAATGACTTTGAATGACTGAATGTCATTGAATGACTCACTTAACTCTTTTGTTTAAAAATACTGATTCATTAAAGGGCACCCCCAGGTATTAAGACTTCTATGGCTTAATATAATGGAAATTATATCACTTACTAAAATATGTAGTAGAAAACCCATGAAAGATTTATGTTAGTGAAAAATTCACATTTTTGTATATATTTTGGACTGTGTGTGCGCCATTATTTTGATGATGTGAAATGGTTGCACTAGGTAAGTTACTACTGCCACACTCTACAAAAATGCAGGGTTAAAAACAACACAACTTGGGTTACTTGGCAACCCAGCGCTGGGTAAATATTGGACAGAACACATGTTGGGTTATTTTGACCCAGCTGGTTAAGGTGGAGAAATGTTTTACCCAACATGCTGCGTTGTTTTATTTAAGTCAGCTATTGTTTAAAAATGATTATATTGCTGGCTTAAAATGGGCTGGAAATTTAAAAAACACACTCAGAATTATAGAGGCAACAGCAATAATCAAAAGATGAACATTTATTAAGCAAGAACACCCATGGACAAAATATAGAACAAAATGAATTTATTTGGGTAAATACAGCATAGTTTACAATATTTCATATTAACATTATAATAACATAACATAATAACAACTTTGGTTAAAATATCTTAGTGGCAGTGTAAAAAGCACTCTTTTTACCTTGTAAAAATCAGCCCAGTTCAGAGTGAGCCATTCTGTTGCATTTTCCTTTAAATGCTAATGAGCTCTGATCACATTTATCCACGTTTAGCCGCAAAACTTGCTAACTACCTTATTATTAAGAAAGGCGATTTGCAAAGATGCTTATACTCACTTCTGCTGTAGGTGAAGCTGCATCATGAATAATTTGCGTGAACATAGCCACATTTATGTAGATCGCCGGGCACATTTCCTTCTAAAACGAAAGTAACATTAATCCTCTGCCTCTTCAGTGCTCAGATGTTGGGAGTAAATGACGACTGCTATTATCATTATCATATTCATCCAACAACAGAACACCTCAGTCGCTTAGTCAGGGTGGGTCTCTTTTCTTAATACCCGTGGTTCCCTTTAAAGAACACAACAAAGCATTTTTTAGAGTGTACCTGTTGCTATTTTTACACCCACACAACTTGGAAAATAAAATACTGATACAATGACCACATCAATGTGTTTGAAAAGTAAGTTACTTTTCAATTAATTAATTAATTTAAATAATGTATTTTTTTAGTCCATTCCAAGCCAGCAGAGAAAAAAAAAAATACTGTTTTTTTTTCCTTTAAATGCACCACCTATTTATAGAACTGATGGCATGAATAAAACGTAACCTTGCCTAAACTCTGAACAATAAACACAGAAGATATCTGATCATTTGTATAATAACTGATTCCTACTATAGTAGCTGATTCCTACTACTAAGTTGCTTTTCATATATTCCTACTAGATGTGCAGTATCTGACTGGCATTTCTGTTCATAAATAAACTGTCAGTTTAGTAAAACTGGTAAACATTTACATTTAAAGCTTTTAGCAGATGCTCTTATCCAGACCGACTAACAAAACATAATGTGAAATCGCCCTTAATGGTTGTGTGTGTTCAGAGGCTGTTCTTCAGAGTCAAACATCTGAGATATGGTTTGTGTCAGGGTGTAGATTGCTGATGGCAGATGTGCACTGAACAGGCAACGGATGAGCCAACGGCCACCAAAACATCAAACATCAATGTCACTGCCGGAGACTGCCTGTCTACATGACAAACGGAGAAGAACTGCCTTTGTGTCCTTGGATCACGCTGACGCAAATGTTAACAGAAGAGCAGACTGTTTGGACTACACACCTTTACCTCAGGTTTCTCTGTTGTTTTTTAGTCGGCAGAAATGGACTGATACTTTGTGAGTCATGGAGATTTTTCTTGTTAACAACGGAAGGGCCTCAGCAAGACCTCAGACCATTAACCCCAGTGACTCAGACATCAGGTCTTTTCTTAGATACCTTGAGAGATGCTTGAGATGACTAAAAGACTTGTTAACTCTGTGTTAAGTCTGAATGTCAGCACGGACTCTCAGAGCTTGTTCGTCAGTGTGAATCAGGTCATGGGTTTTGGCATATATGCCCCTGGTAACACGTATTATCATCAGACAGACAGCTTACAGGTTGCAGCCGTCCACCTCACACAGTGAACTTCATAAATCTCTCCAGCCAGAGCCGAGGAAGATGTGTTTGCATGGAGCATCAGGAAATGAAACGTGGTGTTCTGGTCCACAACTCAAGACCACATTTGGTGATTCTTTCCAGTATGTTATTTCTAAACACAATTATCCCAAGGCATCTAATTTTCTTATGCGCATAGATTAAGCTGTAACATTGCATGACTATTAGGGATGCGCTATTTTTAAACTTCTGGGTGATATTGATAAGCTGATCATTATTTCCATATTAAGTCTGAATAAGTAAGGGATAATCAACGGTTTGCCGTGCATTAAAGGATTTTAAATGCATGACGTTGAGGCCCGACACGAAGCTGAGGGCGTTTGCCTCCGCAAAGTGCATTTAAAATGCGAGGGAGTCCGTTGATTATACTGCTTATTCCATGATCATTTGCCAAGTTATAGACAAGTTAAAAGTAGTATTGCCTTTTGCAGCACAATATTTGACAGAATGGGTAAAAAGACGGTTATTTTCGTCAGTTATTACACACAGCTCTAGCATTCTGCCCACTTTAAATCAGACACAGAGATGAAATAGTGCAGTAAGATCACATTTATTTGAGTGAATTATAGCATTTGCTTAAGTAAATTATCGATCGACTGAGAGAAAGAGAGAGATGACAGTTGTGTGTTTGTTTGTGTGTGTACCTGCATGCTGTGCATCTGCGCCTCTCTCTACAAACAACGAATTCATTGAAAAACAGCTGTTTTACCACCTCGTTACTGAGGAATATAATGTAGCGATCTACTATCTAGGCAATTTTATTAATGAGAATTGCGGGGAAGCAGTGACAATAAGTTTATGTATATGCGCAGTGCAATGCGATCTGTGTGTGTGTGTGTGTGTGCGCGCGTTTGCGTGCATCAATTAAAGGAGAAGTCCACTTCCAGAACAACAATCTACAAATAATTTACTCACCCCCTTGTCATCCAAGATGTTTATGTCTTTCTGTCTTCAGTCGTAAAGAAATTATGTTTTTTGAGGAAAGAATTTCAGGATTTTTCTCCATATAATGGACTTCATTGGTGCTCCGATTTTGAACTTCCAAAATGTAGTTTAAATGCAGCTTCAAAGGACTCTAAACGATCCCAGCCGAGAAAGAGGGGTCTTATCTAGCGAAACGATCAGTCTTTTTTTTTTTTCGAAAAATAAAAATTTGTGTACTTTTTAAGCACAAATGCTTGTGTAGCACAAGCTCTGGGATGCTTGTTCACGACCCTACATACTATTGAATCACGTCGAAAGGTCAGTCAAACGCTGTTTTCAAATAAAAAGGTACAACAATGTCAGATGATTCTTATGTTGTAGGAGAAAATAAGATGGAGTTTATCGCTATACTGTACCTTTTTGAGCCAGAGTACACAGACGATGAACTTAGACGTGATACGTAGCGTTGTGGACGTGCATCCCAGAGCCATTTGTGCTTAAAAAGTATACAAATTTTTATTTTTCTAAAAAAATGACTGATCGTTTCACTAGATAAGACCCTTCTTCCTTGGCTGGGATCATTTAGAGCCCTTTGAAGCTGCATTTAAACTGCATTCTGAAAGTTTAAAATCAGGGCACCAATGTCCATTATATGGAGAAAAATTCTTTCCTCAGAAACCATAATTTTTTTTACGGATGAAGACAGAAATACATGAACATCGTGGATGACAAGGGGGTGAGTAAATTATTTGTAAATTGTAAATTGGAAGCGGAGTTCTCCTTGAAAGCAGCGCATTAATATAGAACAGTGATTAAACTGACTTGGAACTACCTGTGCTTTAAACGGTTTTACTGCATACCTGCCAGCCAATCAGAATCCAGTATCCAGACATTCCATGGAATAAAATTCTTTATTCTACAGCACTGTTGAATGCTTGAATCTGATTGGCTGACGAACGTTCTAAGATGTGCAATTATTATCATGGAAACAAATGCCAAAAGTAGTTCTGGGCAGGTCTTGACCGCATTACATGTCCATATCAATTCAAATGTCATATCATACCAATGCAAAACCCGCAAAAACAACATTGGCCGAGCAAATAAATATAGTAAACATTAGAAACATAAAAATGGCAAATTATTTCCATGTTTTTGCCACAAAATTACATTTTATTTTGTACAAAAAGCATATTCTATTTTTCCCGCTTTCTCTCCCTTGCAAACACACACACATCGAGGTGCATTATTTTGTAATATTTCAACAGCCCGTCTTCAATAATTCCTTACATCATTTTTTATCCAAATAAACTAAATAAAACAAATCCCTAAAAATAAAACGAAAAGTTGAAAGTAAAAGTAAAATATCTTATCCTATTAGTGTTTATGATAATCATTAGTGTTTAATTCAGTAATCATTAGATGATGGCAAATGTGATGTAAATGTAAAAATAAAAAAAAATTGTAAATATTTATTTTTCGTGTCTGAGGAGGAGGGGGCAGGATAAACAATATTTTGAATTTGGACTGCAGTACCAATTTTAAGTGCGTCAATATTATATACTGTACCTGTAAGAAATCCACCTGGAAAAACAGCATAGCAACTACGTAGTATTGTGGCAGCGTTTTGCACATCAGGCTCACGTCATTCACATATACTTCTGAGAATGTAAAAAACTAGTTCATACTTTTTCAGTAGATTTTGCAAAAGATTTCTTTCCCAGTTTTAGTAAAGGATCCAGCATGAGCCTCTTTAACCATCATGATGCAGACTCATCTTCTGTGTTAACCTTTATGTCACATGATAAACAAAATGGCAAATCATGACCTCAGCAAAGAGGGTCAGAGGCAGACATTTGCCCTAATTTGATTAAAAGGCCTCTGATATAAAAAGGAAATAAAATGTCTCTCTGCTTTAAAGGTCAGGATGTGTGGGGAAGGGGAATTGAGGTCAGGTAATTCTGCAACAGCGCCACGTTAGCCTGATTGGATGCTGTGTAGCTCCACAATACCTTTCCCATTGATCCAGCCACGTCATCCCTCTCTAAATGTACGCGCTGTCCCTTCTTTGCTTAATTATTACCACTGTTGATTAGCTGGCTACAAAGATTTCCAGCTCTACAGACTCTAATTAATTTGTTTTCCCTACAATGGTGGGCTGTTGGCAGATGATGGAGGGAGAGAGGGTGGGGAGGGCGCCCTTTGAGACAAGCGGAAAGGTCGTTTAAACTGTTAAACTGTTTTTTTTTTCCCCATCATGCCAAATAATGGATGAAAATTAAATAGGGCTGTGTGTGAAAAAAACAAAGCTGAGGTGGCAATGTGCTATAGGTTTGGGAATGATGTATTATCAGGTGTTTACATTACAGTGTTTACAGCACTTCCATGAATAGCAGCACCTCGGGACACAGGGACAGACTCCGAACTGCAAAAAGAGGGTGTTTAAAAACAGGGTTTCACTGAACCATTTTCAGTTTCCTAAAGCACTTTTTAGTAAATAGTATTTAAAAAAACATTTTTTCATAATGTCTTAAGAACATTTTAATAATCTAAAGAAACTTTTTTTCCGCTAAAAAGAACCTGCAAAGTTTCCATGGATGTTAAAGGTTCTTCATGGACGTATAGATGCCAGAAACTTGACTTTATTAAATGACATTAGCAAGGCAGTTTAGATACAGTTAAGGTCAAAAGTTTACATCCCCCTTTTAGAATAATTAAAAATGTTAAGTTTTTTACCAAACTAAGAGGGATCATACAAAACCCATGTTATTGTTTATTTAGTACTGACCTGAATAAGATATTTCACATAAAAGATGTCAACATATAGTCCACAAGAGAAAATAATAGTTGAATTTATAAAAATGACCTGGTTCAAAAGTTTGCATCCCCTTGATTTTTAATACCGTGTTGTTACCTGAATGATCCACAGCTGTGTTTTTTTGTTTAGTGATAGTTGTTCATGAGTCCCTTGTTTGTCCTGAACAGTTAAACTGCCCGCTGTTCTTCAGAAAAAATCCTTCAGGTCCCACAAATTCTTTGGTTTTCCAGCATTTTTGTGAAAACTTTTGAACAGAGAATATTTTCTTATTTTGCCTAAATATCATATTTTTTCATTCAGTACTGCCCTTCAGAGGCTACAAAACATAGTTGCACGTTTTCCAGAAGACAAAATAAGTTAAATTTACCCTGATCTTAAAATTCTAAAAGTTTTCACTTCTCTCAATGCATCATGTTCCTTCTGAAGTTTCATTGAGCATTTGAACCTTCTGTAATAGTTGCATATGAGTCCCTCATACAGTCATTGTTGGAAAAGGTTCAAATACACAAAACTGCTGAAAAACCAAAGAATTTGGGGGGCCTGAATGATTTTTTCTGAAATGGACAATGAAAATAAGTCGGCTGTGAATCTCATCAAGAACATAAAATTAATCTGTTTCATGCAAGAATGGAGCTTGCAGTTGACCAGGTCATGGAGGCTAAAGGTCAAGTTCGAGCTCACTTTTCAAATCCATATTTATGGGCATTATTGCCATAAACGTATATTATATTAAAGTTAATGTTGGAGGCGTATATAAACAGAAGCTTACCTCAGTACCATGACAGTTCTTCTTGGCATCCGTCCACAATCTCATCTCATGCCTTATTTCTGTCCGCTCATTACTAATTTCATTTATTAAGTAGTTTGGCGGGACTTTAGTGCTTGAGTCAAGTCTCAAGCTCTTGAACAGCAAGCCAAATCTGTTTACTATCACTCAAGGATTATATGAATATTACAAACTGGAACCGACATCAAATTACTGCTAGCACGGGTTTATAAAGTCTATATTACTTACAACAGTTGCCTAAAATAATATCTAAATAGATATTTAGCTGGCTAACATTAAACACTAGTCTGTGTGGCCTACCCTTATAAAAAAGTAAGTAAAAAAAATCTAAATTCTGTCATTAATTACTCGCCCTCATGTCATTCCAAACCCATTAGACCTTCGGTTAGTTTCAGAATACAAATTAAGATAATTTTGATAAAATCCAAGATCCAAGATCACAACTGACACGTTTAAGGCCCTGAAAGGTTGTAAGGACATCGCTAAAATCAGTAGTTCAACCGTGAAAAGCTTCTAAATCCACAAAAGAAGGATTGGACATCACAGTTCACATTATCATATGTGGTCTTGTAATTCTGATCAGCTTCTGAAATAGCATGTGTTCAGCAGTAGGGTGGATGGCAGGGCAAAACAATGCACTTTCAATTGACTGTGACAGCAGCCCACAGTGAGAACCAACTGTTAACCAAATGCTCCCCATCTCTGGGAAAATGCAAGAGACTGTACTGTAAACCAGATACCTGCTGTTTTCCTCTCAAAATGCCATTTCATACTGACACCTGCCAGCAAAGTGCTGGACGCCCTATTTCCTCATCTGTGGAAGAGAGTCTGGAGTGGGAGGACACTGGGAGGGACGTGCATGACATGTCTGCTGATATTCTTTGAGAGTGACCCAGAATATGCGTGAAGGTGAGTCCAGCAAACAATTACACCCTTCCTGATGTGATGCTAAATGGCCAAGGAGATCCAAAGGCAATGTGACGCACAGGAAGGACAGGACGAGACTATACAAAAAGAAGTAAGGGAAAAATTTAAGGACAGTAATAGATTGTTGTGTCTCAGAAGAAAACTACTTGTCAATCAAGCAGTTGTTCAGGTGTCAATATAGTAATTAGAATTGAACACTGGGTATTGGATTGTAAAACAACACAAGGTTAGGTCACCTAGTATTGTATTAGTTTTTCTCAGTTGCTTTGGCTCAGTTCCTTAGATCTCAGAACACTTTGTTTCTTCTTCACACCAGATTTGAATTTCGTATTCATTTAAAGGAGAAGTTCACTTCCAGAATGTAAATTTCCTGATAATTTACTCACCTCAAGTCTTCCAAGATGTTCATGTCTTTCTTTCTTCATTCGAAAAGAATTTGAGCTTTTTAAGGAAAATATTCCAGGATTTTTCTTTATATAGTGGACTTCAGTGGGGATCAACAAGTTGAAGGTCCAAATTGTAGTTTCAATGCAGCTTCAAAGAGCTCTACACGATCCCAGCCGAAGAATAAGGGTCTTATCTAGTGAAACGATCTGTCGTTTTCTAAGAAAAATACAAATTTATATACTTCTTAACCACAAATGCTCATCTTGCACTAGCTCACACATTACGTAATCACACACACGCGAAGTATCCGGAAGCACCGCCCTAGTGTTTACAAAGTGAACGTGCAAAGAAAGTGAAACACCCTGTACAAAAAAAGATAAAACAACGATATTGGGCGATTTTGAAGTTGGAGGAGAAAATGAGATGGAGTTTTTCACCCTATCCTACCTTTTTGAACGGAACTACACAGACGAAGAACTAACAACGTGTGATTTTCCAACGTGATTACGTAAACGTAAAGACATGGATGTGCATCGCAGAGCTAGTGCGAGATGAGCATTTGTGGTGAAAAAGTATATACATTTTTATGACAGATTGTTTCGCTAGATAACACCCTTATTCCTCGACTGGAAGTGTGTAGAGCCCTTTGAAGCTGCACTGAAAATGCAATTTGCATCTTCAACCCACTAATGCCTATTTAAGTCCACTATATGGAGAAAAATCCTGCAATGTTTTCCTCATAAACCTTAATTTCTTTTTCGAAAGAAAAAAAGAAATCATGAACATCGTGGATGATATGGGGGTGGGTAAATTATCAGGAAATTTTTATTCTGGAAGTGAACTTCTTTAAGCAAATTGCATGTTTTTGGCACATGTGTGCACAAGAGTAAGTACAACTGTCTACAGTTTGTACAATAACTGCACATTTGTACAAAAACTGAAGTTACTACTCTTCACAACTTTGTTAGCCATCAAATGCACATTTATTCACTTATCAAAATCAGTTGTACATACATGCATATTCTATAAATATATGGCATGAAATGTTTGTGATGTCTGCTAAATTTTGAACATGCAAATGTTAATTTTCCGTTTACATGTAACACATTGCTACAAAAATAAATGCACTGTAAATATACAAATGTTTTTTTCTGTGTACCAGTAAACTTTCACCTCCTTCTTAAACGATTTGGTCAAGTTACTATATTTTGCAGGCATGCAATAGAGTTATGATTACAATCTAGAAATTGTTAAGATGGTTTCAAAGTTGACCCAGTGCAATTGAGAAAAACTGTAATAATAGTCTCCAGATCTAAAATTGCATCTCCAGCACATACTTTATCAAATGTTTATGTGGTTTCATTTTTCACCAACAAAAATACTTTTGCCCTTATTTTTTCTTATGCCCACTGCTTAGCAGACAGACAGACAGACAAACGGATGATAGACAGATGATAGACGTGATAGAAAAATCATCTGTCTTTCTTTCACATGTACAGCATGTACACACGTAATGCAAACGATTAAAGCACCTGTTCGAGTAAAGATAAACACGCACATTTCCTCTGCTGGCACGCAGTGTTACACGCAGGAAGGTACAACAAGCGCTGGTTTGTAAGGTATGCGGCAACGAGCTGTTTTGACTGACAGTCGAGACCATCCAGTTAAAAACGAATCATTTTTGACAGTCGCCCTAATCTCTGCAATTGGCCAATCAGAGGATGGATTAGGCGGTCCTTATGCAAATGTGTTGGCAAGGGAAACGAAACCGCTCCATTCATCCTCCTCATCACAGAGAAGAAACAAATAGGTGGCGTTTCTCTGTTGAAGTACAGTTTACTCCTCCAACCGCGAGAGTACAAGTCACTTTGAGCGATAAATAAAACACCGGATATTTCTCTCACGATATTTGGGTGAGTAATATTGTATCTGTATTGAAATAGCCTAGTTATCTACCTGTCTGTCATTTTTATGTCAATTCATAACGTGCGCATTGCTCCTTAAATGTTCGCCGAATACAACATACATATTTTATATTTCAGTTAGTAACATTTGATAAATTGATCCGCATACTAAAACATGCATTTACTTTTTTCTTTGCTATAAAAACAGACAAATGTTTTCCAATAATGTGCCACTACAACTTTTACTTAAAAGCTTTGCCTTGTTGTTTAATTTTACTCATGCATTGATACATCGTGCATTCATGTAGACGTAAATAAAGTAAGATTAAACAAAACGGAATTTACATTCGAGCGCCGCATTTGTATTAAAGCCAATAATAAACTCATAATTGTTCATTTGTACTTATATTCAAATGAGTGTTAAGTTGGCTTGTGGTTTATATACTGACGACTTTGTCTGTTGCATTTATTAGCTTGTGCTGTTGACACAAGCTTGAGGCGTTAAGGTTTGTTTATGAACAGCGCGGTGCCAGAAAAGTTCATGCGTGGATGTGACTCAGTGTTGTGTCTGCGCAACGCATGTATGAGTGGGACAACATGGCTGTGTCTCAAAACCTAGGCATTTTTGGCCATCGGAAGTGCTTCTAGCATTTTGGGCATCATAGGGGACTGCAGCATTTCTGTGAATCATTCATAGGTACATATAGCATTTTTGGGCACCATGGACTTAAACAGCATTTTTGGGCATTATAGGTGCTTGCAGCAGTTTTGGGAATCATGCCTGCAGCATTTTGGACGTTTTTGTTGGTAGCATTTTTTTGGCATTATTGACTTGTGCCAGCATGCTGTGGACATCATATGCGCATACAGCATATTTCATTGCTCTGGGGGTGATGTTTGGGCATCACAGGTTCATACATTATATTTTAGGAATATTCCATAGCTCATTTGTGGGCACCATAGATGCATACAGCATTTTTGGCCATCATTCATAGGTGCACAGAGCATTTTTTTGGGAATCATGGACTTGTGCATAATTTTTGGACATTATATGTGCTTGTAGCATTTTTAGGCATCATATACGTGTGCAACCTTTTTCTTTCGGCAGCATTTTTTGGCATCATTATATGATGGCATCATAGGTGCGTTCAACATTTTTTAGGCATATTTCACAGTTTTAGAGATCATTTTTGGGCATCATGGATGCATGCAGCATTTTTGGGCATCATAGGCACATGCCACATTTTTTGGCATCATAAGATGCATGCAGAATTGTTTAGGCACCATAGGCCACTGCAGCATTTTTGAGCATTATAAGTGCACAGCATAATTTAGGCATATTTCATAGCTCTTTTTTTTCCATCATGGATGCATGGCATCATAAATGGCATTATACACAATAGATGTGTACAGCATATTTTAAGCTTATTTTTAAGAATGATTTTGTGCATATCATGGATGTGTGCAGCTTTTTTTTTTTTTTGAATGAATCATACACGCATGCAAAATTGTTTAGGCATCGTAGGGCGTTGCAGAATTTTTTAGCATCATAAGCTCATGATGCCTTTTAGTCATAATAGGCTTTTAGAGAATTTTTAGGCATCAGTCACCAAAGAAGCTGCCTAGGTAAACAGCTTAAATTTTAAAACAGTTTCATTTCTTTCTTTGTGAATTTGTATATAATATATCAACAATCTGCATATAAATGCTCGACTTTAATAAATAATTGACTGCTCTTTGAGTGCCCTGTTCACTGGTCACCAAGTACTCACCACTGAACTGTCACTAAAATGATCAGCAGCGAGTTGCGAGAGCATTGGCGTGTTGGCACCACGTCTGTTTGCATGCATGGTGCCATTTGGATGGGCCTGCGAGCGGCCATGAGGCTTCAATGAGCTCAGTATGTCTCACGGCCACCGCTCATTAAGCTCAAATAATGAATGGATGCAAAAGTGATTATGTATGCTTAGATGAAACATGGCAGAGGGCAGAGAGATGTGGGATGGTTTCAATGGTGAGAAGGGTGGAGGGCTACGGCCTCATTACTTCATCTGACCATGACACACTTCAATTGCTGAAGTGCAGGGTGATTGTAAAATCTGGACTCAGTTGGAAATGCTTGAAAAGTTGTCCTGATGTGTTGGGGCATAGCAGCAGCTTTGTTCTTTAATCCCCTTTTTTAAAGAGGACATTTTATTGAACCTTTTGACAAATGAGTATATTACATATGTGTTTTTGTTGAGTATCATATTTGATACATCAGGCTTTTATAGTCTACGTAGTATGATATAAGAGAATATGGAGCTCATATTCAAACATATAAAATGTGCAGTAATGCCATGGAAAACCATTTTTAGTTCCCCAAAGAACATTTCAGTCAATGGTTCATAAAATATATTTTTTTTCTAGGTGTGAAGAACATTTTAAAAATTTAAAAAAAACTTTTGAAAACAGTGGAAAGGTTCTATGGATGGTTCTTCATGGAACCATAGATTCCAAAAAAGAACCTTTTTTTTTAAAGGGACAGTTCACCCAAAAATGAAAATTACCCCATGATTTACTTACCCTCAAGCCATCCTAGATGTATGTGACTTTCTTCTTTCAGACAAATACAGTCTGAGTTATACTGAAAAATGTCCTGGCTCTTCCAAGCTTTATAATGGCATTGAATGGCTGTTGAGATTTCCAATAAGTCCAATAAAGTGCATCTGTCCATCATAAAAAGTACTCCACATGGTTAATAGAGGCCTTCTGAAGTGAAATAATTGTATTATCCGTTATATCTAGCTTCCGCTAACTGTTGTGCAACATTTTTAATATAACTCAGATTGTATTTGTCTGAAAGAATAAAGTCATATACACACATGGCTTGAGGTTGAGTAAATCATGAGCAGTTTTCATTTTTGGGTGAACTATTCTTTTAATAGTGAATGTTTTTCAAAAGCCTGATGTACGATACTTTGATACATTTTCAGGATTAAAAAACGATATAAAGATAATCAAGTAAACCTTGCTTAAGTCCAGTAAGTATTCATCTTGAAATATACTAACAATAAAAGTTATTTGTACTTTTACTTATGGGTCATTCCTGGGATTCTGTAATATTTCAGTCCCCTGGAATTTCTAAAGTGGTTCACCAAAATTAATTGTTCAAAAGCTTTTCACAATACTTTGGTATGCCTATTGTAATGAATACAAATGATTATTGCATTTAAAAATTTTAGCATAAAATAATGTCTAATGTATCTTACTTAAACCAAGCATTTTGCATGTCTCTGAGGTACTTCACTGAGTTTGTACATTATTAACAAAATGTGCATAGTGTCTGTGATTTTTGGCAATATTGTAAGCATTTATTTGTGTTCCTTTATTTTGAAATATATTTTCTTATATATATATATATATATATTTATTTATTTATTTTTTTTTTTTTTTTTTTTTTTTTTTGCAAGATATTTTATAAAAACAAACTTTAACATTATGTCACTCAGTCTGAACTCAACCCTGTCATTTACCAGAAATGGCATCATTCAGATCTCTCTCTAATAGTGGTGCAGAAAATGGTTGGTAGTATTAGACTTTTTATTCATAATTTTGAGTCTTTTTTTGAGATTTTTATAGTCAGGAAGGATACTGTCAAGCTTAACAAATCAACCCCGTCACATAAAATTAAGATGGAAAATGATTATTTTTCAACATTTTATTTTAATCCATAAGTTTTTACAATGTACTTGTTTTATAGCTGCCATATATGGTCAACCATAAAACCTTGTTGTAAGGGGGTTGTAAGCTTGCAACAGGGTTCAGTTATTTACTTAATTTAATAATAATTTTAATGAAAAAAAAAAATATTCACCCATATTTTCCAGCAGAAAGACAGTGGACAATATGCGAGAGAAACTAAACCAAAATGAAAACTGAAGGCAATGTATACCTTCAAATGTGTTACAGTCTTCAACCCCGTCACACCTTGTCACATTAATATTTTTGAAAAAAAATATATAGGGAAGACAAATAAAAATGAAAGCATTTCTTTTTGATTACTATCTGACATGTTAAGGACTAAAACAATAAAATAGTGGTTTTATTTAAACTTTTTATTTATTTTATTTTTTTTTTTATTTTTTTTTTTTACAAAAATAAAGAGACCATAGACACATAATTTGTATATTTTAGCTTCAGTCCTGTTAAAATGTGAATAATATGATAAATGTAAAATTTTTTATCTTAAAATTATCAGGGACTTATGAGGTGTTTGTTTTATAACAAGTTCTGTGTAAAATCCTTTTAAACTAATTCAATTTTGTCCGTTACGGGGTTGAGAAAAAAAGGTGTCTCTGAAAAAATCTGAAAATGATAAAAGGTCGTTAATGCCTGAGGTGGGAAATTTTTTTTTTCCTGAGGTTTGACATGTGCCTAATTATGTGGGGTATTTAGAATATGTGTCCTCAGACCACAACGGCAATCTTAAGTAGCATGGGTATATTTGTAGCAGTAGCCAAAAATACATAGTATGGGGCATACATAGTATGGTCGATTTATCCTTTATGCAAAAAGATCATGTTCCATGAAGATATTTTGTAAATTTCCTACCGTAAATATATCAAAACGTAATTTTTGATTAGTAATATGCATTGCTAAGAACTTGATTTTGAATACTTTAAAGGTGATTTTCTCAATATTTTGGTTTTTTTTTGCACCCTCAGATTCCAGATTTTCAAATAGTTGTATCTCGGCCAAATTTTGTCCTATCCTAACAAACGCACATCAGTGAAAACTTGTTTATTCAGCTTTTTGAGATGATGTATAAATCTCAATTTCAAAACATTGACATTTATGACCAGGGCCACATATGTAGTTGAAACAATGTATTTTCCAAGTTAAAATGTTATTGAATCCCAGAAATGACCCTTATAAAAATCAGTTAAGATTTCACATCAAAAAGACACAAAAATTACACTAAAAGTCCTTTTACTTAAAAAAAGCATAAACTATCAATTACAACAGAAGGCTTGTAGAAGATTGTGTAGTTTTCCAAGTTTTGATCATGTTAATAATTTAGAGATCTTAGAAATTTGGAGAAAATCAAGTAGGCTTTACAGGATAATGAACTAAAAGGTAGGGGTACTAGACAGTGGATGGGTCAAAGGGTCAACACACACACGTCCAGCCATCCCCTTGATTTTGTCCCCAACAGGAGCGCTGGGCAGTGTCGCACTACACTCACACGCATGGCCGACTGACTGATTACCCACGCCACATGCTCTGGTTTTCATAGAGATGGATGGCAGATTTAAAATGGCTGAGCTCTGAAAGCCACACACAGTTGTCAGCTTTTTGGTGGGACCGATCTAATGGCCTCCGGGCAGCACGATATGGAAAAACAAAGGAATGCCTGGATGGAAGAACGAATGAGGACTATTGCGTTTTGTTCCCTTCTCCGAAAGGATCCTGTTAATATTGCGCATGTTCGTCATGTCAAACAGAAGCGCTCTGGCTTGTTTCCTTTCTGTTAATCTTTTTTTGCTGGCGTTGTTGTTGCTGTTGTTCTTTGCTCTGCTTCCTGTTCTGAATTTGAATGAGAGGCAAGTACAGTGTCATAACGGGGGGATGCTGTCAGATACATTTAGCAGCTGGAGTTATCGGATGACGCCCCGGGGTGTTAGAAACAAATTGTTCAATGCGCTTACCCAACATGTTACAGCATATAGATAAGGCAGGATATGAAAAAACCATGATAAAGCTGATTTTGAGAAGTAAGACTGACTGTTCTATGGCAAACATAGTGTTGGCATAGAATGACGCCCACTGTGCTTCCAATCTATAGATAGTATGGTGCATCACATCCTTTAGGATCTGCTTGTCAGTTTCCAGCCTATTGATTTGAACACAAATTGATTTTACATTGAACTGACAATAGAAAATAAGCATATACGTAACATTTGCACATCCTAAGAGAAGATTTTTCAATTTTTGAGGTTTACACTTAAAGTTTACAATTGATTTGCACAGTTTTTTCACAGGAACCGTATCTGATGCGAACAAATTTTATTCACCAGCCATTGCAGTGCACTACATCGGCTGTCCAGACTGGTCACCACATTTCATAATCCCATTTATTTCTCCCCCAAGTACCATCCTTGAGAGGGCACAGTTCAAATACAGCCTGCCAAGCCACTTAAATCAAATGCAGCACAATAAAATGAACACAGAAAGACTGTGCACCTGTGTGACACGCCGTTCTGCATACTAAATACTGATTTTGCTCAAGTTGTATTATTCCAGCATCTGGAACAGCCGTTTAATGGTACAATATTTTATTCTGCTTCACAGAGATGGATGGCATGAGCTTATTGAAATCAACTGTTCACAGTGTTGTTGTTTTGTCCTCTAGCATTGGCAGAACCTTTAACCTTTGTATCCTAAAACACAAACATGGTAATGATTTTATAAGATTTTGTTTAGCTGGTTAGATTTCCATCTGACAACCATCTTTTGTATGATTATTAAATAATACAAGGAAAGGAACTTAAAGGGATAGTTAACCCAAAAATAAAAATTCTGTCATTAGTTACTCACCCTCATGTCGTAAGACCTTCGTTCATCTTCAGAACACAAATTAAGATATTTTTGATTAAATCTAAAAGCTTTCTGATCCTGCATAGACAGCAATGCAAATGAAATGTTCAAGGGCCAGAAAGGTAGTAAGGACATTTTTAAAATAGTCCATGTAACATCAGTGGTTCAGTCATAATGTTATGAAGCTACTAGAATAGTTTTTGTGCGCAAAGGAAATAAAAACTTTATTGAACAATTTCTTCGCTGTGTCAGTCTTTGATGCACGTGAACAATTTCCTTGCTACCTTTATGAGCCTTAAACGTGATAGTTGCGTTTCTGTCTATTAGTGGTTATTTCGTTAACAAAAACTATAAGGAAAAATGTTAGTTGATGAGCTTTTCTCTCATGACTAAAACTAGACGATGAAGAGGCGCCAGTAAGGTCAATAAACGATAACTGTGGCAATATCAACATGCAATATTGTTGAGATTAAAAGATGAGTAAAATGTATTTCAAAAAATAAAAACTATAATAAAATTTCTTTTTATTTTCCTTAGAAAAAAAAAAGGAGTCAAAATATTATTGCGGGCTGCTGTACACGCCTCTGTTACGCAAGCTTTCATGTGTGCGGTTGCCAGATATCAAGAGTTCAAATCTCTGTTAAAAAATACAGTTTGAGAAAGTATACCGTTTTGCTTATTTTTTTCATTCTGGCAACCATGCGCACGTGCTCGCTCTTCATTACCAAAGTGCAGATGAAGGTCTGAAAACACCAACAAAGTTTAGTGATCTCCATGTAAGATGCTCAGCTTAAATGAAAGTATCTTTCAGCCAGTCTGTATTCTGTCATGAGATCTTAACTATATTGATTGCTATTGTGGCTGCTGACTAAATGCACTTAACCACTGTATTTTTAATGTAGAAACATTACTGTAATTTGGAATAGTTAGAATTGCTATTAGGAATGTCATTGTTATAATATTTTATAGTGCATGTCTAAGTCTTTGGTTTATATGATTTATATATTTATATATTAATAGCCTATAATAAATTAGCACACTAGCTTAAAGGGATAGTTCACCCAAAAATTAAAATTAGACCATTATTTACTCACCCTCCATGTATCTTAGGTGTATATGACTTCCTTCTTTCAGATGAATCCAGTTGGAGTGATATTAAAAATGATCCTGGCTCTTCCAAGCTCTATCATGGCAATCGGTGGGTGTTTCTCTTCATCAGTCTAAAACAAGTCCAAAAAAGTGTATCCATCCATAATAAAAAGTGCCTCACATGGCTCTAGCAGGTGAATAAAGGCCTCTTGTAGTCAATCTATGCTTTTTTGTAAGAAAAATATCTATATCTAAAACGTAAAAATCACTTTAATCTAGCTTGCGCTAACAGTTGTACACGGAAGCCGCTCCGGGTGAATGACATAATATGTAGTATCTCGTGAAAACCAACGTTTGTTTACAGGAGCAAAGGAAGCAAAGTTTCCTGACTTTAGCAAAGGAAAACCAGTCTCCAATTGGTTTATATCTAAAATCCTCACGCATGCGCATGTCATATTATGTCGTTTCGCCCAGAGCTGCTTCGGTGTACGACCAGTTGAGGCAAGCTAGATTAAAGTGATCATTACATTTTAGATATAGATTTTTTTTTTACAAAAATGCATCGATTCACTACAGGAGGCCTTTATTTACCCCCCGGAGCCACGTGAAGCATGTTTTATTAGGGATGAATGCACTTTATTGGACTTGTTTTGGACTGATAAAGAGAAACACTCACCTATTGCCATTCTAAAGTTTGGAAGTGGCAGGATAATTTTTAATATAACTTTGATTGGATTCGTCTGAAAGAAGGAAGTCATATACACCTAGGATGCCTGGAGGGTGAGTAAATAATGAGCTAATTTTCATTTTTGGGTGAACTATCCCTTTAATGGTGAAAGTGCAATTCCTGTAATGTAAAAATACATTTCTCAAATGACAACAATAATTGTAATTATAATTTGTCAGTTTAACCACTATACAGCATGATGAAAAGTTATTATTGACAACCAGAACTAGACTAAAATGCTCAGACCTTTAGTTGACTAAAACTTGACTAAACAAAAACAGGACAAGGTTGCCTAAATATGATGATAACTAAAAAGTACATTTGACACAGGACTAAGACTAACTTAAAAGACTAAGACTGAGACTAAATTAAAGAATGGCTGACAAAATGAACTACTGTCTATGCACAGTCAGAAAGCTCTTGGATTTCATCAAAAATACCTTGATGGGTTCCTTATGGGTTTGGAACAACATGAGGGTGAGTAATCAATGACAGAATTTTCAATTTGAACTAACCCAACAATGAAAATTTGGTTATCATTTACTCATTTGACGGTAGCCATTTACTTCCGTAGCATTTGTATTAGGGGTTGAAGTCACTCACCCTGCTTGCCTTAGCAATACCACTTATTGGTATTACTTTGGACCCTTTTTTAACTCATTGCACAGAATTATTTCCAAATCAGAACATAATACAGTTTGTTTTTGAGGAAGCATTAGGTAGTTCCACTGTAATCTGTGGAGTGGAACTATAGTGCTTTTAGGTTCCTCAAAACACAGCATTATGCTTCTTTGTATTTCCAGCCATCAGCCACAACAGTGTTGCATTAGCAGATACAAATGACAGTACTTAGTTCATACAATATTTTGAGCGGTAGAGAGCAGGTGCAGTGACCTTCATTGGGTTGCCCTCTTCTCCTGAGAGAGGAGAATATGTTTCTTCAGCACTGGAGTGGGGAAACATCACTATAGAAACACCAAAGGGTCTAATTTAACATGATGCTGTGGGACTCGTTTAAAGCCGGTAAACATGACTAGTTGTTTATCCCGGAGAAAAAAAAAATGTTATTGCTTAGGGGTTGCTCTCTCAGCTCAGGAGACGGGATTCTCAGCTATGTTACATTTTAGTATCAGCTCTGTCTGAGATGTTTCTCTTGAAAGACCTTAATGTAAAAGGAATAAAAATACACAAATTAGACTTTTTTTGGCACTTTGAAGAGCTAAAATTGCTGTGGATATTTTTGGATTTTTTATTAATGAGAAATGCTTGAGGTTATATTGAGATTTCTGAACTTTGTTGCTGAACAGAGTATTTGCTTTTGAAAAAGAAGAAGACATTTTCCCAAAGAGATAGTTCATCAAAAATTAAAAATGAATTTATTCACCCTCCTGTCATTCCAAAGTTGTATGACTTTCTTTTTTTTCTGTAGAACATAAAGCAAGATACTTTGAGGAATGTTTTTGTCTCAAACACAGAAACAAAATATCAAAAATATGCATCTATAAAAATCATTATATTATTGCTGTTTAGGCATTTGATGCTTTTAGAAGATCCTAGTGCCCCAGCTTGAGAGCATAGCTACAGTATTGCAGTTGCTAAGTGATTTGTTTGTCTTTGCCCCATATTCCACATGGGACCCAGCCGCCCCTTGTCTACTGCAACTACCTTAAATTACTGCCCTGAACCATCTGCCACCATGGCCTGTGTTGTGCATTAGTGGCTGTGAGAAAAAAGTACAGTTAGGGGCAGAGAGGTTTGTTGTTACTGACAGATACAAGGGAAAATAAAGGGACTATGTATTTTCCCCACTGATCTGTTCATGTATAATTGAAGAATCTCCTTTATGTTGGCTCTTTTGCTCACAAAAGCTGCTTTGGCAGATGATGATGATGATGACTGACAGTTTTGGATTTGCCCCTTTGACTCCAGATAAGCATGGCTGACCTTTAGCGTGCATATCTCCAAACAACTGCATTATTTATGCCCACTATTGGTTGTTATGCCACATGAGTCAGTGGAGAATTTTATGACTCACCTGTAATTGAACTGCAGTCATGAGAAGGTGGCATAAAAAGCTTCGTGAGTGACGTAAACATCTATAAAACTTTCGTAGATTGAGAGAGTGGTCATAACATTCCCCGCAACTGCTGATCATGATTTGGCATTTTCCAGCAAAAATGAAAAATCTTTCACTAATTACTCACCATCACCGTCGTTCCAAACCTGTAAGACCTTCGTTCGGCTATGTAACACAAATTAAGATATTTTTGATGAAATCTGAGAGATTTCTGACCATGCATAGACTGCAACACAACTACCACATTGTTGTTTTTGTTTTCTTTGCACACAAAAATTATTCTTGTAGCTTCATAACATTGCGGTTGAACCACTGATGTCCCATGGACTATTTTAACGATGTCCTTACTACTTTTCTGGGCCTTGAACATCAATGCAGGCAATTGCAACCCAACCCTGAATAGAAAACAGTCAGTCAAATTTAAGATTAACTGATTTTGCAGAAGAAAGCAAAAATAAACCAAAGAGAACATCCATCCATGGCATAGCTTCTAACCAGTTGTTATTTGCTGAATTTTGTGACACAAGGGTTGTGAAAGCTTCCTGGTCTGTTACCAGGACAACCAATTATTCACCAGTGGTATCATCCCAGGGTTTTGATAAAGCACACTTGTAACATGCCACTTTTGTCTACCATAAAAGGGCCGGAACATTGTTGTGAAAAGGCTAGCGTCCTTACAGGGTACTTAAAACACCCTTTCTATTCAGGTCAGTGACGCTCAATCGGATATGTGTTTGTGTGCTGGACTGGTGCATATGTGTGTGTGTGTGTGTGTGTCCTGTTTCACCTTTATATGCTATTAACACATTTTAGTAATCTCCCTTTAGAATATAGAAATTTTGGTTTTAAGTTGTTTTTACCCATATTAGTTGATAAAACATGGTTTCTATGCAACATAGGCCCATTGGAAATACGTGCCTCTATATACATTTCTGGAAAACTGAAAAAAAAAACGTATAAAAAAACCTATATGTACGAATCACTGCAGTTTCCAGTTGAAATGAACACTAGAGGCAGTAAAACTGCCTCACACAAAGTATGATTTACACACAGATTTGTTTAATAAAGCCATATTATGTTATGACTTCAAAACATATTTGACATCCTGCGTGATTTTAAAATTGATACTTTTGAACACTGTCATCACATACAGTGCTGCTTGAAGTTTGTGAACCCTTTAGAACTTTCTATATTTCTGCACAAGTATGACCAAAAAGTTCATCAGATTTTCACACAAGTTCTGAAAACTGACAAAAAGAACTCAATCAAACAAATGAGATGAAAATATGTACTTTGTCATTTATTTATTATGAAAAATTATCCAGCGTTAAATATTTGTGAGTTGCAAATGTATGAGTCTCTAGGATTAGCAGCTAATTGAAGGTGAAAATTAGAGTCTATCTGTTCAGAAGTGTTTTCAGTCAATAGGATGACAATTAGGTGTCATTTTATGCCTTGTTTTATTTAAAGAACAGGGATCTATTAAAATCTGATCATGTTTGTGAAAGTGAATCATGGCACAAACAAAGAAGATCTCTGAGGACCTCAGAAAAATAGTTGTTGTTACTCATCAGGCTGGAAAAGGCTACAAAACCATCTCTAAAGAGTTTGGACTTCACAAATCCACAGTCAGACAGATTGTGTACAATAGGAGGAAATTCTAGACCACAGTTACCCTCCCCAGAAGTGGTCGACCAACAAAGATCACTCCAAACCGAAATGTATAATAGTTTCCGAGGTTGCAAAGAACCCCAGGATAACTTCTGAGCAACTGAAGGCCTTTCTCACATTAGTTAATGTTGATTAACTAATGAGTCCATCATCAGGAGAACAATGAACAACTATGATGTACATGGCAGAGTTGCAAGGAGAAAGCCACAACTCTCCAAAAAACACTACTGCCTGTCTGCAGTTTAAGAAAGATCATGTGGACAAGTCTGGCGGCTATTGGAGAAATGTTTTGTGGACGGATGAGACCAAAATATAATTTTTGGTTTAAATGAGAAGTGTTATGTTTGGAGAAAGAAAAACACTGCATTCCAGCATAAAAAGAACCTTATCCCATCTGTGAAACATGGTGGTGGTAGTATCATGGTTTGGGCCTGTTTTGCTGCATCTGAGCCAGGACGACTTGCCATCATTGATGGAACAATAAATTCTGAATTATACCAGCAAATTCTAAAGGAAGATATCAGGACATCTGTCCATGAACTAAAATCTAGCAAGACAACAAACAGAAGTGCACAAATCATTCTACCAAAAAATGGTTAAACAAGAACAAAGGTAATGTTTTGGAACGGCTGAGTCAAAGTCCGGACCTTAATCCAGTAAAAATGTTGTGGAAGGGCCTGAAGCAAGCAGTTCTTAGGAGGAAACCCACCAATATCACAAGGTTCAAGTGTTTCTGTACTAAAGAATGGGCTAAAATTTCTACAAGCTGTTGTGCAGGACTCAATCAGCAGTTACAAAAAAATGTTACCTGCAGTTATTGCTTTAAGAAGGGGTCACAACAGATACTGAAAGCAAAGATTCACATACTTTTGCACCTCACAAATATTTAACACTGGATCCTTTTTCTCAATAACTAAATGACAAAGTATATATTTTTGTCTTGTTTGTTTGATTGGATTCTCTTTGTCATATTTAAGGACTTGTGAAAATCAAATGATGTTTTGTGTTATATTTAAGCAGAAATATAGAAAATTCTTTCAAGCAGCACTGTACACAGATAGATATGCATGAGTTTTCTGCATTGCACTTGAGTGATGAAGTGCTTTAAAATTTTTAATCTTTTAATATTAACTTCTTGTTTATTTAATTGTTGTATAAAATCAATATTACATTTGTAGTCATGCTGATTTTTGAAGGAAAAAACAGCACTCTTCGTGTGATATTGATTAACTATATGAAATGATATAAATATATAAATTTTCTGCCCCCATATCTTGAATTTTGTGATCATTCTAAATGTATTTTAATAGATGGAATCATGCAGTGAAAGATTGCACTCTAAATGCATACTTATTAGACTTCATCAGGTAATGTAACATTATGCGTACATTCTCTGTAGGTGTTTTCGTTTGCTTTTTGCACTATACTCGATAGTATCAAAATCGCACATCATTAAAACAACAATCACGATATTATCGTAGACGATATATATCGCACACCCCTATTTCCAACACAATAGAGCAATAAGCTTTAGCGACACTCCCTGGATATTTGAATTCTTAACAACCGCGATATGTACCTCAAGCAGCGTAACGAAAATGCAGCAATACGTACCTGTGCAAATGTTATAAAAACGTACCACGGTCACGCATTGAACGTGTTTTAGTGTCACTCTCTGGAGATTTCACTTTGAAATTGCCACAAAATGTGCAGTAAGGTACGTAATTACGGGTGTTACAGAAATGTATATAGAGGCACGTATTTTCATGAGCCTGGGTTGTTCTCTTTACATTATTATCTTTAATAATGTATGTAAATATACCAGTATAACAATATCAATTTCATGATTTCTGATGCATTCTTGAAAATGTCATTTTTAATCAGTTACCTAAGGAATAATGCGAAGATAAAGGCAATTGGAGCAATGATGGAACGATGCCACAAGAATTATTGCAGGAATGAGGAAAGCAGCCATTTATCCTTGCGTTGAGATTGACAGGATTAGATGAACATGCTCCTCCCCAACCTTCATTTGGAGCTCCATTTGTTTAAATGACAGTTACTTCATTGCGTTTGATCTATTATGTCTGACTATGCAGATAAAACCCAGTTTCTGTCCCTGTGAGGTTCATGGCCCCTGTTACATTGAGCTGTCACAGGGAGTTAAGAGAGAGAGAGTTAAAGCCAATAGTGACTGGAATTGGTGGAAACTCTCAGACAGGCATGAGCTCAGGCAAGAAACTCAGAGAGACGCCATGGTAGTTTTATTGGAACGAAAGGTCAGCGGTCTTGAAAAAACAGTTTATCCAAAAATGACAATTTGCTGAAAATTAACTCATCCTCAGGCCATCCAAGATGTAGATGAGTTTGTTTCTTCATAAGAACAGATCAGTCTAAACAGCTGATAAAAACATCACAATAATAAGTAACCCACATGTGTGTTTAAAGGAGAAGTCCACTTTCAGAACAAAAATGTATCAGTAATGTACTCCCCAACTTTGTCATCCAAGATGTTCATGTCTTTCTTTCTTCAGTCATAAAGAAATTATGTTTTTTGAGCAAAACATTTCAGGATTTTTCTCCATATAATGGACATGGTGCCCCAAGTTTGAACTTCCAAAATGCAGTTTAAATGCTTCAAACGATCACAAATGCGGTTGTAAATGATCCCAGCCGAGCAAGAAGAGTCTTACCGATCTGTTATTTTCATTTAAAAAAATACAATTTAAATACTTTTTTAACTCAAACGCTCGTCTAGTCTTACTCTGCCTGAACTCTGTGTATTCTAGTTCAAGACAGTTAGGGTATATCGAAAAACTCCAGTCGTATTTTCTCCCTCAACTTCAAAATCATCCTACAACGCTGTTGAAGTTCCGACCCAGTCTTTGCAAAGTGAACATGCAAAGAAGATCAAACACCCTCAACAAAAAAGGTAAAACAGCGATATAGGACGATTTTAAAGTTGAGGGAATCATAAGATGGGAGTTTTTCGACATACCCTAACTGTCATGAACCGGAAAAAAACTGTTCAGGCAGAGTGACGATGACGATGGTTTGTATATAAGTTGTATTATTTTTTTGATAATAACCGATCGTTTCGGTAGATAAGACCCTCCTTCCTCGGCTGGGATTGTTTACAACCGCATTTGGGATCATTTGAAGCCGCATTTAAACTGCATTTTGGAAGTTCAAACTCAGGGCTATACACATTATCCAAACATCATTTGCCAAGCCATGTTATTTTTAATTTGCTTCAGGAAATAAAAGACAACTTGGAACCCTCAACTAGGATTCACACAATACCAGGTCAATCAAAACTTCTAGCAAACCTTCATTGTTTGGCCTCTTTTTTTATAATGTACTGTGGCATCTTTATTTCTTTATTCTTTATTTGTGACTACGCTAATTTGCACTGCACTCAGTATATTGCGTTGGTCGATATGTAAATGAGATGCTGAGTGTGTGTTCTTTAATTTGTGCATTGTTAGTAAATCACCCACAGAAATTTACCCTCCCATCTGCGCTGTTTTGGAATTACGCTCCCACGCTAATTTGACTGTGTCGTTTTAACGTTAAACTGTCCCTTCTGAGTTTATGAGTTTATAATTCATAGTAGTTATTATAGTCTCTCACATCAAAATCCACTGACATATTTATTTAGAGCAGTTTTTGTTTGTAAACAGTACTTGATCTGTGCATATTTCTCTCCTGATTCAGATGAGGCAAACTTTTTCACTGGGGAAAACAGTATTAGGGATAGAGATCTGTTACAAAAACACGTCTTTTTTTCTTCACAAGATGTAAATTCATGGACTGAAGTCATTTGGATTACTTGTGGATTATTGTGATGTTTTTATCAGCTATTTGGACGATTCTGCGGCACCAATTTACTGCAGAGGATCCATTGTTGAGCAAGTGATGTAATGCAAAATTTCTCCAAATCTGTTTTGATGAAAAAAACAACCTGATCTTATGATGAAAACGTACCTGTGGAAACTTTTTCGCAAGATGCGAAATACGTGACGCTGTGTACGGTTCGTGACATACTCGATGTTAAATGTCCACTGAATGGCGCTAAAAGAGTGTTCGTTTTTTTTCCCCAGAACAGATGAATGTACATATGGTACGTACATGTGACATTAGTTTTGTACGTGTCCCCGCAGTTCTGACTTGTCCATTGAGTGGCGCTATAACTCTAACGCTTTGTGACGTTTTAAAATAACGTACCATCTGCACCACACCTAAACCTACCTGACAGTATGAATAAGAGCGAATGTGACGTTAAAACGCAATCGCAAGCATGCCATGTTGGCTTGTTTTTCAAGCTCTCATCTTTTAGCTCTTTCATCGTGAGTCATGTTTTTCACCGTATTCATACCCAAGGATTCCAGATCCTAAGTCCAATTCCACGTTGGCTGAGCTACTGAGCAAGCTTGTTGCGCCCAGAAAGTGAAACATATGGAGCTGTAATCATAACTGTGTACAAAAACGATTACAAATGCTCACTGTTTTACCGCCTCTAGTCTTCATTTCTATAGGATACTGCAGTGATATGTACTTATTGGTACGTATTTCGCATCTTGTGAAAAAGTTCCCACAGGTATGTTTCATCATCAGGTAGGACAAAACATCCAAGGTACATCTTGGATGGCCTGAGGGTGAGTAAATTCTCAGCAAATTTTAATTTTGGGTGAGCTATTCCTTTAAGGCGAATGCTAAAAAGGCTAAAAATTTACCAGACTAATGCTAGGTCTAGCAGGTAAACCACTGCTGCCAAACTGGTGAACTACTATCTTGCGAGGCTGGTTGTCTTGTTACCTCCACTGTGATTTGACAAGTTCTATGTGTTTCCCAGGGTTTAAATCTAGAAATCTCTAAACTACTCTTTCATCTCTCAGTTCCTTCTGCTATTTCCGCATGTCAATCTCGAAAGAGTTTTCAGAGGGTCACTGAGGTGAATAAAGTCTGTAAGAGACTCAAATTGAGTCATCTCTTCTTTTCTCGTTCAATCTCTGACCGTTGCCAGTACAATGTCGACGCCTTGAAAAAAAAAATCATTTTCCCACCTGGGATCCATTTAAGTGCCAGACCTGTATGTCTTTGTACGTGTGTGTATTTGTGTTTGTGTCTATGTGTGTGCACTGTGGCGGAATTAATCCACTGCCAATATCCTGGTGTCCGGCACATCTCGGCTCCCAGGGTTCTCATCTCATTTGGTGGCTCTTAAAAGGAACACTCACAGATTGATGTGGCTGGAATATCAAAGACATCAGCAGTGACCACACAGGCAATCACTGTCCATCGATCAATTTGAGTGACAATGGAGAACTGATGAAAGAGAGAAAGTGATTGGAGAGGCCATGAAACAAGGCCACAAAAGACATACGCTCCGTTTTCTTGCTGACGGGAAGGTAACAGCTATACGTGACTCTGTAAAAAATCACTGAAAGAACATGAAGCGGAATTAATGTGCATGACCTCTTGGTCTCGTCACAGGAAGTTTGTGAGAGCAATTAATTTTTTATAGTCTTTAAAGTCAACATAAAGTCAAATTAGACTATATTCACTTTATTAATACACACCTTGCCTTGTGCAAATAATTCTAAAGAAACCAGACACTTTCCCTGATACGTTGATGTATACAGCAAAAGTTTGCATACACCTTGCAGAATGTGCAAAATGTTAATTATTTTACCAAAAAAAAGTGTGATCATACAAAATGCATGTTATTTTTTTATTTATTACTGACCTGAATAAGATATTTCACATAAAAGACATTTACATATAGTCCACAAGAGAAAATAATTGTTGAATTTTTAAAAATGACCCCGTTCAAAAGTTTACATACACTTGGTGGTTGGTGGTTTTTCAGCATTTTTGTGTATTTGAACCCTTTCCAACAATGACTGTATGATTTTGAGATCCATCTTTTCACACTGAGGACAACTGAGGGACTCATATGCAGCTATTACAGAAGGTTCAAACGCTCACTGATGCTTCAGAAGGAAACACAATGCATTAAGAGCCAGGGGTGAAAACTTTTGAACAGAATGAATATGTGTACATTTTTATTATTTTGCCTAAATATAAAATTTTTTTTCATTTAGTACTGCCCTTCAGAAGGTACAGAAGATACTTACATGTTTCCCAAAAGACAAAATAATTTAAATTTACCCTGATCTTCAAATTCAAGAATTTTTTTTTGAAATTGTTGGAAAGGGTTCAAATACACAAAAACACAGAATTTGTGGGACCTGAAGGATTTTTCTGAAGAACAGCAGGCAGTTCAACTGTTCAGGACAAACAAGGGACTCATGAACAACTATCACTAAACAAAAAAAAAAAAAAATAAATAAATAAGGCTGTGGATCATGCAAGGTGTATGTAAACTTTTGACTTCAACTGTATATGAATCTAACATCCTCATGTTTAAGTTAAGTGTGCTTCCAGTTAAATGTTTCCTGAAAGGCGTTTAATGTTTGCTTTGAAAGGGCAGTTGTTACAAAGCTATCAGAGCAATCATCTACCTGTTTGGTAGCCTAAAGCTAACCGTGTAGCCCTGTCTGGCAGCCCTTCAGAAGTTTATTTTTCACTGACAAGCTAGCAACCTCTATGGCCGTTGCATGTGTTCAAGCAACTTAAAACATGAAGCATTAATCTGCAAAGCCTCACAGATAAGCATCGCTTTGCTCAACAGAAGCGGCGTAGTGACGGCAGCACCTTTACAATGTCTCCCACATTTCTTCCTTCAGCACCGCTAGACTAATCCTCAAGCAGCCGTCATAATCCTATAGGAGCCAGAAAAAAGCAAGCATTCGTTGATAAGCAGAAACGTCCTCTCAGGAGGCAAATGAAGCAGGAATTGACTCATCGGACTGAAACTCAGGAGAGATTTTATTCCACAGCAAACTACTGGGAAAAGAAGAGTTTCCATTGTAACTCTAAGAACTAATTAAACCATCAGTTCTCAACACAAGTTAATCAGATGATTAAAGTTTTTTGGTGTACTTTGTATTTTTTCCATTCATTTTTTTAGACTGCCCAAATTTCTTATCAGTTAAGGTGCTTTTGGAAGCTTAGCTTTCTGCAATATTTGCTCTCCTGACAGGAATAAAATTGGGCCTTGTCCATGGCTCAGGATGGGGCTGCTCTGTCCAACCTTCACCTCGGACACCAAACACAGCCGGTCTTTGGCCCTCTTAAAAACCCCCTCCGCTCCTACTTTCTCTTTAACTCTTCCCTCACCTTCCAGACCTCAAAGGCCTTTTTTAAACCTGGAATTGAAATGGGTTTTTGTTGAATTTGTCAAAAGTGTACAATGTTAAATACACGTGTAATCAGAGTCTAACACATTTGAGACCACTTGCAGAGGTAGTCGAAAAAACATTTAACCAGATTGCTTTCATAGTGTACATCAGGGGCTGCCAAACTTGGTTCTGGAGGGCCACTGTCCTGCAGATTTTAGCACCAACTTGCTTCAGCACACCTGCCTAGACGTTTCTAGTGTGCCTTGATTGATTAGCTGGTTCAGGTGTGCTTAATTGGGACTGAACCTGAACTCTGCAGGACAGTGGCCCACCAGGAGCAGGACTGGACACCCCTGGTGTACATGCTCATGTCGAATATGTTTGAACTGCCACATAAGACCACCTAATCACCACCCGCTTATCTAACATCCATGCTACAAAAACAAAAACAATAGAAACATCACAGAATTTGTAATGGTTTTACTGGTTATAATAGGAAATGCATTGGTTTTAATGGAAACTGTAATGGACCCTGTTGGTCTCTACTGGTAATTGGTCACCTTCTATTGGTGGCTTGTTAAAACCACTAAATCCTAATGGAATATGTCCCAAAACACACTGCAGAAAACCATTTTTAATGGCTAAAAGTGGTAAATGGTTTGTAATGTTTTTAATAGTATTTGTAGTGGAAACTATTAGAATTCTATGATGGTTTCACAGCAGGGATGTGAGCATTATGGGATGTATTTTGAGAAAAGTACACCAAAGCAATCAGTTCCAACTCTGCTATATTAAGCCAACTTTAAATCAGTTACCATTCGTATCCTTTCCCAATCACTCGTGAACAGCACAATGGTTTCATCTATTCAGTTGTATTCATGTGCCAAACTCCTGTGAAAGTGTTGTTGTTTGATGAAATTAGAATTGAACTTTCCTTAGCTGTATCATTCTCTTTCATTGGTTGTAAGTCATCACCAATGTCATTTTTAGTCAAAACACATTTGATAACACACACTATGTGATCTCTGCTCCTTACCACCCTCTGCTACATCTCATTCTGTGCCCTTGAGGGCCTCAATGTGTGATGTGAAGACAGATGTTGAATGAGAGACACATGCTGGTAGACCTGATCTGTTGGTCTGAATTGAATTGCAGACATGGGTAAAAAGAAAAGGTCAAGAACATACTACAAAACAAAAAGTCGCCAACCTGCACATATTTAAAGGGATAGTTCACCCAAAAATGAAAATTCTGTGATTAATTACTCACCCTCGTCGTTCCAAACCCGTAAGACCTTCATTCATCTTTGGAACACAAATTAAGATATTTTTGATGAGCTCCGAGAGCTTTTTGATCCTGCATAGACAGTAAGACAACTTGTTCAAGGCCGCATACGTAGCTGAACCACTGATGTCACATGGACTATTTTAATGATGTCCTTACTACCTTTCTGGGCCTTGAACATATCAGCTGTGTTGCTGACAAAAACATCTTAATTTGCGTTCTGAAGATGAACAAAGGTCTTACAGGTTCGGAACGACATAAGTGTGAGTAAATAATGACAGAATTTTCATTTTTGGGTGAACTGTCCCTTTAAAAACTGTCAGTTTCATTTTTTTACAAGTTACAAGATATTTTTTTCTCCCTGACTCTAGTTACGATCCCATAATAAGCTGCAACTTAAACTCACGCACATAGCAATGAAAGATTTGATTCTTGCCAATGTGTCATCAAACTAAATTTTTTGAACCTTTTTTGCAGTGATTTGTAGTGGTCAGGGTTATCTTTAACTAAAACTAACACTAAACCCAAAACCATAACAAAACATCATTAAGTGAAATTAAAAATAACATGAACTGAAATAAAACACAAAAAAGCTAATTTTATTTCAGCTAGTTTAACCTGAATTACTAAAATAACAAAAAGTAAAATTCAGTAATAACTATACAGACATTTTGTAAAAAAAAAAAAAAAAAAAAAAAAAAATGAATAAAAACTAAAAAATAATACTGGACCAGTTTCTACATTTGATTGAATTTAGACTGACAGGTTTAGGTTTGGTTAAATTATACAATATTGGCATAGTTCAAATGAAGATCGTGATTAATTGGAAAATCAATATTTTATCCATTTTTCGTACTGAGTTGAACAATTTATTTTTACAAAGTCTGCAGTTTCTCAAAGTGTGTCTCACACATGTACACACTAGAAGAATTAAATGGGTAGATCCTGCTAAGCGATCCTAAAGACGAAAAGGGAACAAGCTTCAGTCCTGTAGTGTACAATATGTTTTGCTTAAACAACAAGCCAAAATCAGTGGGATAAAGTGTCTTTATATACAGTCAAACCAAAATTTATTCAGACACCTTTAACATTTCTTACATTATAACAGTTTATTCGCTATAGTTTAGAAAATGGTAACAAAACATGACAAGAACTGTGTCAGAACAAATTCATCCTGATAATGTCAGATAACTTTGATAGAAAGTAATGGATTACAATCAACCAAAAATTCAGACAACTGTTATTATGACAGTATTTACACAACTATCGATACTTTGTTGACCAATTACCAAGCAATGCTTAATTTTGTTCAGTCTGTGGTGTAAAAAGGTCGCATTAGCAATTAAAGGTAAAAAACATGGTCAGGTCAAAGTGTCTGAATCATTTTTGGTCCCAAATATTTATCAATTTTACTGGTAGTCCACTGTATGAAGAATATTTGGGTATAATATGTCACAGTTTACTTTATTTTTCTATCCTCACTTACATAAATAAATTGTGATGTCCTGCACCCACTAGTAAAAAAAATAGTAAAAAATTATATCTGGTGTCTGAACAGTTTTTGGTTTGACTGTATATAGTGCCTGAAAAAGGTTTCGTGTGCGTCTGAAAGTTCAAATAAAAATGAGATATGAATCCTTGTAGGATAAATAATCCACAAAGTGTTTTCAACGTGATGTTATAACTCCCAGGTAACCACACAACTCGCTCACAGGTTCCAAAGCAATATGGGTGTAGATTAACTTTCATAAGCCCCTCCACCAGCATTGCTTTCCAATTCGAGCCTTTGCAGTTTCATGGAGGGCTCTGGAGTAATGATTGACAGATTTTGTTTCCTCTTGCACGGCAGCTCTTTGAGCAGTCACTCATTACAAACGAGTTAACAAAGGTCGGCCTGTGGGCATGAGTGCTTGCAGAGTTTGATGGAAGCCTTTCTGATTGAAAACAATAGTGGATTGTCTCAGCAGCCCCAAAGAATCAGCTTTCCAGAGCCTTGAGGCAAATGTTGTCAGTCATACAGTTCATTAACCACTTAGATCTTTAATTAAACCCCCCTGTCTAAAGTTAACTAATCAGAAAGACGCCAAGATTAGCCAAGCCGCCAGACCACAGAATTCCAAAAAAGGTCAGCGACAGAGAGCGAGCGAAATAGAGCAAGAGAAAACGAGAGGAGATGAATGCTCACCTCTGATTAGTCATCATGATCCCACTAAAATGACCTTCCGTCAGGGGGAGAAAATAGCGCCGTGGGCGATCGGCTCTCAGAACGTCTCAGATGAGTTCCTCTGCAGAGCTGCTGCTGCTGTATTCCGTCGTCATGTGCCCCTCGTCAACTATTTAGACCTGTTCAATATTTAATGAACTTTAATAATCCGAGAGCGGAGATAATGACTCATTAACGCAGCGCCTCATTTGTCATTTGCACACCCAAATATATCCATTTTCAAAGCTCAGGGCAATTTGGATTTGGTTTAATATATCTCAGATTCTGCCAGAGGAAGACATGTTATAAGCCATAATGTCATGACAAAGTGTAAAACCCCAAAAGGATAGCAGGCAACAGCTGCTAACAGAAGACAGAGAAATGGAAACTGTGACTAGTTCTAATCACTCTGTACTCTAAACAGCCTTAACCACCTTATTTTGCAATATGGAAGCAAGATATTTTGTGTGAATGTGCAAGACTTCAGATTCAATTGCCACTGTTCGTAAATAATTACAAGAATAATGTCTGATTCATATAACAGAGTGACCACCCACTGTTTCATTGGCCTTGTTTCAAAAGTATTATTTTCCTGTTCATTTGCTCCATAGAGATAAAAAATTTTTTTACGTTTGTTATATACAGTGCACAGCATAAATGAGTACACCCCCTCTAAAACTTAATTTAGAAATAAAAATAAATTTAATGATTACTCTTTACTTAGATGACATGTTAGGGTTCTTTGGAGATATAATGTTCCAACAAGCCTGTTTGTCAGTTACCAAAGAAGAATGTCAAAATTATTCAGGAAAATTTTCTTATCGAAGTGATAAAATGTTGTGTTGCAAAAATGAGTACACCCTCCTTTTTGTGTAGGTTTAAGGCTACTTTTGATCAACTTTTAAAGACAAGTAATTTCCTGACAATTAAAAGTGTTCTATAGCCTACTGAATCATACTCAGACTTAATGCTGTCAGCAATAAAACCACTTGGAAGAGAACTGCCAGCTGACTTATTTCTTAGCATAAAAAGGGACAATGGTACAAGAGGAATACCGAATTATTGTTTCAAGTGTGAAAATATAGCAGAAGTAGCACCGACATTCAAAAACAATGGACTTGTGACAAGACTCCTGAAATAATCAGGTCTTCACTTTAAGTTTTCATTTAGTGATGAGTGAATTTTTGCTACAAAAAGAGCTGGAGAAATACCATGCAAGTGTCTCAGAGCCGGTAAAAGCTATGAAAAGAGTGACACTTTATCTCACGGAGTATGAAGCAGCCTAGCTGCAGATGTGACTTGCATGGTCGTTGTCACCACTACAATGTAGGCAAAGCACAATAAACTCATTTAACCTCTTCCAAGGCCCATATTTACAAAATATAGACAAGTCAATCATTTCCAATCCAAAAGCATACAAAATGTTCTGGTGTTGCTAGAAGAGGAGTACAGTGAGAAGTGCCTGGTACCCACAGTGACGTTCAGTGGTAGTAAAGCTCTTATATAGGGATGTATGAGTACTAAAGGTGTGAGGGAGTTGTACTTTATCAGTGCTGTCATGAATTCATACACCACTGTGTAATCTAATACAAAAAAATGAAGATGCTACCCTCCCCTTATTCTGTGCATTATTGGGCTTTTTTCCAGCATGACAATGAAGATATTTATTCTCCCAAGGTGAAAATCCTTCAGTGGACATGCATTTCACTCAGTCTTGACACTTTTGAGCAGCTGTGGTGGATTCAGTAGAGACGAGATGAGCAAAACTCCCCATGAAAGACCAGGGCATTTAAGGAGGTCGTCCTCCAGGAACTAAACAGGACAGATGTGTCATTTTGTCATGAACATGTACACTCAGTGCCAAGAAGAGTCAGAGCAGTATACTTAAAGTTCTGGAGAACATACTGAGTACTAAAATATTATACATTTGCTGAATTCAGTCTAGGGTGTACTTATTTCTGCAATCCTTCATTTAAACAAAATTGGCTCATTTACTTATTTTACAGAAAATATTGGCATATATTTTGTTGTTTTTTTTAAGTATATGTTTAATACATTTCAATTTTGCCATTTTTCCATGAATTATATTAGTGATCATTAAGAAAATACATCTTTCATATTTATTTAGAGGGGGTGTACTCTTTTATGCTGTGCACTGTACATATTTGTTACACTGAATGATGACGGAATATTGTTTCACCCATATTTTGACCTTTTTTCCCACAAAATTCATGGTCATGTAGTTCTTCACCTGAATTTATTTACAGTTTAACAAAAATGGTGAAATAGGACTGACTGATGGCTTTAACAGAAACATACACCATTGATTATTAACCTCAGAGCTCAATGTTAAGTCTGAGAAAATGAATTGGAGCTCGTCTTTAGAGACCTTGCAATACCATTTTAATTAACAAAAGTCTTTGTTAATGATAATAGTTTCTGTTAGTGATGCAATTTTGCTCTTTACTCTCTGTGTTTCTGATACTTGAGGCAGAAGTAATGAGAAAGGTGTGAAATGGTGCAATTCACAGCTGCAGTTATATTGCATTACTTCTTCAAATTAATTTTGTCAAGAGACCTGCTTTCCAAAATACATTTCTGTTTTTGATTGCTGCTGCTGATCTGTAAAGTGTGAATGTAATTTAATGGCTCTTTGCCCACCTTGTCCACAGAGAGGTGTAGAAAGATGGGGAAACACAACAGCAAGCTCGCTCCTGAGGTGCTAGATGACTTGACCAAGAGTACAGAGTTCAACGAAGCTGAGCTGAAGCAGTGGTATAAAGGATTCCTAAAGGACTGTCCATCTGGCATCCTCAACCTGGAAGAGTTTCAGCAACTCTACGTCAAGGTAAGGGAAGTCAAAGGGATGCTTTGCACATTAGATGTGCCTGCTCTATTAGTGTGACCCTGAGGTACTTGAAGGAAATTAAAAACGTAATGAAAAATAATCTCAAGGCTTTAGTTCACACCAGATATGAAAATTCTGTCGTGATAAAGTCACACTCAAACTGTTCCAAATCAGTATGACTTTCTTTCTTCTAACGTGGAACACAAGAATATTGACTCATGTTTTCCACAAAATTAGATCATACTGAGACTGTAAAAATGCAAAAATTGTGATTATCATTTTTGGGAAAACTATTCCTTAAAGGAGTAGTTTACTTCCAGAGCAAAAATGTACAGATAATGTACTCACCCCGTTGTCATCCAAGATCTTCGTGTCTTTCTTTCTTCAGTCGTAAAGAAATTATATTTTTTGAGGAAAACATTTCAGGATTTCTCTCCATATAGAGAACTTTTATAGTGCCCACAAGTTTGAACTTCCAAAATGCAGCTTCAAAGGGCTTAAAAACTTTGCAGAAGTACCGACTCAGTGTTTACAAAGTGACGTGCAAAGAAGGTGAAAGGCCCTTTACAAAAAAAGGTAAAACAGTGATGTAGGACAATTTTGAAGTTGGTGGAGAAAATGAGATGGGAGATTTTCGACATACCCCAACTGTGTTGACCCGGATTACACAGAGCTAGATGAGCATTTGAGGTTAAAAAGTATATATATATATATATTTTTAGAAAATAGATAATTTTGCTAGATAAGACCCTTATTGTTTGGCTGGGATCTTTTAGATTTCTTTGAAGCTGCATTAAAACTACATTTTGGAAGTTCAAACTTGAAATTTTTTGTTCTGGAAGTGAACTACTCCTTTAAGTAGGGCTATGTTATGGAAGCCTGATTCCGCCACTGAATACAAAATAAAAAAGGTAATTGCACCTTTCTAATCTCACAGTTCTGACTTTTTTCTCAAAACTGAAAGGTATAAACTCGCAATTTTGAGTTAGTAAGTCAGAATTGTGAGATATAAACTTGCAATTCTGAGAATAGTTTTTTCCCCTCAAAAGTGGACTTTATAACTCGCAATTGTGAGTTTATATCTCACAACAGAAAAAAGTCAGAATTGCGAGATATGATGTTTTATTAACAAGGTTCGGGAGGAGCGCATCAGATACCTAGCCTAATTAACACAACAGGATCTCACTCAAATTAATCAACATTATAAATTTAAATACAGCTGACTTACCTCTATCCTTTTGACAGTTTATCAGCATCCCTCCACCACCCCATCTCCTCACTCCGAGTTCTCACCACACCTAGGGGGGTTCTCTGGGTTCGGGCCATTCCCGAGCTCTGAGCTCTTCCCCGGACAGCACGCCAAATATGCATTACTATACTCCGGCTAATTATATGTAGGCGTGAACTCGTGAAACTCACAATTGCGAGAAAAATGCAAATTGCAAGTTATTAAGTCAGAATTGTGAGATATAAATTTGCAGTTCTGATAACATAGGTTTTTTTCCCCCTCAAAATTGGACTTTATGACTCGCAATTGCGAGTTTATATCTCACAAAAGAAAAAAAGAATTGCAAGGAAAATGTGCAAATGATAGTTTGTCTCGCAATTCTGACTTTTTTTTTTCTAACAATTGTGAGTTTATATCTCCAAACAGAAAAAAGTCAGAATTGGGAGATATAAACTTGCAGTTGCGAGAAAGATGTGCAATTCTGACTCTATTTCTTTCAATTGTGAGTTTATATCAAGCAATTTTGAGAAAAACAGAATTGCGAGTTTACAGTCATGTGAAAAAGTTAGGACACCCTATTGAATTCCATGGTTTTCTGTATCAGGACATCATTAAAAAAAAACTGGTCCCTGGCTGGTCTTAAAATTTTGAAAAAAAAAAAAAAAAAAAACCTGAACAACAACACATGACAAATTGCATGTCTCATTATTTACTGAACAAAAATAAAGCCAAAATGGACACCCTTACTGTTAACATTGGAATTAAGTAGGGGAAAAAAAACAGTCAAGCACTGCTAATCAAATACCTTTGCTAATTGGCAGTTTGCTGGTCTGGAGCCTTCAGGTGTGTGTTAACACAATGCCAAGAAGGTAAGACATCAGCAATCATTTTAGAGAAGCAATTGTTGCTGCCATTAATAAAAGAGTAATACGGCCATTTTTCTAAACAATTTGAAGTTTATTCACAAGTGGAAGACATTTAAAACAGACACTTCTCCTTCCAGGAGTGGACGTCCCAGAAAATTCACCCCAAGATCAGACCGTGTAAAGCTCAGAGAAATGGCAGACAACCCAAGAGCTACATCTCAGACTCTACAGGCCTCAGTTAACATGTTAAATGATAAAGTTCATGACAATACCATTAGAAAAATATGGGACAAAAATGGCATGTTTGGAAGGCTTGGCAGAAGCCTTCTATCTTAAAAAAAAAACAAAACATTGCAGCACAGTTTAGGTCTGCAAAGTTGCATCTGAACAAAACACAAGTCTTCTAGAATAATGTTCTTTGAACAGACGAGACCGAAGTGGAGATGTTTGGCCATAATGCACAGCGCCAAGTTTGGTGAAAACCTAAAGAGCATATCAGCACAAACACCTCATACCAAAAGACAAGCATGCTGGAGGAGGGCTAATAGTTTTGGGCACCTCACAGTCATTGAGTTGGCCATGAACTCCTCTGTATATCAAAGTATTCTAGAGTAAAATGAGAGGGCATCTGTCCGACATCTAAAGTTGGGCCAAAATTGGGTCATGCAACAGGATAATGATCCCAAGCACACCAGCAAATCTACAACAGAATGGCTGAAAAGAAAAGAATCAAGGTGTTGCAATAGCCCAGTCCAAGTCCAGAGCTCATCCTGACTCATATGCTGTGGTGAGAGCTGTGCATAAGCAAATGCCCACAAACCTCAATAAACTGGAGCAACGTTGAAAAGAAGAGTGGTCCAAATTCCTCCAGAACGATGTGAGAGACTGATAAAGTCACACAGAAAATGAGTGCTTCAAGTTACTGCTGCTAAAAGTGGATCTACAGGCAAATGACTCATAGGGTGTCCTAACTTTGTCAAACATGGCCTTTCCCTCTTGGCTGTATTTTTCTTAAATAAATAATGACACAGTGTGATATGTCATGTGATGATGCTTATCTGAGGATTTATTTTCCAAATTTTAAGACGTGCAAAGGACCAGATCATTTTTTATTATGTCCTGATACAGAAAACCATTAAAATTCAGTAGGGTGCCCTAACTTTTTCACATGACTGTATATCTTAATAACATGCAATTGTGACTTATTAAGTCAGAATTGTGAGATATAAACTTGCAATTCTGGGAACATTTTTTTCCCTTAAAATTGGACTTTATAACTCGCAATTGTGAGTTTATATCTCACAACAGAAATTGTGCAATATAAAGAGAATTTTTTTATCCTCAAAATTGGACTTTATGGCACGGTTTCACAGATGGGGCTTAGCTTAAGCCAGGACTAGGCCTTAGATAAATTAAGATATTTAAGCAGCTTTTATTAAAAATTTGTCTTGGAAGGAAATGTTTCAGGTTTGCATCTTGAGACAGCACAATGACACTGACATGTTTTCATGATATGTCAGAGCAAAATATTTTAAGTTCATCTCAAACATCCATTTTAGTCTGGGACTAGCCCTCAGCCTGGTCTGTGAAACTGGGGATATAACTTGCAGTTGTAAGTTTATATCTCACAACAGAAAAAGTCAGAATTGCAAGATATAAACTCGCAATTGCTAGAAAAATGCGCAAATGCAAGTTTTTATTTCACAGTTCTGACTTTATTTCGTGCAGTTGTGAGTTTATATCATGCAATTCTGAGAACAAAAAAGTCTAAACTGTGAGATAAAAAGTCGCAATAATTTTTTTTTTAGTGGTAGAAATGGGCTTCCATACAATGTAGTTACTAAACAGTGTACTAAAAGCCAGTTGCTGCGTCTTGTGTCTTTCAGTTCTTTCCTTATGGCGACGCTTCAAAATTCGCCCAGCATGCCTTTCGGACATTTGACAAAAACGGTGATGGTACCATTGACTTCAGAGAGTTCATCTGCGCACTGTCCATCACTTCCAGGGGAAGTTTTGAGCAGAAACTCAACTGGGCCTTCAACATGTACGACCTCGACGGAGATGGCAAGATCACACGCATGGAGATGCTGGAGATCATTGAGGTGAGGGATTTAGAGAAAGCGCTGCATCACAAATATGTTTTTGATTTAAAAGTGTGCTCACCCTATTTTGTCTGGATGTCTCTGATGTCTAGGCAATCTACAAGATGGTTGGTACGGTGATCATGATGCGTATGAACGAGGACGGGCTGACCCCGCAGCAGCGCGTGGACAAAATCTTCAGCAAGATGGACAAGGACCACAATGACGAGATCACGCTGGAGGAGTTCAAAGAGGCGGCCAAGAGCGACCCCTCCATTGTTCTTTTACTGCAGTGTGACATGCAGAAGTAAGGAAGGAGAGGAGGAAGATGAGTAAAGGGGGCTGGGGGGTGTAGGGAGGGGAGGAGAACCATGTACAGACTTCTAGAAAGATGTAGGTAATAGATAATGAGGGAAAATGTACATAGTTAGACTGGGAATGCTAAGGGAATGGTTATGGCTGTTTGGAATGATTAGTGAAAGTAAATGCAAGAGAGTCTTTTCCACCCTGGATCACTTGTTACACATTCTGTCGGCTTTCCAGCCTCTAGAGAGATTTAGAAAGTTTGAATACAAGACATTGCTTTCCTCAAAAAGGTCACTTTTGAGCCAACAGACAGGCATCAAGCTCTCTTTTAGGATTAAAAGCGAATTTTAACAACCTAATAGTTATAAATGATTTAATAATAATGTAATTCTGATCCATTTTAATGAATTTTAAAATTAATCCAAAATGTTGTTACAGATAAAAAAAAAAGGATTTTATTATTTTTAGGTCTGAAATTATATATTAGGGATAAACAATATATTGAAACACAATTTTCACTCAGAAAATTTCTGCACTCTAAAAAATGTCACCCAGCACTGGGTGAAATATGGGAAAAATACAGTGATTGGGTTGTTTTGACTCAGCGGTTGGGTTAAATGTTTAGCTTAACCTTCTGGGTAGTTTAATTTAACTCAACTATTGTTTAAAAATTACTATATGGCTGGCTTAAAATAAACTCAAAATGGGTTGTAAATTACAAATCAAAAACATAATTATTAAAGGCATCAGCAACAATCAAAAGGTGAGTAGTTATTATTAAGCAATTCTGCCTTTTTTTCTTGCAATTGCGATTTTATATCTTACAACAGAAAAAAACTCAGAATTGCAAGATATAAACTCGCAATAGCGAGAAAAATGCGCAAATGTGAGTTTATCTTGCAGTTCTGACTTCATTTCTCGCATTTGTGAGTTTATGTCACGCAGTTCTGAGAAAAACAGTCAGAATTGCGAGTTTATATCTTAATTAGGGCTGGCAAACGATTAATCGCTATTAATCGCATACATAATAAAAGTTTGAGTTTGCCTAATATATGTGTATGTACTGTATGTAATTATTATAAATACGTGTAATTATTAAAAATAAGTGTAAGCATATATAAATACAAGCACATTCATGTATATATTTAAGAAATATATGCAAGTATATATATTATAATTTTTATAGGATTTATATTATATATAAATAAAAATATTTTGCACATAAATAACATATTTCTCTTAAATATATACATTAATTCGTGTGTATTTATATATACATAATAATTACACACAGTACACACACACACACACACATATATTAGGCAAACTCAGACTTTTTTGTGTGTGATTAATCGCGATTAATCGTTTGCCAGCCCTAATCTTAATAACATGCAATTGCGAGTTAAGTCAGAATTGTGAGATATAAACTCACAATTCTGAGAACGTAGTTTTTTCCCCTTAAAATTAGACTTTATAACTCGCAACTGCAAGTTTATATCTCACAACAGAAAAACATTAGAATTGCGAGATGTAAACTCTGACTTTTTTTCTCGCAAATTGCGAATTTATATTTTAATAACACACACTTAAAATTGTTAAGTCAGAATTGTGAGATATAAACTCGCAATTCTGAGAATATAGTTTTTTTACCCCCAAAATTGGACTTTACAACTCGCAATTGCGAGTTTGTATCTTACGACAGGAGAAAAGTCAGAATTGCGAGATATATACTTGCAACTGCAAGAAAAATATGAGTTTGTGTCTCACAATTCTGACTTTTTTTCTCGCAATTGCAAGTTTATGTCTCACAACAGAAAAAAGGTCAGAACTGCGAGACACAAACTCGCAATTGCACACTTTTTTGCAATTGTGAGGTTATATCACGCAATTTTGAGAAAGAAGTCAGAGCTGTAAGATAAATAAAATGGTTCTTCAATTTAAAAAATGGTTCTTATTTATTTATTATTAGTGCTGGGTAACGATTAATTGCATGCAAAATGAAAGTTTTTGTGTACATATTATATATGTGTGTATATGTGTGTACACACATGCATGTATATATTTAAGAAAAATGATATGTTTATATATGTTTATATGTTTAAGCAATAGTTGAGTTAAATAAAACTATCCACAAGGCTGAGTTAAACATTTAACCCAATCGCTGGGACAAAACAACCTAATCACTGAGTGTGTCCATATGTCACCCAGCGCTGGGTTGTTTTTAACCCAACATTTTTTAGAGTGTAGAACATTTACAAATAATTACAAAGAAATGGCAAAAAAAGATGATTAAACCTGAAATTTTGAAGTAGAAAGACTGAAATTGTATTTTCATGTAAAACATACTATAATAATAATCTGGATATTGTATGTATAATTACCCAATATTTGGAGATTTAATAGTTCTGTCATCTAACACTCACTTAATCTTTAATAACAATCTTTGGCAAATCTCAAAATGAATATTCATTTTTCATACTATACATTTTTAAATATTTTTAATTTATATAGACAGAATAGAAATTAATTTATTATTCATTTATCTACAGAAGCAACACAAGAAAAAGGGCTTCCGTAATTTATCGGTTATTGCCCATAACAATAATTATCTGCTTATTAGTCTTGGACAAATGTGTATACCGTGCATCATTTTATTTATGTATTTATTTATTTTGCCCAGATTGAAAATGTCAGAACTGTAACATGCCCGATTACAGACTACAGAATGCATTGTAGAAAACAGAGAGTTCAGAGCAGGACTGAATCCTTTGACATTTGTGAGTGCCTTTATATGCAGCGCTCTACCCTATTAGATTCCACTCTAGCAACTGATCAGTAGAGTTTAAACACATTGCCATAATCTGACGATCCAATCACCAAGCATAGCCTTCTAATTGTGTTTTTGGCCAAGATAAAACTAAAAGTTAAAAGGTGATATTTCGTAACGGGTCATGCCAGAAAATGAGGAATAGCGTTTATTAGCTAGAGAACTGTCAACATATGTACATGATGACATTTTGTACATAATGCCTATACACATGCTTAATATGTACGTATGTATGTAAATGTTTCTCTACCTTAGAACTGCTTTCATAATCTGACACAGCTGCAATGATTTGTGTGCTAACACAAAAAAACCTTACTGTACTTAACGTATGTGGGTCTGTCTGTCGAAGCGGAAACTACGTGTGCATTTTCTTCACTGTAAACCGGTGTGAAAGCTGTGGTGTGTGAGTGTGTGAGTTCACATAAGAGAACACAAATGCCTCAACCTTTGTATTAATTCTTTCTTATGATCTTCACGCCAGTGCTAGGAGTATTACGCCGTCGTGTTTGTTGTTACCTGGTGTGTCCGGTGAGCTGTTTTTTTTTGTCATGAGAGCTTTAGTTCAGTCTTTATTAGTTCATTTCACAAGCTTTGCAGCTGTCACCCAAGAGGATTTTAATTGTGTGAATATTGTCAATGTTAAACTACCTTTCTTTACTCTTGTAATATAAGTGGACACAAATGTAAACCAGACGCAGAATGTGAAGTACTTGTCAATGTTACTATGCCGCAATACTTACTAACATGAGAATACTGTTGCACTATGTAGTGAGTAGAGGCAATACAGCTTTAGTTTTAGACTGCCTCCCTGTGGTGAAAGATGTTAATTAACTTACCCAGTTCACTTCAGCAGCAGATCTTCAAACACTAGGTTTTCATTTAGAACCAGGGGTTTCAGGGGGCGAGGGGATCCAACTAAGTTCTCTATGTGATATAATCTCTTTATAGGGCCAAGGGCCCATCCAAAAAATGAATAGCTCACAATTTGCTAAAAAAAATTGTTTTGGAACAGATTTATAGCAAAAAATGTAGCATTGCGTCATTTGCTCACCAGTGGATACTCTGCAGTGAATGGGTGCCATCAGAATGAGAGTCCAAACAGCTGATAGAAACATCACAATAATCCACAAGTAAGTTTAAGAAACAAATGCATAATTAAGGCATTTTAACTTTCACAGTAATGCTTCATCCAATTCACTGCACAGGATCCATTGGTGAGCAAGTGATGTATTGCTACATTTCTCCAAGTTTCTACTATACAGTGCCTTGCGAAAGTATTCATACCCCTTTATTTTTTTCAGTTTTTATAAGTTGCAACCTTATATTAAACTGGTTTAAATAATTTTTTCCACATCAATCTACACTCCATACACCATAATGACAAAGCACAAAACAGATTTGTGACAACTTTGCAGATGTGTTAAAATTAAAAAAGTGAAATGAGTAAATTGCATAAGTATTCATACCCTTAACACAATACTTAGTTAAAGCACCTTTACAGCCTCAAGTATTTTTTGGTATGGTTATTTGCCATTCTTCTCCTCACCTCTTCACCTGTCAAGCTCTGTCAGCTTAGATGGGGTCTGACTGACATTTTCAGGTTTCTCCAGAAATGTTTGATTGGGTTCAAGCCCAGCCTGTGGCTGGGCCACTCAAGGACATTCACAGAGTTGTCTATAAGCAACTTTTGCTGTGAGCATAGGGTCATTGTCCTGTTGGAAGGTGAACCTTCTGCTCAATCTGAGGTTCTGAATGCTCTGGACTGGGTTTTCATTAAGACTCAATATTTTGGTGCATTGAGTCCCTCAGTACCTGTTGCTGAAAAACAGCCCCACAGCATGAGGCTACCAGCACACTTTTGGGATGGTACTCCGCAGGTGATGAGCAGTGCCTGGTTTCCCCAATCATTATGCTTGGAATTGAGGTTCATCAAACTAAATAATCTTGTTTCTCACAGTCTAAGGGTTCTTTAGTTGTTTTGCTGCAAATTCCAAGTGTGTTTTCATGTGTCTTCACTGAGGAGAGAATTGAGTTTGGCCACAATGCCATAAAGACTGTACTAGTGGAGTGTTGCAGTGATGTTTGTCCTTCTGTAAGTCTGCAAGTAGAATGACAATCAGCTACCAGTTTAACCAAGGCCCTTCTCCATAAATTGCTCAGTTTGTCCAGGAGGCCAGCTCTAGGAAGAGTCCTAGTTGCTCCAACCTTCTTCCATTATGGATAACAGAGGCTACATGCTTCTGTGATCCTGCAGTGCAGCAGAATTTTTTTCTGAACTCTTTCCCAGACCTGTAGCTTGTCCAATCATGTCTCTGAGCTCTACAGACATTTTTTTTTTTTTTTTTTTTTTTTTTTACCCCAGGGCTTGGTTTTTGCTCTGAAATGCATTTCCAGCTGTTAAACCTTTTATTGAGAGGTGTGTGCCTTTCCAAATCATATTTATTCAAATGAATTTGCCACAGGTTAATTTCACTTGAAGTGTAATAATGTCTACAAGGAATATGAGTGCTCCTGAGCTCCTGAGCAGAATACTTATGCAATGGAACAATTTCAGTTTTATATTTCTAATAAATTTGCAAAGCTGTTAGAAACCTGTTTTTGCTTTGTCATCATAGTTTATGGAGTGTAGATAAATAGTGTAGTAAAAAAAAGTTATTTAAAGCAGTTTAACATAAGGCTGCAACATAAAACATGAAAGGGTATGAATACTTTCGCAAGTATACACTTCTAGACCACAACGAGAAGGGCCTTTTTGGGCTACAAAAAAGCAGTGATTATTTGTATTTAGACATCATTTTAGCTTTATCCAATTGCTGTAGCAATACTCAAAAATTACTTTAATCCTGTGATTCATTTTGCAGCGTATCCTGTGATGTTACATCTTCAGTAACAGCAGTTTAAGCAATTTCTTTACTTGCCTATAAGCACATTTTGTCACAACTGCTTTTACACTACTCATAATCTTGTGAAATCCTTGTGGGATGTGTTTCCTGTCACATTCACACACCTCTGCCGCTGTTTTACACTTCTGCTCACGAGCGGAAAGTGTAATCTCTGTCTTATTTTGTCACATAGTAGCTTTCTTTATACTGAACTGTGCTACCCCTTTTGAAAAAGAAGTGTGCTTAAAGGGATAGTTCACCCAAAAATGAAAATCCTGTCATTGATTACTCACCCTCATATCATCTTCTGAACACAAATTAAGATATTTTTAATGAAATCCAAGAGCTTTTTGACCCTGCACAGACAGCAAGTTGTGTTCAGAATATCTTAATTTGTGTTCAGAAGATGAACGAAGATCTTACGGGTTTGGAATGACATGAGGGTGAGTAATTAATGACAGAATTTACATTTTTTGGGTGAACTATCCCTTTAATTGTATTGAATGTGCACTTGTAGGGTACTTAAAATCTTAAAGGCTCATTAAAAAAAAAAGGATAATATAATATTAATGAATTAAAAGGCCATTCAAGTACTCGCTATAAAAGTGTGCTGATGTGTGTTTCTTTTTCAGAAGGAAAAATCATTCAGTTGGTCACTGTCACTGAATTTTAGTTTTGACCGCAATTCAGAACTGTACCAGCGTTGATCAATGTATAGTCTGCAATCTTTCAGACTGACCATCTGACTATCTAATGATCACTGTGATTAGATTACATAAACGCAGTAATGGTCATGGGTAATGATTATGGGAAGTGCAAAATGGGCCTTGTGGATGTTGTGCAATGTGCTGATCTGCCACTAAATTGACTCATGCCACTGCTAACATCCAGTGTGAGAATTTCTGTGCCAAAGACTCTATCAAAGATCAAATTGGATAATAAATAAGATATATATTGAATATATATGTACAAACACACACACATGCACACAAAGATGTTCTGAACTTGCACCCATTTATTGAAAATGTATTTTGATTGCATTAAGTTATAATACAGCTTGAAAATATAATGTAAGTTGGTCATGTGTGCATCCTTCCACTGCAAAATCCGATTATGTCCGAAAATAATAACAGTGAAAAGGGAGTAATTGTGTCCAGTCGTGCAATACAATGCTTTCTGTACTGTACGTGTGCTGTGCATTTCTAAATGTCTGGTTTCTGTTCACTTTTTCAATATCGTAAAGCTCCTTGAACAAAGATGTGTAATTATTTTTGTTACATAGAGAATTAAATATGTGGATGTCTACTGAATCGTCTCCGGCTGTGTGTTGTTTGTCATCCATGCTGATTAGGTAAATGCTGTCAGACAAGCTCATCAGTTTCTACTCTTTTTCTCTCTCTCTCTCATTGTCATGCATACAAATATTTCACTTTTTATGCAGACCTGCGCAGTATGAGTCACTCTGGGGACGTGATGTCATGATAAATGCTGTTGTCATGGCAGCAGGGCTGTAGCACATCTGAAGTGTGATGGGGAGAATTGCATAAATGTAGACGTTCCATCAGGGACACACATTTCACATGCAATTTCCCGACAAATTGATACACTCAAATTTAAGCTAGCTCTGAGCCATTGGTCTCCCTGCCTGCCACATCTTACTCATTACAATGGCTTCAACCAGCCTAAACTAGTTTGCTGGTCTAACAAAGGTTAGTCTGGTCTGGTTTGTGACGATGACGATGTATGAAAGCAAGTACATGTTGTTCACATTAAACTGACCCTAGAGAAGTATATGCTGGTCGTGGTGCTTAAGACATTTTTGGTCATTTAGGGTAAGTAAGTAAGGAATAAATAAATGTGACCCTGGACCACAAAACCAGTCATAGGTAGCATGGGTATATTTGTAGCAGTAGCCAACAATACATAGTATGGGTCAAAATGATCGATTTTTCTTTTATGCCAAAATCATTATAAAGTAAAGATCATGTTCCATGAAGATATTTTGTAAATTTCCATAAATATATCAAAACTTAATTTTTGATTCGTAATATGCATTGCTAAGCACTTCATTTGGACAACTTTAAAGGTGATTTTCTCAATATTTTGATTTTTTTGCACCCTTTGCACCTTTTCAAATAGTTGTATCCCAGCCAAATATTGTCCTTAACTAACAAACAATACAGCAATGGAAAGCTCAATTTCAAAAACTGACCCTTATTACTGGTTTTGTGGTCCAGGGTCACGAATAAAAAAATAAATTAGTTTACTTAAATATAAAATATTTTTATCTGCTGAACAACATCATACACAATAATAAAAAGACAAATTCTCTTAATGATCATGTCTTCACTCAGATTGCTTTTTCAGTGCCTGTGATGTCAGGCTAATTGATATTAATCCTGCATTTGCCCACAGGGATTTGCTGAAATTAAAACGAAAGGTGAGTTTGAGCCAATAGCATTACAACTTGCATGTTAGCCCCGCCCACCGGTAAAAATGCAGCTATCAAGGCTTTTGCTTGTTTTCCCTTGCACTGTATGCAAATAAATCTTAAATGTAATGAATTTTCCTTTAAAAGACAGGGACAAATGAAGAAATCTGTCTCCCTAGCTGTAAAATAGTTAAGTAAGAGAGTAAGTAGATGAAAACGTACACCAGCAATATCTCTCCTTTTATCCACCTAATGTGCGAGACTTCCGGTCCATTAGGATTAGGGAAATAGCAAGAAGAATAACAAAGTGCAGTAAACGGTAAAACAGTTTGCACTACAAACCACTGTCAACATAACTATACATTAAAACATTACAATAATATTATTGTAAATTGTAAATACAATAAAATTATTGTAATTGTATTATAAAATAAATAGTAATACATTAAAATAATATGGTCAGACACACCAGTTTGCAATATCAAGCACCAAAACGATATGTTTTGTACTGCTAAAAATAGCTGGATGTGGATGAAACCAGAAGCCTCGCACATAAAATTTACAATTTGCCGCGCCCGCTGTTACAGGAAAATTAGCTGATACTAATGATAAACTCAATCATGCTTGTCAGTAATTTACATTTACATTTATGCATTTAGCAGACACCTTTATCCAAAGCGACTTACAAGTAAGGAATACATCAAGTGATTTATCCTAAAGAGGCAAAACGACATAGGAAGTGCTCATAATACCATATAACAGGCATTGTTCAAGTACAAGCTAGAAAAGAAAAAATGAAAAGAGCAAAACAAAAAGTGTGTGTGGTTATCAGCAGTCGCTTGAAAGTTGTCAGGGAGTCAGCATTCTGGATAGGGGTAGGAAGATCATTTCACCAGCCAGGAATGGTGAAAGAGAATGTTCTGGAAAGTGATTTTGTGCCTCTTTGTGATGGTACAACGACACGTCGCTCACTAGTGGATCTCAGACTTCTGGAGGGAGTGTAGATTGGTAGCAGTGAGTGGAGGTAGGTGGGCGCTGAGCCTGTGGCTGTTCTATATGCAAGCATCAGTGTCTTGAATTTGATGCGAGCCCCTTTTGGCCTTCTTGAAGACCAGTCGTGCTGCTGCATTCTGAATCATTTGTAGAGGTTTGATTGTGCATAAAGGAAGACCGGCTAGAAGAGCATTGCAGTAGTCCAGCCTAGAAATGACCATGGCCTGGACAAGAAGTTGTGCAGCATGCTCCGTTAGAAAGGGCCTGATCTTTCTGATGTTGTGCAATGCAAACCTGCAAGATCTAACCATTTTAGTTATATGGTTTTTGAAAGTCAACTGGTCATCAAAGATTATACCAAGATTTCTGGCTGAACTTGATGGGGTAATTGTTGATAAACCTAACTAGATGGTGAAGTCATGCTGTAGAGTCGGAGTGGGAGGGAAGAAAAAGAGCTCAGTCTTTGCCAGGTTGAGCTGCAGGTGATGTTCTCTCATCCACACCAAGATGTCCGCCAGACAGCCTGAGATCCGTACAGCTACTGTTGGATCATCTGGTTGAAATGAAAGATAGAGCTGTGTGTCATCAGCATAGCAATGGTAAGAGAAGCCATGTGCCTGTATGGCGGGTCCCAGTGATATAGTGTATATGGAGAAGAGGAGGGGTCCAAGAACTGATCCCTGAGGAACCCCAGTGACCAGATGATGTGCTTTAGATACCTCCTCTCCCCAGGCCACTCTGAAAGACCTACCTGTGAGACAGGATTCAAACCAGCGAAGTGGAATCCCAGTGATGCCCATAGATGAGAGGGTGGACAGGAGCATCTGATGATTTACAGTGTCAAAAGCAGCAGATAGATCCAGCAAAATGAGTACTGATGATCTGGCATCAGCTTTAACTGAAATTTGCGTTTATCTGATGAATTTTGTCAGTTTTGTCAACGTTTAGAAGTAAATTATAACATAGTTTATACATTAATATATTTAAACTAAACATAATAAATGACAACAAACCGGTCTGTAGATTTGACGCCACGATTTCTCGGCAAATCAACTATGAATGCAGTTTTATTTTGAAATCGCAGCTTAGTTGGAGAACGTGACGTCACTTCCTGCCAAAGCACCGCTTGGGATTAGCTAGCTGCTTAGCTAGCATGTAGGTGTTGTGTGGGATAAATTTATTCTAATTAAAAAAACACTAAATCGCCGAATTGCCACAGTTATAAAGTAAGGTGTTTAATCCTATGCGTTTCTAACCTAGATATACTCTGCTGCTCCTCATATGCAATGTTAGTATATTCTAGAATTAACAATCGAATCGCTTTGACTGTTGTTAGCCTGGTATCTAATATAGTAAAGATCTTGAACAATAGCAATAATGTATGACAGCTGATAAAATTGTGTTTTTAATAACAGGCTTTGCTATTTTGCTTATACACTATTTAAAAGTAAAGTACGACATTGTGGCTTGTGTTTATTATATGCGTGTTACAGTGTCCGTTATTTTCACCTCATCTGTACTGCTAGCGTTAACAGTGCTAGTAGCGCCTAACGTTACTATGGCGACATAACAAGACGCCCCTGTTATAATTACTGAAGCTGCACTGCAAGTGTATGATGTTTCTATGGCGACATAATACGCGGTAAACTAGTAGTCAGCTTCTTTGATTATAATGGGTTCTGATTGTTTTGCTAGCAGTGCAGATGATGTGATTCATAGAGGTTAATTGGTGATAGTAGTCCTTGTAATCATTTTCGGAAGCGTTCTTCATCTTCTCGCCTTTTTAAAGAAACTTTGGAGTCATGGAGGAACCTGGGACCATAGAGGTGACCGTGAAAACTCTGGATTCCCAGAGCAGGACATTCACTGTTAGAGGAGAGGTGTGTTTCTGTGTGCTCTTTGATGTTATCATAGATGCAAAATATAAGAGGATTTCTTTTGTGTTTTGAGGTTATTATGTATGCAACACAAATAGCTCATTTAACAAAGTATAAACCACTCTGCTATATTGAAATGCTGTTAATTAAAATTTACGTTTACAATTTGATTGTCATCTCTCTTACTTTCTCTCAGTGGACAGTGAAGCAGTTTAAAGAGCACATCGCTTCCACCGTTGAAATCCCGGTGGATAAGCAGAGGTTGATTTACCAGGGTAAAGTGCTGCAGGATGAGAGGACACTCGCGGAATATAGTGAGTCACTGTTTGGTGTTTGTGTTTTTTTTGCACTGGGACTGTTCATTGTTTGTATTACGTCTCCACTTGTCTGTTCTTGGCGTGTTCCAATCAGTGTATTGCACCAGAAAGTGTCGACAAGGGACAGTTTTTATTAGTGAGTCATTGGATCGTTTACTCAACCGATTTGTTCAAAATACAGATTCATTCAGGAACTGAACAAGTGACAGTTGCTGAATTCAGAACAGCGTTCTGCTCTTATTATTTTTGACTATATTTTTCTGTGGCAGGAATAGTTGAGTTGTGTGTTAGTATCCGAATCTTAAAGGATTAGTTTACTTGCAGAATAAAAATTTCCTGATAATTTACTCACCCCCATGTCATCCAGGATGTTCATGGTTTCTTTCTCCATATAGTGGACTTGTATGGCAGCCAATGGGTTGAAAGTCCAAATTGGAGTTTCAGTCCAGCTTCAAAGAGCTCTACATGATCCCAGGCAATAATGGACTGGTATAGTGCCCTGATTTTGAACTTCCAAAATGCAGTTTAAATGCGGCTTCAAGTGATCCCAAATGCGGTTGTAAACGAGAAATTGCAGTCGAGAAAGAAGGGTCTTATCTATTCGGGTATTTTCATAAAATAATGCAATTTATATACTTTTTAATGTCAAACGCTCATTTTGTCTCGCTCTGCCTGGACTGTTTTTTTTTCCCGGTTCGTGACAGTTAGGGTATGTCGAAAAACTCCCATCTCATGTTCTCCCTCAACTTTAAAATCGTCCTATATCGTTGTTTTACCTTTTTTGTTAAGGGTGTTTGATCTTCTTTGCATGTTCACTTTGCAAAGACTGGGTCGGTACTTCTGCAGCGATGTAGGATGATTTTGAAATGATTTTTGAAGTTGAGGGAGAAAATACGAGTTTTTCGACTGTCGTGAGCCAGAATACACAGAGCTCAGGCAGCGCAAAGCAAGACGAGCATTTGAGATAAAAATTTTTTAAATTGAATTTTTTTCAATGCAAACAACCGATTGTTTCGCTAGATAAGACACTTATTCCTCGTCAGGGATCGTTTACAACCACATTTGGGATCATTTGAAGCTGCATTTAAACTGCATTTTGGAAGTTCAAACTCAGGGCACCATATAAGTCCATTATATGGAGAAAAATCCAGAAATGTTTTCCTCAAAAAACATAATTTCTTTACAACTGAAGAAAGAAAGACGTGAACATCTTGGATGACAATGGGGTGAGTACATTATATTTGAATCTTTGTTTTGGAAGTGGACTTCTCCTTTAATCCTTTAATTCAGTATGTCTAAATGAGTCATTATTTTATTAAAAAAAAAAAAAAAACCTAATTCATTCAAGAATTAAAGTAAATATTTTAATTGGCAAAATCAGTCAAAGTATGGCCAGTAGGGGTTCGAGCTTCAACTGGCTGGCAGGAGCTGCCACTGACAGGTCATGTGACCTGTCAGTGGCTGGTGGCAGCTGCCAGTCTGATTCTGGCAGGTCACGTGACCTGCCAGTGGCGGGCTGGTGGCTGGCAGTCTCAACCGCTTTAGATCTGTGAGTATAACGCGTTCTCTGTCACTCTCGCTGCAAGGAAACACACTATTTTATTGTTATGAATGTATTCTTATGACTCTGTTCTTTAGTATGATTGACGTTTTAGTTTTTTTTTTTTTTCCACAACTAAAGCGGTCAAATGAACGTGATCACGACTGGTTGCTTACTGACGCTTCGCCTAAACTCTGAGCGCTCTCGCGGCTGACTGAGCTGCCAGTGGAAGCGACAATAAGCTGCCAGTTGAAATCACGGCCATTTGAACCATTTATTCGTAAGAAACCTGCATAAAACATCGGCATATAAAAAGACTAGACCCATAAGAATATATTAACGATCATGAAATTATATATTTCCTTGTAGGAAGAGTGGTAGAAAACGCGTTAACCTCGGAGCGCTCTCGCGACTGACTGAACTGGAAGTGGAAGCGACAATAAGCTGCCAGTTGAAACCACGGCCATTTAAACACTTTATTCATAATAAAACGCCATAAAAAGTGGATAAATTAAAAGACTAGACCCATAAGAATATATTAATGATCGTGAAATAATATATTTCCTTGTAGCAAGAGTGGTAGAAAACACGTTAACCTCGGAGCGCTCTCGCGGCTGTCTGACTGAACTGCCAGTGGAAGCGACAATAAGCTGCCAGTTGAAATCACGGCCATTTAAACACTTTATTCATAATAAAACTTCATGAAATGTTGATAAATTAAAAGACTAGACCTATAAGAATATATTAACGATCATAAAAGAATATATTTCCTTGTAGCAAGAGTGGCAGAGAACGCGTTAACCTCGGAGCGCTCTCGCGGCTGACTGACTGAACTGCCAGTGGAAGCGACAATAAGCTGCCAGTTGAAATCACGGCCATTTGAACCATTTATTCGTAAGAAACCTCCATAAAACGTCGGCATATAAAAAGACTAGACCCATAAGAATATATTAACGATCATAAAATTATATATTTCCTTGTAGCAAGAGTGGTAGAAAACGCGTTAACCTCGGAGCGCTCTCGCGGCTGACTGACTGAACTGCCAGTGGAAGCGACAATAAGCTGCCAGTTGAAACCACGGCCATTTAAACACTTTATTCATAATAAAACGCCATAAAAAGTGGATAAATTAAAAGACAAGATCCATAAGAAGATATTAATAATCATGAAATAATATACTTCCTTGTAGTAGGAGTGGTAGAGAACGCGTTGAACTCGGAGCGCTCTCGCCGCTGTCTGACTGAGCGACCAGTAGAAGCGGCATTAACCAACCAGTCGGAATCACCGCCATTTAAACACTTTAATCGCGCTAAAAATAAAGAACTGAACAGGTTCACAATAAGAAATTAAGCACAAAACACAAAATCTGCCGAAAATCTGTTGTTGCTGAAACTTGTTGAGGCATACTGCCAGCTGGCAGCTGCCAGTCAGCCCGCCCAAAATCAGACTGGCAGCTGCCACCGGCCACTGGCAGGTCACCTGACCTGCCAGTGACGGCTCCCGCCAGCCAGTTGAAGATTGAACCCCCTCTCAGTACATGTGAACATGTACTTGTGCAGCCTCTATTCTGCAATACAAAGTCTTTTTGTTCTTTAAAAAGAAAAATGTTGATGGTTGATGTTCTCTTGATTTGTGCATATTTTTGTTCTAATGAATAAAAATAATGAATAAAAAAATATAATACTAATGAATGTGGAAAAAAATGCTCATGCGAATAATCATGATTAATAATTGCAAGTATTTTTTTTTAGCAAATTTTTTGCCTTGATTTACAGTCTGGATGAGTCAACACTAGTTGCAGAAATTCAGAGCCACTTTGCAGATTTGAGATGGCCGATTTCACAAAAAAAAAAACACTTTTTTTTTTTTTTTTTTTTTTTTTGCTTTATGCTATAATTCCATCCAATCGGATACAGTAGTTATTTATTTTTTTTAATATTTTGTGCCAATTTTAGTATATGAGCAGTTAGGCATGCGTTTCTGTGTGAGTTTGTTGTATTCAACCTCAAAATTTGGTAGTGTGTCATTGTTTAGTATAAGATGCCCAATTTTTCCAATGTAACCGTTAACCATTTGTAACCAATCACAAGTGTATGATGCCTAGTGTTTTAAAAAGTCAGAGGTTTTTATTTGTGGATATTAATGATAAAAACATATTGTTTTTCAGATGTTGATGGGAAGGTCATTCATCTCGTGGAGCGAGCACCTCCTCAGAGCAGTCAGTCTGGGGGTGGAGGAGGTGGAGTTTCTGGCTCCTCAGGTACAACGGATGGAGGATCCACCTCGTCTCAGTCGTCCACTTTTCCAGGAACTCCACATGACCGTAATGCCAACAACTACGTCATGCTGGGGACTTTTAATCTGCCTGTGAACATCATAGACCCACAGCAGATACAGGTTACAGTGCTTTCCTTGACTGCTTAACCTCAAACAGCCTCTGTAATACATTTGTTAGCGGTTCTGTTATTAAAATTAATTTACATTTCACCCCCTCTAGATGTCAGTGCAGCAGATGCTGGCTGGTGTTGGAGAAATGGGGCGTAATGTCAGAGTAAGCACCAGTACAGGAGTGAGTCATCCTTGTGTCCTTCTAAGCTCACCTAACCTATAATGATGAACTTTTTAAGTCGTGTGCTGAATAATTATATTAGAAGTACTTCTGCTTTGTCTGGTCACAGTGTGTTGTTTAAAACGAAAGGATATCTCTGGACACATCTACAGTAATTTATTTCCTCTCTCACAGAGCAGTGGCTCTGTGGATGTCCATATCAACGTGGACCAATCAGTGCAGAGCGAGCCCAGGATGAGGCTCCAGTTGGCTGAAAGCTTGTTGCGAGAGACACAGGCTTTAATCCACAGACTTGAGGTGCAATTGGATTTCTTAATTGTATAAAAATTGTATAAAAAGTAATTCAGGGTGATGCTTATTTTCAGGTATAAGTAACTTAAATTTTTTGTTTCAGGGTCAGTCAAGTGAACCATCATCTCAGCAAGAGACACCACCTCCTCAGCCATCATCATCATCATCATTCTCAGCACAACCAATGGACAGCTCCCCACCACCTCCCTCCTCCTCATCCACTGCTTCACAGACAGAAGGAGCAACTCACTCTGGACCCAAGTAAGAGAAGAATATTCTGGTCAAGGATGAACAAGTGTGTCTATGGAAGCCCGTTTTCACCACTGAATAGAAAAGTTTATGTCTCGCAATTCTGACTTTGTAACTCGAAATTGCAAGTTCATATTATGCAATTCTGAGAAAATTATTAGATACACACTACCAGTCAAACGTTTTTGAACAGTAAGAGTTTTAATGTTTTTTTGTTTTTTTTTTAAGGAATTCTCTTTTGCTCACCAAGCCTGCATTTATTTGATCCAAAATACAGCAAAATCAGTAATTTTGTGAAACATCTTTACTATTAAAATAGCTGCTTTCAGTTTGATTATATTTTAAAATGTAATTAATTCCTGTGATCTAAACTAAATTTTCAGCATCATTTAATACATTTATTTCAGGGTTTTTGGATGAATAGAAAGATCCAAGGGTCAGCATTTTCAATGAAATGATGATAACAACAAATGTTTTTAAGCAGCAAATCAGAATGTTAAAATGATTTCAAATTCAGCTTTGAAATCACAGGAATAAATTATATCTTAAAATATATTCAAATAGAACACAGTTATTTTAATTAGTGAAAATATTTCAAAATTGTACTGTTTTTGCTGTACTTTGGATCAAATAATTGCAGGCTTGGTGAGCAGACGAGACTTTTTAAAAAACATTAAAAATCTTACTGTTCAAAAACTCTTCACTGGTAGTGTAAATTCGCAAATGTACTCGCAAGTCTCGCCAGTCTAATTCTAAGGGGAAAAAAGACTGAATTCTATATCTCGCAATTCTGAGAATTTTTTATTTACATTTTTTATTTAGTGGCAGAAATGGGCTTCCAAATGTATCTAATATTAAATAAAAGAAAAAATCTTTTAACAGTCTAGTTAAAACACATCTGCCAGGCTCTTATAATGTACATTTTGTATTTATATTTATTTCAAATAGTTTTTGGAAACTCTTCTACAATTTTCAAGAATATTTTTAATTTAATTGCTCTAAAAATGTAATTTAATGGCTCTAAAAATGTATTATTTGATTTGTCCTTGCTGAATTAAAGTGAAAAAAAAACAACTCTTACTACCCCTTACCATCGAACGGTGGTGCATCTTCAAGTCATTTGCATATTACTTTTTCACATTTGTAAATGTAACTTATTTCCATGTCTCAACAGTCACCCCAGCCCTTTAGAGTTGGTGGAGGTTCTGTCAGAGGTACGAAGGGTGGAGGAGCGCCTACGTCCATTCATGGAAAGAACACATTCCATCCTTGGAGCAGCCAGTTCTGCCGACTACAATAACAATGTATGCCCCTGTTGTGCGCAATTCTGACCCCTGCCAGATTACTACCCCCACTAGTGATGGTAGGTTTAGGTTTAGGTGTGGGGGAGGGGGATAGAGGCAATCAGGTAGCGATTTCAACGAGAGGGGGTAATAATTTAGCAGGGGTCGAAAATGGGCACAACACCCCAAAAAATTTTATGTTACATAATTGTCATATGCACTATAAATATGGCATTGTTCATTTTCTGAAAACATTTCTTGGACAGACTCAAGAACGTGAGGAGGATCAGCGCACTCTCAATTTGATTGGAGAGTCACTACATCTCCTTGGCAACACACTGGTGGCTCTCAGTGACCTCCGATGCAATTTATCAGCTCAGCCACCCCGCCACTTACACGTGGTGCGGCCCATGTCTCATTACACCTCACCTGTTGTGTTGCAGAGTGGACCATCCCATATTCCCATTCCGGTGAGCTAACCAACTTTATGTACAAAACTAAGCTCATACTGTTCAAACAGTCGACCTTACAATATATGTCATCTACCAGATGAACCTGGGCTCTACTGTGACCATGACGGCAAACAGCAGACAGACAAGCGAGGGTCAGGCCCCAAACTCACAGCCCAGCAACCAGTCAGAGCCTCAGGGCCAGGCACCTCCTCCACCGAATGGAGCCAGTCAACAGACGGGTCATGGTCAAGGGACTCCAAGAGTGATCAGAATCACACACCAGACCATGGAGCCAGTGGTCATGATGCAGATGAACCTGGATGGTATGTCATTTACCCACCAAAGTAGACCCCAGTGTTCTTAGCATTGTGTTTCAGCCGTGCTGCCCATTCCTGGTCTGCTACACTTCTGAAGATCCCAAACACTTTTCTTTGTCATTACATGATTTTACAATTTTACATAGTTGCTTTGAGAAAAGGGATTTTGCGACCTGGAATGGGCAGCTGTAGTGTAACTGCCAGCCACTGATCTGTGCATTTCTGTGCAGCAGATTCAGACAGTGGAGCGCAGGGACAAAGGCAACAGAACCCCAGCGCTGCTGGAGAGTCTGGTTAGTTTCCACCTCTCTCTGTAGTCAGTAACCAGCCGTGCAAACGTTAACATGTAATACGTGTCTTAAAGAAAAAAGTTCACTCAAAAATGACACTTTATCATCATTTACACAACCCTCATGTCGTTCTAAACTAGTTTAACTCACTGTTTTCCACTGAGCACTAAACAAGAAATATTTGCAGATTTTTCACAGTGCTTGTTCTCCGTGCAACAAATTCAATTGAGACTGCGGTTGAAGAGATCCAGGCACAATAATCGTAATTAATAATAATAATAATAAAAGGGGTCATCCGATGCCCATTTTCCACAAGTTAATATAAGTCATTAGGGTCTTAATGAGAAGTCTGTAACATACTTTGGTTAAAATTTCTCAGTGGTATTGTAAAAAAACACCCTTGTCAAAATCAGCTCTTTTCAGAGCAAGCTGTTTTTTTGTACTTGTCTTTAAATGCTAATGAGCTCTGCTCTCCCTGCCCTTCTCTTTTGTGGGGTGAAGAGCAGTACTGTTTCGTTAGCCACGTTTAGCCGTGAAACTTGCTAACTAGCACATTATTAGGAAAGGTGATTTGCATAGACGCATAAAAAACCCTTATACTCACTTCTGCTGTAGGTAAAGCTGGATTACAAATGATTCGCACGAACATAGACGCGTTTATGTAGATCGTTGGACGCATTTCCATCAAAAATGAAAGTAGCGTTAATCTTCTGCATCTTCAGAAGCTCAGATGTCAGGAGTACATGACGACTGCTATTTTCATTATAACATCCAACATCAGAACACCTCAATCACTTAGGAGACATTCTTGTCTTACCCTGCACCGGCGTCAGAACAATGGCGGTCGTACTGTTTACAGCTCACTCAGCCTACTTAGGGCAGGTCTAAGGTAAGATGGCCGTGTCAGTTAACTATTGTGAAAGCGGCCTTGGTCACACAGACAAGATGCTGAGAATTTGATTTGAAAAAGGGGATATTACTTGTAAAGATTTTAAATTCACTATATACACTGTAGTTCAGATACTCTGTTAAAAAAAAAACATCTGTTTGGTTTTGATTATGTCTATCATGCTGAAATGCATTTTAAAGCCATTTTAGTTTAAACTTCTGATTTAGGGTTATCTGAGCGCACACATCCGAAGCACATGCACAGAAAGTGTCTGTCACACGGCATGTGAGTACTAAATTCCAGTAGTTTTAGTTAACATTATCAACACTGCTCTGGAAATTCTTCAGAATTCCTCCTTTAGTGTTCAGTGGAGGAAGCAAGTCATACAGGTTTGGAACAACATGAGTGTAAGTAAATGTTGACATAATTGTTTGAGTGGTGTTAATGTACTATGTTTTCAATGGGTTGTAACGCAGCTGTAGTTTGTCCGTGGTCTGTAGTCTTGTGTGGAAAATTCAGACCTCATAGCAGTTTTATTTGCCAGCAATGTGAAGTCACTTTTCACTGAATTCTGTGCATCTGTTTTCTGAAGGCACCACGGCACCCATCCATGTACCAGGTCTGCCTCCGGAGTTCATGCAGGCCATCATGCATCAGATCTCCCAGCAGGCTGTCGCCATGGCAACCGCAGCTTCTGCCGGACACCAGGGGCAGCAGCAGCAGGGCACTGCTGGCTCAGGTGCTCAGAGCACAGACAGTCCGGCCCCTCCGCCGCCTCAGGCCAGGGTGGTCATCACACGGCCCTCCTTATCTCCACGCATCCCCCAACCCATGGGCACCAGAGGGACCACCATCAACCTGCGGGCAACAGTGCCCCCTTCAGGAGGACAGCAGACTAACCAAGTATGAACTGGTCAGCTATTTCAGGCATCTACACTACCAGTCAAAGGTTTTTGGACAGTAAGATTTTTAATGTTTTTCAACCCTTTAACTGTCAGAGTCCCCTCTTTGGGATGCCTAAGTTTACTTCACCATATTACAAATAAATCCTAATCTAATCATGACAAACTATACATTGTTGGAAAGGTCTAAGACTCCTAAATAGATATTTTACCATATTTTTGTGTTACAATTTATGTAGGAAAAGTAAAAGATTAATATATGTCAAGGGTGCCACTTAAAAAAAACTACATCATGACATGAGTTGTCACCTTTGTCACAAAAGACTTTCTTCGTTTCACATTTTAGAGATCATAAGAAATTATATATCAGTTTAAAATTGGTTTCATCCTTTGAAAACAATGTTTTCATTCATGAATTACAAAAATGTCAGTCTGGATAGTGCATTTTTATGTCTGTGTTCAAAAATGGGAGTGACAGTTAAAGGGTTAAAGGAGTCTCTTATGCTCACCAAGCCAAAAGCAGTAATATGCAATATTATACAATATACAATACAATTATAGAAATTAATACTTTTGTTTAGCAAGGCTGCTTTAAATGAACATTTATAATGTTACAAAAGATTTCTGTTTCAAATAAATGCTGTTCTTCTGAACTTTTTATTCATCAAAGAATCCTGAAAAAATTCTACTCTGCTGTTTTCAACATAATAATTTGAAATCACAGTAATAAATTACATTTTAAAATATATTCAAACAGAAAACACTTTTTTTTAAATAGTAAAAATATTTGAAATGTTACTTTAAATTTTACTGTTTTTGCTGTACTTTGGATCAAATAAATGCAGGCTTGATGAGCAGAAGAGACTTCTTAAAAAAAAAGTTAAAATCTTACTGTTCAAAAACGTTTGACTGGTAGTGTAAGTCCTGTCTTCTTGAATAAAAAAATCCTGAAATCTCAAAAACTCAAAATTATATATTTAAAATCAGTCAAAATCTGACATGAACTGTCCCATTAATGTTGTTTCTTATGCTCAAATAGTTAAAAAAAAAAAGCTTATATTTCAGGCTTGGCAATTGGCTATTTTTATCTAGACCGGGCTTATTCCGCCATATTGCATGTTCCATTCAAACTAAAGGTTGGGACACAGCAAGACGACCCACCCAAGGTTTTTGTCGCCGCTAGTTCTTTGAAGTCGGCTTGGTGTGTTCTGGCCTTAATATGCGTGCGTGTCTTGGCATATCTAATCTCTTTTTGTAAAATTTATAGTTCCATTTTTGTCCTTCATTTAAGGGTAACCCTATGACGTCCTCTCCTCTCACCCAGATGGTCAGTGGTTTGGTAGGGCAGCTTTTGATGCCATTGCACACAGGTAAGTCCTTACCAATTCAGTTACTATGTAAGATTCAACAACACACAGCTTATAAATATTAGAACTGTATTTCAAGTCAAATTTATTTATAAAACACAGTGTATCAAAGTGTAATTAAAACAATGATAAAAATGCAGCAAAGCAAGATAAAATACAGAAAAAAATAAACCAATATCCTAATCTGAACCAATAGTGGTCAGCATGACAGTGGTATGAAATACTACGTTTCTCAAAAATAGAACCAATAGAAAGCATATATAATAAAAATAACACTGGTCCCAAAATAGAACCTTGAGGGACCCCACAGGTAAAGAAGCTACTGATGACGTAAAGTTTCCAATTTTAAAAGAAAAGGTTCTGTTTTGAAGATTAGAGGTAAAAAAAAAAAAACTTAGGGCAGTTTCTTGGATGCCCACATGACACTTTAAACGTTCGATTAAGATATTATGGTCAGACGTATCAAATGCTGAGCTCAGATCCTGCAGAACTAAAGAACTGTTACTACCAATTTCAGTTTTTAATAAAACATTCCATGTTTTCCATCATCAGGTGACCAGACATCCACTACCACATCGTCCCATTCCTTCTCTTTCTCTACTTCCACAGCTACCCCTTCCTCCTCCTCTATCTCCTCCTCCTCCACTGCTCCTCCATCCTCTGCCAACACATCCGGTCAGACGTCCACCCACACCACCAGTACGGCATCCGTAGGTCAGTCCCACGAGGGCGGCCCAGGAGATAACCTAGCTCAGCTGCTGGGCTCACTTTTGGGAGGAGTTGCAGGAACTGGTGGAGGTGTGTCTGGAGGTCCTCCCTCCATTACAGTGACTGTTCCAGGTGTCCCTGCATTCATCCAGGGCCTGTCCGAGTTCATTCAGGTTGGTGTTTTTCTCAGGGAACGTGTCTTGTAATTTGATCTTACCAAGTGTGTTTATTTGAACGTTCTGTTTTGTTTTCAGTCTGGCCAGCCTGTGTTTCCTCCACCAAACCAGCAGCCTCCACCCTCACAAGCCACGGCCTCTGCCCCTTCAGGAGCCGCCCACACTACCACCCCTCAGCCTCCCAGTGGAGGTGGAGAGACCCTCAGCCCTGAGCTTTTCACAGGCATCGTGCAGGGTGTCTTGTCCACCATGATGGGCTCTCTGGGTGCTGGTCAAGGCAACACTGAGAGTATCGCCCAATTTATTCAAAGACTTTCCCAGACCAGCAACCTCTTCACGCCTGGAGCTGGAGATGCAGTGGGTCAGTTTCTGTGTTCGGCTGACACAACTTAAAGTTGCATTTGATGTGCTAGTGCTGACTCACTGTCTATGTTTGTTTGGCAGGGTTTTTTGGAGATCTGCTGTCTCTGGTGTGTCAGAGTTTCTCAATGGTGGACATGGTTCTGCTGCTGCATGGTAATCCTCAGCCTCTGAGCCGCATCCAGCCCCAGCTCACAGCCTTCTTCACTGAGCACTATCTGCAGGGCCGAGAGCCCACTGACGCCAACATAGCTGTGAGTCTGAGCTCACACTGCTTTCAAACATGAGTTTCATCTCAGAAGAGTTAAATACTTGAGTGACATACTCAGTAATGTTCATTCAGTGTTTTCATTCACTGATTCTTTCAAACGGACACTTCAGAACCATGAAAAATAATACTTGTATTGTACTAACGTGTGGTAATGATACTAATGGTATTGTTTTTGTTTTAGAGTGCTGCTGAGGATCTGATCAATGGACTAGAGGAGTACATTGCAGAGAGTTTTGTAAGTCTTGTTTGCACCTGATTTATCCTGTCACATTTGTTCAGCAGACACCTTAACTGGTTGTCTCTGTTTCAGTCTACTGTGACTGTTCGAGAGGGAGTGGACATCATCCAAACCAACATGTCCTTCCTGAGACAACAGTTCACTCGCATGGCTACTCACATTCTGCGCTGTACAGGTGACCACCGCACTATCCACAAGAACACAAACCCAAAAACTGCTCTGACCCTAGTATTCAAATTACTTGACATTCTTGTATTTTATTTGATTAGCTTTTGTTTTTTAAAATTCACTTTTACATGGTGTTTGCATATAAATATGGCGATGATAAAAATCTATTCAATCCTTTTTCTACTCCACTAAAAACTTAAACACTTATCAAGCTGTTTTGATTTGAGCAGTATGATGATGTATTGCTCAAGCCCCGCCCACAACCACTGATGAGCTGTCCTGTATTAGCATATTTCCACCCTCAGCCAGTTGTACGTTTTCCGCCATTTTCTCTGCGCTCGAGCAGCTGTAGTGGCAACATCTTGTAAGCAATGCAGGTGTTTTGTAGTTTTGTAAAAGTGAACATAAGAGTCTTTATTTTCTCCCGACATCAGAGCCACTGATGGTTTTTGATGGTAACGCACCACCAATTACACATAAAACAGAAAAGAGGGGTGGAGTGAGCAGTAGCTCATTATCTTTCAAAGTAGGGCTGTCAATTTATCACATCAACTTAATGAATTAGTTATAAAAAAAAAAAACACAGTTAAAATATTTTAACGCAGTTAACGCACTGGCCCCGCTTTCAGACCTGTACATCATCCTGACTGTTGACAAATATGATGCAGGGCAAAAAAATTCCATAAATGCAGTTATGCCCTAAAATTCAAGATATTAGTGCAAAAAAAATGTGAATGCGTTTTGTCTCATATTCATATATCACATATCACACGGGCAGCAAGAGCAATATGACACTAGTGCAGATTTTGTCCCGATCTTTCACAAGCTTAAATGTAACTTTAAACAACAGTTCAGTAAATAAGAAGTTGATATTGTTATATTTTAAGTTTTGCAGAGAACATATTACCTTTGAAGCCACAGCAGAATTGTTGCACATCTCCAACCCACACAGCTGTGTTTAGTTTTTGAATGAATTGCATTTTGAACGAATCGTGTGAATTCGTAGGCCCATCCATAAATAGAGCCGTTTGCTTAATTCCTGAATGAATCAGCTGTTTGAATTAAAGGAGAAGTCCACTTCCAGAACAACAATTTACAGATTGTTGTTCTGGAAGTGGACTTTAGTTTAGTTTATTTAGTTTTTAATTTAGTTTATTATAGAGAGTATCATTTCATTAAAGTAATAATAATTTATAATAATAATAAAAATAAAAACATTAAATGGATAGTTCACCCAAAACAAGTTATAATAAATTCTATCATCATTTACTCACCCTCATGTTGTTTCAAACCTTTCTTTTGTGGAACATAAAAGAAAATATTTTGAAGACACTTGGTAACAATCTGTTTTGGTTACTAATGGCATTCATTGTATGAACAAAAATACTGAGATGTTTCTCAAATGATTTTCTTTTATGTTCCATAGTTTTTGTTAGACTGTTACAGCCTAAATGTTTATGTGTAATGTTTTATGTTGAATCAAATCAAATATTTCTTTCTAAAGCTACAATTTGCAGTGCCTACTTGATACCTTCACATTTAACACGAAAATAGCTTAAAATTTTGTGGGTATTTTTACAGTCAAATTTATTTTGCGATTAATTAGACACATCATTAATCACATCATGAATGAATTAGATTTAAAAAATGAATTGACTGACAGCCCTAATTTAAAAAGACATGCACCGAAATGGGTCGCTGTGAACAGAGCTGTTTTTGACCATGTCTTTTCAATCTGATATGTGATGGGAAAAGGAGAAGAATGTGTTCAGCAAAAGGGGGATTCGAACTCGGATCGATCATGTCAAGCTGTGGTCTGACATTCAATTCCTACGCTACTAATGCTTTTGAAGAACGTACGTCTTGTTAGTTAGTTGGTAGTACATGGCCTCTGCCAACTAGACAGGCTATTTGCACTTAGTGTTAAGATCACATGTTCGCCCATTTTTTATGCGTAGAATGTTTTGTGCGCAACGGTTGTGTTAATTACATGTGGATTGTTTACCTGTTTGAGCTTTCTGTCTTTCCATAGACCATGCACTCGCACAAATGTGACCACATCAAATTTTAACTTGCACGTTTTTTAAAAAAATGGTTGCAGTCCAGAGCCCTGTATTTAGCTTTAATTTATTTAGAATTTTTTTTAAAATAATTTTTGTTTTATTTAAATCCATGAAAACAATTTGTAATAGTTTTAGTTTACACTAACAACACTGTTTCTCATGTCTTTCCAGATAACACATTTGGCCAGCGCTTGCTGTATCTGTGCACCCAGGGTCTGTTTGAGTGTTTGGCCCTCAATCTCTATTGTTTAAGAGGAGAGCAGAGAGCTTTGACCACCGTCATCAACCACCGAATTGTAAGATTCACTAATTCATCCTCATGAAGGTTGTTTGGTGTTGCACTGAATGCATCTTTTGACACATTCATGTTTTTCTCCGCACTTAGAGGAGAATGTCAGCTGAAGTGAACCCCAGTCTGGTGAACTGGTTGACCAGTATGATGTCCATGCGGCTGCATGTGATTTTAGAACACAATCCAGTCACCGAAGACCAGATCCAGCATTATGTTATCTATACACAGGTATTCACCTTCTTATTAGGAGTCACTCCCAAACTGAATCATGGAGTACAGAACTGAATATGCGTCTATTATCTTTTTCACATACAGAGTGAGTCGTCTCAGAGAACAGAGTCAGACGCACAAGCAAGCCAGCAGTCAGATAGCATGAGTGTTGAGGTATGTTTCCAAAGGAGAATGAGTCTAGTTTATTGGTGCATAGACAATGATTGTTCCTAAATGAGCTAATAAAAACATACTAAAGTCTATACACTACAGTTTAAAAGTTTTAGATTGGTGAGATTTTCTAAATGTTTTTAAAAGATGTTTCTTCTGCTCACCAAGGCTGCATTTATTTGATCCAAAATACAGCAAAATCAATAATATTGTAAAAAATTATTACGGTTTTAATTTTTTTTTTTTTTTAAATGTTCTATTTTAATATATTTTAAAATGCAGTTTATTCATGTGTTGGCAAAGCTGAGTTTTGGCATCATTGCTCCAGTCTTAATAATAATAGAAAAAATAATACAAAATTTAAAAGAACTGTTTTTTTTTTTTTGCAGCAGCAGTTCAGCATATTACAATGAAAATTAGCTTTTATATTTTCAATTTAAATTTTAGAAAATTGTTTGCCATCACAGGAATAAATTGCGTTTTAAAATATACTTAAATAGAAAACGGTTATTTTAAATGTAATAATATTTCACAATATTACTGTTTTTCATTCATATTTTAATTGTAATTTATTCCATTACATTTACTGGTTCTTAAAAGGGTCTTTTAAAAGTCTTAAATTTTCACTCATAAAATCTGTAGAAACCCTGGTTATTTTGCGATTATTTATAGACTATTATATTATTAATAAATATTTTGAATTAGCTTTTTTTTATTTTTTTTATTTAAATTTTAGAATATTCTTTGCCATCAGAAACAAATTGCATTTTAAAATCAAATCTATATTTTGAATTAGCTATAAACTCTATATCTATATCTATAAAAAAATTTAATAATATTTCACAATATTGCTGTTTTTGCTGTGTTTTGGATCTTGGTGAGCAGAAAAGACTTTTAAAAATTATTTTACAATTATTTATACACTATTATAGAATTTATGAATATTTTGAATTAGCTTTTATATTTTGTTTTCAGTTTAAATTGTAGAACATTTTTTGCTATCACAACAATAAATTGCATTTTAAAATATGGTTAAATTGAAAGTTATTATTTTAAATGTAATAATATTTTACAATATTACTTTTTGCTGTATTTAGGATCAAATGCAGCCTTTTTAGAGACTTTTTAGAGAAAGACTTTTTAAAAATATATATTTTTTTTTAAATATTTAAAATATCTAACTGATCTAGACTAGTTTATTTTTAAATGTATATTTGTAATTTAAGTTTTAATCCTTTCTTTAATATCTGAGGATCTTTTGTCTTTAATAATGCTAATAATAATAATGCTAATAATAAATAATATTTACAGGTGCATCTCAGTAAATTAGAATGTTGTGGAAAAGTTCATTTATTTCAGTAATTCAACTCAAATTGTGAAACTCGTGTATTAAATAAATTCAGTGCACACAGACTGAAGTAGTTTAAGTCTTTGGTTCTTTTAATTGTGATGATTTTGCATCACATTTAACAAAAACCTACCAATTCACTATCTCAACAAATTAGAATAAGGTGACATGCCAATCAGCTAATCAACTCAAAACACCTGCACAGGTTTCCTGAGCCTTCAAAATGGTCTCTCAGTTTGGTTCACTAGGCTACACAATCATGGGGAAGACTGCTGATCTGACAGTTGTCCAGAAGACAATCATTGACACCCTTCACAAGGAGGGTAAGCCACAAACATTCATTGACAAAGAAGCTGGCTGTTCACAGAGTGCTGTATCCAAGCATGTTAACAGGAAGTTGAGTGGAAGGAAAAAGTTTGGAAGAAAAAGATGTACAACAAACCGAGAGAACTACAGCCTTGAGAGGCTTGTCAAGCAAAATAGATTTAAGAATTTGTGTGAACTTCACAAGGAATGGACTGAGGCTGGGGTCAAGGCATCAAGAGCCACCACACAGAGACGTGTCAAGGAATTTGGCTACAGTTGTCGTATTCCTCTTGTTAAGCCACTCCTGAAACACAGACAACATCAGAGGCGTCTTACCTGGGCTAAGGAGAAGAAATGGACTGTTGCCCAGTGGTCCAAAGTCCTCTTTTCAGATGAGAGCAAGTTTTGTATTTCATTTGGAATCCAAGGTCCTAGAGTCTGGAGGAAGGGTGGAGAAGCTCATTGCCCAAGTTGCTTGAAGTCCAGTGTTAAGTTTCCACAGTCTGTGATGATTTGGGGTGCAATGTCATCTGCTGGTGTTGGTCACTGTGTTTTTTAAAAACCAAAGTCACTGCACCCGTTTACCAAGAAATTTTAGAGCACTTCATGCTTCCTTTTGCTGACCAGCTTTTTAAAGATGCTGATTTTATTTTCCAGCAGGATTTGACACCTGCCCACACTGCCAAAAAGTTGGTGTTGGTGTGCTTGACTGGCCAGCAAACTCACCAGACCTGAACCCCATAGAGAATCTATGGGGTATTGTCAAGAGGAAAATGAAAAACAACAGACCAAAAAGTACAGATGAGCTGAAGTCCACTGTCAAAGAAACCTGGGCTTCCATACCACCTCAGTAGTGCCACAGACTGATCACCTCCATGCCACGCCGAATTGAGGCAGTAATTAAAGCAAAAGGAGCCCCTACCAAGTATTGAGTACATATACAGTATATAAACATACTTTCCAGAAGGCCAACAATTCACTAAAAATGTTTTTTTATTGGTCTTACGAAGTATTCTAATTTGTTGAGATGGGTTTTTGTTAAATGTGAGCCAAAATCATCACAACTAAAAGAACCAAAGACTTAAACTACTTCAGTCTGTGTGCATTGAATTTATTTAATACACGAGTTGCACAATTTGAGTTGAATTACTGAAATAAATGAACTTTTCCATGACATTCTAATTTATTGAGATGCACCTGTAGCTTTATTTCATTTCTGTTTTTTTAGTATTTTTAGTATTTCCATTTAAACTTCAGGTAATTCCCATTAAAGTTTCAAATGATATATTAGTCTAGTTAACAACACCCAAACATATTGTAAGCTGCATCATAAGCAACTGTCCTTTAGGTATTGCCTTAGGCCTTGAACACATCTGGATGTTTGTTTGCACTATAAACTGTATGATAGTAAAATGTGATTATATATTACAGATGGAAGAGGGTCTGTCTCCTGCTCCTGCCACCACTGCAGAGGAAGTCATGGCATCCTCAGGAGACACTGCTGACGCCGATGAACCACCTGGCAGGCCCTTGTTAGAGGACACCCGAGGAGCAGTAGCTATGGCAACCGCAGACAGGGAGGAGTCATCTGGAGAGGCGGAGCCATGGGCAGCAACTGTTCCACCTGTGAGAATATTGATTTAGTGAATCTGTTAAACATTTATTTTGTCACCTTTTTGTAGTTCACTGACATATAAATGAGCTCAATGTAAACAGCAAAAATAAACCAATGTAATTACAGTAATAATGAGTGTTTCAATATATGTTAATCAGGAGTGGGTGCCCATCATAAAACATGACATGTTGACCCAGAGGAAGATGAAAGCACAGCCACCTCTGTCTGATGCTTATCTGCATGGGATGCCGGCCAAAAGGAGGAAGGTCTGTGCGGCAACTGCATTTACTTTAAACTAAAACGCTACCATAGATTACAGATGCAAATGAACAGTTCAAATAGAACTGCTTTCCTCCCTTCATAGACCGCACAGGGGGAGGGTCCTCACCTCTCTCTCGCTGAGGCCGTGAGTCGAGCTGCCAGGACAGCAGGGGTGCGACCTGTTACTACCCCAGACAGCCTACAGGGGGAGCTGGAGGCACCAGAGCTGCAGGAAGCATATGCACGACAGGTAAGAAACTAAAATTACAACTGATCTGTCCTGAGACATCTGTGTTTCTGCGTTTTTTTTTTTTTTTTTTTTAATGGCCTTAAAAAGTCCTCATTTCCCTTTTCACAAATGAAGTCCTTACAAGGTCTTAAATCATAGCAGAAAGTCTTTTGATAAAGCTATGGCATTAAATGTTGCATGGACTGCTAAAATGTTTGTCTTATTTTCCAGTACAAATATCCTAAAATCAAGATTCATTTACTTTAGATGCAAAATTAAAATGTGAAAAATATGAACTGAGAATTTTCTGAGAGCAAAATTAATTGAATTCATTTTTACAACAAATATCTGTTGGTAGTAGTGCTGTCACTAATGATTATTTTGGTAATCGAGTAATGTATTATAATATTAATTAATAGTAATATTATTCTGACGATTAATCTAGTAATCTGATCATTAGAATTTTTGTGTCAATTAAAATAGACCTAAGCGAACAATAGCCTTTAAAATGGCTTAAAATACATATATACACTGACCAAAATTATAAACACAACTCTTTTGTTTTTGCCGCCATTTTCCATGAGCTGAACTCAAAGATCTAAGACTTTTTCTATGTACACAAAATATATTTCTCTCAAATATTGTCTAAATCTGTGTTAGTGAGCACTTCTCCTTTGCCGAGATAATCCGTCCACCTCCCAGGTGTGGCATATCAAGATGCTGATTAGACAGCATGATTATTGCACAGGTGTGCCGTAGGCTGGCCACAATAAAAGGCCACTCTAAAATGTGCAGTTTTACTGTATTGGGTGGGTCCGGACGGGGGTCCGAAAACCAGTCAGTATCTGGTGTGACCACCATTTGCCTTACGCAGTGCAACACATCTCCTTCGCATAGAGTTGATCAGGTTGTTGATTGTGGCCTGTGGAATGTTGGTCCACTCCTCTTCAATGTTGTATACGCCGATCCAGAGCATCCCAAATATGCTCAATGGGTGACATGTCCGGTGAGTATGCTGGCCATGCAAGAACTGGGATGTTTTCAGCTTCCAGAAATTGTGTACAGATCCTTGCAACATGGGGCCGTGCATTATCATGCTGCAACATGAGGTGATGGTCGTGGATGAATGGCACAACAATGGGCCTCAGGATCTTGTCACGGTATCTCTGTGCATTCAAAATATCATCAATAAAATGCACCTGTGTTCGTTGTCCATAACATACGCCTGCCCATACCATAACCCCACTGCCACCATGGGCCACTCGATCCACAAAGTTGATGTCAGCAAACCGCTCACCCACACAACGCCATACATGTTGTCTGCCATCTGCCCTGTACAGTGAAAACCGGGATTCGTCCATGAAGAGAACACCTCTCCAAAGTGCCAGACGCCATCGAATGTGAGCATTTGCCCACTCAAGTCGGTTATGACAACGAACTGCAGTCAGGTCGAGACCCCGATGAGGACGATGGGCATGCAGATGAGCTCTGCTGAGACGGTTTCTGACAGTTTGTGCAGAAATTCTTTGGTTATGCAAACCGATTTGTTGCAGCAGCTGTCCGGGTGGCTGGTCTCAGACGATCTTGGAGGTGAAGATGCTGGATGTGGAGGTCCGGGCTGGTGTGGTTACACGTGATCTGCGGTTGTGAGGCCAGTTGGATGTACTGCCAAATTCTCTGAAACGCCTTTGGAGAAGGCTTATGGTAGAGAAATGAACATTCAATTCACAAGCAACAGCTCTGGTGGACATTCCTGCAGTCAGCATGCCAATTGCACGCTCCCTCAAAACTTGTGACATCTGTGGCATTGTGCTGTGTGATAAAACTGCACATTTTAGAGTGGCCTTTTATTGTGGCCAGCCTAATAATCATGCTGTCTAATCAGCATCTTGATATGCCACACCTGTGAGGTGGATGGATTATCTCTGCAAAGGAGATGTGCTCATTAACACAGATTTAGACAGATTTGTGAACAATATTTGAGAGAAATAGGCCTTTTGTGTACATAGAAAAAGTCTTAGATCTTTGATCTTTGAGTTCAGCTCATGAAAAATGGGGGCATCCCATGCTTATCTGTGTATTCTCACTGTTTGCAAAGATTCGTAAATGATTTTCCTTACAAATCTGATAAAGTAGCAAAAACAAAAGTGTTGCATTTATAATTTTGATCAGTGTAATAGCAATGAGGCAATAATAATTGGTTCAAATAAAGCAACAAAAACAACTTATATGGTTTTATAGAACAAAACTGTTGAATTACATAATGTATTAGAAACAACGTAACTAATGCACATTAGGCTTTACATTATAACAAATGTCTGTACAGGGCACCAACAGCCTTTTTACACTTTACAGCATGATCTAATCCTTGTTTAATATTTACTCAACAAAATTTAATTAAGATGTCCACTTAATCTTTAATATCTGGCCATTTCTTTATGACAGAAATGCAATAGCCACTGTAATTTCTTTAATATGTGAACATCAAAGCGTTTAAACTCAGAGTGAGGGTTTGAGCTTTTATTCTGAAATCGCGATGAACAGTTAGCATATTTAGAAAGATATTGATGTTTTCTCACTGTGTTTGCAAAGATTCATAAATGATTTTCCTTACAAATCTGATAAAATGGCGCACGTTGTATTCCCAGATGAATATATATAAGGGCCATTCCATGTCAAATCAACCAAATTTCAAAACTTCCCCGGCTCAAATTTTTGATTTTGCTAATATTTTTCCTGAGGAAAGATAGATATGTATAGTGATGAAAGCCAAAATATTAAATGTCATGTATGAGTATTTACTGAGTAATCCACTATTTTCTAGAGGGAGGTCAAAATGGCCATTTTTACCTTAGATTAGATTTTTACACAGAGATTGTGTAATCTCTATGTAAAAATAAGATAATGATGCTGCCATCTTTCTGAAGTCATTTTTACCCCTCTGTAACTTGACTCTGAATCTAATAATTGCCATCTTGACCTCCCTCTACAAAATAGTGGTTTACTCAGTAAATATTCAACCATGCCATTTAATATTTTGGCTTTCATCACCATACATGTCTTTCTTTGTTCAGAATAAATATTAGCAAGATCAAACATTTGAGCCGGGACCTCTGGTTGAGTTGACACGGAATGACCCATAAGCAATTCAGACTCCCAACAATGATTCATTGTTCTTTAATATGGGCTTTAAATGGGTTTAATATATCATGCAGCTTTGGAAAATGGTGTAATAATGCGCTTCATGGATTCTCATCCATGGAATGCATCACTCTCAGTATTTTGCCGGTTACTCAACACAAGCAAATTGCAGTCAAGGATTTTTTTTTAAAAATTAAGTACTCGAATTGAATCAAGGAATTGTGACAGCCCTAGTTGGTTGGTTTAATGCGTGTTCTGAACTCATACGTGCTCATATAGGTGATCTCGTTCTGTGTTCACATAGAGCACATTACCTGTAATTCACGGGTAATGTTACAACTTGTCATACCGGTAAATTGCCGGAACAAATTTGCCGGTATTTCTGAAAAGGTCCTGTTCATCTCTTAAAGGCATTTTCCTGGTAATTTACCTGTAAAGACTGTATGTGTGAAAGGGGCTACTGTGTATCTTGCTGAACATTTTGAAATCTTTTTCATCGTTCATTGTGTTCCAGGTGAAGAGTGATATAAAGAAACGACTGAGTGATGATCCAGACTACAACCACCAGCGCTTTCCCAACACACACAGAGCTTTTTCTGAGGACTCCTAACGCAAACAGCTCTGTTTACTCCGTCTTGTCGTCTGTCAAACACGGTCATGACCATGACGTCTCGAAGGAACGGCCAATAGCGCCTCATGCATTCAGAGATCCCAGTTGTTTTGAAATCGCTGACTGACGCATATCTCAGATGTCTGCCATAGTCAAATGTGTGGATAGTGACTAAATATAGAGCCAGTGAACTAGACCGGCCATGGAGGCAGAAAAAAACCTGGCGTCCCATCTATTGGAAAAGCATCTTATATTCTTTGTAGATGTCAAAACAGTCTCTGACAGGATTCATATATGCCCCTGTCCACTGTAAATTAGCTGTACATTGTTGTAATAAGTTGTTTTAATAATTACAATAGTAGCAGTTGTATTACAAGCACATATACATGAAGAAAACCGAACTCATTCCAGCTTGATGTGTAGATAAAGGAGATGCCAAGATTGATGTTTACAAGCTCCAGACATGTTGAACATGATTAGATGTACAGCACTGCACATTTATCACTGAGGACTGGAAGAGTTTGTCATAGTGATGCCATAGAGCTGTTTGTAATTATTTCTTGCATGCCAAAAACATCTTGTTGGCTCCATCATGTTCATGAATGTGGCTGTTACAAAATAAAATGGTCCAAGTCTAGAATTACTTCTAGTTTTAAAGAAACAGTTGTGTCTGTGTCTTACATTAGAGAAACTTTGCTGTGGTTTAGTTTTGAAAACAAACACAATTTCACGTGGATACAAATTGGTAACTCATTACTTTTTTGGATAGGGGTGTAACGGTACACAGATGTCACGGTTCACTACGTACCTCGGTTCGAGGGTCACGGTTCAATACGATTTCGGTACAACAGAAAAAAAAAAAAAAATTCTAGGTTTCTGTTCATTTATTTTAAAAAGACAGTAGTACAAATTACAATTTTTTTCCACCTACATGTGAAAATACTAAATATTATATCAAATTAATGTCATATATAGGCTATAAAATCTGCAGTACATATATTCATACAAGGAATAAATACCTGAAATATATTTCATTTAGTTAGCATTCGCTGTTCTTCTGCCGGCAGTTATCAAACAGCGTTTCATTACTGCCCCCTTCTGGATTGAGGCTGAATTGCCTGTATTCAGGTCAGAAATCAACTTTTCCATTAAGGGGTAATATATTTGCGGCATAATCACCCTATTATTATAATGACTATACTGTGTTGTCTTTAATGTTAAATACTTAAATTTACCCAATTACTTAAACTGTTGTCAATAACAATAAACTGTTTAAAATTGTATCTAAATTATACAAGAACAGCTCATACGGCTGCAATATTATGACAAAATCGTTATTGTATATTATTACTATTAATATTGTAGTAATGGTTATTTATATCAATATAGAAAACAATATGAAAACATTATTTTGTGTCTACGTTTATATATTATATTACACATAATATATTATTATTATTATTATTAAAATTACATTTTGAAAGGTAGTGTACCACAACAAAAAATTGATTTAAACAGTTTTTACTTACAAAATAAATAAGTAAATAAATAAAATTACTTTTTTAAAAGTCCTATTTAAACCTCATGAAAATTGTAAAATTGTACCTCATGAAAAATGCAGAAACTGTGATACATTTTTAATTACAAAGTTCAAACAGACAGCATTTATTTGAAGAAGAGTTTTAAGCCAAATTAATGCATCCCTGTGGAGTGAAAGTATTAACTTTAAAAAAAAAAAATAATAATTATATATATATATATATATATGAAGAGTTCAGATGCAAAACCAGCTAAATCCATCTGACGTCTTTCTTTAAAAAATGCATTTTTATCAGGCTCAGATGTACAGGTTTCTATGTAAGTACCGGTACTTCTGATTTGGCTGAGGCTGGAATTTTGAAGAAAAAGTATTTGATGGACGTATAATATGTGTTGAGAGCATTCACTCAGTATCATTGTCTCATTTTTGACCGAGATGGCTTTTAGCTGGTTTTGCATCTGAACCCTTCATATATATATATATGGGTCAAATTTATCAATTTATTAAGTAATAGGATATTAAGTAAAGATCATGTTTCATGAAGATATTTTGTAAATTTCCTACTGTAAATATATCAAAACTTAATTTCTCATTAGTAATATGCATTGCTATGAACTTCATTTGGGCAACTTTAAAGGCGATTTTCTCAATATTTAGATTTTTTTGCACCATCAGATTCCAGATTTTCAAGTTGTATTTTGGCCAAATATTGTCCTTTAAACCATACATAAATGCAAAGCTTATTTATTCAGCTTTCAGATGATATATAAAGCTCAATTTCGGGAAATTTACACTTGTAAACGACTGGTTTTGTGGTCCAGGGTCACATATATTAACTTAATTGAATCGTAGTGTTTGTGAATTCACAAACGTATTATGCTTTATTATGATTTTAAACGGGTTTAATATATCATGCAGCCTTCATAACACCTAATAATGCATTTCATGGATTCTCATCTGTGGAATGCGCCACTTCCAGTATTTGCCGGTTACTCGACATGAACAAAATGTCAAGTACTTGAATTGAAACGAGGAATCGTGACAGCCCTAAAACAAATGAACATTATTCAGCAAATAATCTAAATATGTACAGGTAAGTGGACAAAACAGAAGAACAGAAATCAAAAATATCGACGTCAGTATGCATTTATTTGTCACACAACATATTCACACAGGTTTTTGGGTAATTAGCGCAGAAATAATCACCAGAACATTAACTCAGCTGTGTTTTATATGGAACTGCTTTAACAGGTTCTGACCTTTCAGCTTGGAATTGCACAGATTGTGGAGTGACAGCGTTTCATGCTTTTATTGTCCATTTAAAAGCGCAAGCACGGATGTGTTCTGACTACTTTGTGACACAGGAAGTCCATTAAAGTGTTTGGTCTATATCTTTACCACAGGAAGCTAAAGCAATTGAAACTGACTGTGGATGGACAGCATGTGCTATCACACCAAATGCACTGAAAGTAATTTATACTATGCTAACTGACCAATTAACCTGGAGAAAAATAAGCAAGAAGCCACCAGACTCCTGAACAGATTTCAATGGGAAAATTTTAAATCGTGAGTCTTTCAAATAAGTGTGGACTTAATTTACATGGACGGCATTGGCAAGACCAGTGCAGATTTGGCAATTATGCAGAGCTGATAACTTAAACATTAAAAACAGTTCAAATATGGAAGGGCAAACAAGAACAATCCAGACTGGAAACTAAACTCTCTATGCTCAAAGGCAGTCCCTGGCATCACTTTCCCTTAAAGGTCATCAAAAAGAGGTTCCTCTAAAACATTTAACTCAGTACAACTGATGAAAACTCTAATTAATACATAAATACAAAAAATATATAATTAATGATTACAATGTAAGCTGATCAAGACTTTAATATCATGACCAATTCCTCTGCTGATTTATTACTGTGAATGTGAGCTGAACCATCACCACCTTTAATCATAGTTTTACAGCCGAGCTGCCTGAATGTATGAATGTACAGATGGCATTGAATTTACCCATACAGTAATGTACTGGGTCATCAAAACCTGTTTGTTAAGAGTTGTGCGTTTGTTAACCTCCTAGTTAGTGATGGCCTCATGTATTAGCTAGGCTTTGAAACCTCTTTGATACCAAACCAGAGCGTAGCAGTTTGGTGATATTCGAACATTGGAAATTAAAGAGTGCATAAAGAAGATTGTTTCAAGTGAGAACACTTTGAACTTGTTCGTTCTTGTTCCTGTGGATTTTCCTCCCAAAAACCGGTTACCGATATCTCATTCGCTCAACCCACACAATACAGCGCTGCGTCTTTTTCAGTCTTTTTAGTGGTGTGACCAAACGCATCCACGCGTCCTGCTCTGCCGCTCAGGCTCGGGTCTGTCGGAGGGAAGACAGCAGGAGTGGGAGCAGGTTGAGGGCGGGCCGGTGCTCCTGAATGCCCAGTGCCACCAAAGCCCCGGCCAGCATCGAGGTCACTTTGGGCAGCAAGGGAGGACGAGCCTCCATAACCTGCCGTCATAGAAAAACACTAAGATTAAACCAGAGACACAAGCACAAGATATTCTTTGGAATGCTGGTACCCAAACAGTTTCTAGTCCCAATTGACTTCCAATGTATTTTTTTTTTTCCATACCATGGAGGTCAATGGCTACTAACATTCTTTTGTGTTTAAAAGAAAAAAGAATCTCACACAAGTTTGAAACAACTTCAGGGTGAGTAAATGATGACAGAATTTTCATTTTTTGTTTTACTATCCACTTAAATGTATTTAAATTAATAAATTACTGCAATATTAAAAATAGCTGCGAGCAGCAGTTAAGAAGCCAAGCACAATCATTTATCACTGTTGAGCAGTAGGTGTTGCTGTTACAAAATTGAAGTGGTGTGGTCATTGTGAGGTGACAATGGCACAAATAAAGTTTGTGGTGTCAATATGTCAAAGCTTTGCAGAGATACAGCCTCAGAGTCATTTTGGCATTACGCCTCACATTTGTTGCGGCACTGTACAAATACAGTTTTGTCTATCGACATGAAATCCATAACTTCTTGTCACCACAGTTTGAAGATGATCTGACTCGATTTTGGAACGGTCTAGGATGAGTTTAAAAAGTAAGTTTTCAGTTTAATAGGCTAATGCAATCAAAAGTTATTAGCATTTTTGAAATTTTATTACTAATGGTTAATGAATGGTTTCTTACTTTGACTAAAAGGTGGCGCTGTTACCAAATTGACATGACAATGACACACACAACGTTGGTGTCGGTATGTCAAAGCTTTGCAGAGATAAATCCTCGGATGCAGTTTGGTATGATTCCAGCAAATTTGTTAAAGGGGTCATCGGATGCTAAGTTCACTTTTACATGTTGTTTGAACATTAATGTGTGTTGGCAGTGTTTGTACTAATCTACCCTATAATGATAAAAAATCCATGCAGTGGTTTTTATTTAATCTGTAAAAATAATATCCCCTTTTTCAAATCGAGCCGTTCTCAGATGCCTGTCGGTGTGGCGTCACACCCACAGAGGCCGCTCCCACGATAATTGATTGACATGAGCATCTTACCTCAGATCAGTTCTAACAGTCCAACATCCTTGTTTTGATGCCGAAGCTAGTTAGACAAGAATTGAGCGATTGAGGTGTTGTGTTGCTGGATGTAATAATGAACATAGTGGTCGTCATTTACTCCTGACATCTGAGCTGCTGAAGATGCAGTAGATTACATTTGTTTGTGAAGGGAATGCGCCTGTCGATCTACATATATCCGTATTTGTTCACGTGAATTATTAGTGATCCAGCTTCACTTACAGCAGAAGTGAGTATAAGGGTTTTTTTATGAATCTTTGCGATCGCCTTTCCTAATAATGTGCTAGTTAGCAAGTTTAGTGGCTAAATGCGACTAAAGTAAACAGGCTCGTCACTCCACAGAGAGAAGAGAGGGGTGGGGCGAGCAGAGCTCATTTGCATTTAAAGCAGCCTCGACCAGAATGGGATGATTTTTGCATAGCTGATTTTGGCAAGGTAAAAAGGGTGTTGTTTTACACTACCATTGAGAATTTTTAAACAAAGTATATTAGAGACTTTTCATTAAGACCCTAAAGAATCATATCAACTTGTGGAAAATGGGCATCCGATGACACCTTTAAAGTGTTAAACGATAACCATTTTGTATATCGACACGAAATCCATGTCAAAATGTATGGCAAAATTGGTATCTATGTTCTCGGCATGACCCAAAGAATATATTGAGACAAGGTTCATTATGATAGGCTAATACATTCAAAAGTTATTAGTATTTTTGTAAATTTCAAAATTTATAAATTTTGACCACAAGGTGGCGCTGTCACAAAACCTCTTGAGTACCATCAGGGCATGATGCCAAAGACACATAGTGAGTTTTGTAAAGATACGGCAATTCGTTCATAAAATATAGCATTTTTGAACAAAATTCAATGGGAACAAAATTGACATGGGAAAATTGGGTATGGGTATTAGACTCGGCATGCTTCACTGAATATAAAAAGACCAGTTTTGTGAGTTTTGGCCAAAACATTTAGAAGTTATTAGCAAAAATATAATCAATAAAAAAAAAAAATAATATTTCCTATCTTCTGACCACAGGGTGGCACTGCTCCAAAACTGTGCAGGTAGCCTCAGGCCATGCTTGTTATAATACACACCAAGTTTGGTCTCAATATACCAAACTAGAGTTGTCAAAAGGTACCGGGTTCGGTACTTTTGGTACTGAAAACGTCCATTTCCCACTCACACTGATTGGCCATAGCGTTCACACGCTCAAACGCGCCGCGTTTATCCATGAAACTTGCTAACTAACACGTTATTAGGAAAGGTGATTTCAGAGATTCATAAAAAAAAAAACCTTATATATTTACTTCTGCTGTAAGTGAAGCTGGATCACGAATGATTCGCACGAACACAGACGGATATATGTAGATCGGGAGGCGCATTCCCTTCACAAACAAATGTAATCTACTGCATCTTCAGTGGCTCAGATGTCGGGAGTAAATGACGACCACTATGTTCATTATTACATCCAGCAACACAACACCTCAATCGCTTAGGAGCCATTCTCGTCTACATCCCTGCTCCAGCATCGAAACAATGGTGATCGGACTGTTACGGCTCATTTAAGGCAGGTTCAAGGTAAGATGCTCATGTCAATCAACTATGGTGGGAGCGGCCTCTGTCAGTGTGTCGTCACACAGACAAGAAGCTAAGAATGGGTTGATTTGAAAAAGGGGAAATTATTTTTACAGATTAAATAAAACCACTGGGTGGATTTTTATCATTAATGTGTAACATTTTTATCATTAATGCATAACATAAATGTGTGTTGGCAGTGTGTGTACACAACCACCCTGGTTGTGTACACACACTGCCAACACACATTTATATTCGAACAACATGTAAAAGTGAACTTTGTATCCGATGACCCCTTTAACATTATGGGCTTGTTAAACGATGAAGTAATGCACCAACAAATGCTGTTTCCAGGTCCAAGACCCAACTCATTTCACTTGAGAATACTATCTCAGCAGCCATTTATGTGAAATGTTTACTCATATTAAACATTTAAGCTAAATGTTTTCAAATTTATGGTGTACACTACAAGTCTCTGTGCTCATAGCGTCCCAAACACAAATAACATTTATTTATATTTTCATTGTCTGACTATCTGGGATTTCGGTATTAAGTTAATGAGTAGGATTGTAATTTTTTGGTAGTATTATATCACAATGTGAGTGTATAATTATGACCATTTGTTGTTTTCTTGTGGCATCTGAGCGTTTGGACACAGAAGCGGTGACACGTGACGTCAGACTTAAGCAAATAAGTAAACCTCAAGGAAAAATTTCACTTCTTTTGCTTTAGATGTGGTGTGGAGGAGGGAACTTTTTTTACATTCCACATGGACCTGCCCTCTAGTTCAGGAATTTTGGCAAGAAGTATGTAACTTTATTTTAGATGTCCATGGAGTCAGTTTTCCAACAGACCCAGAAGAATGTTTTTAGGAAATTACACCAACTCCAATACTACACAAAATTATGCCATAAGACTCGCAGCTAATAATTGCTAAGACGTGCATTGCAATGAACTGGAAATCTGATTCTGTTATTCCCATAAGTCTATGGTTGTCTGAGGTTATTAACTGTGTATCGTTGGAAAAATGTACATACTGGTTAAGAAATAAAAGTAAATAAGTAAACCTCAAGGAACATACTAAAATAATAATAAAAAATCATGTCATGATCCCTTTAATATATTAATAATCTAACTCTAATTTAAAGTAGAGTTGTCAAAAGGTACCGGGTTCGGTACTTTCTGTACTGAAATTAAAAAAACATCTATTTCCCGCTCACATTTGAGTGCTGTTGAGCCGATTTTTAAACATCGCTGATTGGACATTTTTAAAATTTCAGTACCGAAAGTACCGAACCCAGTACCTTTTGACAACTCTAATTTAAAGTGTTAAAAAACATAAAATATGTAAGATGTAAAATGAAATTGTATTTATTTATTTTATTTTTCTTTAATAAGTAGTTTTTACTGGGGAAAAAAAAAACACATACAGTTCTTAAAATTTCTGGAATCACAGAATGAATTTTGTTGAAGTAATTAAAAATATCAATACAGTTAATTAAAAAGTTAAAAAAGAAGCTGTCACAAGTATAAGATGTTCCCACATTTTTACAGCTGTTTATTTGACTGTTTAAATTTTGTGTTGGTGGCCTTTGAAGCAAAAAGGTTGAGAACTACTGCATTTAAGTGACGAGTGTTAAAGGTTATAATACATGTTAATTCGCTTTTTAACCAATCTTGCAAAGTTTTCCCACAGAATTGGGTTACTTATAGCATTGCGGCGGGTTGCAGTGAACTTCATTTTGACCAAGGTGGAAGCCTCTGGAAGTTCTGACCTTTGTCTTTTTGATTGAACATCTTCCATCATTCCTAATTTTTATCTGTCAGATAAATTATATAAAGCTTGCTATTTTAACGTGAAGTTAGTCTTAAAAGAATATCTGTGACAAAATCTCTTTTTAGTCCTCTAGCTGTGTTCTGTTCTACCTGATTATTTTTTTTTTCTTTGAATTTCGCTGCATTAATGAAAAAGACAACAGACACTGCACAGATGTGGTCTGCTGCTATTTTAATCTTTAAATCCTCACTCACATCTCTTTCCTGGTTTTTCACACGCTTTCCAACAAAACTGTCTCCCCTTTTCACTTCTAATCCTCATCAGTTTATTGAAATAAAGCTGGAAAATTCAACTTTTATCTGTTCAAAATAGGACAAAGCACTTTGAAATATCAATCAGTGTTCCAGTTAATAAGGGCAAAAAAACCTAATGTAATTTGTTTTTTTTTAAGTTGGAAAATAATAATGAACTGACTTATGTATTTTATTCCTATAAAAAAAACATTCTGAAAATATGGAGCTGCAAGCAAGCCTCACCTTTTCAACTTTATGCCGATGTATTCGTCCATCAGAGCCAACATAAAAGGTGGAGAATGCATCATACGTTCTGAACAGAAAAAAATATATATATATGATTACATAAAGATGAGCACAGGCCAAGTTCTGATAGGTTGCCATAGCATGTCTCACCTGTAGAGGTGACTCTTGTCTTTCTTGTAGAAGAACACAAGAATGGAGTGGAAGGGCAGGCCTTTGACTCTCCAGCGAGCTTTGATGGAACCGTCTTCTGGATGCTTGGTCAGCTTCAGCACTTCCAGCTGAGCCTCCGCATAGTAACACAGACACATCAGTCGCCAAAGCGTCAGAGTCAGCTGGTACGCTACACGGCCCCTTTAGAGATTTAGAAAAGAACAGGTATTATACCAGTCAGCCGTGCTGTTTCAAATATACAGGTATTTACCAGCCAGTAAAACCAGTTAATCAGTGGTAGTTCTGACTCATTTTGCAACACAAGAGTTATTTCTGTCACTATGTAATAAGCACACAAAACCACCAATTTGTTTTTACTCAAAATTTTTAAATTGAGTCCTGTTTTGTTTGTTTGTTTGTTTTGCCTTTGAAAACATTTTGATGTGACTTTTGACATGCTACATTTTGCAGAAAATTCTTTGCAAGTAAATCATTTTCCAACATAAAAGAAAACAAGTTTTGCGAGCAAATCTTGAGATATCAAAACGTCAAACAAAATCTGATATGGTGCCCCGATTTTGAACTTTCAAAATGCAGTTTAAATGCGGCTTCAAACAATCCCAAATGTGGTTGTAAATGATCCCAACCGAGAAAGAAGGGTCTTCTGTAGCAAAACGATCGGTTATTTTCATTAGAAAATACAATTTAAATACTTTTTGACCTCAAACACTTGTCTTGCCTTACTCTCCTTGAACTCTGTGTATTCTGGCTCAAGACAGTTAGGGTATGTCGAAAAAAACTACATTGCTGCAGAAGCACTTTGCAAAGTCTTTGCAAAGTGAACATGCAATGAAGATCAAAAACCCTTAACAAAAAAGGTAAAACAGTGATATAGAACGATTTCAAAGTTGAGGGAGAACATGAAATGGGAGTTTTTCAACATACCTTAACTATCATAAACTGAAAAAAAAAAAACTGTTCAGTCAGAGCGAGACAAGACGTGCGTTTGACATTAAAAAGTATATAAATTGTATTATTTTTATTAAAATAACCAACTGTTTCACTAGGTAAGACCTTCTTTCTCGGCTGGGATCGTTTACAACCGCATTTGGGATCATTTGAAGCCTAATTTAAACTACATTTTGGAAGTTTAAAAATCGGGGCACCGTATCAGTCCATTATATGGAGAAAAATGCTGAAATGTTTTCCTCAAAAACCTTCTTTCTGGCTGAAGAAAGACATCTTGGAATACATTATCTGTAATTTTTGTTCTGGAAGTGGATTTGTTTCTTTGAGACACCATTAAGGAACAGCACTTTATAGTTTGTCTTGATCAGTCATGGCCTAATGGTTAGAGATTCGGCTCGTAACCCAAAGGTCGCTGGTTCAATTCCCGCACCAGCAGGAACTGAAGGTGGGGACTGTGAATAAACAGCGCTCTTTCCACCTTCAATACCATGACTGAAGTGCCCTTGAGCAAAGCACTGAACCCCCAATTGCTCCCCGGGCGCTGGAGCAATGGCTGCCCACTGCTCCGGGTGTGCACTCGTGATGGGTTAAATGCAGAGGACCAATTTCGAATATGGGTCACCATAGTTGACAATACTTTCACTTTCACTTTCAAAACTTCACACAATGTTTCGAGGCAACAAAAATGATTAGATGATGAATCATTTTTGGATGAATAAAACAAAAAAACAAAAAATATTATTATATCAGTTTTTAAAATAATGTTGGCCTGCCAATCTTGTTGACCTGTTTAAAAGCTGTAAAGACAAGTTGTTATCATTTTCTGAGTTTACTACACCCATTTGTTAGCAATATGTAACCAGTGGAGTTTGAACAACAGTCACAGGGGTTCACTGACAACTAGTATAACTTTGATGCCTAAAATCAGGTATAACATGCACCTAGAAACACTTTACCTTGTTTTGGTGTTCAGAAGACCATTGATGAACTCAACATCATCAGAGTATATGCTGTAGTCATGATTTTTCACAAAGAAACTGGGAAGCTGAAACACAATGTACAACCTTAACTATTGTCAAGATGACCATAAATCAAACATACAATCTGAGAGAAAAGGTATCATAAATGTAATAGCTTTAGCCAATAGTAACTTCTCTTACCTCCACCCTCAGTTTTTCATGCATCAGGGCCAATTTCTCCTCATTCTCCATGTCTCTCTGGCTGGAGCTCTTATCCACTTTCTTAGTCTCAGCATGGCTGTAATGTGTGACGTTGAGGGCCGGATAGAAGCTCTGCTCATCCTGTCTCTTTTTCCTGCTTTGTCCTCAATCTCCGAAACAGACTCTACCCCCGGGCAGTGAAAGCAAAAGAACCGAGATCCTAACATAAATGGCGCAGGGCATCCCTCTGCCTCAAACAGACTCCTGAAGGAGCCTCTCTCCGTCAGCTGGTTTTCCTCAGTCCCTACCTTTCTGGTAATGCTAATATCATCCTCTCTGCTTCCATCAACAGTGGTTAAAGGAAAAAGCAAGTCAAAGGGTCTGTTGGCTCCCAAAGCAAGGAGCTCGCTTAGTTTGGCCGGCCCAAGAAAGGGCACTTCCACCACGGTGTGCTGCTCGTCGGTCTCTCCGGGTTTGAGCAGGACCGGCAAGCTGACGGCCTCCTCCCATTCCTCCTCCTCTAGGCTGGCTGCTCGGTTCGGCTGGCATGCATGGTGGAAGGGATGGGACAGGGATGGCTGTTTAATAGACAGGTAACGTAGACTGTTTGGGGGAGCCAGTGCCCATGATGCACTGCTCAGGGTCCTACAGTTGTCATTCAAGTGAAACTCGGTTGTCTACGAATCAGAAACAGATTAGAGTTTAGACAAAGTCTAATTGGTCAAAGCTTTTGATCAATTTAATGCATTTCTGGGTGTACAGATCTTAAAGGGATAGTTCACCTAAAAATAAAAATTACCCCCATGACCCTCAAGCCATCTTAGGTATATATGACTTTCATCTGTCAGACAAATACACTCAGAGTTATATTTAAAAATGTCCTGGCTCTTTCAAGCTTTATAATGGCAGTGAATGGCTGTTGAGATTTTGAAGTCCAATAAAGTGCATTCATCCATCATAAAAAGTGATCCACACGGCTCCAGTGGGTTAATAAAGGCCTTCTGAAATGATCCCCGATGGGTTTGTTTTTCATTTTTGGACGAACTATCCCTTTAACCCTTATTTTCAAAAATGTTTTAAAAACAATTTTTCATCGTGAATAGTTTTACAACAGGTACCTGACATAAATTCCAGCACTGTTTCGTCATTGGTTGCCTGCCGCCATTGTTCCTGACACACCCCACCCAAAGAGAGACGCCCCCTCTGCACACAGCCATTCAAGTCAGGGTGCTGAGGTGACCTCGATGGAGTCTCAGTAAGATGACATCATCAAGCTACTCAAAGAGGGCGAAACATGGACTCTCCCATCCACCGCTGCCTCTCGTTACTCTCTCATTCACAGAGAAACCGATGTCCTTCGAATTCTAACCTGGGCTGAAAAAAGAAAATTACATTTAAGTGACAATAACAAGACCAGATATTCAGATCTGCTTCATTACATTTATTCATTACATTCAGCAGACATTCTTAACCAACTCACAATGCATTCAAGTTGAATTGCACTACCAATCAAATGTTTGGGGTTGACCCTTTTTTTTTTTTTTTTTTTTTTTTTAAGTTTTTGAAGTCTCTTCACTACATTTATTCAATAAAAAATACAGAAAAATCTGTAAAATTGTGAAATATTGTTACAATTTAACATAACTGATTTCAACTCGAATACATTTTAAAATGTAATTAATTATTGCGATTTAAAGCTGAAATTTCAACATCATTACTACAGTCTTCAGTGTCACATGATCCTTCAGAAATCATTCTAATATGCTGATTTGCTGCTCAAGAACCATTTCTTATTATTATCAATGTTGAAAACAGTTGTGTTCTTTCAAAATAAAATCTTACTGATCACAAAGTTTTGAATGGTAATATTCAGGCACACATTTTTAGTCACAAGAGCAAAACTCTTACAATGCAGACAAATGGAGCACACACACACACATGCACACGCACACAAAATAAGGTCAGTAGATTGTCCTATAAAAAGATGATACATGGGCTAAATTACAATACATTTGCATACATGTCTGTTACTTTTACATCTCAGGTGAGAGATTAACTCTAGTACTGCAGGAGTACATGACCCACATAACTACTATAGGCAAAAAAGTACACAAGCTACACTACCAGTCAAAAGCTGCTGATTTTTGATGGTTTTTTTTTTTTTTAAAGAATTCTCTTCTGCTCACCAAGCCTGCATTTATTTGAGCCAAAATAGAGCAAAACCAGTATTATTGTGAAATATTTTACTATTTAAAATAACTGCTTTCTATTAGAATATATTATCAAATTTACTTTATTCCTGTAATTTCAAAGCTGAAATGTTAGTATCATTACTCCAGTGACATCAGAAATCTTCAGAAATCATCCTAATTTTCTGATTAGCTTTTCAAGAAACACACACACACACATACATACACACACACACACACATATACATATATATACACACACACATGCATATATATATATATATATATATGATTTAAATTGATAAAAAAATAGGATCAAGACATTTGTAATGTTACAAAAGATTTCTATTTCAGAAAGATGCTGTTCTTCAGAACTTCTTCAAAGAAACCTGGAAAAATTCTACTTAGCTCTTTTCAACATAATAATAATAATGTTTTTGCACAGCTAATCAGAATATTAGAATGATTTCTGAAGTGATCATGTGACTGTAGTAATGCTAATAAAACGTCAGCTTTCAAATCAAGAATAAATTACATTTTAAAACATATTCCAAAAAAAGCAGCTATTTTAAATAGTAAAAATATTTTAAAATTTTACTGAAGGAGTTTGGTTAGAGTGGTGGAAGTTTTGCTGTATTTTGGATTAAATAAACGCAGGCTTGGTGAGCAGAAAAGAATTCTTTAAAAAAAAAAAAACATTAAAAATCTTGCTGTTCAGAACCTTTTGACTGGTAGTGTATGAAGTGTCAAACCCAGTGAGGCAGCATTTTTGGCGTCATAGGTGTGTGCGGCACATTCAGATGTCTGAAAATGCTGTCTGAGCAGGCAGCTCACTAAAGAGTGCGTGAGTGGCAGCAGCAAATGTGAGGCAGAAAAGGGGCAAAAGCTGAACACAATGACAGTGTCTTAAAATCCAGTGAACTGCCAACATAAACATAATTTTTAAGCATAATAAATATGCTTTTATTATCGCCGCGCTGCATTTCTGGATGCACAAAAAATGTTGTCTAAGAAGACCTTAATTCAGAAATATATAATAAAAAATAAAGGGTGGAGTGCATACTAATGTTACATTGCTCAGTCATCCGACTGAATTAAATGAAGCGTCGTATCCACTGTAGAACAGACGAATCTATTACATTTACAGTTGCCAGGTATTTACAGGCTAACACATGCACATCACGCTTTGGTCACACTTTACAAATCAACACATTCAACGCAGAGCTGACAACCTCACAAATACAACCAGTTCCTTCTGAAACAAAGTGAACTGTTATAAAGAGGATAGGGCCTCTTCTGGAAGTGACCATGGATCACTGGTTTCCTGTCTAAATGGGTTGGACAGATAATAGTTAGTCTGTTAGTCTTCATATCTATACATACCAGTCAGTTGTTAGCTGTCCTGGTTGTAAACATGAAATGCATACCTGTCCTCCTCCGTGAATCTGATGAAACGCTGTAGAGCGTCAGCTCACCGTACAGAGACGCGAGAGTGTATCCAAATCTGATTCGCGCAAATTTCTGTGTGATTTAGAGAGAATATGAATGTGTTGTCAACGTTAGACAAATGTCACTCTCCTTATGTCCTTGCCCAGCGCCAGTCTGCGCTACTGCGCATGCGCATTGCGTACATCACTTTCTAGAAGCGGAATCTGCCTGTTAGAGCGGCACCCAGCGGCGAACGCGACCTACTGCAAGACGCTCCCGCCTGTTATGAAATATGGCGCCTTTTTCTTTTCAAAATAAAAGTCTTAAACGCAAGGTGTTTGAGCTCAAATTTTAGATTCAGATTTATTTATTTATTTATTTGTTTATTTATTTATTTATTTATTTATGTACTCAGTGGGAATTCATATTATTATATTATATTAAGTTATATTATTATATTACTATATTAAGTACATGTAACATATTATATAACTTATTCTTTGAAATCAATTAATTTACAGAAGTTTTTTATTACTACTATAGTGAGTACATACTAATATAGTGTTACATATATTATATTATATATTATATTATATTATATTACATGAAATAACTTTTTCTTTGAAATCAATTAGTTTACAGTTTTTTATTACTACTATAGTAAGCATGTGTAACATGGACACTAAATTAAAGTGTTACATTAATATTATATTATATTATATTATATTATATTGTATTGTATAAAATAACTTTTTCTTTTAAATCAGGAGTTTTTTATTACTACTATAGTAAGCACATGTAACATGGACACTAAATTAAAGTATTACATTTATATAATATAATATAATATAATATTAGATTATATTATATCATATTATATTATATTATATTATATTATATTGTATTGTATAAAATAACTTTTTCTTTTAAATCAGGAGTTTTTTATTACTACTATAGTAAGCACATGTAACATGGACACTAAATTAAAGTGTTACATTTATATATATAATATAATATAATATAATATTATATTATATTATATTATATTGTATTGTATAAAATAACTTTTTCTTTTAAATCAGGAGTTTTTTATTACTACTATAGTAAGCACACGTAACATGGACACTAAATTAAAGTGTTATCTTTATATAATATTATATTATATAATATTATATTATATTATATAATATTATATTATATTATATTATATTATATTATATTATATTATATGAAATAACTTTTCCTTTTAAATCAGTAAGTGTACTGAAGTTTTTTATTACTACTACAGTATGCACATGTAACATGGACACTAAATTAAAGTGTTACATTTATTATATTATATTATATTATATTATATTATATTATATTATACTATACTATATTATATTATATTATATTATATTATATTATATTATATTATATTATATTATTATATCATATTATAGGAAATAACATTTTCTTTGAAATCAGTTAGTTTACAGAAGTTTTTTTTATTGCTACTATATTAAGCACATGTAACATGGACACTAAATTAAAGTATTACATTTATATAATATTATATTATATTATATTATATTATATTATATTATATTATATTATATTATATTATATCATATTATATTATATTATATTATATTATATTATATTATATTATATTATATTATTATATCATATTATAGAAAATAACATTTTCTTTGAAATCAGTTAGTTTACAGAAGTTTTTTTTATTGCTACTATATTAAGCACATGTAACATGGACACTAAATTAAAGTATTACATTTATATAATATTATATTATATTATATTATATTATATTATATTATATTATATTATATTATATTGTATAAAACAACTTTTTCTTTTAAATCAGGAGTTTTTTATTACTACTATAGTAAGCACATGTAACATGGACACTAAATTAAAGTGTTACATTTATATAATATAATATAATATAATATAATATAATATTATATAATATTATATTATATTATATTATATTATATTATATTATATTATATTATATTATATTATATTATATTATATTATATGAAATAACATTTCCTTTTAAATCAGTAAGTTTACTGAAGTTTTTTATTACTACTACAGTATGCACATGTAACATGGACACTAAATTAAAGTGTTACATTTATTATATTATATTATATTATATTATATTATATTATATTATATTATATTATATTATATTATATTATTATATCATATTATAGGAAATAACATTTTCTTTAAAATCAGTTTACAGAAGTTTTTTTATTGCTACTATATTAAGCACATGTAACATGGACACTAAATTAAAGTATTACCTTTATATTATATTATATTATATTATATTATATTATATTATATTATATTATATTATATTATATTATATTATATTATTATATTATATTATATTATATTATATTACATTATATTATATTACATTATATTATCCACGGTAGCAACTTTTTCTTTGAAATCACTCGTTTCAGTCAACGCTAGTGCAATACCTTGGGCGGCCTAAACGAGGGTGTGGCGCTGTCGCAAACCGAGGTCCCGGCGTTTGAATGTCTGTAGCAGTGCGCGGATAGGCCGCATGTGATATGAGCTACAGTGTGCTCGTGTGCATTGTCAGCTGTGATACATCCCTGAGTCTCATTTAACATACCGTACTTTCATTCCTTGTGACAGAAAAGGCTTAACAGAAAAATGCCAAAGAAATCAAAAGAAGTCGCTGAGTGGGAGGGTGATGATGAACCACAAACAGGTAAGATCATGCGTTTCTATCACACCACAATCTGATAATAATAACGACATCAATATGATGCAACTATATTGAAAAAGTTTATATGATGACAGGTCTGCTATTAATTACAAATATAGTTCACTGGGTATAGTGGCGATATAGAGGTTGTAATGTATTAAATTGCTATATATTGTGCTTAGCCCATTAGCTTACGACACAAGCGAGTTTATGGTGGTGCGGAGTTTGATATTTCACTGTCATTGCATCATTTTGTCAGCCTGACATAATTTAAGACCCTATTCGTGTTTTGCTCCATGTTTCAACTATGCGCAAGCTTTAAACGCTAAAATAGCGGTTGTGTTTCAAAATCTAGTGAGTTGCCTAACCAGACAGCATTTTTTGAGAACGTGCCAGTGCTGCCCAAAATGCTGTCTAAGTAGGCAGCTCACTAGGTTTTGTGAGAGAGCTGTTGTTTTAAATCCTGTACACACGCCAATTCTTTCTGTGGCATTGTCATAGGGCTGTCAAATAGCATATGTTCATTTGAGTGTTTTTTCATTGTGTTTGTGCTTAAAACAATGATTTTTCTTTGTTTAGACAAACATGTCAAAAAAGGAAAGAAGGATAAAAAGGGGAAGAAAAGTGTAAGTTTTCAGTTTTGTTGATTCATGACTGATTTTTTTTTTTTTTTTTTTTTTTTAGAAGTTTAAAAATCAACATTATTTTTACACTACCAGTCAAAAGTTTTTGAACAGTAAGATATGAATTGCTTTTTTTCTTTTGCTCACCAAGCCTGCATTTATTTGATCCTAGGTAAAGCAAAAACAGCAAAATGTTGATAAAAAATGTTGATAAATGCTGATCTTTGGCTTTTTCTATTCATCAAAGAATCCTGAAAAACCTGTGCTCAAATGTTTTAAATATTAATGTAATAATAATAATAATAGAAGATGTTTCTTGAACAGCATATTAGAATGATTTCTAAATGATCATGTGACACTGAAGACTGGAGTAATGATGCTGAAAATTTAGCTTTGATCACAGAAATAAATTACATTTTTAAAAATCTATTCAAATAAAAAGCAATTATTTTAAATAGTAAAGATAACTGCTTTTTCTGTATTTTAATAATAAATGCAGCCTTGGTGAGCAAATGAAACTTCTTTAGAAAACATTAAAAATTGTACTGTTCAAAAACGTTTGACTGGTGGTGTACATTATTACATTATTTCTGTATTTTTATATTTTTAATTTCATCCTTACAGTTTTTTGAGGAGCTGGCATCAGATAATAAACCAGAAAAAGAAGAACAGCCACCAGTGAAAGAGGCACAAGGGAAACAGGTGCATTATTTTAATTAATTCCAGTGATTTTAAATGCATTATATAAAATAAAAATATATTTGATTAAATATGTTTTTGAATTGCCTTGTCATTTGCCGTTAGCCTCAGAAGAAAAAGAAAGACAGACGGAAAGGGAAACCCGGAGACGATGAGGATGATGATGATGCAGAGGTCACGCAGCGTCTCAAGAAACTCTCAGTCCAGCCCAGTGATGAAGATGAAGAAGAGGAAGAGGGTAATGACAAACTTAGTTTGTGCCAGTATCACATATTGTCACACATCGCGCCACATATTTAACATCTTGGTTTATTTTTTTTGCAGTTGTTGTTCCGGTCAAAGGAGGAAAGAAAAACAAAGTGAGTTTCTTTGAAATATTATGCAGTACTTCTCTTCAGAGTAGTTTACCTTCAGCTGCACAATGTATAGAAAAGTATAAAAAAGGTATCCAATCTAACTTTTGTCTAACTCTTTCTATCAGGGTGGCAACATATTTGCTGCTCTGAGTCAGGGGCAGAGTGATGATGATGATGATAATGAAGAGGACGCAGGTGATGATGATGATGATGATGATGATGATGATGATAAACCCAAAAGCAAGAAGAGCTCAAAGGTGTGTGTTTCCCATTTCAGAGTCACTCGTTGTATTTATAAGTATAGAACAAGTATAATGCAAGTCAGTTTTATTTATATAATTCTTTATATAATACAGATTGCTTCAAAGCAGCATTTCCATAAAAGCAGTGTAAACATCACACATTTAGTTTCATATCCAGAGGGGTTTTTTTAGGTTTAAGTTTTGTGCTTTTTTTTTTTTTCTTTTTACCATTTTTAATTTTTAACCCACATTAGTTGGTTTTAAAATAACTAATTTTTTATTTGAAAGTACAAATACATTTTGAGCGTTTATTTTATCTAAAGTACAGCAAAAACAGTAACATCTTGAAATATTTTTACTATTTAAAATAGCTGCTTTCTCTTTGAATATATTTTGAAATGTCATTTATTCCTGTGATTTCAAAGCTAAATTTTCAGCATCATTACTTCAGTCTTCAGTGTCACATGATCCTTCAGAAATCATTCTAATATGCTGATTTGCTGCTCGAAAACATTTATTATTATGCTGAAAACAGCTGAGTAGAATTTTTTTCAGGTTTCTTTGATGAACAGAAAGATCCAAAGATCAGCATTTATCTAAAATAAAATTTTTTGTAGCATTTTTATCGTCACTTTTGATCAATTTAAAACATACTTGCTAAATAAAAGTATTAATTACTGTAATTGCTCCCCCCCCCCCCCCCCAAAAAAAATAATTATACTGCCCACCAAAAGTTTGAAAACGCCCTAGAAAAGTGGGGTTTTGGACAATATTGGCATGAGTCCTTTTTAATTTGTGATAATACATATTTTATTACACAAACAGTTTATACGTAGAAAAAAATGTACATTTTCGATTCATCAAAATATCCACCATTAGCAGCTATTACAGCTCTGCATAATCTGGGCATAAATTAATTGTATTCTAAACTTAATTGGCAATCAGTTGTTGAAGCTATTAAGGTGTGCTGACCCAAAAATCTTTTAAAAACCTGGGCCAAGTTTAAACCAGTGACCAGGCATCACAGCTGGCAAAAGGGCATGTCTGACTTTGACATGTATATATTGGCATTATTATGTAATCAAAATGAAAATTATTATTGCTGGTCTTCAATGATAATGTCAATTTACTTTAATGTATTTGCACCAAAAAAATGATAAGGATTTATGCTGATATCGTCCAAAACCACACTTTGCCAGGGGTGTTTCCAAACTTTTGGAGGGCAGTGTATACTGACTCCAAGCTTTTAAATGGTATAGTGTATAATGTTACAAAAGCAGAAGAGAATTCTTTAAAAACATTAAAAATGAAAAATCTGTTCAAAAATTTTCTGACTGGTAGTGTACAAAGTTTTTCTCATATCCATTTTCTTATAAAGAGAATAGTGTTTAATTAATATTTGCACAATGTCTCAATAGTTATCAGTGACCTTTTGTACTGTCACTGTTCATTATATGTATAATCTTTACAGCGTCATCATATTTAATGTACCTAATCATAGTACATATGCATCACACACTACATAACTAATCCTCTCTAATATTGTGTTTATTGCTCTTTCAGTCCTATTCCAGTTTTCTCTCCCTCATGTCCTCTCTCTCTCTTGTAACATTCCCAGTGGAATTCATTTCATTTGCATTCATTCATTTCTTTTCCAGATCAGTACCAGTGCACTCATTGTTTCAGTCATTGAAGTTTCGGATATTATGTAACCCATGTCATCTGTCTTGATTTAGGTTTTTTTTTTGCTGTTGCAAGGCTGATTCATATCATTGTCAGTTCAGATCATTCCAGTAATGAAGATTGCATTGTTTGTGATGGATACAGAAGGGAAGAACACATTGGGCTGTATTTTAAATGCATCTACATTTATAAGCACATGTGCCTGTTTCTGTACGTGTATGTATGTGATTCAGGAAGTTGAGAAGGTAACCAAGGGCAAGAAAAAAGATAAGGCTAAACCTAAGATAATAAAGGTAGGTACATGGTATTGTTTCTTTATGTTCCTATTCACTATTATCTTTCCTCAAAATTCACATCTCCTCTCTTTCTTCTACCTTGCGGTTTTTATTCGTTTTTGCTACATGACGGAGGTGCTTCATTTATCATGGAAACTAACCCTTTTCTATACATTCCAATCTGCCTTACTGACACTACTGTTTGTCTGACCCGTGAGCGGTGCTCTGGTTTTAACTCCAGGGTCTTTGGTTGATTCTCTTCTCTCAAACACAGGAGGCCTCAGAGGATGAAAAAGACGAAGAGATGGAGAAGAAAGACGAGAATGAAAAGAAAGGAGGGAAAAAGGGCAAGAAGGTTGCTGCTAAACCATCTAAGGTGTGTGACTTTTGTTTTGATGAATACAAGTTCTTTTGAAAAGCCAGTAAAAAAAAAAAATGAAAGTGTGTGCAACCTAAAGGGAATCTTAATATTGACAGGAGGAAGATGAAATAGAAGAGAAAGAACAAGAGAAGACTCAGAAGAAAGGCAAGAAGGAACAGCCCAAGGTCAGATTAAGCTCTCTTTTGTATATGTATCTATGTATGTAATAGGCTACCTATTAAACCAAGTAGTTATATTTTACCATGTTATTGAGATACCATTATGTGCGGTTTTAACTGTGTTTATCATGATTAAAAATGTATGATTGCTACTATGGGAGACTAGTGCTTAATTAAAAAAAATGTATTTATAGAATAAATGTAACCATATAAAACTGAGGTTGCTACAATTTTTACAGATGTTACTGATTGATAATGAACAAAAATTTACCTCTGCATCCTTAAGCTACTATCAAATGTGCATTTCTTCTGCAGAGACAAAAAAGTGATATTATTATTATTATTATTATTATTATTATTATTATTATTATATCAATATCATTATTAGACAACCCAAACCTGTTTCTTGATTTGAAACAATATAACTAATTAGAACATGCAGAAATGTATTTTTCTATTTAGATATTTATTTATTTATTAAGGAAAATTAATGGTCTGGTTTCTGCAACTTTCACTTTGGAGCAAAAATCTGACTTTAAACTTGAAAGAAATAAAGATTTTACATTTATTGTGATAATTATCGATATCGACTGATATGAAAAAAATTATTGTGATTAAAAAAAATTATCGTGATAATTTTTTTGCCCATATCGCCCAGCCCTTCTGTGTGTGTATAAAATGTGCATATGTGATTTGGAATCTCGCTTAAGATGATATTATTACAGTTAAAATTTTTCTAGTTGAATATATTTTAAAATGTAATTTATTTCTGTGATGGCAAAGCTGAATTCAGCAGTTTTTAGCATCTCATGATTTTTAGCATCATTACTCCAGTCACATGACTCCATGATATTTTTTCTGGATTTTTTTGATTAATAGAAAATTGAAAAGAACAATATTTATTTGAAATGTTAATTTTGTAACATTATAAAAATCTTTACGTCCTTGCTGAATAAAAGTTTTAATTTCTTAACTCATAAAAAAAATCTTTATACACTACCAGTCAAATTTTTTTGAACAGTAAGATTTTTTTTTTTATAAAGAAGCCTCTTCTGCTCACAAAGCCTTCATTTATTTGATCCAAAGTACAGCAAAAACGGTAACATTTTGAAATATTTTTACTATTTAAAATTGTTTTCTGTTTGAATATATTTTAAAATGCAATTTATTCCTGTGATTTTTAAAGCTGAATTTTTAGCATCATTACTCCAGTCCTTCAGAAATCATTCTTTTTCAGGTTTCTTTGAATAGAAAGTTGAGAAGAGCAGCATTTATCTGAAATAGAAATCTTTTGTATAATCATTTATGATTTATTTATTTGTATAATATTTTGTTGTTACAAGGTTTTTGTTTCAGATAAATGGTGATCTTTGAATCATTCTATTCATCAAAGAATCCTGAAAAAAAAAAAAAGTACTGTTTTACATATTGATAATAATAATAAAAATAATAAAAAAAATCTTGAATAGCAAATCAACATAGAATGATTTCTGAAGGATCTTGTGACACTGAAGACTGGAGTAATGATGCTGAAAATTTAGTTTTGATCACAGGAATAAATTACATTTTAAAATGTATTCAGATAGAAAACAGTGATTTTTAAATAGTACAAATATTTCACAATATTACTGCTTTTGCTGTTTTTTGGATGAAATAAATGCAGGCTTGGTGAGCAGGAAAGACTGAAAAAACATTAAAAATAGGGCTGTCAAACGATTAATTGCGATTAATTGCATACAAAATAAAAGTTTAAGTTTGCCTAATATATGTGTGTGTACTGTGTGTAATGTTCCAAGTTAAATGCTTTTGCCATAGTGTGTCTTTTTTGTGATTTTTAGAAAGGGAAGCCTGCTCGCCCTCCTCCTAGTGATGATGAAGAAGAGGAGGAAAAGAGTGATGAAAATGACACAATGATGGTACAATAATATTCTCATTTTATGTATTGTAATATTCATATTTTCCAAGTGTTTATTCATTCACTTTCAGTGTCTTTGTCCTTATTTTCCTTGATGTCCTGCTTCTTGTCCTGTAGAGTGCAGAGGATGCAATCGCAGCTGAGCTGGCCAAAGAGAAACAAGAGGATGACCCCTTCGCTAACTTGAGTAAAAAAGAGAAGAAGAAGAAAAAGAAAATGGTACCGTATGCATGTTCTGAATACTCAAATGTGTGTTGTAGAAGTGTTATTTATATAATATTATAGTATTATTAACTGTTAACTTATATGTATCAACATATTCTTAAACCTATTTTATTTCAGCTAACAATTTCATTTTTTTTTTCAGCTTTCAAATAACTATATAATAGTTTTAGTTTTCTAGTTTTCATTGTCCGTAACAACACTGATTGTAGACACTTCCTGTTGTGTTGTGCAGATGGAGTATGAGCGTCAGGTAGCTAGTGTACGAGCTCAGAACGCCATTGAGGGAGACTTCTCCGTCTCTCAGGCTGAGCTGTCCTCTCGACAGGCCATGCTGGAAAATGCTTCAGACATCAAGGTTAGACTAACAGGAAATTTCCTCTGAGAATATTGAAAGCACCTATTGCTATGTACTCATTTCTGTTATCTGTTTTAGCTGGAAAGATTCAGCATTTCAGCTCACGGTAAAGAGCTGTTTGTTAACGCAGACCTTCTGATTGTTGCTGGGAGACGATACGGTCTGGTTGGACCAAATGGGTGGGTTGATGGTTTGAATATTGCGAATTACTACATTGCACTTTTTTTGCATTTTGTTCAATTTGGAAGTGTTATGATAGTATAACCTGTTTTCTGTTTGAATCAGGAAAGGGAAAACCACTCTACTGAAGCACATTGCTAACAGAGCTCTTAGCATTCCTCCCAATATTGATGTGCTGCTTTGTGAGCAAGGTAAAGTATAATCAAATAAAATTTATTTTTGTATAATTATACTATTATACTATATACTACTGTAATGCTATTATAGTTTTTTTTTTCGTGTTAATTTTAGTTTATATTTAACTAATTTTGTTGTGTTTTTATCACTTTTATTTTTTTAATATATTTTGAGATGTTTTATTCATTTTTATTACATTTTTAGTTATCATAATCTAAACTCCACTACCAGTCAACATTTTTGAACAGTAAGGTTATTCATGTTTTTTTTTTAAAAACGTCTCTTCTGCTGACCAATCCTGCATTTGTTTGATCCAAAGTACAACAAAAACAGTACAATAAATAACTGTACAGAAATATTTTTACTATTTAAAATAACCGATTTCTATTTAAATATATTTAAAAATGTAACTTATTCCTGTGTTGTTGTTTTTTTGTTTGTTTTTTTTTAAAGCTGAATTTTAAGCATCATTACCTTAGAAACCTCAGAACCATTACCACAGAAATCATTGTAATATTCTGATCAGCTGCTATTATTGTTATTGTTTTTATTATTGTTATTATTATGTTCAAAAGAACAGCATTTATTTGAAATAGAAATCTTTTGTAACATTATAAATGTCTTTATCATCACTTCTTTATCATCACATTTAAAGCGTCCTTGCTAAATAATAGTATCAATTTATGTAACAGTATTATAATTCCATAATTATGTAATAGTATTATAATTCCACATACCGACTCCTGAAAAAATTGTACTCAATGGTTTTAAATATTGAAGACTGGAGTAATGATGCTAAAATTTGTTTTGATCACAGGAATAAATTACATTTCAAAATATATTCAAATAGAAAACATTTATTTTAAATAGTAAAAATATTTCAGAATTTTGCTATTTTTGCTGTACGTTGAATCAAATAAATGTGAGCTTTGTGAGCAGAAGAGACTTAAAATAATAAAAATAATAAATAAAAATAAAAATCTTACTATTCTAAAACTTCTGTGTAGCTAAAATAAGTTTCTTTTTTTTCATATTTATTTAGTTTTTAGTTATAGTAAATAACTGTAAACTATTCCCAATTTTTTTATCCCCACTATTTGAGCTGTCTATTTTGTGCATGATATAATATGGTGAATCCAGCTGTACCAATCCCTGACTTCTTTCTCTTCGTCGTTCCTCAGAGGTGGTGGCGGACGACACTCCTGCAGTTCAGGCGGTGCTGAAGGCCGACACGCGCAGACTGAAACTCCTAGAGGAGGAACGACAGCTACAGAGTCGGCTGGAGAAAGGAGACGACAGCGTGTCTGAGAGACTCGACAAGGTCAGATGAGAGCAGCTCGCTAAGATTCTCTAAGTACACTGATCCATGGAGTATTGAAGGATAACTGTGTTTGTGTGTGTTGTTCGCAGGTTTATGAGGAGTTGAGGGCAATCGGAGCAGCGGCAGCGGAGGCTAAAGCTCGTAGGATCTTGGCTGGTCTGTCTTTCACTCCAGAGATGCAGAACAGACCCACTAAGAAGTTCTCTGGTGGTTGGAGAATGAGAGTGTCGCTGGCTAGGTGAGCACAAGTGCATTAATTTATTAATTTTATGAATTTAAATTAAAATCCACTCTCACTGACATGAGAAATTGGATATTATAGTTTTTCTGTTGTTATCTCTCCAGAGCGCTGTTCATGGAGCCCACTCTGCTGATGCTGGACGAGCCCACTAACCACTTGGACCTTAACGCTGTCATCTGGCTTAACAAGTACTTACTTTTGCTTTAAGTGATGCTATTAAGTAAACAAACCTGTCTAGGTGATGTATTTATATTTAATGCAATGTTCAGTAAAAAATAAGTTGCACTCTATGTTCTACTGAGGAATCAGCTCATAACTTCTATTTTCTCTTTTAGCTACTTACAGAGCTGGAAGAAAACTCTTCTAATTGTGTCCCACGACCAGAGTTTCTTAGATGATGTCTGTACAGATATCATTCACCTGGACAACCAGAAACTCTACTACTATAGGGGCAACTACCGTGAGTTTAGTTTTGTTTCTGAACAGCAACACAGATGAAATCTGCCAAAAGAATTTTAATTATCTTACTGTATTTTATGTTTACTTGATGTCTCCAGTGACATTTAAGAAGATGTACATACAGAAACAGAAAGAACTTCTGAAGCAGTACGAGAAACAAGAGAAAAAGCTCAAAGATCTGAAGGCTGGAGGAAAGTCCACCAAACAAGCTGTAAGTCCTTGACTTTTTCCTCAAGTTCTTCACAGTTCTAGTGTTCTTAAACTCTTCCACTCATTCTCCATCATTCACTTTCAGGAGAAACAGACGAAGGAGGCTTTGACGAGGAAACAGCAGAAGGGGAAGAAGAAAGGGCCGGAGGAGGAGAGCCATGAGGCCACGGAGCTTCTCAAGAGGCCGAGAGAATATACCGTCAAATTCACCTTTCCCGATCCTCCTCCGCTCTCACCACCAATTCTCGGCCTGCACAGTGAGTCCTTAACTTTTTTAATCATTGTAGCATGTAGTTTTTATGTAACTTGTTGGGTATTGATGACCAGTTTGATGTATTTTCTCTTTTACTCACAGGTGTTGACTTTGGTTATGAAGGCCAGAAGCCTCTGTTCAAGAATGTGGACTTCGGTATAGATATGGAGTCCAGAAGTAAGTCACAGATGTTTATAGAAATTATGACTACCAGGTTAATTATAGTGGAGAATATATTCACAAGAGAATGTTGCGACAAGCTTAAGTTCATTTTCTCTGTTTCAGTATGTATTGTTGGGCCCAATGGAGTTGGGAAAAGTACACTTCTCCTGCTTCTGACCGGAAAATTAAATCCTGTAAGTACCTGTTATCTTTATAAAGTATTCATATTTGTTAAAAAAAATGCTTTTATATTAAAGGATAAGTTTACATCCAGAACAAAAAATTCCTGGTAATTTACTCACCTCCAAGTGATCCAAGATGTTCATGTCTTTCTATATTCCTAACCCATAAAAGCTTTGTTTGTCTTCAGAACCCAAATTAAGATATTTTTGATGCATTCTGACAGCTCTCGGACCCTCCCGTAGACAGCAATGTAATTAACACGATCAACAGAAACATAGCAAGAAGATCAGTAAAATAATTTTACGAGAATACTTTTTGTACGCAAAGAAAACAAAAAGACGACTTTATTTAACAATTTGTCTCCTCCGCATCACTGTAGGTTCATTTTGGACTGTATCCCCTGAACGCAAACGGCGTTTAAATACGTTGTTTTCATTTAAATCAAAGTGTATATAAGTGTAGAATAAGTATCTGCGTGGCACAGCTGACACAAAACAGCATACGCCGTTTGCGTTTCCTACGTTTCTGGACATTGATCATGTTAATTACATTGATGTCTACTTGAGGGTCAGAAAGCTGTCAGAATGCATCAAAAATATCTTAATTTGTGTTCCAAAGACAAACAAAGCTTTTACGGGTTTGGAACGACATGGGTGTAAGTGATTAATGACCATTTTCATTTTGGGGTGGAGTAACCTTTTAATGTTTTTGAGTAAAACATTCTAGTATTTTTCTCCATTATAGTGGACTTCAATGGGAGCCAATAGGATAATAGGATAGCCAATAGGTCCAAATTGCCGTTTCAGTGCAGCTTCAAAGGTGCTCTACATGATTCCCCATGAGGAAATAAGGGTCTTATGTAGCGAAACGAACGGTCATTCTCTTAAAAAACATTTTAACCACAAACGCTCGCATTACGTAAATTATGTTGAAAAGGTCACACCTCCTCCAATTTCAAAATCGTCCGACATTGTTGTTTTTACCTTTTTTTTTTTGTAAAGGGCGTTTGACTTTCTTTGCATGTTCGCTTTGTAAATACTGGGTTCTTCCGTCTACGTTGCGCGTGACCTTTATGACATGATTATGTAATGCGTGAAGTCGGGCTGGTGCAAGATGAGCATTTGTGGTTAAAAAGTATACAAATTTTTATTGTTTTAAGAAAATAATTGATAAGTTTGCTAGACATGACTCTTATTCGTTTAGACCCCTTTGAATGTGCATTGAAACTGCAATTTGGAACTTCAGCTTGTTGACTCCCATTGAAGTGCACTATTTGGAGAAAGTTCCTGGAATGTTTTACTCAAAAACCTTAATTTCTTTGCGACTAAAGAAAGAAAGACATGAACCTTGGAATCTTGAATTGGAACCTTGGAACCAAAGAATCTTGGATCACATAGGGTTGAGTAAATTATTAGGAAATTTTTAATCTGGACGTGAACTTATCCTTTAATAAACTTTGAGAAAAACCATCGTGTACTCATTGTTTGTTAATTTGTGTCCTTCATGGAAATAATTGATGCTTTTTCATTGTAGACAAAAGGAGAGATGAGGAAGAACCATCGATTGGTAAGGCAGATGTCTAAAATCATTCTTTTTATCATTATTGTTGTTTAACCTTTTCTTGACTTGGTTTGTTCTTCTGCCTGTGCCTGTAGAAAGTAGGTTTCTTCAACCAGCAATATGCTGATCAGTTGAACATGGAGGAGTCTCCCACAGAGTACCTCCAGAGGAACTTCAACCTCCAATACCAGGATGCCAGGAAGTGCCTGGGTCGCTTTGGGTTAGAGAGCCACGCACACACCATTCAGATCTCCAAACTGTCTGGTAAGCATTATGGGAATGCATTCATTTATGATTTTTAAACTCATCTGTCCATCATTAAAAAAAAAAATTTCTGAATTGTCCTGTTTTGTTTCGGTTTTGTTTTGTATTTAGGTGGTCAGAAAGCAAGATGTGTATTTGCTGAACTTGCTTGTCGGCAACCTGACGTCCTCATCTTGGTAAGGAGTAAATGTTTTAAATGTCTCAAGAATTTAATTAAAAATGAGTACTTTAACATTTTATTTCCATGCATATGTACAGGATGAGCCCACAAACAACTTGGACATTGAGTCGATTGATGCCTTGTCAGAAGCCATCAATGAATACAAAGGAGGTATGTTGTATTATGTATAACACAAATGGCATTCATTTTATTTGTTGTGGCAAATAATCTTGTGTGCATGTAAGCCCATTCAGATGTTCTGTAAGATTGATAAACTACAGTTGAAGTCAAAAGTTTACATACACCTTGCAGAATCTGCAAAATGACAATGACTGTATGATTTTGAGATCCATCTTTTTATACTGAGGACAACTGAGGGACTCATTTCCAACTATTACTGATGCTTCAGAAGGAAACACAATGCATGGATTTTTTTTCCTTCTGGAGCATCAGTGAGTGTTTGAACCTTCTGTAATAGTTGCATATGAATCCCCCAGTTGTCCTCGGTATGAAAAGATGGATCTCAAAATCACAGTCAATGTTGGAAAGGGTTCAAATACACAAAAAAATCTGAAAACCCAAAGAATTTGTGGGACCTGAAGGATTTTTCTGAAGAACAGCAGGCAGTTTAAATGTTCAGGATAAACAAGGGACTCATGAACAACTATCACTAAACAAAAAAACACAGCTGTGCATCATTTAGGTAACAACACAGTATTCAGAATCAAGTGTATGTAAACTTTTAAACAGGGTTTTATTTTTATAAATTCAACTATTATTTTCTTTTGTGGACTATATGTAAATGTCTTATGTGAAATATCTTATCCAGGTCAGTACCAAATAAAAAATAACATGCATTTTATATGATCCCTGTTATTTTGGTAAAATAATTAACATTTTGCTGATTCTACAAGGTGTATGTAAACTTTTGACTTGAACTGTATATATAATGAAGGTGGAAACCAGGGGGTAAAATGTTTTAATATTAACATTTAATATATTTTTAGCTGTGATAATTGTGAGCCACGATGCCAGGCTGATCACAGAGACCCAGTGCCAGCTGTGGGTAGTTGAGGACCAGTCAATTAACCAGATTGATGGAGACTTTGAAGACTACAAGAGAGAAGTGCTGGAGGCTCTTGGAGAAACCCTGGTCCACAAGCCTAAAGATTGAACGATGGCTGGTATTAATAACAAGAGTGTCAAACTACATCACTGAAGGGCTTTTTGTTGCATCTAAGTTGCTCATTTTTAAAGCCTCAATGCAAGTTTTCTGGTTAAATTGAAAAATTATCCTGAGCACCTGCATGCAAAGTGTATAGGGTGATATGTATACACAAATCCAGTACCAGGATGGGTTTTTCCACATCTTTTACTTTTAAAACAGGTGAAGATTCCAGATCAGTATTTTACTTGCTGACAATTTATACATACAGTGCTTGTTCTTTAGTCATGATGTCTGACATTCTTGTATTATACTTACATTCAGGCCATATCACTACCAGCTCTGTTCATCCATGTGATGCAATGCTATAAAACATACTATGTCATTATCAAATGTGAACCGATGGGGTTAGGAATGTGCAGTTTGATAACGGCGTCTGACAGCTGATGCATATATTTAGTATTAAACTGCCTTTGTAGATCGAGGTCATTAAATCATTATTATGCTTGCGTTTTAAACCAGCTCCAAATTGTTTAATCTATATAAATGTTCAAGCAGTGATGCTTCCTGTAGCTCATCTGTCTTGAATGATGACAAACTATTGACTAACTTGGTTTGAATATAAAGTATGCATCCAAATATGATGGAAAAGCAAATAAATACTTTTTGCAACAAAGTTGAGTTTTTAGAGCTTTTATTTCAGGTTTTTTATATTACCTTTGACTTGCACAGACAAAATGTAACAACACAAACAGAAAATGTACATTTTCTTCTTGCTTATTTTAGGTAATGTTACAGATACATAATTTGGATGTAACATCCAAATGTGAAATTACAACCACTCTTTCAACAGACCTTAGTCAGGGTAGGAATGAAAACAAAAAGTACAGTGCATTAAATGGGTTGTACTGCTGTTTAACAACATACCTATTTTTCAGCTCATCAGCTATCTTATATTAGACAAAATGCAGTAAGAGTTTTAAAAATGACTTGTAATCTAGGACTGTAAAGCCTGTAAGTCTATCCTTCACTGATTCATGTAAAATAAATGCTATCTGCTCTGACTAAGGTCTATTACAACAAGGTTTAAACATCTGATTTCAGGTAGTCTTTGTATATCCGCTTCACTCTTGCAAGTTCTCGCTCATCTGGTTTTATACTACCATACCATGGGTACCACAGTTCTCCAGAGCTGAGAGAAAATGGGGCAGGGGTTGGTGCTACAGCACCATGAGTGTTTGAGTAGTCCTCTTTAGAGTAATCAACATGAGGTAACTGGGCAGAAAGCAAACCTTAAATGGAGAGGGGACAAAAAAAAGAGAGAGATTTATCATTTGTGACCCTGGACCACAAAACCAGTCATAAGTAGCACGGGTATATTTGTAGAAATAGCCAAAAATACAGTGTATGGGTCCAAAATTATCAAATATATGCCAAAAATCATTAGGATATCAAGTAAAGATCATGTTTCATGAAGATATTTTGTAAACTTCCTACCGTAAATATCAAAACTTAATTTTTTATTAGTAATATGCATTAAGAACTTCATTTGGACAACTTTAAAGGTGATTTTCTCAATATTTTGATTTTTTTGCACCCTCATATTCCAGATTTTCAAACAGTTGTATCTTGACCAAATATCATCCTATCCTAAGAAATCATACAATGGAAAACAAAAATCTATTAAAAAAAAAAAAAATCACTTGTTTGTGCACACTGACACTTATAACAATAAAAAAAAGTCAATTTACCACAATCTCTAGCTGTTTCGATGGCTTTGTTAAGTAGTTTCTGTTGTTTCATGCATACACCTGAAGAAAGATGAAAAGAAAAATGGTGATCAGATCGTGAGCATATCAGAAATACGACACTTCAGTGTACTGAGAAATTCATTACCGGTTCGAGTGGGATCATACACAATTCCTGTTTGAGGACTGATGAACTGCTGCAACAGATTCACATTCTGCAAAGAAAAAGTGTGTATATTAAAACAAAGTGTAATATTTACATGGTCCACATGAAATAAAACATGACAGGATTGAAAAACAAACCTTGTAATGGACAATGATGTTTGGATCACGACAGATGGGACAAGGGTTGCCACATATCTTATCTCCTCTCTGTGACAAGACAATCATCCTCATTAATTTAATGGACTGAAGAAAAAAAAATCCAAAGCAAATGTTTTACTTACAATGCATGTCTTTCTTGTCTTTTGAGGAGGGACGCCCCCCTTATGGTTCCTCCTGTAGTTAGACCACACAGGCTTTGATCCATAGCGCTCAATGTACTCTAGAGAAAGGTTTGATCAACATTAACCACTGTTTCACCACAGTTACTTAATTTAATCATCCAATTAATCATATTTACCTTCACTTTCTAAGTATTCCCATGGTCTGTCTGAATATCTAGACAGTGTCTCAGCTGATTCAGGGTTATCAGAAGAAGATGATGATGATGATGATGATAAAGCACGAAAATTCTGCCGCAGCACTGGAGCAGTGATTTTCCAATCACGAATTATCTGCAATACATAACGCGAAAATTGTCCTTTATGTTGGTTGAGGTATTTGCACGCTAATGACTGGACTGTAACCACAACAAACGTATTTATACATCCTGTATAAAACGTATTCGTTAAAAATATATTATATTTAACCAACCTACCTGTGTTTGAATATTTCGCTGTAAAATGACTGGAAACGTGCGGCAGATAACTATTCCAATGCGTTGCAAGGAGGCTGCCATTTTGTCTTTGTATCAAGGGAAGTTGTTGAGAGGTTAAAGTGTACTGTGACGGAAGTTCGGGTTTATTTGTTGTCACACGTTTTATTTTAAATAAATTCACACATTTTGCCTAGTCAAATATTTCAATCAATGTAATCATGTTGCTGGTCAACCAGCATGAACCAGCAAAGGACCATCTTAAACCAGCATCAAAACCTACCCAACCAGCATATGCTGTTTTTTTTCACCAGGGAAAGTGTTTTCCTTTCTTTACTTTTTCTGTTTGTCATTTTAACCCACACTTTGAACATAACGGCGTTAGAGTAATTTACTTACAAAAAGGTTGAATGTACCTTAAGATTACTTACAAGTTGTAATCCGTTACTGATTCCAAATTACATGACAAAAATTGTAGTAACATAATCACACATTTTAGGTATAATCTGACTACTTTCAGATTACTTTTAGATTACTTTTGACCCATCTCGGTTATCACATTGATTTAAATTGGATAATCTTGTACTATATTGATAGAAAAATGCAAATGAGTAAGAAAATATATTCCATTCGTTGTTACTAGCAACAAATAGTGTGTTAAACATTACATTGTCAAGTTTGTAAAGAAACTGCAGGTGGTTTATGAGTTTAATAAAAGCTAATAATTTAAAAAACAATAATGGTAAAAACGTAAAACGTAAAAATGTTACTTTAAAACAAATTATTTTAAAAAATCAATCAAAATAAAACACTAAAAAATGAAACATTTTATTTGTTTACTTACATGTCATGTCAATGTCAGAGAACCAATGAACAAGCAAATGTAAAAATTCATTAAAATATTATTTGGAAAATTTCTGGGGTACTTCAAGTAAATATATTAGGTGAAAGATGATCAGATGAGAAAAAAAAGTTTGTGAATGTGCATTTTAATGTGTGTGAAAGACAAAAACATTTCAAAGACAGAAATACTGTATATACCTGGTAATAATTTAAAGAAAATTGCTGTTGCCACCTGACTAATGACTGATCTCTGTGTAAATATCTACAAAACTTAAAGACTTTCTGAGCGTATATAAGCAGAAGGCTATTTTAGAAAGGAACAAAATGTGAAAAAGTGGAATTAGGGAGAATCAATACATTTTGAATAATTTATTGTTATTGTGTAAATAATTTGTAATCATGTAATCCATAAGAAGTAGTCTGAGTATTTGAAAACGTAATTTAATCTAATTACATAATTTTTGATTATGCAATCAGTTACTACCCAGCTCTGAAAATAGCTAGTTCTTGAATGTGCCTTATTCTTATTCTACAGTGATGTGCAGTAAATTCGTACAGCATTTTTATTAAAAAAATTCCAACTACTTAATGAATATCTTTGTACAGAAAGCACGCAAAATTCCGGAAAACCGAGTGGGGTGGGGGATGGGCTCGTCCTTGAACACAAAAAAGGTCGTTTCGAGAGTGTGCGCGCGAAAGTCCGCGTGATCATCAACTCCATTTTGCGTTGGAAGAAACACCCGAAAGCGCGCGCACGAGTCCCAGATGACGCGAAAAACGTCAGAGCTATATATACCGAGTCCCACCCTTCTAGATCATTCCTGGATTTGTCTGAGGTAAGTGTGATATCGGAGGACGGTTGTCTGCTTTTTTTTGCGATTTAAAAGACGATTTTTATCCCAGAGTTCGGCTACCACATCAGTTTTGGTCAACAAAAACGACTTTCGATGATTCTCTGGATTTCCGGCGCCAAATATTCGCCTTTCTCTAATGTGTCTTTGTGCTGTTGTTTCGTTTCAGGTCTGAGTCGGTCTCAGTGAAGATCTGGCGTCGAGGATTTTTCAACTGTGTGCGAAGATCAAAGCCCAAAAAAACTCAATTTTTCTACTCGAGTAACGGACATTCGCTTACTACTTTTTTGCTCCAGATTGTTCAAGAAGGAAAAGCTCAATTTCAGCCACCACAATCCCGCCCATTATGCCATTTTTCAGCCAATAATGCTAAAGTCATGACAGTTTACGTTGTCTTAAACTGTTAAAAAGCTGAAAATTGTTGCTGTTAAGCACAATATATTAATAGCAACCCGAGACGCAGAGGAGAGGTATTAATAGTAAGTGTTCTTTCAAACCAATTTGAATCGAAACGACGTAATATCAGTTAACCAGTTGTCTGTGTTGAAAATGATTCCAGATATATAAATAGAGACTAAAAGTTCCTAGCTGTATCGAGCGGGGCGACCTAACTGCGCCACGCTTTCTAGAAGCAGACAGCATGCTGAGATAAAGCGAGACAGAGCTAGCTAGTGTATGATGAGCTCACACCGCAAAGCCAGAGCAGCGGCTTCAACGCCCTGCTTCTCTTTGTGTGTGAGACGGAGCAATCCTAATGATTAGGAAAGTAACGATAAATCATCGAATAATAAGCTAGCCATCGCTGATCATAAGCAATCTGTACATAAAGATTGCCATAGGCAGAGCCAGGAAGTGACTGCATTCAATTGGGGCTTTTTATAAACTGCATTCTTTTCAAAGGAGAGCTCACTGGAACAATCAACGCAATCTACACATAAAGATTGCCAAGTGGCGCCTGTGGATTTAGCCGAACCAGACTGAAAAGCAACATTTTCTTCATAATAATGTCGTTAGGTCTTATTAGTTGGCGGAACTGGATGCCGTTGAGCTAGCTTGGTGAAATAAACCTCCCTAGGCAATGATAATTTATACAAATGCATAGCAGTCTGCCTATAAAGATTGCATTTTTTGTGTTGTGTGCTTAACGAGTGCGTAGATAGGCTATTATTTGTCTTGTCGATTTTGCTTTAAAATGGCGGACGGGTTGTCCTTTGCTCGGATCACTCGAGGCAATGGTGGCTTTGTTTTTCTCACTGGATCTACGGGAAATACTGTAGTTCGGAACGGCTGTCTCGCGTCGCCATCATCCCCATATACAGCTCGAGGTATCGTCTTAATATCCGTGAGTCGCTAGCGGGGTAAATATAGTAGCACTTTGTAAACGAGCAGGACAAATGGCAGGCGGGGGGACGTAGCCGTTGTATTTTTAAAAACTTGTTGGAATTCAAAGATGGCGACCGGGCACCCGTTCTATCTAGCGCAGCGCGTACACGAAGACAAGTGGTTAAAGATAGTGGGCGTGGCTTGTCTCCGACTTCAGCCAATCAGGGGAGCCACTGTCAGCTCACGGCGAGCTGCTTATATGAGAGAGGGAGACTTCGACAGATGGCATATCAAATCCCCCCGTGACCATAAATTCATATTACTGGCCTTTAGTGAGAACAACACTGGATGCTTTGTGTTGACGAGTTCTAACACTAAACCTTTGGGCGGTTTGCTTAAAGATGCCAGTTTTTGTGCTACACTCGATTAAAAAGTGAAAGTAAGGCTACATGGTCTTGTAGGAAGTGTGTTTATACAGGACAGGCTGTAATGTACGTTTAAAAGTTCAACAGTGTGTTTCTTCACATCTGCATTTCATCCAAAACCTTGACAGATACAATGTTAATCTATTCTTTCCAGGGAATGTACAATCTTGTTGACTTTTTCTTGTTTGTTATGACAACTGTGACGTTTCCAGGAATTGTGTGTATTGTTCCGTGTTCCGTGACTATAAAAAGTTCTTCAACAACAGTGTTACGGGTAAGACAAAACCTGATTTCTCACACGATCAAAAGTGAGTAAATTCTAACTTTTTCGATTCAGCCATTAGTAGACCTTTTTATCACTGTCTTGGAAATTATGTAGAACCTGAATTCAAACGTTGCTGAACAATTGCATGCTTAACAGTCGTAAAAATCTATATACATTCCGTGTATATATCTTTATATTTCATGTCGCCCCGTTGTTCATTTTCTGCTGTAGCTAGTTGTTTAGTCCCGCCGGTGTCCAGTCAAGTGTGCTGTAGTGAGAGGAACTGAAGGGAGAAATACTCGGCTGTTGCTCCGCGTGGGCAGGGCAAAAAAAATGACGTGATTGACTCTCTCTCTCTCTCTCTCTCTCTCTCTCTCTCTCTCTCTCTCTCTCTCTCTCTCTCTCTCTCTCTCAGAAAAACTCTGCCCTAGCCCTCACCCGTCTCTTTGAAATTGACTAAACTACGTCAGATGTTATTATCACTGGCATATGTCCATCTCATTTTTTTTTCCTCAGATGTATCGTTTTTATTCCATATATTCTACTTGATTCTGTATTTTATTATTATGATCATATTTGGTACTTGCATTTCATATTTTACTAATATGGCAAATACAGTTTCTGTATGTGTATATTTAGAAATAACCACATGGTGGCGACATACATCTTAGAAAGTCTTGTGCTCAGTCCTAACTTAAGCAAGACCCACAAGCTAACCCTTAGGCCGGGGGTGTCAAACTCAGTTCCTGGAGGGCCGCAGCCCTGCAGAGTTTTGTTCCAACCCTACTCCAACACACATACTATGCAGTTTTTAATTAAGCCCAAAGGACTTGATTAGTTGGATCAGGTGTGCTTTATTAGGGTTGCATCTGAACTCTGCAGGCCTGCGGCCCTCCACGACTGGAGTTTGACACCCATGCCTTAGGCTGATGATACACGGGGCAACTTTTTGAGCAGTGATACTGTCAACAGGCAACCAGGTGAGACAAAGAGCCCAAGATTGATCTGAAGTATTGTTGCCCATTCTCAATGGGAAAGTGCCCAAGCAACATCGTTTGGCAACATTGCTCAAAAAGTTGCCCGGTGTATCATCAGCCTTAGTGATACTACACGTATTTACATAACTTAAGGAGTTTCTTGCAACTGGAAACTGATCCACAAAATGGTAAAAAGTTAAGTCTTCCAGAGTCTGTTTCCTTCATTATATATTCATTTCCTGTTTTTTCCCTCTCCATATATTCTTTATTTTTTTAAAAAATGTATTTAACTTTTTTTTTCTGGGCCATAAATATGACAATATGGACAAAATTTACAACATTATTGGGGTTATATGTATTTAATATGTATTATTACATATTAAAGAAAAATTTAGTGAAACACTAAAAATTATAATGAGGGAATAGACTCACAAAGCCACTTAAAAAAAAATCATTTTGTGAATTTTTTTCCCCCACCTACCTAAAATATAAAACATATTTTAAACATAGAAACATAAATAAAAAGGTACTGTTAATGTACTGAGATTTTAAAAACTATTTTGGAAACTATTTCATTGTTATTGTTTAAAATTAGTAAATACATTTGTCTTACTTTATATAGGTGTCTTTAACTATTATGTACTTACAGAACAAAGTATATACATATTTTTAATTATGTATTTATTTGGTGCATTGTACTTATTGTATTCATGTTGTATTGCACAGCATTAAGGTGGATAAGGTTAGTGACAGTTTGGTAATATGGTTAGATTGAGGTAGGTAGGGTGTACAGATGAAGTTATAGAAATTATTCCATGCAGGTATTTTAAAATATAAGTACAATGTGAAAACATGTACACAATTAGTGCATTGCATCAAATATCAAAGTGTTAAATTAAAAGACACTTAAGCTAAAGGGGGGTCCATTAACCCCATAGCAATGACAATTGTGTATATGAGTGAAGTCTTTGTAATTTTTTTTAATGTTTCTGATTTTCTAATGTAAGTGTAACTTGTATACATACTATATTGTGAAGGTTTTGGTTTGTAACTGTTTACCAACATCTCATTTTATTATAAGATCTTTGATCTATTGATGTTAGGTAATAGACAGATGGATCACAGCAGTGTCTAACAAGGAAGGATGAAATTATATTAATGCCAGAGTCCCTGTGTGCTCACAGCTGCCAGTGTGACAGCGCTTTACTGATAAACAAGAAAATCCAGTCATCATTTGAACACTCTTACTGTTGCCTCTCTGGTTTGTCTTGAAATACCTCTCATATTAGTTGTACTACATTTGAGCTTCTGAAGAATTACAAGGGTTATCATTACAAAAACAAATATTTAATTACTAATAAAATTGTAAAAACTATTTTTATCTGTAAGTGCATTCTCAAACTTCTTTTTACAAATTTGTCTTTTTCCCCTCTTCTACTCCTACTCTTTGTATTTAAATGATATAATCTGAATGCACATTACCTTTCACAACAATTATATTATTTTATATGTACCATAACCAAGTCCTTTTGTACCTGTGATGTTTACTTTGTGTAATGTACAGTGTATATATAAAAAGCAGGTGGGTTTATGATAGTGACATGACGCATGTAATATAACATTACACTTTTATGTTTATCTTTCGTCATTTCAGATTATGAACTGAATTACACAGTGCTTATATAACCAATCTTCCAGTTGAGTTTCTCATAATTAAATAAGTGACAGACTTATTCAATTATACTAGAAACTGGAAGATTGGTTACATGAACGTTGTATAATTCAGTCTGTTAAACTATAACAGTTGTACCAGCTGCCCTTCCTAGTAGTCCAGAAAAGATTGACAGCCAAACAGGCATCATGTATTAAACATTTTATTTGCCAGGAAGAATTCTTTGTAGTCAGTTAAAGTATGATATTTAAGTTTTTGGCATTCCAACAGTTTTTGGAATCTGTTAGCCAGATTTCTAAACGTTGAAACGTGAGTTTGAGAACCAGCTGTTGTTTAAAGTAATATGTTTATTAATGAAGACATTACTTTTTACTTTCTGCTCTTGTGAACAGAATGGGCACAGCTTGTTCTGATTTTATGATTGCATTCATGAGTTCAGATCACATCCAGTGTGAACCAGAAAACTGATAAGATGTCCATCTGATTTGGTACAATATGAAAAACAAAAACATCTAGAAGTTTCTCTTCATTCTTTGAGTGCATACATGAAGTGTTGACAGCAGCTGTGCTGTGAAGTCTTTGGTAGTCATGTGATCAGTTTTTGTTCCCAATTTGTTGTTTCCAAGTTATGTCAGATCCACAGTCGCCATGCTAAATGTACATTACTAGGAACTTTTGAAAGATTCAACATTGTCCTTGTACTATTCCAGTGAGCTCTCCAAGTGTCATGATCTTCTTATTTCAGTATTGATTGGGTGTTTTCATGCCACATCCGTATTTCTCCCCAGTGGCATAAGCACATGAATAACCCCAGTTTTCTCTCCCTCTGTCAGTAAGCAGCTATGGCCGTGGGCCCGGTGGACCCCAGAGAGGTGTTGAAAGGAGTTGAAGCTCTGCTGGGGAAGGATGGAGAACTACGAAGCCTTGAGGGAGTTGCTAAAGTCTTCAGGTGAGATGCTAATATCTGTACACCTTCTAAAAAGCTGTTAATTCCATTAACTGATAGTATTTTCTAACTTGTTTTTCTTTTGTTCCAACAGTCTCATGAAGGCCTCGCATAAAATGGTCAGCAGATGCATGTATCTGAACATCTTACTACAGACGAAATCACATGATGTGCTTAATCGGTAAGAGCAGTAGTCATTTTTTTTTTTAAAAAGTTGAAGAGGATTTTTTTTTAAGGTTATGCTTAACTCATTTTCTTCCACATAGGTTTATTCGAGTTGGAGGCTACAAGTTGTTGAACTCTTGGCTCACCTACTCAAAGACCACCACCAACACCCCCTTGCTGCAGCTCATACTGCTCACCCTGCAGAAGCTCCCCCTGACTGTGGACCACCTCAAACAGGTACTTCACCACATCTCGGCTTATAAAACTCACACACATGCTCCCATCGTCTTCTAACACCTGTTTTGTCTTTTTCTCTCCTGCTAGAACAACACAGCCAAGCTGGTGAAACATCTGAGCAAGAGTGGCGAGACAGAAGGTAGAAGCACGTGTTGCATCAATCAATGCCAGACAGTCTACTCACTGTCTTCTGGAGCTCAGGTTTGAACTTTGTGGCTTCTGTTTGAACTCTCTTTTTTTTTTTTTCTTTCTCAGAGCTGAGAAAGCTGGCGTCTGTGCTGGTGGATGGCTGGATGGCTATTATTCGCTCTCAGAGTGTTTCCAGTGGAGCGTCTCCCAATGGTAGGCTTTGTAGTTTACTTTGTCTTCGGTGTCGCTCTGGTTTTTGTTAAAGTAGACTTAATGCTCTTTTAACTTGAGTTATTGGCAATTGAAGTTCCCATTATTGGCAAATAACCCAACTCTGTTTTCCATTAGACAAGAAACGGAAAAAGGAGGATGGAAAAGTGCGTCCAGAGGTGAAGCCCAAAGAAAAGGGAGCAGATGAGGAGAAGAAGAAAGACAAACCAAAAGCTTATGCGCCAAGTCACGCAAAGATCCGTTCTACAGGTTAGTCACCAGTGTTAGTTTAATGTAGTTATATAATATTGTAGCGTTTATTCATGTTTTAAATTAGGTTTTGTTTTTTTTATATTTTCAATTTAATATAATTTTAGTTTTAGGGTTTATTCATTTATTTTTGCTTTTTTATTATTTTTTTGTATTCCTATTTGTTTATTTATTTATTAGTACTTATTTCAGTTAGTTGCAAAAGCAACATTTATTTTTTTTTCAATTTAAGTTTTTTTTTTTTTTTTTAAATGTTATGTTTGTTGTATTCTATTGTAGCTTTATATCAGTTACCGAAAACTATTTTATTAGTTTTAGCTTTAAAAATAAACACTGTTAGTCACAAAATCATGTTTTTTATTTATGGTTATTTAATGTTTTTCAATTTATAAAAAATATTTTAGCTATATTAAAACACTGTAAATGATTAATGACTATATAACTTATTATATAATTGTATTACATTATTGTTATTGTTTATATTTAAAAATTATTATATTATTTATTATTATATTATTATTAATATCATTCTTTTGGTCTCAGTAACATTTACACATGGTTTTAAAGTTCTTATTTTCATTTTTGTAATTTTAGTTTTAATCATTTTTTTGGTGGGTTTTTTTTTTTTACTACTTAACTTTTTAAAATTTATTTAGTTTAGGATTTTAATTTTTTATATTATATTTGTTTTATTGTATTTCAGATTTATTTCAGTTACTAAAAACAGTCTTTTTTAGTTTTAAAAAATAAACACTGTTAGTCACAGTTTTAAAGTATTTTAGCTGTTTTAGAACACTGTAAATGAGTAATGACTGTATAATTTATAAAATATATGCTTTTTTCTCAGTAACATTTACATGTTGTTTTAAAGTTTTTAATATTTATTTATTTATTTATTCATTTATTTATGTGTAGGGATTTTAGTATTCCTGTTCAACTTTTTAAAATGTATTTAAGTTTTTTTTATTATTATTGTTATTTAGTTAGTTGCAAAGGCAACATTTACATTTTTTGTTTCAGTTTTTAATTTTAGGGGTTTTTATGTTATATTTCTATTTCATTCTATTTCAACTTTATTTCAGTTACAAAAAAGTTATAAAAGTTTACCGTAAATTTTTGTTTAAAAATAAACACTGCTAGTCACACAATTACTTTTACATTTACGGTTATTTTATTTTGATTTGATTTGATTTTTTTTTTCATATTTTTAAATCATTTTCGCTATTTTAAAACACTAATTTTTTAGTCTCAATTACATTTACACCTGGTTTCAATGTTCTTGTCAACACATTTTTAAATCTACTATAAACATTGTATCTTCAGGTTTGGAGGTGGAGAGTCCAGCTCCAGTTCCTGTAAAGAAACCTCCCACTGCACCCCAGCTTGGAGACAAATACAACATCAAGCCAGCTGTTCTTAAAAGACCAAGGTAAGTGGACGCTCCCCTTCCTTCTTGCAAATAATGAGCAGTCACAATGTAATCCAGGAACCCCCCTCATTTGCTTCATGATTTGAATGAATTTGAATGCAGTTTGAAATGAATCATTAAACTCTGACTTTGTTCATTCAGCACATCTCCGACTGATGCACCACCAGTGGAGAAGAAGTACAAGCCCCTTAACACCACCCCCAACTCCGCCAAAGAGATCAAAGTCAAACTTATACCCCCACAGCGTGAGTATTCCCATTCAGCATCTGCAATATGATTATGATAATCTGCAAAAAAGCTTTGAAACAGCTCTCCTTTAACTGGTGCTTAATATCCATCTGTCTGTCTTTCTTTTTAGCAATGGAAGCCACTGGATTTTTGGATGCCCTCAACTCCGCTCCAGTGCCTGGCATCAAGATCAAGAAAAAGAAACCAAAAGCAGTTTCCCCAACCACTAACAAGGTATGCCACATAAGGCTACCCTCATTTGTGTTTATGCTATGGATCTTTATTTTCCCCAGATGTCCAAAATCACAAATCCCCTAACTCATTCTCTTGTGCTCCACAGCCCTGTCCGTTTGACAGCAGGCCGCAGTCATACTCTGGCACACAGGCCAAACCGTCGTCCCCTGAGACGCCCTCATCTCAGACGCCTCCTCATGAGAACCAAGAGCTGGAGCAACCCGGCACACCCGTGCCCACCGAGGACCCCGAAGCTATGGAAACCGGTGAGTCCAGTTGCATAAAAATTGGCCACAACCTCACTGAAGGGTGTGAAAGAATGCGCTGAATTTAAAACTCCTTATTTCGTGTTTTAAGGTGATAAACCCAATGCTCTGTCTGAACCTCGTGGTGAGGAGGAGAGTCTGACTAAGAAAGGAAAGAAGAAGAAAAGTGTTCGGTGGGCGGAAGAGGATCATCTCAAAGAGTACTTCTACTTTGACCTGGATGAGACTGAGAGAGGTAAAGAGAGGTTTCTTCACTTAGACTACCATTTAAAAATTTAAGATATCTTTTGATGAATATATGAAAATGTGTTGTGTAATAATCATCTCTCTTTATCCTTCAGTAAACGTTAATAAAATTAAGGACTTTGGTGAGGCGGCTAAACGGGAGCTGATGATGGACAGGCAGACGTTTGAGATGGCTCGCCGTCTTTCTCACGACACCATGGAGGAGAGGGTGCCCTGGACTCCTCCGCGACCTTTGACCCTCGTAGGCAGCCTGGTCATGCCTGGTTCCAGCAGCAGAGAGAAGATGATCCAGAGAGACCGAGAGATGGGCATCCTGCAGGAGATCTTCCTCAGCAAAGAGAGGTAGGACAATGCTTTGATGCATTTTCTCTTGTAGTGTGTCATGTTTAGTGATTGTTAAAAGCATGAAACAACAATTGCAATGTATTAAATGCCCACAATATGGCATATAAAACCCCACATGATGTAGGCTAGGAATCCATTTGGATTTGAATGGATTGTTAAAAGTGGGCCATGATATAGTTTACTACTCAGAATAATATACACAAATTATTGGTGTTTTAGTATTATTTGTATGCTGTTATCATTTTTTTAAATAAAAATAAGTAGTTTTTTATATATATATATTTTTTGTTTGTTGATATATATATATATATATATATATATATATATATATATATATATATATATATATATATATATATATATATATATATATATATATATATATATATTCTTTTTATATTCTTTTATGCTCTTTAGTCAGTTTTTATTTTTTTAAATATTACTATTTAGGTTTAATTGATTCCTATTTCAGTTTTAGTTTTTATTTATTTCCAGTAATTTTAGAGCCAAGACATGCATTTATTTATTTATATTTATTTATTTATTTTAATTAACAAAATGTTTTTAATATCTCCGGTAATTTTAGTGGCAAGACTAAAATTACTGGAAATAAATTAGTATTTATTTATTTATTTATTTATTTATTTATTCATTCATTCATTCATTCATTCCTAGGTTATTATCTGTTCTTTCAGGTTTATTTTAATTAACAAAATGTTTGTAATACTTCAGTTTTTGTTTTTAATTTTTAAATTTAAATTTAATTTTTTTTTGTAATTTTAGTGGCCAGACGAAAATTAAATAAAATTTAAATTAAATAAAAAAATAAATTAGTATTTATTTATTCATTCATTCATTCGTTTGTTCATTCCTAGATTATCATCTGTTTTTGCAAGGTTATTTTAATTAACAAAATGTTATTAATATGTCAGTTTTTTTTTTTTTTTATTTCCAGTAATTTTAGTGCCAAGACTAAATTACTAGAAATAAATTACTATTAATTAATTTATTTAAATAAAAAAATAAGTAAAATAACCATAAATATAAAAATGATTTTTAGACTAACAGTATTTATAAAAAAAAAATCAGTAACTGAAATAAAGCTGAAGTAGAATAAAACATAAATATTACATTAAAAATCTTTGAATCCTTGAGGAAAAAATAAATAAATAAGTATATATATATATATATATATATATATATATATATACATTGACAAGGAAAAACAATGATAAAAAATAATAAATAAATACATTTACTAAACCTAAAATTATAATAAAATTAATAATTAAGAACTCTGAAACTAGGTGTAAATGTATAAACCAGGTGTAAATATATAATTAAATATATCAATTTATTATAGTTTTTTATTTTAACAAAAAAATTGTAATGTTTTTAAAAAATGTTTACTTAACGTTAATAACTCTGGAACAAATTAATTAACCACATTTTTTTAAACACAGTAAATTTTGTTAGAAATGTAAATGTCATATGGTCTTCAGGAGCTTTAAATGGACACATATGGTTTGTTTTTGTCTCTGCAGTGTTCCAGACAGTCCTCATGAGCCAGACCCTGAGCCGTATGAGCCCATGCCTCCTCGTCTCATCCCACTAGATGAGGTAAGACAGCAATTTACCTTTTTATATGCTTTCCCCTTACATTTTTTTTCTTTAATTACCAGATTAGATGTGGTATGTCGTTGACCTCTTTGTCATTATGTGGTGTTGTAGGACTGCAGTATGGAGGAGAATTACATGGAGCCTGCTGATGCTGCTGCCTCTGGTGGCCCTTCAGGCTCTAATGAAGGCTCCAAGCTGCCTCCTGTTCTTGCTAACCTCATGGGAAGTCTGGGCAACAGCGGCCGCAGCCCTCAGGCGCAAGGCAACGCCCCACCTACCAGCAATAACCCTGCTGTTAATGTGCAGGAACTACTCACATCTATTATGGTGAGACAAAATACATTTCCACATGTTATTTATCATGAGAACGTGCAAAGGCTTTGATTTTTAAGCATCTCGTCTTGTCTTCAGGGTGCTCAGGGATCTAACCAGTCTCCAGAGGACCTGATCAAACAGCCTGATTTCTCAGATAAGATCAAGCAGCTTTTGGGCTCCCTGCAACAAAACCAGAACCAGAATCAGAACCAGCCTGCCAATGCTCCGCCAAGTACGTGTTTGCTCTCTTTCAGCTGTTGCAGTGTTATTTTATATAAAAATTATATATGTATTGTTTATATAAAATTGTAATATAAATTTTTTTGATTAGCTTTTTTTTTCTATTTTCAGTTTTCATTTTTTTAATGTTTTTTTTAGATATATTTTTATTTAGCTTTAATATTTTTTTTTATTTCAGTTTGTTTAAATAATTTTATGACTTCAACTTAGTTTATTATTTCTGTTCTCAATTTTATTTTTGTTTATTTAAGCTAATCAAAACTATTTATTATTTTATTAAAACTAATTATTTTAGTAATTTTATTAGGTTTTTAAGTTTTTAGATATATTTTTTATTTAGCTTTAATTTATTTTTAATTTCAGTTTTAGTTTAAATAATTTTAGTACTTCAACTTTAGTTTATTATTCCTATTCTCAGTTTTGTTTATTTTTATTTATTTCAGCTACTCAAAACTATTTATTATTTTATTAAAACTAATTATTTTTAGTAATTTTATGTTCTTTATGTTCTATTTTGGTTTTATTTTACTTATGATTTTATTTATTTACTTATTTTTATAAATAATTTTAGTACTTAAACTTAGTTTACTATTCCAATAGTTGTTTTTATTTTATTTTATTTTATTTTGTATTCAGGTAATCAAAACTATGTACTACTTTATCAAAACTAATTTTTTTTTTTTTGGTTTATTAATTGTATTAGTTTTTTTAAATTTATCTTTAATTTATTTTCATTTTAGTTTTAGCTGAAATAATTTTAGTACTTTAACTAGTTTTTGTTTAGGTGTAATTTATTTTTAATTCAGTTTTAGTTTAAATAATTTAGTACTTTATATTTAGTTTATTATTTTTATTCTCATTTTTATTTATATATAATTTAATTCATTTAACATTAACATATTAATGTTATGAAGTTGTTTTGTGATATTTGATTTATTGTGATTTTATTTATTTTTCTTTCTATTTTGGTTTATTAGTTTAATTAGCTTTTTATTTAGCTTTAAATTATTTTATTTCAGTTTTAGTTTGTCATTTTGGTACTTTCAGTTCGTTGCCAATCAGTGTTTCTAATTAAGCTTTTGTTTGTTTATCATTTAATATTTTACATTTTATTCTCAGCTTTTTTTTTTGTGTTTGTAATTTTGTAATGTGCTTGTTTTGTTGTTGTTTTTTTTATTAGCTTTCGTATGTTTGCGTGTTATTTAATATATATAAATATTAAATATTTTATTTCTGATTTATTTCGATAAACTAAAGCCTTTAATTATTAGTGTTAGTTGACCATAACACTGCAATGTTGAGGAAAAACTCCCCGAAGGTTAAGCAGCATATTTAATGTTCTCTTGGTCTTTCACTTCGTAGTGAACACGGGTCTGCTTGGCCACGGCCCCGGCCCCGGCATGAACATGAACAACATGCCGATGCCCATGAATGGAGGTTTCCCTCCAAACAAGCCGCCTGGACCACATTTCAACCATCCTCCTCCTCCTCACGGCCACGGCCCACCCTTCAACGCCGGCGGCCCGCGCATGATGGGCCCCCCGCCCGGTCCACAGGGCCGCGGAGCGGACAACGGCAACTACTGGGGCGACGACTCCATGAGAGGAGGCCCACACCGAGGAGGACACTTCCACCGGGGGAGAGGAAGAGGAGGAGATCCGGGCTTCAGAGGACGAGGGGGACGCGGAGGACCACGTGGGGGACATAACAACATGGGCGGTAAGTTTTAATTCAAAAACAGATTTAACTTTCTATTAAAATAAGCTTGTAAATGAGCATGTAAATAACTTCTTGTTTCATTTCAGACATGTCGAAGAGACCAGTGTGTCGCCATTTCATGATGAAGGGAAATTGTCGGTATGAAAACAACTGTGCGTTTTACCACCCCGGTGTAAACGGACCACCACTTCCTCCCCAGCACGGACACTAACGCACTGAAAACTGCTGTTCCACAAACTCTCCACTAGTGGGCAACAGGGCTCAAAACGAGCCCCGTGTACAGTGACTGAATCAGGGGATGTTTGCGTCTGTGACCGCACAATCCCACCTGCTTTCTCCGACTGTACAGCTGCTTCATCAGGATCTGAACATTAGTTTCTTCTCCATTTTACACATCTGGAAAGCTGTGAGAAGATCCGAGATCCTCCATGAGAAGTCAAACAGTGACTAAACCCATTACTTGACTTTGCGGTGTAAATAGCGATTCCTGGAGATGGTGACTGAGATGTGTATATTTTTTATTGTGATTCTGTGTACCACTGATCTGACTGCTAAAGATTGTACTACATAACCACTAGGACTTGGTGTAAATAATGGTCTTCAGCCAGTGGTCTACAGTTACTTAAGCTTCTCCTTCCTGATGGCCAAAAGATACTGGATGTGCAGTTTTCTAAATTATAATTTGCACATCAGTTGCATAATGAAATGGATACTTACAGCACAGAAATTTTATTTTAAGGTTGAATTCAGTCCCTCTGAAGTTGCCGTACTGTCTAATGTTTTATTTTCAGGTTTCTATTGAAGAGGGAGAAACCATACTTCAATGAAATGTGTAGATGCTTTCAAATTTCCAAGTTTTCGGTCAGTTGGCATGAAAAGTGCCTCACACATGGTCCTTCTTTTTTCAGTCCACGAGTTTTAGTTTCAGAAATCCTGAAACGTATCCATGAATTGGCATTATGTTCACTTTATGCCCCTCAGAGCTATTACCTTTTGCATCTGGGCACAAAATACAGCATTTTTGAAGTCCCGTTTGAATACTTGAATTGACACGTTGTGATGGAAAGTGATCCTAGCCTGCTTAAAGAAATATCAGCTGTCGTTCTGTGTAGTGTGACAATCAGGAGATTTAGTGATGATTTGCTACTTGATGTTGATGCTCTGGTTTGATTTGCTGTGCGTTCATGTTCTCATGCTGACTCGTGTGGGTCTGTCCTGCTCTATCAGTGTTCAACTGAGCCTAACCTGGGCTACAAACCACTATCAAGGCCAAACGTATTCAGGTGTTTTCTGTGAAAACAGTGGCCATTGTCTCTTGTGGGACTCGATTTTCTTTTTCTTTTGTTGGATTCACTATTTTCCCATGATTTTATTTTGATACAAGTCTAATGTTTTTTTTTTTTCTATGATTGTCGGAGAGATGTCTATGTGTCAGAGCGCCGCATAAACACAATAAAAGGCACATTCAGAAATGTAAGGTGTTTTTCTACATGTAAATTAATAAACGTTACCAAATTCACTGGAACGTGTAGTGTTTTCTCAAATTAACTTTTATTTTCAGAGCAAGTGTTAATATATTTAGGGCTAGTGCGCATGCGCAGTACTGAACGCCTGACTGTTTCTATAGCAACGGGGACTTCTAACGGCAGCTGCAGTGACGCTTTGACTAATTATTGATTGGCTCTTTCATTAAGAAGGCGGGGCTTTGTGGCCATAATGAGCGTTGCAGTTTTTCCCTATTCAAAACTTTTTATTGTTTATTTTTATTGCAGAACTTGTAAAAAACAAAGAAACGTACACAAACAAGGAAATTAGACTTTGATAAATTCCCACAAGGAACAATCATAGACAAAAAGACAGAAAATTAATATTCTGGATTTGCGTACATCAAATTGGCATTATCCATACAGAAATTAAAAAAACAGTATAAAAATAAATTACATCCTTTTAGAAAAGTTGTCATAATGCAACAAAAATCTGCCACTCCTTTTGGTATTTGTAAGTAGATGAAACAAGAGAATCAAGTTTAGCAAGAAAAAGGAGAAAAGACAGGAGAATTAAGCCATTTTTGCTTATGAATGAAGAATTTTTTATTCAATATAAGAAAATTAACAACATATTCAACAGATAATAGTTTTGGATTTTCATTAAAAAAAAAAACGTACAATAAGTACGTACGATAAGTACGATAAATAACGTAAATAAGGTACGAGTGAAAAGTCTTGGGTGTTCTATAGTCTTTGTTAGGTAGAGAAGTTTAGAAAAAAGGGTTTGAGTTACTAATAATCAACATTTAACCTGGTAAAAAAATGTTTATTTAATGTTGTCTGTGTTATATTTCATCTGCAACAGCAATGTGATGTTTTCTAAACAACCGTTTGGTCATTAACTTTGAACTCATGAAAGAGCCACGACTGGCAGATCAACGTGCTACTTCTTTTCTGTGTGGAGGATGTTAACTGTAACAAGTTTTACTGTTTACTGTTGCCAGTTTTACAGGTTAAAGACACAGTTGTGTGACCTGATAGTATGTGCCAAAGCTTGCCTACGTTTCTACTACACACTCAAAAGTGTGTACTTTTTCTTCACCAAAAGAGTACATAACTTAAGGGCGTAGTATAAGTAGGCACATTGGGACGCAGCATTCCACTTACTTCATGAATGAATCAGCCATTAAAACAAATCAGTTGAATGAATGATTCGGTGATCAAATCAGTGACTTGCTGCCACCTACTAGAAGCTGTAGTTTCGTTTTTAAAATATAATTTTAGTTATTTAAAATAAATAAATAAATAAATAAAAAGAGTTGCATAGGTAACCTTTTGATCAAAATATTAGATGTTTGACTCAAATTGATTTACAGTGGCATTTTTTTCCACTTGTAATAGCAGTTTTCAAGTAGCAGTCTATGAACCCATGGAATAAAAGAATAATAATAAAACAATGATAGAGTTTATATTTCAATATTCTGACTTTATTCTTGCAATTCCTAGGTTAAATTGCACAATTATAAGAAAAAACAACTTCTCTGTTTTCCCCTCTGCTCAGGCATACCAGTCATATGAATCAATATTAAAATTAATGGTGACACATTAGAACAAAAAGTGGCTGGGTGTATTTTCAGGTGTTTAATGAGGCTCAGAGGCGGCATGAGCGTGATAAAATGAATAAATTCATGTTGAGATTAATGTGTTAAATATTAAAATTTAACACATTAATAGACATTAAATAGTTTAAGCAGTTTAAAACAGTTTTTTCATGCACCTGTCAAGTTTGAGATTTTTCAAAAAGTGTTTTTTCAGACTAGTGAAGAAAAAAGACACTGTTAAGTGTCAGTTACACTTACACAAATTCTGTCAATTACAATACATATTTTTAAAAGCCGTTTTCTCAAAAATGACTTTTTTTTTCTCCTACACTGAGCCATAAATCTCCACTTCAGTAGCGCTTACACACACCAAACCTTACATTTTTATTCCTATCCATAAGGTTTTTACAGAGGGATTTGTTCACATATCATTTGCTTGATTTTATATAACATTTTATTCCTCCAAAAATTACAAAACATCTATTGTTTTCTCTCTGTTGAAGTTTTTTCTGAATTATGTAGTGACAAAATGAGATACCCAAAATTCCCTCTGTAGAAACATTTGACTTTTTTGTACTAGAAATGTATGCAAATGAGTGCATATTTCATTAAATATGCATCATTGGCATATTTAAACCTAACATTTTAGAAAAGTAATACAAAAAAATGTTTGAAATTATCAATGTAATCAATCAACCTGGTAAATAAGGTGATTAACTATTAGTTAATTTTTTTTTTACCCTATTTACCTGCAGTGTCTTGCCTTAAAGGGGTCATCGGATGCTAAGTTCACTTTTACATGTTGTTTGAACGTTAATGTGTGTTGGCAGTGTATGTACAAATCTACCCTATAATGATAAAAATCCATGCAGTGGTTTTTAATTAATCTGTAAAAATAATATCCCCTTTTTCAAATCAAGCCATTCTCAGATGCCTGTCATTGTGGCGTCAAACCGAGGCCGCTCCTACGATAGTTGATTGACATGAGCGTCTTACCTCAGATCAGTTCTAACAGTCCAACCTACTACCACTTTTTCATGCTAAAACTACAGTATAAGGGTTTTTTTTATGAATCTTTGCAATCACATTTCCTAATAATGTGCTAGTTAGCAAGTTTAGCGCCTAAACGCAGCTAAATGTAGCTAAAATAAACAGGCTCGTCACTCCACAGAGAGAAGAGAGGGGCGGGGCGAACAGAGCTCATTTGCATTTAAAGCAGCCTCGACCAGAATGAGATGATTTTTGCAGAGCTGATTTTGGTAAGGTAAAAAGGGTGTTATTTTACACAACTATTGAGAATTTTTAACCAAAGTATATTATAGACTTTTCATTAAGACCCTAAAGAATCATATCAACTTGTGGAAAATGGGCATCCGATGACCCCTTTAACTTAAATTATACTTTAAAAATGAAACTAAAACTGCCAGTAGGTGACAAATTAATGAGAATTAGTTGACATGTAGTTGCAAAATACTTAATAGTTAGTATCTAAAGTAGACTATCAAAATAAAGTGTAACCAAAAACTTTCAGCTGTGACTTTCTTGGAAACTATTTTCGTTGACAAAATACAGCGAAATCAGACAATAGCATTATAGTTAGGCAATGTAAGTCACTTAATATTAACTTGTATATTGCTACTGTTAAATTAAAGCAATCACATTTGCAAACTCCTTGCAAAATCATTAAAAGCTGTCACCCATCTTCATCATGATCTCACGAAATTCCATTATAATCAATGAAGCTCTCTACACTGTACAAGGAATCTCTTATTTACACCCTGTGCACTTTTTTATAATGAGAGGATTCGTGAGCTTGCAGGACATCATTGAACAAAATGCGGTGTTTTGAGGAGTGAGGGGATTCTGATTAACATTGTGTTCAAGGAATCAATTTGTCAGTAATACATTAGACTCAACGCTCAAACACATTGTAAGTACAAACCTTCGATCGCAAACAAATATGCTGATCTCCTTAATAGTTTTTTCATAGACGTTTTTAAATGAAATGGTCGCACTGTAGAGCCTTGATGGGGTATAACGACCACTCTCTCTCTTTCTCTTTCAGGGCCTGTTTGCCTTATTAACCTCTAAGTGCTCTATTGTTTGATTATGTCAAACAGAGTTACGGTAGTATTCTACGCAATCCCACTGAATTTTCCTCCCCCTCTTACGGGAGTCCGGTCAAATCAGTAACAGTCCTGTGCTGGTGCGTTTGTCTTCCTGTCTGTCAGATCCGTGTTCTCAGGGCGGAGTCGGGTGCAGATGGCCGCTGGAGTGTGTGATAAGGAGTGGCCTGCGCACCCAGCCCTCAAGGATAAATATTGACTTCTGCTTCATAGAATTTCTGCCTGCATGCAAGGTGTATGAAGAATAAATTAAGAGTTAAGGACACCTCAGCAATTCATTCATCCGATGTAGGCTAATATTCCTTCTATTTTTTTACAAGCTTTCGGTGTGTCCTCAGCCAATACGCAGGAAAATGATTTAAAAAAAAAAAAAAAACTAGTTCTTTGCTGTGCATAAAAAACATCCAAGCAGTTTTGTGATCCTGATGCTAATCTAGTCTGCTGTTGATAAATGTTCTTTTACATCCTTTTATTTTCAAGGAATTAATCTAGGAAATAATAATCAAATAAGGTTAAGGTTAAATAGTAATCAAACAAGAAAAAATACCACATTTTGTAACAGGACTGCAAAATGTTCAAAAAAAAAAAAAAAAAAAAAAAAAAGAAAAAAAAAGAAAAAAAAAAAAAGCACAGACTGTATTTTGGGGTCAGTGAGATTTTCTTTTCACCAAGGACACATTAAATTAGATATCAGCATAATTTTCAAATTATTAAACCAAAAGGTCACTGGTGATGCTTTTTGGTTATTTAAATTAGTATGGAAAAGTAGTAGAAGTATTAAAATAAAATAACTGAAATAACAGTAAAATAAAAGGTCACTGGTGATGGTTTTTTCTTATTGGAATTAGACTAAAAAGAAGAAAATAGAAGAAAATAAAATAAAATAAAATAATTGAAATATTACTAAAATAAAAAGTCATTGGTGATGCTTTTCCTTTATTGAAATTAGAATGGAAACATGATACAATAAAATGTAGTTTTAGCATGGAAAAGTGGTAGAAACAATAATAATAATAATAATAATAATAATAATAATAATAATAATAATAATAATAATATATATATATATATATATATATATATTATTATTATTATTATTATTAAAATAAAAAGTCACTGGTGATGCTTTTCCTTTATTGAAATTAGAATGGGAATGTGATCAAATAAAAGTAGTTTTAGCATGGAAATGTGGTAGAAGTAATAAAATAAAATAAAATAAAATAAAATAAAATATTATTAAAATAAAAATGTTCAGCAAGAATATTAAATTGATCAAAAGTGACAGTAGAGACTACTACATCACTAAAATATTGAAATACAAAATACTTTTATTTTGTATACAAAATAAAAAAATACAAAATATATTAAATGTACAATCAGTTTTACTACTAATAATACATAGTTATAGTTATATGATACAAAATCTATTTATATAAAAATATATAATGTGTTATTACAGAATATAAAAATACAAAATATTTATGCAAAATATATTTCTATATAAAAAACACAATTCTTTTTTGCTACTCTATATACACAGACACATACACACACACACACACACACATATATATATATATATATATATATATACTTACACAAAATATTTTATTTCATATAAATGCTGTATAAATGCTTTTGTTTTTAATCTAAGAATCGATCACAGGAACAAATTATATTCTAAAATATTTTAAAATAGAAAAACATTTATTTTAAATAATAATTAACTTATTTTGGAAGCAAAAATATTATTAAATTATTAACATACATATTATTATTATTTTTCTAAATACCATTATTATTTAGTTAATATATACATATATTTTAATTGTATTATTATTAAAATTTTTTGAAGGTTAAGCACCTTTAACTTTTGAAGGGTCAGAATTGACTTTGTTGAAGAGCACATCCTTGGCTGTTTTGTTTGTGACAAACAGTCTGAGTAAGTCGTACCTGTCATTTTCAGCACAAAATAGGGGCAGTGAAATGTCCAGCTGAAGGACACAGAGAGTGAAGTCATAAAAAGACTGGATTCATTGAGTCGGAGTGGTGTTGGTTGTCGTGGAGGCCCTGACTCCATTCCACTCGACACAAAGAGGCCATTGATCCTCCGCCGGTCACATTATCCCATAGCTGCTAGTGGAAAGAGGCTTTGTCAGGCCCTAGTTTCAGAAAGTAATTTTCAGAGAAGATGAAATCAGCTATAAACACACACCTCTCCAACTCATCAGCAATGACTTGCTCCGGAAAGATTCACATTGTACGTTTGAGCAACTTGACAGAGGATGTTACACAATAACGTCTATAACTGTCACGTAATAAAGATATCAGCATCATTTCCAATCATTCAACTAAAAGGTCACTTGTGATCCTTTTCCTTCATTAGAATTAGTACATATTTATTTATTAGTGTTAGTATTAATATTACTATTAGTATTAGTGGTAGAAATAAAATGAAAACAGAAAATAAAATAAATATTATTAAAATAAAAGGTCACTGGTGATGCTTTTCTACATTAGAATTATGGAAAAGTGGTAGAAGTAATAAAATAAAATAAAATAATTAAAAAAGTATTAAAATAAAAGGTCACTGGTCATGCTTTTCCTTTATTAGAATTAGTATGGAAAAGGGGTAGAAGTAATAAAATAAAATAAAATTAAAAAAATTAAAATATTATTGAAAAAAAGGTCAGTGGTGATGCTTTTCCTTTATTGGAATTAGTATGGAAAAGGGGTAGAAGTAATAAAATAAAATAAAATTTAAAAAATTAAAATATTATTGAAAAAAAGGTCAGTGGTGATGCTTTTCCTTTATTGGAATTAGTATGGAAAAGGGGTAGAAGTAATAAAATAAAATAAAATTTAAAAAATTAAAATATTATTGAAAAAAAGGTCAGTGGTGATGCTTTTCCTTTATTGGAATTAGTATGGAAAAGTGGTAGAAGTAATAATAAAAAAATAATAAAATAATTAAAATAATATTAAAATAAAATGTTAACGATGAAGCTTTTCCTTTATTAGAATTAGTACAGAAAAATGGTGGAAGAAATAAAATATAATAAAATAAAATGTTATTAAAATGAAATACCACTGGTGATGCTTTTGCTTTATTAGAATTAGTATGGAAAATTGTTAAAAGTAATAAAATAAAATAAAGTAAAATAATTAAAATAAAAGGTCACTTGTGGTGCTTTTCCTTTATTAGAATTAGTACAGAAAAGTGATAGAGGTAATACAATAAAATAATAAAAGAAAAGAAAAGAAATATTATTAAAATAATAGGCCATTAGTAATACTTTCTTTCATTAGAATTAGTACAGAGAAGTAGTAAAGTAATAAAATAAAAGAAAAGAAATAAAAGAAAATAAAAGAAAATAGAATAACTGAAATATTATTCTAATAAAATGTCACTGGTGATGCTTTTCCTTTATTACAATTACATCAGAAAAATGGTAAAAGTAACAAATAAAATAAAATAAAATAAAATAAAAACTGAAATATTATTCAAATAAAAGGTCACTGGTGATGCTTTTCCTTTATTACAATTAGAACGGAAAAGTGGTAAAAATAATAAAATAAAATAAATTAATCAAAAATAAAATAAAATAATTGAAATATTATTAAAATAAAATGTAACTGGTGATGCTTTTTCTTTATTAGAATTAGTATAAAAAAGTGGTGGAAGAAATAAAATAAAAAACAAAAGAAAAGAAAAGAAATATTAAAATAAAAGGTAATTGGTGATGCTTTTCCTTTATTAGAATTAGTACAGAAAAGTGGTAGAAATAACAAAAGAAAAGGAAAAGAAAAGAATTAAAATATTAATAATAATATTAATTTTAGTTTACATTAATTCTAATTATTACTGAAAATAATCATAATAAAAGGTTACAGAGAAAAAAGTTACAACTTTTCTTTTTCACATAGAACCAGTCGTCTTAAGGACACGTCAGTCCTTTCGAAGGAACGGTGTTCAAGAAACTTCCTTTTGAGCGCTTCATTAAGCAAATGTTTGAAGGGCAGGATTTCACCAGCAAACTACACATTGTATGTAGACTATTAAGAATCCTGTATACAATACACACCCTATTATATTACAGACAACAGATTATAATACACTAGTCAGTTATAACATCCAAATATTCCTACATGCAGATGGAGATTTCCTTCAGATGCAATTACAAACAGCTCAATAACAAACCATACAATCAGATCACTCAATACCTATTGATTCAATGATAATATGACACATATACGCTTTAAGATATTCATTCATAATAAACAAGTCTCTCATTCTAACACCACGTCATGCCTTAAATTACAAAAGCCCATTAATGCACTCTGACATCACGTTTCAGAGCTCAGCCAATCCTAAAAAGCCCAATCATACCAGTCTTCAACAGCTTATCGAGACTATCTGCTGACCTGTACTTGGCGCCAAGCCAAATAGAAAAGTTAATGCAAAGTTTGCTTGCAAAATAAGGCTGAATGGCTAAATAGAATTGCATTCCAGAACAGAAGAGGGGTGGGCGGAGCCTCAGGTGAACAGCTATAAGAGCTGCACAGGTGAGACCGAGAGAAGCCAGGAGTCTGTGTCCGAACATACTCAGCAGGGAAACCAAGAACAGGTGAGGACCCGACATTTCGGCTTGTGTATTTCTCAGAAGGCTTTGCTACTGGTTACTTTCAAGCTTGCAACACCATAACTGCTAAGACTGAAGTTTAAACCATGCTTTGTCATTTCCTAACAGCTGTATATCGAAATGTTTCATTCTTTCAGCTTGTGAAGATGCTTAAAGGAATACTCTCAGTGCTCTTGGTCCTGGTGACCTTGTCTTCCGTCATGGGAAAGCCAGACAAGACCACTCCCAAGAAAGAGAAGAGGATTCCTCAGACTCTCTCCAGAGGTGAGCTTCATGAAAACGTACAAAATGTTATTGTTTTAGCAGCTTTTGTAAAACTACGGCTATGCAGAGTGCTGTTAAAATAGCATAACCGAAGCTGCATATGCAGAAAGCTTGCATTTAGAAAAGATTCTAGCTGTTCACTGTGTGAAATGCCATCTCATACCTCACTTTGTGCAATACTGATGTAACGGAAGCCATCATCCACATCGGCTAAGTGGATGTTAGTTTTTAAGATTCATATTCGGTGTTCTTTTCCTTTCAGGATGGGGTGATCAGCTGATTTGGGCACAGACATATGAGGAAGCCCTGTTTTGGTCACGATCCAAGTGAGAAATGCTTATAAATGTGTTCAATAATCAGTAATTTGGTGTGTATAGAAGGTCTGCTGATAATTTTTGATATATATTTATTTTTAACAATCTGCTTAATTAGGAACAAGCCCCTCATGGTCATCTTTCATCTGGAGGACTGTCCACACAGCCAGGGTAAGGCTTGACTTTAACAAACTCACTGTTGGTTAGTTTAAAAATACCAGTTTATTTAATTTAATGGGTTTGTATTATTTTATCAGCTTTGAAGAAAGCTTTCGCTGAGGATAAAGAAATCCAGAAGTTGACCGATGAGGAATTCGTGATCTTGAACTTGGTGGTGAGTAACATTTGTTAACATTAGTTATTACGCTAGTTAAAACATTTCTAAAGCGTTTAGTTTTAAATTAAACAGTGTATATGTTAATATTACTCAGTAGCTAACATGAATAAACGGTATTTTTATTATCTAACGTTAATAAAGATTTATAAACACTGCAACAAATGTACAGCTCATCGTTGAATGTATTTAATGATTCTAGTCCAGTATGTGAAGGGCTATAAATATGTGTAAATTGAACTTTTACAGTACGAGACCACAGACAAGCACTTGTCTCCTGACGGTCAGTACGTTCCCAGAATCCTCTTTGTTGGTGAGTTGATTTACTCATGATGGATACATAAATACCACTACACGTTATGAAGTACTCCGCATAAATGATTTAAACCCTTCCCGTACTCCAGATCCCTCCATGACCGTTCGTGCAGACATCACTGGCCGCTATTCCAACCGCATGTACGCCTATGAACCCAGCGACATGAAACTCTGTAAGTCTGAAAGCTGTTTCAATTCATGGCCAAATGAGTTATTCCACGTCATCAAACTGACAGCAACATTTGTTTGGTTTTGTTTCCACAGTGTTGAGCAACATGCAAAGAGCCATGAAGTTTCTGAAGTCAGAGCTGTGAACACAAAAGCCTAATCTTTTTGACCGCCAGAAGGATATCACTTCCCTGAGGGTCACTATTCTACTGTCACTTGTTTACTGACGGCATGAAACGCACTGTAAAGACCTGTATAAAAGTGAAATATGTTGTTTGAGTAGATTGTTACGGTGAACTTCAGGCTTTCTTTTCATGTTTTTTTCAATAAATGAAGTTGTTCGAAAATTCGTTTCTCCTGGTAATTTGTTTATGCAGTTATGTCTGCACCGTTTATTCAAAGCAGATGCCATGTGGGTTTTCCACTTAAAGGAACAGTACACTCAAAAATGAAAATTCTGTCATTAGGCCTGCTCACCTAGGTTGCTCAAAGCCTGTTTGATTTATTTCTTCTGCTAAGCACAAATAAGGATGTTTTGAAAACTGTTTGCCATTGGCAAACTAGCTAGGAGAAAAATACTATGGAAGTCAATGGCTACCGTTGGATGGTTTGTCTACCTGTCACTTTAACAGAGTCTCCTCCGGCTAGTATCCTGGTGGGAGGAGTCAGAGTAACTGGCAGCGTGTTTTCCTGAGTCATATTGTTGCCTGGTTACTAGCTGCCTTTGTTACACACTGAGCTCTAGGCATGAGCGTGTCAGTCTCTGATTGGTTTGAGGTTAGAGGAAGTTGCTGTCTTGAAATACTCCAATGACAAGAAATAGCATTTCAGACAATAAAAGCATTAGCCACTATTGTGGAAACCTAATAATTAGTTTATACAAAGACAAAACAGCTCAAAGTACTATTGTGTCCTCAGAGTCTTTATTATTTTTTTCTGATTTCAAATGCTTGAGAGCGTAGTTCACAGAACCAGTGGATATAGATGTACATTTCAATGAGGAATTCATGCAAGAAGCCAAAAGGATACACAAAATCAAGTCAGTAAACTAACACACGTAATGGAAAATAAAACAAGCAGATAAATATGTAATGTGAAATCTGAGATCAGTGCTCAAGAAAACATTTTTTACTTAATTGCATTTTCATACTAATTAGTAAAGTCCAACTTTATTGCATTCTGAGCATTTCTAGTTTTAATCCTTTGTGCTAAATGATAACATGTGCATTTAATATAAGAAACTGAAGTGAAATCGATATGGATGCATTTTGATATTGTCAGCATATACAAACTGTCAACATAAATAGTGTCATGCTCACACACTGCACACTGTTTTGATCACAGCAGCTCATTTTCTGTTAATGTTTTCTACCACATACAGTTGAGGTCAAAAGTTTACATACACCTTGCAGAATCTGGAAAATGTTAATTATTTCTCCAAAATAGGAGTGATCATACAAAATGTTTTTTATTTAGCACTAAGCTGAATAAGATAAATAAGTCACATAAAAGATGTTTACATATAGTCCACAAGAGAAAATAATTGTTGAATTTATAATAATGACCCTGTTCAAAAGTTTACATATGCTTGATTCTTAATACTGTGTTGTATAAATTGCCCGCTGTTCTTTAGAAAAATCCTTTAAGTCCCACAAGTTTCCTACCATGACTGCAAGATTTTGAAATCTATCTTTTCACACTGAAGACAACTGAGGGACTCACATGCAACTATTACAGAAAGTTCAAACACTCACTGATGCTCCTGAAGGAAACACGATGCATTAAGAGCAGGCGGTGAAAACTTCTTGAATTCTTTTAACTTATTTTGTCTTCTGGGAAACATGTAAGTATCTTCTGTAGCTTCTGAAAGACAGTACTAAATGAAAAAATATATGATATTTAGGCAAAATAAGAAAAATGTACAAATCTTCATTCTGTTCAAAAGTTTTCACCCCCTGGCTTTTAATGCATTGTTTTCCCTTCTGAATCATCACTGAGCGTTTGAACCTTCTGTAATAGTTGCATATGAGTCCCTCAGTTGTCCTCAGTGTGAAAAGATGGATCTCAAAATCATACAGTCATTGCTGGAAAGGGTTCAAATACACAAAAATGCTGAAAAAGCAAAGAATTTGTAGGACCTGAAGGACTTTTCTGAAGAACAGCGGACAGTTAAACTGTTCAGGACATGTTCGGGTCATTTTTATAAATTCAACTATTATTTTCTCTTGTGGACTATATGTAAGCATCTTATGTGAAATATTTTCTTCAGGTCAGTACTAAATAAAAAAAAAAACATACACAATTCCTCTTATTTTGGTAAAACAATTAACATTTTGCAGATTCTGAAAGCTGTATGTACAATTTTGACCTCACCTGTAAAATAAAATCGGTAACATAAAATGGAGTGGTCTTTGTTGTTTAGCCCATTAGTGTAAGTACTGCATACTGACATTTGGTGTTCTGTTCTTTCATCGAGAGGAATTCTTCAAGCATGAGTACAGCCTCATAACATACAGTACAGTGCTGTCACACTGTACTCTTGAAAAATCAAGCACATATTAATATATAGCAGCAAGAACACGCAGGCTGGTCTCCTCTTCAGTAAAAGCAAACGCACACTCTCTTTAACAGCTCCAGTGAGAAATTCAGTGGTCAGACGACGAATTCATCATAAGAATCGAACCTACAGGAAGGCGCTGGGATTTGCCCGTGGGTCTTTTTGGTTTCTGTACCTGTATGTCAGCCAAACTCCCAGGATCTGAAACAAGAAGAACGTCAGGAGGAAACTTAAAGTTAACCATTTAAAAGCATACACTGCCAGTAAAAAGTTTTTGAACAGTACAAATATTTAATGTTTTTAAAGAATTCTCTTCTGCTCACCAAGCCTGCATTTATTTGATCCAAAGTACAGCAAACACAGAAAAATATTTTTACTATTTAAAATAACTGTTTTCTATTTGAATATATTTTAAAATGTGATTTATTCCTGTGATCAAAACTAAATTTTCAGCATCATTACTCCAGTCTTCAGTGTCACAGAATCCTTCAGAAATCATTCTAATATGCTGATTTGTTGTTCACAAAACATTTTTATTATTATTATCAATATTTAAAACAGTTGAGTATGCTTTTTTCAGGATTTTTTGATGAATATTAAGATCCAAACATCAGCATTTAACTGAAATAAAAAGCTTTTGTAACATTATAAACTATACCATTCGAAAGCTTGGAGTCAGTATAATTTATTTTTATTTTTTTGGGAAAGAAATGATAGAAATGAATACTTTTATTTAGCAAAGATTCTTTAAATTGATCAAAAATAATGATAAAGACATTTATAATGTTACAAGAGATTGTATTTCAGATAAATGCTGTTCTTCTGAACTTTCTATTCATCAAAGAAACCTGAAAAAATTCTGCTTAGCTGTTTAACATAATAATAATAACTGTTTTGAGCAGCAAATCAAAATATCAAAATGATTTCTGAAGGATCATGTGACTGGAGCAATGAAGCTAAAATTTCAGCTTTAAAATCACAGGAATAAATTACATTTTTAAAATGGATTCAAATAGAAAACAGTAAAAACTAAATAGTAAAAATATTTCAAAATTTTACTGTTTTTGCTGTACTTTGAATCAAATAACTGCAGGCTTGTTGAGCAGAAGAGACTTCTTTAAAAAAAAAAAAAACACATGTAGATGAGGTTGTGTCCTTATCTGGAATTTAGCATTACATTACTTGCTTACCAATGGATTCTCTGCAGTGAATGGGTGCCATCAGAATGAGAGTCCAAACAGCTGATAAAAACATAACAATAATCCACACGACTCCAGTCCATCAAATAACATCATGTGAAGCGAAAAGCTGTGTGTTTGTAACAAACAAATCCATCAAGGCGTTTTAACTTCTTAACTTTTTTCAATAATTAATTCATTTATAATAATGATTTCAATAATTCAGTGAAAAATTGCATCTCCAGTTGTCCTCTTAAAACGAAATCCACCAACATATTTGTTTACAGCTGTTTTTGCACGTAAATGGTGCTTGAGAAATCTGTGCATATTTCTCTCCTGACTCAGACAAGTTGACTTTCTCACTGGACAAAGCAATAATATTCATAGAGGATGTGTTTTAGCTGAAAGCAATGATTTTAAGTTAGTGTAAATGTGTTAATGATTGATTTGTTTGTTACAAAAAAGCAGCTTTTAACTTTACAAGATGTTAACTGATGGACTGGAGCGGTGTGCATTGGTGAGCAATGTAATGCTGTAATGATGTAATGCTAAATTTCCCCAAATCTGTTCTGATGAAGAAACAAACTCATCTACATCTGGGATGGCCTGAGTGTGACTACTTTTCAGCAAATTTTAGTTTTTGAGTGAACTATTCCTACATACAAATGCCTGACAATGAGCAAAAAAAACATAAAACCATAAATCCTTCCATCTGTGAAATTCAGTGAAGAATCTAAAAGAAGTGAAAGCACAAGTTCATTTAGCAGGCTGACCTCGGTGAAGCTGAAGAAGAGGCCAATCCCTCCGACAAAGCGCAGCACCTCGCCGGCGTGCTCCTGGATCTTTGCTGCACACGTGGTGCAAGTGCTGTAATGAAAGCAGGGCTGCGCAAGGGTGAAAAAAGACATTGACAAGAGCACAGAGTTATTATAATGTAACAAATAATGTGATTGCTTAACTTGTCACACACTTGCAGTTCATTATGCTATCATCAGCATGCAAATGAGTAGCACAACCATTATCACCCACACAGGTATCATTTATATTGCTCAGCACATGCAATGCTACAGGTACATAACAAAAGAACAATGAAGCTTGTGTATTGGGGAAATTACAGCAGCGCAGCTTCCATTGACATCCATGTGAGAGAAACCACAGCAGTTCAGACTCTTCTCCACGTCTCTCTGAGTGGTCAGAGAGTTATTCCAGCCCACCTCCAACAGGTGATTCTACACACAAGATGAAAACACATGAAAAAACACAATATGGGACAATAAAAAAACAAAAAAAAACAAAGACTATTTATACAGATCTAAGTTTGCAGGAGTCTATAGGCAGGTGTGTTTTTTTTGTCACCAAATGTCACCAAACGTTTATATATACACCATTCAAATGTTTAGGAACACTATAATTTTTAATGTTTTTAAGTTTCTTATTTACGTTTCTTATTTCTTATTATTATTAATGTGGAAAACAGTTGCTGCTTGATATTTTTGTATAAACAGTGACACTTTTTTCAGGATTCTTTGATGAATAAGAACAAATATAAATAATTGAAATATAAATCTTTTGTCACAGTAAGATTTTTAATGTTTTTGATAGGGATGCACGATATTATCGGACTGATATCGGAATCGGCCGATAATGACTTCAAATGTAAATATCGGCATCGGCCCGATATGAAAAATTATGCCGATAGGTTTTGCCGATAAGATGAATATGTTAACTCACATGTGCTAAGGGTGTGCTAGGGATTAGATCATGTCAGCAGTGCGGCTCATTCTTGAAGCAAAGTTTTGACTGAATGAGGAGAAGATTCACTGTTTTGGATCGCTGCATTTAAACTGAGAATACACATACAGAATGATGCATAAGCAATAGCACGTGCAGTGGCAGCAGTGGCTGTAGGAGAAAACGCTCCGTTGTTCCATTTGGGATAATTTACTGTTGCCTGTTTCATATCCAGTCACTAGATCGCTAAATGCACATTTTAAATGGTTTTATGGTGCTCTTTGTTGTATTTTGAAACCCAATGGCTGTGTTTGCACATGACATGATCTGCATTTAAAATAAAAAGTAATTACGGCGCGCGGTCAGTGAATTCTCTTTCTTCGGCGGCGCAACGGCAAAACACACTGTTGCTCATATGAAACATTTTTCGTGAATATGACACAAGTGAGGTATAAAGCATTCTTTATAAGTTAAATAATTGGTTAGCAGGCAAATGTTAGTAGCGACCATACTTTTGGATTCATGCCGTTCGAGCCAATACATTTAAAGCCATAAGCGGTTGTGTGTCCTGTTTTCCCGGTTGGTCACGAATTGCCACAAACTTAATAATATTTATAGTTTCTTTTCACAAATCATCACCGTCTCACCCTTTAATTTCGCAGGTTTGTTTTCTTGTCATTTACTTTTAATCCATGTTGTCGTATCATTTATGCGGGTAAACTGCGTGTGGGAAATAAAAGATTTCGTGGCAATAAATTAAGAATTCGTTACTACGACTTTCTAATTCGTTCCCTTATTTTACAAATTAATAAATTAATAAAACGTAGGAACGAATTAATAAGTTGTAGGAAATAATTATGTTCGTGTTCCGCAGCCCTGTCAGAGCGCAGTGCACGGTATAAAATAATTAGAAATTATAATTAAACATGACTTAGTGACTACATTTCTATTACTTTCTTTCCATGTTGAATGCCTTTGTATTGCAGGGCTCTAGACTGAGCAAAACTGTCACATTTTTTTTTTTTTTTTTTTAAATGTGCAAGTTAAAATTTGACGTGGTCGCACTGCTCCATACAGCGCGGGTTACAGAGTTACAAAGCCGTGGCATATTCAGGATTTCACTGATCACGCGAAGAGTAGTTTTCGTTGTGAGCGCTTCGGGTGTAGAGCCTGGTTTGTATTTGTAGTGTCAGCACGAGCCAGGTGGTGACGGCAATAAGGACGCGACTATTCTGGAAACGATGACGGACGGAGGATTTGGTTTTCGAGTAGGGTAAAAGACCGCTTGTTAAACCAGAGAAGGTAAACATGTTGGTATTCTTGTGCAGAAAAAGTGTACTGTTTTGCCAGTTGGTCACGAATTGCCACATAACTTAATATTTTTATTTTCCCAAATCCTCACCGTCTCACCCTTTAATTTCTTAGGTTTATTTTCTTGTCATTCACTTTGAATCCATGTTTTCGTATCTCTTACTGTGATAAATTGCGGGTGGGAAATAAAATATTTCGTGGGAATAAATTAACAATTCGTTAATGCTACATATTAATTCGTTCCCTCATTTTACAAATTAATAAATTAATAAATCATAGGAACGAATTAAGAAATTGTAGCAATGAATTATGTCCTGTTCATGTCCCGCAAAGCACCCTCACAGTCACCCAGTTTAGTTCTACTTTTCTGTTTTCGTTTTGAAATGTTGTATTCAGATTGCAAAATCTAAAGTGAAAGCATCCGAAATTCGGCTTATAACATAGCAAAAGTGAACTTAATTCACAAAATTCAGATCATAAATAATGCTAGTCTACTGATGAAAAAGAAGGGACTGAATGTAAACCACTCATTACTATTTATTTAATCCTAACAAATAAGTTATTGTTAAAAACTAACTTTCCAAATAAAATGATATATATCGGTATCGGTATCGGCCAAAATGAGATGAAAAAATATCGGCATATCGGATATCGGCAAAAATCCAATATCGTGCATCTCTAGTTTTTGAGTTTCTTATGCTCACCAAGCCTGCATTTGTTTGTTTAAAAATACAGTAAAACAGTAATACTTCAAAATATTTTACCATTTCAAATAACTGTTTGAAATGGTAAAATGCATTTCAAATGTATTTTGAATACATTTTAAAATGTAATTTATTTCTGTGATGCAAAGCTGAATTTTCAGCATCATTAATCCAGTCTTCAGTGTCACATGGTCCTTCACAAATCATTCTAGTATGCTGATTTGCTGCTTCTAAAACATTTATTATTATTAATATGGAAAACAGTTGTGCTGCTTGATATTTTTAATATCCTTAAAAAAAAAAAATCTTACTGACCCCAATGTTTTAATGGTGCTATATTTGGAGCACATTTCTAAGGCAAAAGATGACCAGAGTGGATTTATATGAGAATATCATAGTGATCAATCTTACCTGTTGCTCCTCATTGATAGCCAGACACGCACTGGACACCGAAAACTGAACTACAAACACCAGGAACAGGATGATCATGTACTATTGTCAATGAATTAAGGATTAAAACACAAAAATGCAATGCAGAAATGCACCAATAACACCAAGTCTACCACTATCTTCAGTAGTATATATATGTAGATATATGTAGATATGTAATAAATATCAGAACTTTAAATAAAACAAAATTAGATTCAACAAGGCATAATGTAAATTAAGGTACATTTAGTGGTTGTTTTTGGTTTTTCTTTTGAAATCCAATAATATATGGCAATGACATTGTATTACACTGAAAGCTATGCTTAAAATACAAACATGATTTATTTTACGTGTTATTGAGTATGAAACGTAATATACTGCAGTAGTTTCCTATCCTTTAACAGACTACCAGAATAACTATGCAATAATTTCTCCCTGAGTAACAGAGTGTAATCATATATAAGCTTCTTCCAGGACATTTTTAGTAATGACCCAAATTCATCTTGGGATTAGTTCATTTCATTTCAGAGCCGTTTTTTTTAAACATTACATGTAGTACACTGATGTGCACTCTCATTTGTCATGTTAACTGCACCACTCTATGGTCACAGAGTGAAATGCATTACATGAACAGATCATAATCCTGTCTCATTTCAAAATGCAATGAAGAAAAACACAGAGCATATCACGCAGTGAAATGCAAAGCCCTGACTCACATTACTCAACTGACACAGTGTTTTGTTTGCATGAGGCTATTTAAAATACATGTATTAACATTTATAAACAGTTTGATTTATTAAAAAGAAAAGCATTTTAAAAAAAATCAATACAATTACCTAGCTATTTTGTTTCAGTTAATCATTTTTTGACTGATACACAGTGTGTATCCAGTGGTGTACAGTTTACTGTAAGAAACTAGACACTGCAAGCATGGATACACCAAGAAAATAAGGATTCGTGCAAACTTTTCTAACTTTCAGACCCTGACAAAAATATTGCAAAAGTACAGTTTGAATTATTTATTAATTCTGCCTAACGTAAATAGAGTGTTTTCATGACACATCATCAATCGGCCATGCCGGCGGCACTGAACGCAAACAACACCACAGAACTGAACCAAACTCGCAAATTTGGCTGATTATTGCTGCTGAAAATGATCAATTATTGTCATGTTGTGGGCTGTACTAATCGGTCGGACCGGGAAAAACATCTGGAGTAATATAGACCAGTGTTGGGGAAAGTTACTTTTAAAAGTAATGCATTACAATTTTGCGCTACTCCCTGAAAAAGTAACTAATTGCGTTACTTAGTTACATTTTATGGAAAGTAATGCACTACATTATTTTTGCGTTTTTAAATCTGGGCAGGGCTTGCTTTTTTGTTTTTAATATAAAACAATTCTAATGTAAAAGCCCTTTTCCACCAAAAGTGAAATGAATTCACCTCAGGCTGAAAGAAAAGTACATTTATGCAGGAGATCACTCTTCAGCTATAAAAAAAAAAAGTGAAGCACAAATGTTTATCTAAAGTAATTTTTGCTTATTAGTATGGTTGAATTGCATCATCAAAGGTCAGCAGCAAAGACACTGGTTAATAAAATGGAATTAAACACATAAATGATATTTGTTTTATTTAACATATTTAATTATTGAAGGGTTGCGTCATATTCTGAGTTTCACTGTTTTTATTCATTTTGAGGAATACTGAATCTGTTTTTGTGAGTGAGATGAATTAATGCATGTTCACATTTAGTCTAGAATACAGTAACATTATGTTTATCATGTCAATTTCCAGACAGGAGACTTGTCATTCAATAAATGGGGAAAAAAGTAACTGGCGTTACTTATTTGAAAAAGTAACTCAGATATTTTCTTAGAAATTCAAAAGTAATGTGTTACTTTACTAGTTACTTGAAAAAAGTAATATTATTACGTAACTCGCGTTACTTGTAATGCGTTACCACCAACACTGCTATAAACTGCCAAAAGTTATAACAAATCAAGAAGAGTGTAAAAACGGTCTGAGGAACAAAAGGCGTTTGTGGTTGGCCAAACTAACCAGGATTTCCAGAACAAGAATCCTGACAACATTTAAGTTTGTTCTTATCATTTCCAGTCAGGTCCCTGGTGAAAAAACTAGCATATGCTGGTAGGTATGTTTTGATGCTGGTTTAAGCTGGTCCTTTGCTGGTTTATGCTGGTCCTTAGCTGGTTTAAGATGGTCCTTTGCTGGTTTAAGCTGGTCCTTAGCTGGTTTATGCTGGTCCTTAGCTGGTTTATGCTGGTCCTATGCTGGTCCTTAGCTGGTTTAAGCTGGTCCTTAGCTGGTTTAAGCTGGTCCTTAGCTGGTTTATGCTGGTCCTTAGCTGGTTTAAGCTGGTCCTTTGCTGGTTTTTGCTGGTCCTTAGCTGGTTTAAGATGGTCCTTTGCTGGTTTAAGCTGGTCCTTTGCTGGTTTTTGCTGGTCCTTTGCTGGTTTAAGATGGTCATGTTGCTGGTCAAGGACCAGCATGAACCAGCAAAGGACCAGCATAAACCAGCATCAAAACCTACCTAACCAGCATTCCAGCATAAAAACCTACCTACCAGCATATGCTGTTTTTTTCACCAGGGGTAGGTGAAATATTAGGCTAAAATCTTAATTAATACTGCTTGTACGTATCTTTACCACCTATTAACTTTAGTTTGTCAAACTATTGTGCTCTTTCCTGCATACTAAGTACTTCTCTATATGATTTAGCAGCTTCCACATGTTTTTTCTGTGGTTTAGACAGCATAAATGAGCAGAACAACATATTTAGTAGCACATTAACCGTGCAATCCATGCTGTTGTTTACATCCGTTGTTAACTGACCAAATCGCGGCGTCTAAACTCTAAACAAACAAATTATTTGTGGAGCACTGATGGATCACAGTAAAGGATACAAAGAACAGCAGAACCTGGTGGTGCTTCATGGCACCAATAAGTCCAGCGAGGGCAACGAAGAAGAGGAAGACCCCCACTCCGATGATGCCACCCACCACCTGGAAGCTCGACACCAACCCAAAACACTTGCCCCAGGCGGCGATGCCGATCATAAGCAAACTCACCATCTGAAAACAGGGAGGAGCAGCGTCGTTAGTGTTAAGTAAACTATCTGAAATAAAACGCAATTAGATGGAAAACCAAACAAAGTTTAAATCTATCAGATAATGTGACTAGGTTCAAGTTCCTGTTAATCCTGTCAGTGGTGATTCATGGGAACGCAAATGGCACCGTTTTCTGAGAATGGCCCAGCAACAGCTGTGATGTCACTCGAGCAATAAAACAAGCCTGTTCATTCCTTAAAGCAGAAATGAGTATTTAGAGGTAAGTCCATACTGACCAACAAAAAGAAATGAGCCCTGAGCTACTGCTTCCTTCTGTTGAGTAACAAGTGAATGATCCCAGCTGATAATAATGTTTTCTTTCTACTGTAATGTAAATGGTGAGTGCAGACATGCGTAATCAGCACCACAGTATCAGCTCGAGCCTAATGAAGCAGGATATCTGTATAAGTAGAACAAAAGCAGGATGTGACTTTGGCAAAACAGACGAGTTGCGAGGAAACCGTGATGTTATTCTACAGGCTGCGTGTGAAACCAGAACCGCTCATCGGCCTCATTCCACACAAAGAATCTCTCTAAATAATTCACATGAATCCTGAGACACCGAGGGCTGCAATACAGGCACACAGAAACACCTCTTGCATGAGTATTTCAAAAGCAGATGTGCTAATGTTATGATAAAGGCTGCTAAAGATGTTCCATATGGTTGCTTCCATTCTCGCATTGGTTACTCACAACATAGAGGATGTTGAGCGCGCACAGGGAATTCTTGGAGCAGGTGAATCCAGCGCAACCCATCTTGAATGCTGTTTTTTTTTCTCCCGGACAAAAGCTTTCACCTGTGTTAATTTTTTGTCTTTGGAAATGTCAGTTACATGACATGCAAATCGAACAATTTAAAAGCCGAAATTGTAGTTGAGCAACGAGATAATAAGACGCGTGTGGTTCAGACCCAATTCACAGTGAACGCTGATGCATGAGAGGTTGCCAGATCCCCAACAAAATACCGTTCCTTTTTTTAAAATGAAGGTGGGATGCTTACGAATGGGTTTTAAGCCCAGAAACAGATTTTGACTACAAATGTAATAATATAACATAACATATAATATAATATAATATAATATTATATAATATAATATAATATAATACCACCAAATGAATTATTATGCAAATTATCCAAGTTGTTTGCTTCTGCATATACAGAATACAGTATTGTACAAAACAGAAGTACAATAGTGATGCTATAGTGATTCTTGGCTTTCTCCCCCCTTGGACTGTAAATGAAAACACATGTCTGCTATTGGATTAACAAATTATACTTATATGATGTAACTTATATATTTTGTGTAATTATAATTTCTATAATACATTATATATGTTTCATACCTGTACATTATAAAATTGTTTACATTTTTTAGTTTGTATACCGCGTCTTTGCTGTTTTGCACATTGTCTGTTTTGTATGTGTGTATATTGTTCTTTTTATTATATGTGACCCTGGATCACAAAACCAGTCGTAAGGGTCATTTTTTCAAAATTGAGATTTATACATCATATGAAAGCTGAATAAATAAGCTTTTTATTGATATATAGTTTGTTTGGATAGGACAATATTTGGCCGAGATAAAACTATTTAAAAATCATGAATCTGAGGGTGCAAAAAAATCAAAATGTTGAGAAAATTACCTTTAAAGTTCTTCAAATAATGTTCTTAACAATGTATATTACTAATCAAAAATTAAGTTTTCATACATTTACAGTAGGAATTTTACAAAATATCTTAATGAAACATGATCTTAATTTCCTAGTGATTTTTGCCATAAAAGAAAAATCAGTAATTTTGACCCATACAATGTATTTTTGGCTATTGCTACAAATAAACCCCAGCGACTTAAGACTGGTTTTGTGGTCCAGGGTCACATATGTGTCTTGTCTTGTCACTGTCTTTCTGTTGCACTGTGGCGCTTTTCTCACTAAAACAAATTCCTTGTATGTGTAAACATAACTCATTCTGATATTATTTTAATTAATATGATGAACTATTTTATTTTGTACTTTTTAATTTCTTTATTATAATATGAATATGCAGCATAGATCTTAATAGATGGGCTCCTTTCTAATAACTAGAGGAGCTAATTCATTAGTTAAAAAACTACTTATTTACATATTTTATTAATTTATAACAAGCTTGACATACTAAAAACAATGATTTACCAATGAGTCAGATACAATAACACGTTGTACCAACACCAAGTTATATTTTTACTCACATTAAAAATGTATGCACACTTTATGTGCCATAGTACACTACAATATTCCAAGAAAGGATTTACTCCGACATGGCAACCATGTAAGGAGGCGGGACTGGCCGTGCGCGGTAAAATTGATTGGTCAGTTTTCCATTGAATAATGATCGCACAGGCTCAACGACAGGACGTGGTTGCACGTATTCCCGCCTCCCCTTAGTAACAGTTGCGAGGACAAGCATTTATTCGAGACAACAATAATGGCTACGAAGTCAAAGATGAAAAATGTTGATGATATTATGTCTATAAATGTAGTTTAACGATTAAAGGAGTCAGCAAATAATCCGTGATCTTCCAGGTTATGCCTCTGAGATAATTTGTCACAATGGAAACTACTAATAAATTATTAGTTAGTGAAATATTTATGAAACACAACAAGTGTAAACAACAAAAAATAAAAGGTAAGATTCTTGTCTGAAGATATGCTAGTGTGATTTCATAGTTAATCACACATCTAAAATGTAATTTTAATTTCAGGAATTGAAAGGTTTTAAACTTTATGCATTCATACAAAATCCACCATAAAAATATATTTGTGACCCTGGACCACAAAACCAGTCGTAAAAGTCAGTTTTTTAACATCAAGCTGAATAAATAAGCTTTCCATGTATGGTTTGTTAGGATATTACAATATTTGGCCAAGATACAGCTTGAAAATCTGTAATCTGAGGGTGCAAAAAAATCCAAATATTAAGAAAATCACCTTTAAAGTTGTCCAAATTAAGTTCTTAGCAATGCATATTGCTTATCAAACAAGTTTGGTATATTTACGGTAGGAAATTTACAAAATATCTTAATGGAACATAATAACATAATATCCTATGATTTTTGGCATTTAAAAAATAGTGATTTTGACCCATACAATGCATTCTTGGCTATTGCTAAAATATATCTGTGCTACTTGGTTTTGTGGTCCAGGGTTACATTTGTGTATTTGGATTTTTGACTAAAAGCCTTATAGTAATTGAGATACCATTCTCATGTGACAACTAGCATAACATATTTTAGGGATAAATAATGTAGCATGTATTATAGATGACTTAAAGTAATACAATGCATAATATAAATGCATAATCACATCCCAGGGGCAAATGCATAAATATTTTACTCTTAATTTGGAAATTTTTGCATCAGCATCTATATATTATAGACGTTTTCACTATAATTAAAGGGATAGCAAAAAAAAAATGTTCCTTTCTTCTGTTGAACATAAAAAAGGTATTTTGAAGAATGCTAGTAACCAAACGGTTGATGGTGGCTACTGACTAATGTAGTATGGAAAGAAAAAAATACTATGTAAGCTACCATCAAAATATCTTTGTTTGTTCTCAACGGAAGAAAAAAACTCATACAGGTATGTAACAACTTGAGGGTGAGGGTTCTTAGATAATTAAGTGATTCACTATATAAAATGAGACATTTGAATGTTTACTTTTTTTTTTTTTTGACTAAATCTTCAGTGATCTGTGATGTGAAACGTGTTACCTGAGTGTAAATTCCTCTTGAATAGATTTGCTGATGCAGTCACTAGAGGGCACACGTCTGCTCCAGTCGAGATGCACAACTTTTCCTGAGGCGCAGAGATAACAAGATCAGAGTAAAGCTGACCTGCCAGTGAGAGAACAGAAACGGGCTGTGTTCAAATCTCAAGGGCCCCTGGGGCACTTACACAGTCAAAGTCTATGGGATGAGAAAGGCCTTTTGAAGTGCTTGGTTTAGCTGAAATGAAAGAATTAAGTTGTGGGATTTAAGCTGATAAAGTAAAAGGTCTGTGAACTAGTTTCTTAAGATGGTTTATGGCTCTTTGATTATAGGCTCCACTCGTGTTCCAGTCATGTTTTTAGTCATCATAGTCAATATGTAATAACAGAAAACAAACAAACTGCACAACATCTGCAATGCAAACTAATTGGAATTTATCGGCCATGTTTTTAACAGCTTTTTATTCTATTTGCCACTAGGTGGCAGCAAAGTCCTTATCTGTTTTTGAAGATAGTCTCAGCAGTGCTACTTTAGTATCACCAAGATGCCATCATAGGTTTTATTATATTAATATTTTGAATTCGTATTTATTTTTATATTTACTGTTATCATTTGTTTTTAATTTTTTTATTTGATTTTTTCCAATTTTAGTAATTTTGTTGTAATAATGTAGTTTTTATTTTTTTTCCCCCAGTTTTAGTTTTTGTTATTTCAGTCTATCAAATTAAACTAAATAAAAATGATACATGTTGCTTTGATAAATATCTTTAATAAAATTTTAAGTGTATTTTATTTCCATTAATGGTAATATTTGATGTAATGAAAATGTTTTTTTTTTTTTTTTTTTTTATAAAACCATGAGTACCACTTTCATTTTCAATTTCTCACAAATACACATTACATATTTAATTGTTTGTATTACAGTCAAAAAATAAATAAAGAAAGGAAGAAAAAGAAAAAGAAAGAAAAGAAGCATAAAATGAAATAAAATAAAATAATACAATAAAATAAAATGTGATGCTTTAGAATTAATATGGAAATGTGGTAGAAGAAATAAAATAAAATGAATTGAAATATTATTTCAAAAAAAGGGTTACAGGTGATGCTTTTCCTTTAACAGAATCATTACAGAAAAGTGGTAGCAGTAATAAAATAAAATAAAATAAAATAAAATAAAATTAAATTAAATTAAATTAAATTAAATTAAATTAAATTAAATTAAAGGTCACTGGTGATGTTTTTTTCTAAATTAGAATTAGTATGGAAAAGTGTTAAAAGAAGTAAAATAAGTAAAGTAAAATAAAATAAAATAATTGAAATATTATTTAAAAAAAGGTTACTGGTGATGCTTTTCCTTTAACAGAATCAGTACAGAAAAGTGGTAGGAGTAATAAAATAAAATATAAATAAAAAATAAAATAAAATAAAATAATTGAAATATTATTTAAAAAAAAAAAAAAAGGTTAAAAAGCATCACCAGTAAAGAAAAGCGGTAGCAGTAATAAAATAAAATAATAAAATAAAATAAAATAAAATAAAATAAAATAAAATAAAATAAAATTAAATTAAATTAAATTAAATTAAAGGTCACTGGTGATGCTTTCCCTATATTAGAATTAGTATGGAAAAGTGTTAAAAGAAATAAAATAAGTAAAGTAAAATAAGATAAAATAAAATAATTGAAATATTAAAAAAGGTTACTGGTGATGCTTTTCCTTTAACAGAATCAGTACAGAAAAGTGGTAGAAATAATAAAATAAAATAAAATAAAATAAAAATAAAATAAAAGGTCACTGGTGATGCTTTTCCTATATTAGAATTAGTATGGAAAAGTGTTAAAAGAAATAAAATAAGTAAAGTAAAATAAAATAAAATAAAATAATTGAAATATTATTAAAAAAGGTTACTGGTGATGCTTTTTGCTTTAACAGAATCAGTACAGAAAAGTGGTAGAAATAATAAAATAAAATAAAATAAAATAAAATAAAAATAAAGGTCACTGGTGATGCTTTTTTTAATATATTAGAATTAGTATGAAAAAGTGTTAAAATAAATAAAATAAGTAAAGTAAAATAATATCTAACATATCTAAAAGGTGACAAATATAAATGTTTTTAATAGTGTTAAAAGCAGCGGAAAAATAGTCAGACTGTTTTTTCGCCTTAAGATTCACCAGACACTGCAATGTCACAATATCTCAGCTGCCTGATTGTGATGCTGCTGTTGTGAACTCATTATCACCTTTTTATTTCTTCAGTTTCGCTGATATATGCGTCTCACAGTTGATCACGGAGAGGAAAAAAAAAGTGATAAAATGGCCCTGTTTTCTGATCTCAATATTAAAGTGCGACGATTGCAGAGAACATTAGTTGCTGGTTTGCCCTTGAGAGGGTGATAAGTTCTAGATTTGGCACCCGTACTTATTCAGCGTGTCCTATTTTAGCCACTATAAAGGGGTGCAGTAAAAAGAAATCACACTAACCGCCCTGAATCTGTCAAAATCTTGTCCACACTGCTGCCTCTAACAGAAAATCATAGCATAATCCTTGGAAATGGCCACTATTTTATTGCCTTCAAGGCAACAGAGGAAGAGAGCTTGTTCAGCAACTAGGCGAGATTAAAGCCTAAGAGTTATTTTGCCTGTCTCACAACATATAAAATCATGTCTTTCATGGAAAGCACATACTTAAACAAAACACAATTTTACGTCTCTTTGATCGACCACTTTAATTATGTATATAAACATAGACTTTTTAAAGAAATTATTACTTCTGTTCAGCTTGGATATATTAAATTAATCAAAAGCGATAGTAAAGACATTTAGAAATTTCAAATTGAATAAGCAAAAAAACTCAATAGTGTCGTCATCCAAGACCACATACCTACAGTAACCCAGTGTACCTACATTAAAGTGCATAAATGAACAGAACAAACTCTACGCCAATAAAGCAATTTCAGGAGCATTTTAAAAATCACAACTCCCGAGTCTCCTGAAATAAGACCCTGCTGACAGATCTGAGCCCCTGATGAAGATAAAGGATGCTTTCTGTGCACTTTATTCATGCTTTTTTGATGACATGCACTGCAAGCACATTTGAAATAAACCTTCTATTACTACTGAATGAGTGCGAAATCTATGGGATGTGCCCCGCTCCGTCTCTCCGGGGTCCTGTAGGCTTTTTTTATCTGGTAATGGTACATTAACACTCTCTGAAGTCCCCTGACGGCACATTCTTTCAGTTATGTCACGGCCACACAGATTTTTACAGACCTGTTATATCAAGAGAGGACTTCAAAAGCTTTCAGAAGGCAAGACACCATCCATTTACAATGAGCAACACAGTCTGGAGTCTTAAAAGCTCACCCTCGACCTCTCTTTGCCTCCTCTGCGCCAACATAGCTTTTGACTTGGGCCCACTAGAGTGCAGGAGGAGTTAGAATAGATTCATATCAATATTACCGCCAGTAATAGTTGAAAAATGTATTGATAAACAATATTAAGGTGCTTGCTAAAGCTTAGAGCGATTTGGATAAACCTCCTACCTGGTCTGTGTAAAGGAAATGTATTGCTGAAAACACACTGCAAAGACTGAACTATGTAGTGCTAAAGTAGACCGTTAAACAGTTTTTCATAATTTTTGCGTTCAGGATTTTGTGGGCGTGGCTGAAATTATGTGTCGATCATAAATCATATACTGTATTTTGTTGAGAGGCATGTACTTCTTTCAAAGCATTTTACTTGGATTTCACTTTTGGCAATTATATCATAATCAATTTTTAGTAATTTTATTGTGTGTTTTGCCATTTTTTTTATTATTTAATATATATTTTATTACTTTTTATTATTTTGTATATTTTATTTCCATTAATGTTTATATTTGATGTAATGAAAATGTTTTTTTTTTCATTATAAAACACTTCCATTTTCAATTTCTCACAAACACACATTACATATTTAAATGATTGTATTACAACAAATAAATAAATACATTTAAAGTAATTAAAAATATATAAAATAAAATAAAATTAAATTAAAAACTTAACCGAGAGGTCAGCAAATCAGGATAACACTGCTAAAATCATATACTGTGTTTTGTTGAGAGGCGTGTACTTCTTTCAAAGTATTTTACCTGGATTGCACTTTATCTGGAGGATTTTACCATCATAATCATAAATTTTGCATAGGCAACCACAATATAAAAATGTATCTTATATGATATATTATCTTATGAAATAGAAAAATATAAATTATGACTTTTTTTTTATTTTAGATGGCAATATATTTACCAAATATATTACTATTATTTACTTAATATTACTATAATTTAAAAGTTTTCTATGTGACCTGGATCACAAAATCAGTCGTAAGTAGCACAGGTATATTTGTAGCAATAGCCAACCATTGTATGGGTCAAAATGATCAATTTTTCTTTTATGCCAAAAATCATTAGGATATTAAGTAAAGATCATGTTCCATGGAGATATTTTGTAAATTTCCTAACGTAAATATATCAAAACTTAATTTGTTTAGTAATACGCATTGCTAAGAACTTCATTTGGGCAACTTTAAAGGCTTTTTTCTTAATATTTAGATTTTTTTTTTGCACCCTCAGATTCCAGATTTTTAAATTGTTGTATTGTTGGATTTTGTGATCCAGGGTCATATACGTATTTTAAAAAGTAATTTATTCCTGTGCTGAATTGCTGCTCAAGAAACATTTGTTATTATTATTGTCAGTGTTGTGCTGATTAATATTTTTCGGTGGAAACTGGGATTTTTTTTAGGTTTCTTTGATGAATAGAAAGGTCAATCAATCAATCAATCAATCAATTTTTTAAACAGAAACCTTTTGTAACAACATAAAATGTCTTTATTGTTGCTTGCTATCCTTGCTGAAGTATTAAAAAAAAAATCAAAATTTTGAATGGTAGCATTTTTATATTACAATATTTAAAATCGCCAAAAAAAAAAATGGAGTAATCAATAATGTATTTTATTTATTCTTGCTGAAGTATCAATTAAATAAAAAAAAAAAAAAACTTTGAACAGCCATATATATTTAAAATGGCCAAAAAAATATGAACTTATCAAAAAAAAAAAAAAAAAAAAAAAAGGATTTGATATATCCTTGCTGAACTATTTTATGTATCCTTGCCGAAGTATTAATTAAATAAAAATCAAACCTTTGAATGGTAGTATATTTATATTAAAATATTTAAGCTGGCCAAACAAATATATGAAATTATCCACAAAAAAAAGTATTTTATGTATCCTTGTTGTCAGGGTTTAGACATTGTTTTCCATGTTCCCCCCCCAGCCTTAGGCCCAGTCCCAATTCTATTTTCTACCCCTTTGCCCCTTCCCCTTGCCCCTTGAAACGAAGTGGAAAGGGGAAGGGTTAAAAAATTTTCCCCTAAGAAATGGGACACCACTAGTACACTGTCATACGTCATCATACGTTGTAGCTAGCTCCTAATGTTACGTCAGAGGACATGCACCGTCCCTATACAGAATATAAGTTACAAAAATGTTGTCATGTTGCAAAAAGTATGAATAATGTAAGCACCGTTCATTTAAATGTACACATATGGCCATAAGCAAAACAAAACAATGCTTTACCACATGCATGGTTAAAGTAAATTGCCTTGCCACTGGACTTTTATATTTGTTTCTAACATGCAGTCAAGTCACCGGGTATATGACATAAAAATATATTTTATAATATCGTGCGATCAGTGCTATCTGCTAACAAACGTTTCTTTACAGAACAGCACCGTAAACACAAACACAAGATTGAAGGTAATATACATATAATGAAAAATTGTCATAAAATCCTTATTAATAGCAAAACTTACTTACATTTATGGGTCTGCTTGCTCAAGTGAGCAGCCATGTTGGAAATTTCTCTTAGCCCTTAGTTTGAAGTGAGGTCCCGAAAAATCTTCGTTTGGAGGGTTATCTAGCCCTTCCCCTTCCCCCTTCCACCTTCCCCTTCCCCCTTCCCCTTCCCCTTCCCCTTCCCCTTCCCCTTCCCCTTCCCCCTTCCCCCTCCCCTTCCCTTCTCCCCTTCCCCTTCCCCTTCCCCTTCCCCTTCCCCTTCCCCCCCCCCTCCCCCTTCCTTCCCCCTCCCCCTCCCCTCCCCCCCCCCCCCCCCTCCCCCTCCCCCTTCCCCTTCCCCCTCCCCCCCCCTCCCCCCCCCCCCTCCCCCCCCCCCTTCCCCCTTCCCCTTCCCCTTCCCCCTTCCCCCTCCCCCTCCCCTTCCCCCCCCCTCCCCCTACCCCCTACCCCTACCCCTACCCCCCTCCCCCTACCCCTACCCCTACCCCTACCCCTACCCCTCCAACCAAAAGAGAATTGAGACACCCCTACCCTACACGTGAACACACCAAACGGAGGAGTAGGGGAAAGTGTAGGGGTAAGGATTGGGATTGGGCCTCAGTTCCTGTTTCCTTATTTGGTCATTTTTCTGTTCTTGTTTAGATAATTGATTACTCCTCCACCTGTTATTAATTATCAAGTGAATTTAAGTTCCCGTTTCCTACGTGTTCATGGTCCTGTCTACTTTGTTACTCAGTTGTTCTTGTGTTTGCCTGCTCCTTAGTTTGTTCCCCCATTGTTTATTTTATTAAAGTCTGTTGAAGTTTATTTTCCTTTGTCTCCCGTGTCCTCCCTACAACACACCGCAACATTTGCTGAAATATTAATTAAATAAAAATCAAACCTTTAAATGGTAGCATATTAATATTAAAATATTTTAAATGGCCAAACAAATATATGAGCTTATCAAAAAAAAGTATTTTATGTATCCTTACTGAAGTATTAATTAAATACAAATCAAACCTTTGAATGGTAGAATACTTATGTTTAAATGATTTAAAATGGCCAACAAATATATGAACTTATCAAGAAATGTTTATTTGGAATATACACATATTATAAGGACAATGAATGTGAAATGAGTACATGATTTGATATTCCGCTTGGCTCTTTGCTGTCTTTCAGCCCTCTGCTCTAAAAGGTCATTTACACCCTCTGTCCTCCGAGTGTTTGTGTCTTTGGCAGGCCGTGAATGCGGGGGTGCGCATATGTGCTCGTGAACACGGTCGGCCTGACATTGAGACGGGACTCGAGGGTGATAACCGTACTCAAGGTCTTGGCTGTCAAGTGCTGAGGGCTCTTGTTAATTCGTTGACAGGCGATTAGGATCAGACACAGTCTGGCCTGGTACGTGTGGCATAGTTTACTCATGGCACTCTCTTTCCTTTCTGTTCTGGTTAATCTCCACTGTAGGCCATGATGATTTACATTAGGCTCATATTCAGCCTAGCTTTTGAATTATGCATACACTCACACACCACGCTCCGTTGCCCGCTCGCATCTCGTCGGCGTCTACTCTTTGAAAATGCGCCGCGTGTGAGCGGTAATTAGTACCTTTAGCGTTGGAGCCACAGAGGTTCCCTCAAGGGAACTACGCAACTATAATGTCACTGACCTTGCAGATACTTAAATGTCTACTTGGTTTCAATACATATAGATTGACTAGAGTCAGCGGGGAGAAGAGAAATCTGTTCAGATGGGCATGCGAGAGGCTAATCTTGATGCACGAGTAATTATAAAGTCTTTTAATGCGTTGGCACGCTGCCCAACGAAGGCCTTCAGTGAGTGACATGAATGACAAACACCACATGGAGGCCACATAAAGGACAGATCACATTTTAACTAAGAAAAAAGGGAAATTACTGGCTATTAACCCTAATTTGGTTGGTTCATATGAGGACGTGTGATTTCAGAGCTTCTGGGATCACTGCTTGAGGTATATATGGCTGGGTTTACGTGTGAAGCGCAAAGTAAAGTTGGCAGTTCGCCGTTTACTGCGAACTGTGCCTGAGGCTCCCTCGAACTGCTTGTCTACAACGTGTGTTTTGAGTGGACAAGAGAAAGACAAGCGTTCACCCAAACAAAAGGCCAAGCGTGACAGATCCATTTAGACAGTCAAAGTCACCTAAGTAGACTTAAAATAATGCTTCATGAATACAGTAGCCAATCAAATAACTAAAAGTAATGTCATGCCCTCAAAAGTAAAAGCTTTTGTTTCAAGCACTGAAAGAAGCAATTGAGGCATTCAAAGTCATTACGGAGGAAGGGTGCGTGAATACTTTTAGATGAAGAGAAGGCTAAACAATTAAACCTTCACACATTAACAAAGCAGTCATATAAAAGCAGAGAAGACGAGATTAAAACAATACAATGCCTCAGTAGGTTGCTCTTAGGTATGCTTCATTTAAATTTCAACATTGTCTCAGATGATTATCTGAAATGAAATACACACAAATGAGACCATTTTTGACATACAGTAGTATATAGCTATTAAACAAGTGTGTGTGTAACATAACTTGAATTGTTTGAATTTAATGAAAACTTTTATTGAGCAATTAAACTGATCCCAAGTGACAGTAGTGATGTTTATAATGTAAGACTTCTTTTTCATTTTTATTAGAAAATGTATTATGTAACCATAATACATTAAAAATGTAATGCACACAATGTTTCTTTAGCAGCAAATCAGCATTGAAGAGTTCAGATGCAAAACCAGCTTAAAGCCATCTTGGTCAAAAATGAGATAATGATACTGACACATAGTATACGTCCATTAAATACGTTTGCTTCAAACTCACTAAATTCCAGCCTCAGCCCAATCAGAAGTACCAGTAAATACATAGAAACCTATACAAAGTAGCCAGAAAGAAATGCTAATTTTAAAGAAATAGGTCAGATGGATTTAGAGGCTTTTGCATCTGAACTCATCAATTGTAATTCACTATTTCACTATTATATACTGTTTTTACTGTATTTTTGATCAAATATGAATGGTATTTTAATAAAAAATAAAATAAATATATTAAATTATTTAGTAAATTAATTATAGATTATTTATTTACTTATTTAATTATGTACACACACATCCCTCTAGTATGGAAGGCCGTTTCTGCCACTGAATAAAAAATTTAAAAAGGTAGTTGCGACTTTTTATCTCACAATTCTGATTTTTTCGCAATTTCGAGTTTACAAATCGCAATTCTGACTTTTTTTCTCAGAACTGTGAAATATAACTGTGAGTTATAAAGTCAGAACTACTATAAAGTCAGAACTGTGGGATATAAACTCACAATTGTGAGAAATAAAGTCAGAATTGTGAGATATAAACTTGTATCTCTTTGTATCTCATTTGTATCTCGCAATTCTGACTTTTTTCTCGCAGTTGTGAGTTTGTGTCTCGCAATTCTGACTGTTTTTCTCAGAATTGTGAGACACAAACTCACAATTGCGAGTTATAAAGTCCAGTTATTATATCTCACAATTCTGACTTAATAACTTGCATTTGCCAGTTTATATCACACAATTCTGACTTCATTTCTCAGAATTGCGACTTTATATCTCAGAATTCTGACTTTATAACTCACTTTATACCATGCAATTGCGACTTTATTTATATCTCACAATTCTAAGAAAAAAAGTCAGAATTGCGAGTTTGTATCATGCAGTTCTGAGAAAAAAAGTTAGAATTGTGAAATAACAAATTGCAATAGCCTTTTTTTGGGGGGGGGGTCTACACTAGTCAAAAGTTTTTTGAACAATACGATTTTTTTCAGATTTTTTTTCTCTTCTGCTCACCAAGACTGCATTTATTTGATCTGAAGTATAGCAAAAGCAGTAAAATTTTGAAATATTTTTACTATTTTTACTAACTGCTTTCTAATTGAATATATTTTAAAATGTTATTTATTCCTGTGATCAAAGCTGAATTTTCAGCATCATTACTCCAGTCACATGATCCTTCAGAATTCATCCTAATATGCTGATTGTCTGTTCAAGAAACATTTTTATCACTATTATCAATATTTAAAACAGTTGAATAAATTTTTTCAGGATTCTTTGATGAATAGAAGGATCAAAAGATCAGCATTTATCTGAAATAAAAAGCTTTTGTAACATTATACATTATACCATTTTGGGGGGAAAGAAATGACAGAAATGAATACTTTTATTAGCAAGGATGCTTTAAATTGATCAAAAGTGTTGATAAAGACATTTATAATGTTACAAAAGATTTCTATTTCAGATAAATGCTGTTCTTCTGAACTTTCTATTCATCTAAGAAACCTGAAAAATTCTACTCAGCTGTTTTCAACATATTAATAATAATAAATGTTTTTTGAGCAGCAAATCAGAATATTAGAATGATTTCTGAAGGATCGTGTGATTGGAGTAATGATGCTAAAAAATCAGCTTTTAAATCACAGGAATAAATTACATTTTAAAATATATTCAAATGAAAACAGTTGTTTTAAGCAGTAAAAATATTTAAAAATTGTACTGTTTTTGTTGTACTTTCTATCTATCTATCTATCTATCTATCTAATTTTCCATGTCATGCCCCATTGTTGTATATGAAAAATAGTCAAGAACGTGCATGTTTTTTTTTTTCTTTGCATTGCTTGGATATCCTTGAAATTCCTTGAACAAGAAGTGAACTTGCAAACTATAGTGATTTGAAATCATTATGAGGCTCTTGCAGATGCCATTTATCACTACTCTCTATTTGCTCATTATAATTTCATGGCACCATCTTTTATAATTTAGTGCTCATCATCTCTAGCAGCTTTCTTTTTTAAAACCAGCCCTTTATTTTCCTGAACTTCAAATAACCTGCACACAAGTTCAGCTTGGTACATCCAGTGTTCGTTGCACTTTAACCTCATGTACCGCAGTGACCAAACTGAGGAATCGCAAACCATTAGCGAGACATTCTCAGAGTCAGGATCATTATAAGGAAACTGGCAATTCAGACTCTGAACCTGCAGCGTACATCTTTTCCCAACCTCTCTATATCATTACAGGTCTACTGGTGAAACCAGAGCTCAAATGTGCAGCGGATAAAGACTCCAGACCCACACTGGCACACCGTCTATATCGAAACTGATCAAAGAGGGAGCGGGAAAAGCACATTACACATGGCATTTCACTCTCAGCCGGAGTGTACGTGTTTGTGTGCTTGCTTGGAAATGCTTTGAAAATGTTGTTTGCTTGAAGTGATTATTCCAGCATCATTAGTGTATCTTAGCCTTTTTTTGGGGGTCTCTCAGGAAACAGATCTAGCCTGAGGCCCTTAAGCAGGTTAAAGGGAATCAAACCCTGTGCTGATTAATTATCTGAGCTCCTGTGAAGCTGTGACATGTGGAAAAGTATGCCATTACAGGCCCTTCTAAAAGTAGCGCTGTAGTTATTTCACATCAAACACACTGGCAGGGCTAATTTTATCTTATTTTCTTTAAAATAATCCATTATTCAGCTTCCCTTTGGGTTGAATTGATTGCTTGGTTTGAAGTTATTTTTTAAATCTTGATTTTTACCTTATGAAATCCTTGCGAAGCTCTCGGTTTTATCTATGCAATTCATTTTAAGAAAGCAAAAAAGAGAGATTAAGATGACGAACGACCTGCGTTTGGGATGTCAAGTCCTTGGGAGAAACAAGTCCAACAATTCTGCCTTCTAAATTTGCTTCACTATTCATTGGCTTCACAATGTGAAGTCAGAGCCTGATGTGCAGTTCTTCCAGGAAAACAATACACCAGCACTTAAAAAAACCATGGGAGCTTTTCTTGTCTTGCTGGATTTACTTGCTGAGTGAGTTTATGATATGCAACTAACACTTAAGATAACTGTATATCACTAATGAATAACTATCTGAACAAAAGAATACGCACTGTTAACATTTTAGCAACTACTATTAACTTACAAAAAAACGTTGACTGATGAATTACTAACAGCACACTAGCTAAACAATAACTATATTTTTGCATGCCTTGCACACACTTATTTGTATTCTTTTTTTTCCACATTATTATTAGAGCTTAGGCCCAAATTCCTCACTGAATCACTACACTGTAAAAAACAAAAAACACAATTTGTTGAGTCAGCTTAAAATAATTTGTTACCCTGCTGCCTTAACATTTTAAGTTCAGTCAACTCAAATAAGTTTAGTCAACTTGAAATGTTAAGATGTATTAAGTGACAACTTAGATATTTGTGTTTGTTAAACTTAAAAGCTGGGTAAGCAACCCAGCTGCCTTAAGATTTTAAGTAAATCAACTCAAATATCTAAGTTGTCACTTAGTATAACTTAACATTTCAAGTTGAATAAACTTTTTTTGAGTTGACTGAACTTAAAATTTTAAGGCAGCCGGGTAACAAATTATTTTAAGTTGACTCAACAAATTGTTTTTTTACAGTGTAGAGAGTCTACTGGAATATTTCAGGTCATCAGCCATACTACTTATTTACTGTACCTCACAGAAATATATGGTTCTATATTTATATCTCCTACCTCATACAGAACCAATATGACTTTATACTTAAGGTTTCACTAAAACCTATTTAAATAATGATGGCAGCCCACTGAACCAAGTGTTGCTACTTGCCATTTGGAGCATTATTCTAAAGTGTGTCAAATCTGTCAGAATGAATTACAATCCAAAACCTTACAAAAACCTCAAACGCTTACAATGACTTCAGTCATTACTAGAGAGTTGTCATGTTTTCCACTTTATAATACATTTGCAAATAATTCACTGTATGCTGTGTTCTCGTATAGATTTCAGTATCTAAAATTAAAACTTGTTTATGTACACTGCCGTTCAAAAGTTTGGGATCAGTATGATTTTTAATGTCTTTTAAAGAAGACTTTTTTGCTCATCAAGGCTGTGGTTATTTGATTAAAAATACAGAAAAAACAGTAATATTGCGAAATATTATTGTCATTTTCAATAGTGCTTTTCTATTTTTATATACTTTAAAATAGAATTTATTTCTGTGATGCAAAGCTGAATTTTCAGCATCATTACTCCAGTCTTCAGTGTCACATGATCCTTCAGAAATCATTCTAAAATGCCGATTAATTATCAGTATTGGAAACAGTTGTTCTGAATGTTAAAAAGAACAGGATTTATTTAAAATAGAAATCTTTTGTAACAATATACACTACCTTTTAAAGTTTGGGGTCAGTTTTTTTTTTTTTTCTTTCTTTGTTTGAAAGAAATTAATACTTTTATTCAGCAAGGATGTGTTAAATTGATAAAAAGTGATAGTAAAGACTTATATTGTTAGAAAAGATTTCTATTATGAATAAATGCTGTTTTTTTTAACTTTTCATTCATCAAAGAATCCTGAAAAAAGCATATCAGGTTCCAAAAAAATATTAAGCAGCACAACAGTTTCCAACACTGATAATAAATCAGCATATTAGAATGATTTCTGAAGAATCGTGTGACACTGAAGACTGAAGGCTAATGAAAAGCTTTGCATCACAGAAATATATATTTTAAAGTATATTAAAATAGAAAAGTGTTATTTTTAAATTGCAATAATATTTCAAAATATCTTTTCTCTGTATTTTTTGAACAAATAAATGGAACTTTGATGAGCATAAGATTTAAAAAAAAACATTATACCGCTCTCAAACTTTTGAACTTTTGCCATTTGTCAGTTATCAACAAAATAGAAGGGATTTGTTAAACTTGTTGTTACACTAGCTTTGGAAAGAAATTTGAGGTGTTTGCCTCAGGACACAAGATGTTTTATCACAAGTTTCCTGCTAGCAAACACTGAGAAGATGAGAAAGAAATGTAAGGGAGCAAAATGAGATATGAAACAACTCACCTGATTATATTCAAAGGTTTTTTTTAAATGATAAGATGTGAATAAACAAACATATAACATTACAAAGCAATTAAAATAATAATAGCCTATGATGTTTATTTTTAGATACCAAGACAAATTACAGTTTTAGCTAGCAAATAGCATTACACCACACCATATTAACCCTCTGAAGTCTTTTACAGTATAGCCTACTATAAATATTTGTCCTGGGCCCTGGTAAAGCTAAAAGAAGGAGGGGGAGAGGCAAAGCACAAGCAGCAGGGAAGAAAAAGTGGAATATATGCTAGCCAAGCCAAGCTCAAAGGCCACAGCGGTCAGCAGCCAGTTCGTTATGAGTTTGAATAGTGTGACATGCACAAACAGAGTGTGTTAACCTTGAGCGAGGCTGAGGGGAAAAGGGGAGCAGAGGGGGTGGTAGTGGTGCTAAAGGCCTAAGCAGGTGTGACAGTTCTGAAAGCTTTCACCGGACAAAAAGGTTTCACTGGCCTCCTAGCAATGCTGAGCCACGGGTGACCTCACAGCTCGCCAGCGCTGGCAGAGAAAATCTGTGTTTATAGTAGAAGGGAAGCATGAGAGATGAAGGAAAACAAGCAGGTTTGGGTTTGTGTTTATATGAAGGATGCCTCTCTACCTTATTTTTCAATGCAGAAGTAAGCTGTTTTCTGGTAATGTTTTAGACTTCCAGTTCATGTAACCCGCCGTAGGGAAATAACGAGAAGAATAACGAAGTGCAGTAAACGGTAAAAGTGTTTGCAGTGCAAACCAGTGTGTTCATAATTAAGATAATACATTAAAATAATGTGGTAAGAAACACCAGCAGCAAAACAAGCTATTTTGTACAGCTAGAAGCGGATGACACCGGAAACCAGACACATTCAATTTACAAACGCCGCACCCGCTCTTACAAGAAAAAGTGGATAAAATAACAAAAGTGTAGCATGTTCTCTAATTCAAAACAGACTAACAGATCTGATATCTGAGATTCAGATGTCAGGATTATTGTGCACCTGTAATTAATATATAAACATTTAAATCTACTATATGTGAACCTGGACCACAAAAACAGTCACAGCACAGTTACTGTATATTTGTATCAATAGCTAACAATACATTGTATGGGTCCAAATTATTGATTTTTCTATTTTAGAGATATTAAGTGAAGACCACGCTCCATGAAGATGTTTTGTACATTTTCTTACTGTAAATATATCAAAATATAATTTTTGATTAATAACATGCATTGCTTAGAACTTCATTTGAACAACTAAAGGCGATTTTATCAATAGTTTTATTTCTGAACCCTCAGATTTCACATTTCAATAGTTGTATCTCGGCCAAATATTGCCCTATCCTAACAAAAACTTATTTATTCAGTAAAAATTGACGCTTATAAATGCTTTTGCGGTCCAGAGTCACATATTATGATCAAAGGATGTTTAACTGATCAAGTTTACGTGACAATTTTATTAGTATTTGGCCATATTAATGTTTCACCGCCAACCCCTGAAACGAATTCATTTTCCATTTTCATCCAGAGGGGGGCAGCAAACATTATATAATGTAGTGCGCTCCATTTCTTCATAATTTACCACTTAGATGAGCCCAGGAGCTTATGCAAACGTTTGTGGATGTCTCCTAGAACCAGACATTATAACAGCATATTAATTCATGCACAACAGATTTTAAATTTACATGGAAGAACACAGATCATTTTTATATGACCAGTGCAGCACTAATATTGTGTATCAGAATCACGTGTAAACTGATGCATATGTGCCATCTGAAAAAATATAGCTATATGTATTTATAAATGTATATATATACATATATACGAATAACTGAATGGGACTGGCAGCCTCTTTCCAAAGCAAATAAAATTTTGTACAGACTCTGCAACCAAAAAAAAAACTTTCACATCAAAGTGGGCGGTCCCATACATCTAGTTTCGTGACGTAATATCCGCTCGCTCAAGTCATTTGCGCTCGTCTCAAGCTTTTGTTCATCTGTTTCCAACCGAACGCCGGAGAACAGGAGCCATTGCGACTCAACACAGCGCGGTGTTCAGCAGCAGTCACTCTTGTGTTCGTGCCTCGTATTACCTCTTGCGGGAAGTGGATACTGAAATAGTTTCGCCGTCGGACGATTGGTGTTCAAATCTTCTTTAACTTACAAACTCAACATGGAGAATGAGAACAAATACCTCCCGCAGCTGCTGGCGGAACGCGACAGCCTGGACGCGTCGTTCACGCACGCCATGAAACTTCTCTCAGCAGGTAATTGCAGTTCTTTTTCTGAAAACGAAGGAGAAGAGTCGTGAAAATGTAACCTGGGAACTTTTGTGGTGTAGATAAATCGTAGTTTTACTTACAGGAAGGGTTGGGAATCGACTGTAGTCGTACGCGGGACGCAGGGCGACCGTTACAAAGTGTCGTTTCAGCGCGCTAGGGGGTTCGTGTACTTAGCTCGAGCCAGGCACGTGTTACCGAAGCCATTTTCCCTATGTACTTAATGCTTTTTCGGAGGGGTGAACTCCACTTTAACTGGATGATATCGTTTGTTTGCACCCTTTTCCACTGTGTGCGCTTGAAACCCGTAGTGCTGTAGAGTTTTACCCCCATCACCCCCCGGGCAGCAGTCCCATTTCCGCTCCAGTACCGCGTTTGAGCAGCGTGCTGGATTGGGTTTAACCGCCGGGCGTTCATCGAAGTGGAAACTTTTGGAGCAGATTATGTGTTTTATACAACTTCAAGAAAGCAAATTAGTCTTTTAATGTTTTAAAATGAAATAAAATTGCAGTAAGATACCAAAAAGACCGAGTCGTGTTAGAATTTATTGTGAATTAATATTTTTTAAAAAACAAAAATTTACCGCCCGTTTGTGTTTGTTTGTAAGAATGGCTCTGTATCTAAGGGGTACAACGTGGCGTTTCTTTGTACGCGAGTCTCAGCCTACATGCACTTATCGTGTTAGTCTAGACTGAAAGATCTGGAAAGCTTCGGATGAAACCGTCCAAGTCTGATCGAATGAAATTGAAGACGGGTGAATGTCTTAAGTTTGAGATTTGTCGTAGTAATAAAAACCATGTTCCGGACCATATGTGCCTTCAGTGTGGGAAGTGTTGCATCTGGAGATTAAATGGGTTTTTTGGTGTAGGAAATGTCTTTTCTTGGCCTCGTTTCACCACGTCTTATATCATCAGCCTAGTGGGAGTTTAACTGTATCTTGTGGTTTTTATTAGCAGATCAGTTCCTTAAGTTGCCATTGCAGAGGCATGTAAATGTTCGTTGTTTAGCATCAGACTTGCAGTGAAAAGTGTTTTAAAAAGCCAGGTCTATTGATTGATTGGCGTTTCCTGCCAGTGTCTTTGAGGCAAGCACTTTTCTTTGCAACCTGAAGCAAACACTTAAATCTCTGAAGTACATGTGCAGTTGATGTAAAGTGACCTGGGAAAATTCCAGGCCTGTAAACATAAATTTCTAATCCTGATTGTCAAGGAGGGAAATGTAACCATGTGCTACTCATTTTTAAGGTTTCAGCCTTGATTCTTAACACTTGTCTCAAATGTGTGCAAATGTTTCTGGTAATTGAGTTTTGTAATGCATGTAATAGCTGGTTAAGTATCTCTAATTTTTGTTTTAAGTGTTCAAATCTGATGCTATCTTTTGTGCCTTTTAGAAATCGAGAAGGTTGAGAAGGGAGAGACTGATAAGGATACAGAAAGCTACCTGGACCTCTTTACCCAGAAAAACATCAAACTGAAGGAAAGGGTTCTCATTCCAGTCAAACAGTACCCTAAGGTGAGCGTCACTGTGGTATTCAGGAACATGCATGCTGTGCCGGTTTCCCCGATTACATGTGCGCTGCTTCAGATCTGGTGTTGAATGAATGTGTAACACCTCAATGGAAGCAAAGGTCACCCGAGGATTCTTGGGAGGAACAAAAAATTGTAAAGAAAAGTAGAACTTATTTTAGGGCAAGAATTGTATTTGTTTTGGAAAGAACTATTAAAGAGCAAAAATGGTAGGTCTCGACTCACCAAAGGCATATTTTGACAATTTAGCAAACTTTTGATTGTTAAAACCTGCGAAAAGCCTGTAATCTGTCATGAAGAAGCTTAAGATGTTTTCTAATTTTTTTTTTTTTTTTTTTTTTTTTTTTTTTTTTTTTTTTGTGCTTCGTGGTAGCTTACATGCCAGAGATGATCCGACCATTTGTTTGAGTCTTCTATTGTTTTACGGAGCATAGCTGTGTTTTTCTTTGACCTTACGTGTTTATTTTTTAAAGTTTGCTTGCCAGATCAGTTGAGACTAGCTGAACTTAACATTTTGTTTTGCTTCCTCTTCCCAGAAAGTATTAGATGGATATCCGATTGGTATGCGAGTTTTGCATGAGCGATTATGCTGCTCAAGCCCAATTTAAAGTGCTGTTTCTCTTTAGAACGGCTTGTTATATTAGGCTTTTGATTAAAAATGAGGATGTGCATCTTAAGTTTTATCTTTGTGTGAATACTATGTCTTAGAGGCAGCAAATTATGTTAGATCTTTGCTTATGACTTGATTCACACCTGTCAGCTGCACACAAATGTATTCCATAGCAGAATCGTAGATTCTCCCTGCTGTTACTTTGTTTAAATATTGGACTTTACCTCTTTGCACTTTTTCCAGAGTGCCACTTCTTTGGTTTTGTGCAAAGGAACAGATGTTTTGTTGTCTCCTGAGTGTTATTTTCCTCCCATTTTAGCCGAGTGTCCTCATGCGTGTGTTCCCAGACTGCCTAATGTTACCCCTCGCTTTGGTGTCGAGCGGTGCACAACTCTGGCCTTTGATCTTTTTGCATTCCATTTAATCTGGTCCTGTTCAGGAAGATCAAAACTATTGAGTTTTTAGTCCTTGAAATCAAGTTCACTCAGGCTAAGTGAGGTGCTGTAGATTTCTTCAAACGCTGTGAGTTTAATATTTAATTTTTCTGTTGCTTTGTGCAGTTTAACTTTGTTGGGAAGATCCTTGGACCGCAGGGGAACACCATCAAGAGACTGCAGGAGGAGACTGGCGCTAAGATCTCCGTGCTGGGGAAAGGATCCATGAGGGACAAAACCAAGGTAAAGTGTTATTGAGGTTCTTTTATAAAAAGTTTGAGTGATTGTTATAAGAATGACTAATACCAGGGGCACCTCACTTCTGTTGCTGGATTTCTAAGATTGCTCAAAAGGAATAAAAAGATGACTCTAGGATGTCTTGCTGTGTGAATGAAGGTTAAATGACAAACTAAGGCTAAGCTAGATCTGCTAAACTGCTTTGTGTTTTTCAGGAGGAAGGCTTGAGGAAAAGTGGAGAGCCAAAGTATGCACACTTGTCCATGGAGCTTCATGTGTTTATCGAGGTGTTTGCTCCCGTTCCTGAGGCGTATGTGCGCATGGCTCATGCCATGGAGGAGATCAAAAAGTTCTTGTTCCCTGTAAGTATTCAGAAATCTGCTGTAGATTCAAAAAGGGCAGCCCAGAGATCATGTTCATTGCAGTCAAATGCTGATATTGTGTTTTGTCTAAGCCTTTTCTGTTTATAGTGCTGTGATTTATGAATTCCAAATGGGCTATTGTTTAAGTCCAAACCGCCTGCGTTGTTGGATTGTAACTCCACTTGCTCTGCCTGTGGCAGCAGATTAATATTTAATCTGATAAATCGGTTGTTTTCAAGCTCACTCCTGTGTCTAAACTCTGTGACTGAAAGGTTTCACAACACAGTGTGTTTCCTCTCTAAATGACTTTAACCTTTATGTACTGTGCCTCATATGTGAGCTATGCAAATCTAGGTTTCTCACAGCTATGTGCTTGTCTCACAGGACATGATGGATGAAATTTGCCAGGAGCAGTTCATGGAGATGAAGTTCCTAAACGGTGGTCAGGAACATGCAGGCAGAGGCCGAGGAGGGCCACCCATCAGAGGCCGTGGAGGTCTTCCTCCTCCTGGAGTACCCAGGTACCCACACTAATGCATGCACCTTTTTAATCGATTAATTGTGACTTTTTCTTAGAATGTGCTTTTAAAACTGGTATTAATGCAGACTTTTTATCTTTGCAGGGGTCGTGGTATGCCCCCACGTGGTGGTCGTGGTGGACCTCCTCGAGGTGGTGCCACAAGGGGAGCTCCTGCAGGCAGAGGTGGACCAGCTGCCCAGCCGCCCAGAGGAGCAGCCTCCAACCGCGCACGTCCACCAGCCCCTGCATCTCAGCGGATGCCTCCTCCACCACCCCCGCACGCTCCGACCCAAGAATCATATGAAGAATATGTATGTTTCTTTATTAGATACTATGGTCCCACATTATATTAAGTGGCCTTAACTACTATGTACTTGCTTCAAAAAAATAAGTACAATGTACTTAATGTGGTCATAGTGTATTGCAAAACACTTTTGATGCTCTTGAGGTGGGATATGGGTAAAATTAGGGAGAGGTTTGGTGGTATGGGTAGGTTTAAGGGTGGGTTAAGGTGTAAGGGATGGGTCAACAGTGTAATTAAATGTAATTACAGATGTAATTACATGCTGGTATTTTAAAAATGTAATTACAGATTTAATTACATGCAGGTATTTTAAAAATCTATGTACAATGTGAATACATGTATGTACACATTAAGTGCACTGTATCAAATGATTAATTTCAATGTAAGTATTTAGTAGTTAAGGCCACTTAATATAAAGTGGGACCGATATTACTAATGCACTAGTATCTTCAAAGTTTCTGCTTTTGTGGATTGATTCATTTCTTTATTTTTTCAGTCTTACGATGAGAGCTACACAGAGCCAGGCTATGAATCCTATGACAGCTACTACAGTCAACCACAAGCGTAAGTTGATAGTACATATTGTTACTGTTGGTTTGGAACTTAAGTCCAAGTTTCCTTAAAAAGATCAACTTTGCTTATAATTACTGTGGTTTATGGAGGCTTTTTGGAAACACCCCGTGTCCTAAAAGCGCAATGTTCTTGGCCTAGTATGTCATATTAGGAAATTCAGGCCAGGTTCTCTTGTGTAAGAGTTGCTCGTTTGAACAGTGTTTGTACTTGTATTTTATTTTTTATTTTTTTCAGGGAACCAGAGTACTATGACTATGGACATGGAGAGACACAGGAGGGCTATGAAAACTACGGTAAGTTTAGCTTTCTGGTCTGACGCAGGGTTATTTAATCCCCAATCTTTCATCTGCTTTTACTGATGGTTTTGAACATTTACTGTAGTTACTTTGAGTGTGGACTTGGTCCATTTGATAACGCTGGTGTAACTGAACAGAACAGTTCCTGTTTTTCAAGATGGTTATGGAAGTATTGCTACCTGTCGGTCTTGACTAATGTTATACTTGTATATTTGGAAATAAGGCCTGACACAAAAGCTGTGTCCAAAATTGCATTGTTTTCAGACTTTGTTACTGTTAAAGAAGTGCATTTTATTTAGTGTGAATATGGGTAGTATGAAATGTATGTACTTGGATGCAGCACGTAGTTTTGAAACTCCAGTAATTTTTGGATCGTTCTTGTACATTGTTTATAACCATTCTAATACAGGCTTTCCTTGAGCGCTTGCCAAGGTAGATTTGGTCAGTAGGGTTTTTAAGGTGGGGCTTAGTGAAGCTCATTTATTAATACTGTAGCTCTTGGTGCTTGCTGTTGTTTTACCGACTTGCACTGTGTTTGCTCCCACAGCGCAAGATGACTGGAACGGGACACAGCGCCCTGCTGGCGGTGGAAAAGCTCCCGCTCAGAGACAGACTAAGCCTGGGTTAAGGGAACACCCCTATGGACGATACTAAGTCTGATTAGTGGAACGTCACCCAACGCGTCGCCATGACAACTGTCTCCCATGGCAGCTCACGCTTTAAGCTACCCGACAAAAGTAATTGTCCGTTTGTTTTTGTTTTTGTTTTTGGTTTCGTGTTTTTTACTCCGGACTTTTTTAAAGAAACTCGACAGAACGGCATTTGAATGCCTCAAGAATCCACATAACCTTTAGGAGGATTAGAGTTTAAACATGGCTGTGTTTTTTTGGTTTGATTTATTTCTGTTTTTTGTTTTTGCCAATATCTCTTCCTCTGCTCATACCTACCCTTGCTTTTTTGCATTTGTCGATGGTAAACGTTTTGTTCCAATGATTGGAAAAAGTATTTAGCTGAAAGGTAAAGCCTAACAACTGTACAGCCACTTTTTATGTGTCTCAGGACGCCACTTTAATTTGTGTTACCTTAAAAACTCTGCTGAGGTGCAGTTGCAGATTCCCATGTAGGCTACATTTCAAAATTCTGTTTAATACTAGCATATCAAAAGGACCCTAAACGTAATGTTTGTTTTGTAATAAGGAGTATAAATTACTGAAATGCAAAATGTCTTTAATGGTATTTCCAACAGCTATTGGTTATTCCTCATTTGATTTAAATAGTCTTAAAAGCTGTAAATGTAGATTTAGGCCTCAATATTTTTCCTTGTACCTTTAGAGTTTTGAAATATAGCCCAATTAGACGCTGTTGAGATGGAATGTCCTCAAATCCTTAATTTGTTAAAATAAGATGTTACTCTTCAAAACTGTTCTGTAGAATAACCCATGTTTGGCTACTTATGTTTAAAAGAAAAAAAAAAAGTCAGATTATCATGGATGACACCATGCTATATAAACTGCATGCACAAACTGCTTTAAAGGATTTGGACAACAATCTCCACAAGGGTCATCTCTTTCTTATGTAAAGGGATACTGCAGCTAAAACCGACTCTATTGTACATAATTTTAAAAAAGGAAAAAGAGGAAAAAAACAGCCCTCATCCAAACTGTACTTTACTGCCATTTAGTATTTGTATCCTCTCCATAAAATGCAGAATGACATGTGTAAGCTTGCCTAAATAGGTAACTAAATCTGTCCAAAACATGTTTTGCAGCAGATGTCAATAAAGCCTAGTTTGTTTTTTATGAAACTTTAACCTGGTTTATTTTTCTTTGTCTTCATAAAATCTGAAATGGCCTTTTAAATAACTCCTAACCTTCGGTTCCAACCTTTCTTCCTCTTCAAAAACAGATTTTAAATTTAAAACAATGCATGTAGTCTGAAGACGTAAACTACACTAAAGGAGTCTGTTTAAAGTGTTTGATTTGACAATTAAAAGCACACCTTTAATGTTTCTCTCTCTTTTTATACTTAAAAAGGACCCTAGAGGTAAGACCTGTGCTCTTTAAAATAACCTGGATAGCTTCCTAATGTCTATAGAGAGAACTAAAGCATTCGATGCTTGGGTATGTATTAAACTTTTCTTGAATGACATTTTATTTTTGGTCTCACTCAGAATGGGAAATGTATTACAGCCTGAAATAATTTGAATTTAAAAGTTACGTTATGCAGGGGCCACATTTGTCAAGACTGATGCAAAGACAAGTTGGCTGCTTTTAGTAAAGAGGACAGGAGAGGACTGTTAAACTTTAAGTGCAGCATTGTAAAGGTAACCCTAACCCTAAATTTGTAAGTGACTAGTGTTACATTTATATACTTAAAACTGTTTGGTAACAGCGTGCAATGATTTAAAAGATTCAATCGTTTAAAAATATAAAAGTGGAAGAAAAAAATGTACAAACACGCAGTAATAGATTTTGCTTATAATAATATTTCTGTACTAACATTGTAGAGCAGAATTATAATGCAACTCATGCTAAAAGTGCTCAGTGTCAAATCTAGATCCATCTATGTTTGTAATGCTGCTCCTGTTTTTTTTTTTTTTTTTTTGCGATTTGATTGTTTAATGTATTGGAAAACTCAAATGTCCTACCTGACAAAGTTACCTGGAAAAGCTTGAGTTGCATGACTCAAACTTGGCAGATTGCATGAGCTTCCTCAATACAATATAGTTTATCATAGCAATGTTTGGTTGTCCGCTCATAGCGTTCTCTCTTCCCTAGGTTGTGATGCCTAGCAATTCCTGGAAATGGAACGTTTAATCGAGATTGTCAGACCTCTCCACAGGTCAGTTATCTTTTCCACTGAAACTGCAAACATGCATCAATGCTCGTCCATTAAGAAAAAGTTACGTTACTTTTAATGGTTTGTTCGCTGTAGTTTTAGTCCATCTTAATTCTGATGAGTCAAAGCTTTCCAAATGTGCATGTTCTGCAAGAAGCACTAAATGGCATAAAGTTGCACTGCCCTAATGGGCTTGCTTCCGGTTTCCACTATATACTCGGCTCTGTAATTACTGGTAACTCCTTTGGCTTAATGTGATGAATGGATTTATCACAGAAGATGATTCAGATGTCTCAAAGTGTGTGTGTGTGTGTGTGTGTGTGTGTGTACTTGTTTTTGCTACAATGACCAAATGTCCCCACAAGAATAGTAAAACCTGAAATTTTTGACATTGTGGGGACTGGCTTGAGGTCCCCATGGGTACAAAAGCTTATAAATCATACAGAATGAGTTTTTTTGAGAAAGTAAAAATGCAGAAAGTTTTCTGTAAGGGTTAGGTTTAGGGGTAGGGTTAGGGTAAGGGGATAGAAAATACAGTGTGGACAGTATAAAAACCATTGCACCTATGGAGAGTCCCCACAAAGATAATAAACCAGACGTGTGTGTGTTTGTGTGCTCCTCTCTCTTGCTTGCTTTGCTGACCAACTTGCAATTCTTCTACAGGAAAAGACAAGTGTGTGTTCGCAGCGTAAGAGCAATCTTACCTTTGAACACCAGCTGCCTTTAAGGAACCGTCGACAGTCTGACTGAACAGCTTCTGAACTGTGTGGAATGGCGGAAATCGATGGTCCTGTCGGTTAAAGTTTGAACCAGCAACCTCTTAATGGGTTAAAGCGGAAAGTTCTTGGTGCTGTGTATATTGGCTCTCTAGTCGTAATGCAAGGTCATTTTCTCTGTACTGAAAGTTTCCCTTTACAGTTCACCTCATCAAGTGCTTTCTAAGCACACTTTACTTTAAATGTTCATCCTTAAATTGACTACTTCTGCTCATGTTGGCCAAGAAATCATTTTAACAAGCTCGAAAAATTCTGTCCAGGCTCTCCAGACGTCTACCTCAGACAATACTCCAGTGCTTTATTCTGCAAGACAAGCATGTCTTCCCCAGTTCCTCGCTCGGAGGAACGTACATGCTAATTTGGAGCTGTCCGGCCCCTATCTCTTAGCACAGACTTTGTCCTTTAATTGCCATGGTAATTTCCATCGTGCTCTTGAGTAGATATGTTTGAATGGGCTTATGCTGCCGGAGCGCTCTCGCAGTTTGTATGAATCACAAATGCGTCTGTTGAACCAAGCGCAAAAAGCTCCGGGGGTTCGCAGCATAGCATAACGGTTGATCTAAATCATACTAACATTTTTACCATCCGGATAAAGGTCTTTCTTGCCCTAATTGAGAGCTTTCCATAATTCTGCTTTGTTTTCTAATCCTTGCCGTGTTTGGCACAGTGCATGTGTAGGTGTAGCTGTCAGTATCTTCCATCTCTTGCTCATTTCCCCCCGCCCTCCAGCACGCATAGGACTTGAGCCCGTCATTCTGACCAATTACCGCCGCTGACAGTGTGTTCGTCCCCCCGCGGAGCCACCACTGGTTGCCGACTCTCTAACAGGACTAATGCCTTATTGCATTAGAGACAAATCAGTCTTCGGCACAGATTTTTAATAAGCATCAGCCACCACTCAAGTGCCATCGAACAATTGGAAATGGGTGTGCGTGGGTAGGAGGTTGACCGATGCGTGTGCAGGCGTCAATGTAATGAGAAATTGCAAAAGCAGATAATGGAAATATTTAATTCATTTCCCAGACAGATGCTTAGGGGGGTAAAGAAAACCAGTCTCAAGGAGGAAGAACTGTTCAAACCCACTGTGTACACTTAATGGGTCTTTGTTTACACGGTCATATCTGTTTGCGTCGGACATGCGTGGCCTACAGCTGCTGGGGAAATGCCTCTGGGGTAATGTGCAAGGGATGCGTGGCGGTCTGAAACCGGGGGATTGTGGCTTGGCAGCTCTTTCCTCCTTTAACGCTCATTGTGCATGCTGAAAACAGGAAGCATGGCTTTGCGAATGCAAATGAAACACTCGCACCACTGACTGTCTGTCTTCCTGCATGGCTATTTTGCTAGTTTCACACCTAACCAGTACACACACTCCAGGGAGTCAGGGTTTTGAGTGCACAGGGAGGAGTTGTAACGGTTTCTGGCTCACATCCTGGAGAACAGTGGCCGCTGGCCACCTCCTTCAGTGTGAAATGCTGGTAATAACTAAGCCTCCTAAAGGTCTTTCTCAGTGTGCTGTGATGAAAATGAATTGAATCCATCCATGTGGAATCTGGCTTGAGTAATCCGTAGCCCTCCAGGACTAAGAGTTGGACACCTTCACCTTGGCCGTGGTTGAAGTAACATTCCATTGCATGTTTTCCAACATCCACATAAGCAGACACAATATCGGAAAACCATGGGAATTGCTTGGGATTAGTGATGAAATTCAAGCGCCAGGAGTCTGTATTATTTTGTTTTCCTAAGGAGATTGATTTGAGCTTATTGAAGTGCCTGTCTTTCAGCATAGCTGTTGGCCTTATCTTGGTAGAAGCAAACTAAAGCCTTTGGGGTCAGAGAAACCGTTCTGTGACTTAGGAGAGCGGACAGAATTTTTCTTTACATTTGAAAGTCATTCAAACTTGTTTGGAAGTCTGTGCATCCAAGAGCACTCGCACAAAGCCTGCATATTACGTATGACTACAAAGAGAATACGTAACTTCACAGATGTTTTAACTTTTGTAACGTCAAAAATAAAAATAAAAAAATTCAAGAAGTGGCTCCTACGTGTCTCTTTCGAAGCTTATGTCTTCATGTCTCTTGATTGCTTGTTCTCCTCAGGGTTTCAGAATGTGACTACAATGGACTCAAATACAATGTTCCACAGTAAAATAAATTGGTATATAATGTACAGTGCAGTAACTTGTTGAATGTTTAAAGAATGAATGCACTTAATCAGCCACTGTCTTTATTGAAGAGTACTGTAATTTGACAAATGTTTCATTTTAGGTGTTGGTGGCTCCCTTGTCTTTTGTTTTTAGCCATAAAACTTTTGTGCTTTCAAACAAAGGTCTCCAGTCCTGTTTCTGGAGACCCACTGGCCTGCAGAATTTAGCTTCAATCCTATTCAAATACATCTGAAATGACTAATCATGGTCTTCAGGATCACTCAAATCACAGGGAGGTGTGTTGAAGCAGGTTGCAAGTAGACTGGCCATGTCCACACTAATACGTTTTCATTTGAAAATGCATCTTTTTCTCTCCATTTTGGCCTTCTGTCCACACTGAGATGGTGTTTTTGGTAAAGGAAAACGCATTTTGAAAACGCTGTTTTCGCGTTGCAGTGTGGACTGAAAATGGAGGCTTTTGAAAACGATGACGCATGTTTAGTCATGTGACTCATACTGTACCTATAGATATCCATGTTTATACCGGTAATTGTGGCTGTTATGTGCTATTCTTTTTTTTTATTTATTTATTTATTTATTTTTTTAAAACAATGCTGCTGATATATTTGTACACTCTTCATATTACAGTCCTAAAAAGATGACCGAAAATGTACTCACAGACTCCTGCAGCTAAACGTGAGGGCAGCTGCTTTTTAGATCAAACATGAGAGTGCGCGATATGGACGCGTTAGTGAATGATGAGAAATTTCCGTAAATAAAATGATCCTGCCAAGAGTTGCGTGGAAACGTATTATGTCTCTTCCGTCTGTATTGTCTCAGTGAGTTGTTTCGCATGCGCAGTATGGTGAATTTTACGTTTTCCTAAGTTTTAGTGTGGATGAAAAACTTTTGGAAAACGCTAGTGTGGACTGAAAGCGTTTTAAAATGAAAACTCTGTTTTCAAATGTATCTGGATTAATGTAGACGTAGGCTTTGCAGGTTGGTGGGGCTGTATCCAAAACCACATGCTTATACAAGGGGTGCCCAGTTTTGCTCCTGAAAGGCAACCCCAATTAAACACCTGAACCAGCTAACCAAGGTTGTCAAGATCACTTGAGTATCTCAGGCAGGTGCGTTAAAGCAGGTCACAAATAAACTTTGCAGGATCTTTGCGATATCCAGTCTTGCTCCTGGAGGGCCACTGTCCTGCAAAGTTTAGCTCCAGTTCCAAGGCATCTCCAAGGTCTTAATAGTACCTAGTATCTAGGCCAGGGGTGCCCAAACTCAGTTATGGAGGGCCGGTGTCCTGCAGAGTTTCGCTCCAACTTGCCTCAACACACCTGCTGGGAAGCTTCTAGTATGCCTAGTAAGAGCTTGATTAGCTTTAGGTTTAGGTGTGTCTAATTAGGGTTGGAGCTAAACTCTGCAGGACTGAGTTTGGGCACCCCTGATCTACATTAGTCAACATTTGAAGTGGATCAAAACCTTTCATCAAAGTTGTCCTAAAACCAAAACAATACCTGTTCTTGTCTTAGTACAACTTTGATTAACTTTTTTTGATCCACTTCAAATGTTGACCACTGTAACTGGAAACTTCCAGGCAGGTGTGTTGAGGCAAGCTGGAGCCCAGGACTGAGTTTGCACACCCCTACCCTATACCAAGGATCTCCAACCCTGATCCTGGAGAGTTCAGCTTTAACCCAATCAAACACATCTGAAGCAGCTTATAAAGGTATTCAGTGCTGCTTGATAATTATGGACAGATGTGTTGGATCAGGGTTGGAGATCCCTGTCCTATACCCTCATTCAGAATCCCCTAGATCAGGGCTGGGCAACTTAAGTGCTGGAGGGCCACTGTCCTGCAGAGTTTAACTCCAACCCTAACCAAACACACCTGAACAAGCTAATCAATGTCTTCAAGATACAAGAAAGCTACAGGAAGGTATGTTGGATAGGGTTGGAGCTAAACTCTACAGGACAGTGCCCCTCTAGGGCTGAAGTTTCCCAGCCCTGCCCTTGATTACTCCACTAATATAGCCTCTTGAATGAAAACGATTGTGTTGGGCAATTGAGCTTTCTGGTAATACGATAAGAGTTCATGAGTGTTCTCTGTCGTCCAGCCATAGAGTGTACACTGGTTGTACTCTTAGAAATGAGGTGCATTATGCGACTTAACGAGTGCACTCGATAATGTCCACAATGGATTTGGGCAAAACTATGACTCAAAATGACTCTTCCATTAAATAATTCACTATATAAGCTTATGGTGGTGATTTCAGACACAGCCTGTGTCTCCAGCAGGGTTGAAGACTTCTGATTTAAAGGAACATTTATGGTTAAACTCTTAGCATCTGTTGCACGTCGATTACCACAAAAAAATCATCCTGGCTTATACCTCAGATTGTAAAATCAGCAGAAATGCATTTGCAGTGGAAGTCCATGAGGCAGCTGTTGTATGGATTCCCCATAGACTTCCATTGTAAGTGCAAGCAACATTCAGACAGTCTGTGTAATAACTACTTGTCCTGCTGGCTACTGTGCTGCACATGTTTTGAAACCAATGAGGATGAGTAAGACGTGCATCATGCGGCCCTCATGAATAATTGAATACTCCCATTTAGCCTTGAATACTTTTAATGCGCAACAAGGATGTGCTTTCACGAGCCGGGCACTTAGAAAACTATGTTTAGATCAAACCTTGATGTAAGCGGGGTCTGTTGAGCGCTTGTGGTGTTTTTAATGGAATGTGTGTTTAATGCGAGTGTGCTCAGGTATCTGGTGCAACAGACGATAATCAATGAGACATGCAGGGCGCTACACAGCTTGAAGGGAAGTGGGCGCCGGTCTGCCCTTTGGCTGTGCTCAACAAGCATTAAGTTTTACAGAAAGTATAATGTCTTAAGGTGACTTCACACAGCCAATTTAAGGCTGCTCTATGTCTGCTCAAAATTCAGTATAAAGATGCAAAGCCTGGCTAATAAAAATTCACCTGTCTGTAGCTCAATAAAATGCTGTTTTTTTATTTTTATTATTATTTTTTTTTTAACCCAAATGCTGGGTTCAGCTTGTTGGGTCATTTTATTGGGTTATTTTTTAATATTTTTTTTTACCCACGTTCTTTTGGAGTTTTTCTACACTCTAACAAATCCTATGTTATTATTTTTTTAACCCAAATGTGGGAATCAGCTTGTTGGGTCATTTTTTTTGGGTTATTTTTAATATTTTTTTACCCAGGTGTTGGGTGGTTTTTCTGTAACCAGGCTGCTGGGTCATTTTTATTGGGTTATTAGATACTTTTTTTTTTTTTTGCCTGACCGCTGGGTTGGGCCTGTTTCCCAGCTGCTGAGTTACAGTCAGAGGGCAGGCTTTTTGCTTTCTCTAAAGCAACAGTAAAAGTGAACAGCAGCCCATTAACGGCTTAGATTTTGCAGAGAATTGGCACTATTTCGGTAAATTACAGTGATTACAGAGAACGGTTGAATACACTTAAACTAAAATGCTACTTTTAAAAGTTACAAGTTTTTTTTTTCTTCTAAAATGTTTGTTAAACAAGTTTAAATGTATATAATATTGTAACTAATCTGTACCCTATTGACAAAACCAGCGTATGCTGATTAAGTAGGTTTTAAAGCTGGGATGCTGGTTTTAGCTGGTCCTTAGCTGGTTTATGCTGGTCCTTTGCTGGTTTATGCTGGCTCTTTGCTGGTCCTTAGCTGGCCCTGGACCAGCATAAACCAGCATCCCAGCATCAAAACCTACCTAACCAGCATATGCTGTTTTTTTTCAACAGGGTATTCCTAAAATAAATTCTATGTGTCTTGTATTTTTGTCCATGGATGTTCTTGCTTAATTATAAATGTTCATCTTTTGATTATTGCTATTGCCTCTATAATTCTGTGTGATTTTTAATTTCCAGCCCATTTTAAGCTAGCAATATAAAGATTTTTAAACAGTAGTTGACTTAAAACAATCCATTTAACCCAACCAGCTGAGTCAGAATAACCCAGCATGAGTGTAGTAACCCTTTAGAACTTGATTAGCTTGTTCAGGTGTGTTTGATTAGGGTTGAAGCAAAACTCTGCAGGGCTGCGGCTCACCAGGGCCGACGTTTGCCACCCCTGGCAAAGTCGTAATTGCTCTGTAAATGCATTCATGCCACCTCTGAGCAGCATTAAATCTGTGTAAAGACACCAAAATGCCACTTCAGAAGCACTTCTGCCACATTTGCAATGTAAATTTGGTTATAAAATCATGGTGTTGGAGAAGAACCTTTGCATTGAGTCTTCATGTATTTATAGATGAGTAATTGCTTCCATCCTTGTGTTTTCAGAGCATAGTTTGGCAAAGTTAAATGACTAAAAAGGAAACTGTTCTCATTTTGACCTACAACCCACGCCAACGGTACAAAAATCCGCCCGCTCTCATCCTTCCTCTTCACTGGTCTGCTGCCAATATGTTCGCTCTGAGTGAGACTGAAATGGCAGCAAAGCCTCAGGAGCGTTTCATGTGGAAAGTAGCTGCAGTTGATGCAGTTTGTGTTTTTTATCATTAGTGTTTCCAAGCGAATCCGCCTCCTCAAGCTAACCCCGGAATCACCTTTTAAAGATCGTTTCTTGTTGAGAATGTAGTTTAAACCCAACGGTCTGTCACAGGTCACCGCTGCGGTCCACGTTGACATGTCCGCGCACGCTGCTTCTCTTCTTTCCTGTTCACATGGAAACCCTGGGCCTCATTAGCTCACGCACTTGACTCCAGACCCCTGTCTGCGCTTCCACGGGAGCGAATCCCTCGGAAGCAATTTAGGGCTTGATATAAATCAATTTTATGTTAAATAGTTGCCTCGAAAGGAGGTGTGGGGGTGGGGAAGTGTGCGCTTTACCGAGCCGTAGGCTTCCCACACGTCCCTTGTGCTTTAGTCACAACGCTGACCACCGCAGGCTGTCTCTGCCTTCCTCTCTCTAGCTCTCTACAGGTCTTAGTAATTCACCTCGCTTGCTCATTCTCTCCTGCCAACCTGCAGTTTTCTTCCTCTTCCTCTCTCTGGTCTCAAGTTTGACCCTCTGCGGTTGTTGTGCCTTGCCTTTGGCTCAGCTCTAATTTTAGTAGGATTGAAGAAAGTCTAGCAGGGGAAGGGCGAGGGGTCTTTCTGCGAGACTCAGACTTCCAACCTAATTACCCATCCTGTTACCTCAGTATCAGCCTCCCTGCAGCAAACCCAGCCGGAGGACGCAGCGGTGACTCAGTCACCTCTCCATAGATCAGAGCTTTTCACTGAGAGTAAGGGTCTGATCCCAGTGCAATTGCCATTTTGGTATTGGAATGTCAGTTGAGAACATAATTCGGGTAAATTGGAGGTATGATGGATATTTTATTGCACACCCATTAAAAATTTAAAAGGAGACTAATAGAAAGGAATAAAATGAATAGATATTTTAGATGCATTTAAGAGAACAGTGATCCATATGCATAATTGGCATCACAATGACGGAAATTTGTAGTGACTGATAATACATTCCAATAAGAGTTGCCAATTTGAGGCGACATGTAATAGTGACCTATGGCTGATGCAGCAAAGTTACATAGCTGTGGCTCAAACAGTACAGAATGGTGCCAGGAAAACCAAGGTAATGGGTTAGATTTAAATATATGTATAGCTTGAATGCAGTAGTAGATAAAAAAAAAAAAAAAAAAAATTAACATTAGATTTAAACAGCTGATTAAGCAAGCAATGGTCAGTATATCAGTCAGTCACTAAACCTTATCCCACATTATATTCAGTCATCAGGGAGAGTATTGACCTAGCAATTTGAGTCTTATTTTTCCTCTCGCCCAAGGAGTATCAGGATATTGCAATAAGCTTTTGGAATACAGAATTTATCATTCCCGCTAATCTAGATGAGCAGAACTAGTGGTTAAACGGTTTATGTCTGCGGGCTTTGAGTTCAAAACTGATAAGAGAGCTGCTAATTTGAGTCATTTGCATTTATACGGTAAGTAGCTGCAACTGAGATTCATTTCATTCTGGAATCATCCGCAGTCTGCTTTTTAATGTTGCCTTCTAAGACATGCATCAGTGTTGCTCATACTTAGAGTTTGGGGTTTGAGCCAAAAAGTATTACAAAGAAGTTTTTCACTTTTATCCGCAACCTTGAGACTTGGCGAGGCTCAAACACTCACACTATTTTATCCCCAATTTTCCACTTGCAGACCAGATTAATAGAGAAATGAACAAATTTGTGCTCTTTCACATCAGTGATCGCTATGTTTGAGAAGAACGTGATCTGAGTAAAGTGCTGGTGTGTCTGCATTATCTAGACCTATATTCAGGTTTGTAGTGTAAAATATTTTGACCGGAATGGTTTTAGAAAAGTAGTTAGCCAAGTAGTTAAATCTAGTGTTTGATACATTTATACTAAATACAGCAATAACAATTTACATGGGTTGAGTGTCTACTTTCCCTCTGTAACAGGTGAAAAACAGTATGTGAAATGAATATTATATGGAAATTCATAGTATTTGAAAAGTATCCAGATGATCTACTACTTCTGGCGAGATTCTGAAGTGTGCATCTGATGGACACTTATGCTATGTTCCCGACAACTCGGACGTAGGATATTTCCCACCGCAAATCCGGAAGTAATTTTGGATTATGTAACATTAAAAGTATTTGGAAACATTAAACATTAATGTTACTAATGATTTATTAGCTTTAAAACATTACATGTATCTGTTAACATTAAAAGAGTGCTGTTCCATAAATTATTTCCGGGTTGAAGTGGGAAATATCCTAAATCTGTCTGGAACACAGCATTACTATCCCATGAAGTAGGTAACATTACAAACCAACATACCAGATGTAATTCATACTGCTGGTGTACTTACTCAGCATGCAATTCTGGACGCACCTAAGGACGCAAACTGATGAGTCACGTCAGACAAGTAGAGCAAGGCAGATGTTTTTCTCATCACTCGTGCGAATAAAACCATAATAATGCTCTTCTCCATTTTCTTATACTATCGGACATGTCAATAAGCTCTTTGCTGATTGGCCTGCACAACAACACATCATATGAATTTCCTGCTTGAGTTGAAATTTTTCAACTTGGACAGTAGACTCGATTGAGGCGAATATGGAGCGTTCACCCGATTCGCGTCATTCGCATCGTCCACCGCAAATTCGCATCTATACGCACCATAAGAATGGACCATTAGTACTGAAAATGCTAGACTAATATGAGAATAGCTGAACCGCTGTTACCCTAGTGAAACATGTTGTTAAGTACTTGTGGTTGGTTAGGTGGGGGAATGTGGGGCACAAACTATAGCAGAGGTAAGTTGTAACACGTGGTTTAAATATTTCCACACATGCTAGCATAACCATGGTATTTGCTAGTTGTCATATTAACACTATATCGGAAAAAAGTGTGCCAAAATTAAAATGTTTTTTGAAGATATAGCTGAATGTTTTACCATGGTAAAAGTAAATTTCTGGCTGAAGTACATTTTTCATCTCCGTTTTTAGTATTCATTTAAAGGGATCATCAGATGCTAAGTTCACTTTTACGTGTTGTTTGAACATTAATGTGCGTTGGCAGTGTATGTACAAATCTACCCTGGAATGGTAAAAATCCATGCAGTGGTTTTTAATTAATCTGTAAAAATAATATCCCCTTTTTCAAATCGAGCCGTTCTCAGATGCCTGTCGTTGTTGCATCACCCACAGAGGCCGCTCCCACGATAGTTGATTGACATGAGCGTCTTACATCAGATCAGTTGTTACAGTCTGACCTCCATGTTTTGATGCTGGAGCAAGAATTGAGCGATTGAGGTATTGTGTTGCTGGATGTAATAATGAATGTAGTGGTTGTCATTTACTCCTGACATCTGAGCTGCTGAAGATGCAGTGGATTACATTTGTTTGTGAAGGGAATGCGCCTCCCGATCTACATATATCCGTCTATGTTCGCGCGAATCATTCATGATCCAGCTTCACTTACAGCAGAAGTGAGTATAAGGTTTTTTTTGTATTAATCTTTGCGATTGCCTTTCCTAATAAAGTGCTAGTTAGCAAGTTTAGCGGCTAAACGCGGCTAAATGCGGCTAATGTAAACAGGCTCGTCACTCCACAGAGAGAAGAGAGGGGTGGGGCGAGCAGAGCTCATTTGCATTTAAAGCAGCCTCGACTAGAATGAGATGATTTTTGCAGAGATGATTTTGGCAAGGTAAAAAGGGTGTTGTTTTACACAACCATTGAGAATTAATGAGAAACCTCACGAAAAAGGTGAATGAAGACTAACAATCGATGTTTAATGCTCAGAAATGATTATTTCAAGAAATGTAAAGCATTTTGGCTCATTTATATGTGGATTGCATCTTTGTGTTTTTCTGAATGTGTTTCTTTATTCGCGCGCACTGATTTGAACTATACTGTACATCTGTGTTTTGCAATCAGGGCTGTCCCAAGCATGGTTGCAATGTGATCACTGTCAAACTCCAAAATTAGATTATTTTTAATTCCCAAAAATGGCCATTATTTTATTTGAAAAAGTTAATAATTTTGTTTTATTGACAAAATATTTTAGTTTGTCTTGTATATTTTTTTAATTAGATCAGATAACATTTTAAGCTGTCATATGGTTATGTTACAACATGGATATTACAATGTACCCCACCTACGGGGCATGTTGTCACATTTCACTTCCATTCTTTTGAGGTAAATAATGTAATACGCATACACTCTAATTATGATACAATGTGTAATAGACGTGTGAAATTAATGTAGATAAAAAAAAATTATACTCCACATGGATTTACACAAACTGCGAAAGTCAAAAAGTGTTAGGTTGTGCCCCACGCTCCCTTACTCCCCAACAGCAGCAGCGACTTATTTGGAATGTCATTATATGTACAAGATCTGTATGAAGTTTCTGCAAAATCACTTTTTTTATTCCACAGAAGGATATAATTTGTACAAATTGTTTTTGAGTGAACTCTCCCTTTGAAGCCAGGATGAAAACTGAAAGCCTTCAGTTTAATTACATATGCTTTACCATTCACGATAAGAACCTATATGGACTACAGTACTTTGAAACAAGACTAATGGGTTTTTTCACCTTCATTTAACAAAATAACATTCCCCATGAAGACTGCGCATGGAAACAGTGCCCTGCTTTCACATGACTTGGCTGCGGCGACCCTTTTAATCAATGCTTGGAGCGTGCTAAGACACCTCAAAATGTCGTCCTCCTCCACCGCCAAGGCCAGCGAGAAAGAGGGTTGAAGAATGTACTCTTGGAAATATTCCTACTTTAGGTAATAGAATGTGTCGACTGTTGCTGCCTGGCTTTCTCCCACCCTCTCGAGCTGTCAAACTGAATTGAGTCACATCTGCTCTCTTCATTCCTTTGAAGACGAAGAGATGAGTTTGGCAAATCAGCCAGCTGCCTGCAGGGAAAGCCAGCACCTGTCACGAGGGATGTCATTAGCCACAGACTAGACAATCCTGTCTGCATCTCAGCCTCCATTCGTAGCGTCCCTCACCCATCTAGCTCAGCGTGGATACCTGACCCATCATTCTCGGCGTCCCGCTCTTGGTTTTAAGCTCTTTTGCTGGCTCTGCTGTCTCTATCTGTTTTGTCTCCATTTAGCCCTCTCTATCTCTCTTTGTGCTGCGCTCTGTCTGACAGGCTGCCTATTTCTGAGTCGCAGCATGGCCAGGCTCACGCTCCTGTGGGCCCGCTCATTTTATTGATCTCTCTCAAGTCTTTTCTGTCCTCGTTAGTGAGAGAGAGCCGGTCGGGGGCTCGATGCTGTAGTACTGCAGGCTTCTCTTTTGCTGTTGACTGGTTGAGAATCCAGTCCGAGTCGTGATTGATGATCTCAGCGCTTCTGTCGGCGTTCAATGAGTTGGTACCCCTGCCCAAGGGTTCCATTCAAGATTCCGGTGCAGAGACGTTGTAGAATTAAAACCGTTCGCTGTTTCTCTTGCTTGCGTAACAGCCGGTTTGTCAGATAAAGTGGGCTATTGTGGAAGATAAAGCTCCTTTGATGATAAAATGGCTGCCGGGCTTGTGAGCAGAAGGCCAGGCTTTTGCCTCTGTAGGGAGTCTGCCACACGTTCCACGGGTCATGTGTCTGAAACGGGCTTGACCGGAGGGAGGTCCGCCACGATTGTGCAGTGACCTGAATGGAGGGTGCGATTCAAAAGGGGAAGAGCATCGCTATTTTGCGCAGAGCTGGACTTTGAATTCACTCTTATTCCCTGTCTGAATAAAAGTATTAGAAGGGTGAAGCTCACAACGAGTGTCATATTACACTCCAGAATGTAAATGAAAAACCCTTAGCACGTACAAAATTAAGCCATTTTTTATTTGCATCGACATTTTCATGACAATATAATAAATGCATAATGGATTAAAGGGATAGTTCACCCAAAAATAAAAATTCTGGCATTAATACTCACCCTCATGTTGTTCCAAATCCGTAAGACCTTTATTCATCTTCGGAACACAAATTAAGATATTTTTGATTAAATCTGAGAGCTTTCTGACCCTGCATAGACAACAATGCAAGTGAAAAGTTCAAGGTTAAGAAAGGTAGTAAGGATATTGTTAAAATAGCCCATGTGACATCAGTGATTAAACCATAATGTTATGAAGCTACGAGAATACTTTTTGTGTGCAAAGAAGACAAAAATAACGACTCTACTCAACAGTTTCTTTGCTTACGTCTTTGATGCGCATTCACCCCCTGATAGCACACATACATCTATTTGAGGTCTGCATTTACATCTGGAAGACTTATTTTTTAGAGCGTTTGCTCATCTGCAATACCTCTATAGGACGTTTCCTATCAGACATCAAATAGACGTCTGTAAGATGTCTTTAAGATGTTTATGATTTAGAATGGATGTAAAACTGACATCTTACAGACGTCTGTCAGATGTTTGTACACAGCAGATGCTTTCCAGATCAAGCAATCTTTAACAGACATCTTGCACACGTATGTGTGCTATCTGGGTGACTCACTGAGTCAGTGAATTGAACTGGATCAGTCTGATTCATGAATGAATCATTCAGACTGGTTTTATGAACCGAATCATCCGAATTCATTGAAATAGCATTACTTCCCTCATGAACTACATAAGAGTTAGGACAGATGTCAAGACTTTTAGTGAATAATTAGGGCTGAGATTCCCAATGCCTTGGAATCAAGGAATCGATTCTTTCTTCCAAAGTTTGGAATTGATCCCATCAAGAGGAATCATCTTCTCATTTAGAGCTGTTTTCAGTTCAACAAAGCTTGTCTATGGAGCCAAAGCTTGTCTTGTCTAACGGAAGGCTGCATCCTACGAAAGCTGCCTATCTCGGCTGCTAATTATCAAATGTCACTGAATGATGATTCATGAAAATAAACTGAATGAAAACCAGTTGGTACTGAGCTTGTCTGAGTTTGAGGATGTAGCATTCTATTTGAGAAGCACCCATTAATTCTCCTCTTGCTTGTTAATAGTGATTAGAAGTCTGATTCGTTTCCACAAAAAGTTTAGTTCGGATAGATCGTTTTAATGAACCAGTTCAAAAAACGATTCAGAAGTTATTTTGTACAGTGGAACTGGCTCATGTTGTCCACAGTTTTGAGTGCTGCACAACATAACAGATCATGATATGATCAATGGTCTTCTATTGGATTCTATTTCCATCTTAAATAAATGCTATTTTTTAACCTTTCTATCAGCCAATGAGCAATGCCGAGAGCGCATCTGATTGGCAGATAAACCACAAGCTTTTATATCAGTGTTGTTGTTAATGTTCTGGTTATTTAGTTTCATTGTATAGTTTGCTAATTTCGTGCAAAGCATACTGTTAAAGTAAACATCATTCAGCTGAACTGTGCACATGCATTTTAGACACTTCATGTCTTGTTTTATTCATGCAATGAACGCATGTCCACTGCTGAGCTGTGGGCTATGACTAATTTCAAAGGCAAAGCAGACAAAATTACAATTTAAAATCAGTCAGAGCTACAGAAATGTATTGTAATTTTTACAAATGAAGCTTCATATTATGAGAAGGCTACTTTTTAATGACCTTTATATCCTGCAGTCTTTGCGAAATTAGGTTCCTCCAATCTAAAAAACAAGACTCGAAAAAGAATTGAAAACAATGATTCCTCGCTGCTGTTTTTGATTCTTTTTCAATTCTTGTTTTTGTGCTATGTCACGCTATGTCAGAACCAGGAATCGTAATCGATTCCAAAAATTTTGGAATTGAACAGCCCTATGAATAATGACTTAACATTAGCTTCCAAAGAATTTGAATATATAGCACACAATTGACAGCTGATTTCAGAAACTTAAAAAAAAAAATCTAAATATAATTTATTTTTCTAGTTCTTTAGAAATAGAATTTCCAGTAAAAATACCATTACAAACTATCAACTCTTAACCATTAAAAAATGGTTTTCTGAAGTGTGGGACATTGGGATTTAGTGGTTTTAACAAGCTACCAATAGAAGGCGAACAATTATCAGTAAGGGCCAATAGGCACCATTACAGATTACATTAAAACCAGTTCAACTCCCATTATAACCAGTAAATCCATTACAAATTCAGTTATGGTTCCTATTGTTTTTTATTACTTTGATAGTGTTTATGAGATTCACTCTCGAGTACTTGACTTATCTCTCTCCTTTCACTTTTTCTATGTCTCTTTGCTCGTTTCCCCTACTTTCCCTGTCCTCCATAAATAGTGCAGCAGCATGCTGTCGTGCTATGTCTTCCAGCGTCACTGTCTGTGTGGGCCTCAGGCTGAGTCTGTTCTGTGGCCCATAGTGGCATTAACACTCCCGCTGCGCTGAACACACACTCTGCACCAGCACTAGCACAGCTGGCACTTTACACTCATACTCCTGACAAGACCAACCATGGAAATAAACACATACATTGTTCTCTAGATGTCTGTGTGTTTTGTTTCTTCTTGTTTTTTTTTCTCTTTCAGACTGCCTGACAGGATGACAAGATGATGCGCCACACTAAGGGTGGAGGTCTTGGCGTACTTGCCTACTAATGAGATGGTTCTTCCTGTCTCTCTTGTGTCCCTCCCTTTTAAGTGCTGCAGGCTTGGTTTTAATCTTTTGTATAGGAATCTTGGCATCAGTTTTACCTCTGTTATGTACTCCACTGGGCTGTTTGTGGAGTTTCTGGAATTGGGTGTGCAAAATATTTCACTGTCACAAACAGAATACACTCCCATTTCGTTGGTTAACTAATTAGCTTCTACTGGCTTCATTTCAATTTTCAAATTTGTAAAAATCTTGAACACAGTGCCAGTATTGTTTATTGGACATAAGTGAACAAAACGATTACCTTAAAATGAGATGGTTAAATACAGTTGAAGTCAAAAGTTTACATACAACTTGCATAATCTGCAAAATGTTAATTATTTTACCAAAATAAGAGGGACCATACAAAATGCATGTTATTTTTTATTTGGTACTGACCTGAATAGGATATTTCACATAAAAGACATTTACATATAGTCCACAAGAGAAAATAATAGTTGAATTTAAAAAAAAGTACCCTGTTCAAAAGTTTACATACACTTGATTCTTTTTTTTCTTTTTTTAGTGATAGTTGTTCATGAATCCCGTTTGTCCTGAATAGTTAAGCTGCCCGCTGTTCTTTAGAAAAATCCTTCAGACCCCACAAATTCTTTGGTCTTTTGGTATTTTTGTGTATTTGAACCCTTTCCAACAGTGACTGTATAATTCTGAGATTCATCTTTTCACACTGAGGGCAACTGAGGACTGACTCATATGCAACTATTACAGAAGGTTCAAACACTCACTGATGCTCTAGAAGGAAACACGATGCATTTAGAGGTGGGGTGTGAAAACTTTTTGAATTCGAAGATCAGGTTAAATTTTACTTATTTTGGCTACTGGGAAACATGTAAGTATCTTCTGTAGCTTCTGAATGGCAGTACAAATGAAAAAAAAAAAAAAAAAAAAAAAAAAAATATATATATATATATATATAAAAACCTTCAGGTAACAACACAGTATTAAGAACCAAGTGTATGTAAACTTTTGAATAGGGTAATTTTTATAAATTCAACTATTATTTTCTCTTGTGGACTATATGTAAATGTCTTTTATGTGAAATCTTATTCAAGTCAGTACTAAACAAACAATAACATGTATTTTGTATGATCCCTCTTATTTTGGTAAAGTGATTAACATTTCGCAAATTCTGCAAGGTGTATGTAAACTTTTGACTGTAAATGTAAATGTATATATTCTAGATATTATAGACTTGTTTTTATAGTTTGATTTCTAAGTGTAAAGTTGGTTTAGCACTCATGACTGCACTATGCTGTGACTGACCAATCAGGTTCAAGCATTCCTGAAAGCCGTGTATATGATATTATATAGATTCCACTTTGAGCAAGTCAAGCATTGTTTACTCTCCATTATAGACCCTACTAATTTGACAAATATTGCCAAGAAAATGTTTGCACCTCATGATAATTATCACTTGTCAATGACAGTACTTGTCAGTACCAGAAATATGACACAATAATCTTGTCAGGTTTCAATTTACCTCTGGAGAAAGCAATGCTCCGTGGTGTTTGTCGAGTAGGTCTACAGGGTCAAGTCTAAAGCACTGTCAAAATAGTCCTTTAGAGATTCACAGCTTGTCATTTTATGAACGCACCAGCTTACTTTGTAAGAAATCAATGCTATCACACTGTTTTCATCATTTCAAGCGCAGTGCACATTTTATATAGAAAATGATATAAACTCTTGAATATAGGCTTGGGAAAGAAAAAAGCTAGATTTTTCTCGCTCTCTCTCCCTCCACCTTTTAGCAGCTGCTTGCACAATTGATCAGTTTGAAATTGCTACCCCTCAATTATGCAGCGTGTATGTTTTGAAAAGCAAACATCCAATTTGTGAGCGGTTCTGCTTGACCTCACGGTTGATGCATTCGCTTTTGACCTTTGAACTCTGACATTTTCTATTGCTTTTTATTGGATGCTTTAGGTTATTTTTAAGAAGCACTGAAAGCTTGAATTCATCTGTGTGTAGCTTAAATATTGAGATGCCAGGTGATGCAATTCTGTTACAAGCACAGCTGCTCTTCTGAATCTAGTGTTTCACAGGCAGTCTGCTGTAATATAAGAATAGATATTTTAGTATTAAATGAAATGTATTATTTTGCAGCCAATTAGCACAGCTAACAACAATGTGGGCTTTCTCACTTTGACTTAGCACTGCGTATAAGCCATCTTGCTTCTTGGTGATGCTGGTCTATATATACTTTAAAGGAATAGTTCACCCAAAAATGAAAAATGTGTCATCAATTACTCACCCTTGTGTCGTTCCAAACGCGTAAGACCTTTGTTCATCTTCAGAACACAAATTAAGATATTTTTGATGAAATTGGAGAGCTTTCTGACCCTGCATAAACAGCAGCACCACATGCATGCGAATGCACATTAAAGACTGACACAGAAGAGAAGAAATTGTTGAGTAAAGCTGTTAATTGTGTTTTCTTTGCACACAAAAAGTATTTTCATAATAGCTTCATAATATTACAGTTGAACCGCTGATGTCACATGGACTATTTTAGCGATGTCCTTCCTACCTTTCTGAGCCTTGAACGTGTTAGTTGCATTGTTGTCTATGCAGTGTAAGCTCATCAAAAATATCTTAATTTGTGTTCCAAAGATGAACAAAGGTCTTAGGGCGGCCGCACACGGTGCGAATTCGGACAGTCGGAAGACCGTATGGCCACGCACATGTCACGAGTGTCTTTGTTTACGGACGCAGTGGTAGACGGCACGATTTTAAAACCTGGCGATTTCGGAGGCAATCACATTCACGAAGTTCCACGCCAAAAACATGGACTCCGAGGAAGAGATCCTTTCCTTTGTGGCAGCAATGGCTTGCGAAAAAACAAAAAAGAAAAGAAAACGAAGGGCATGGCAAAGAGTTTGGCTGAAGGGCAGAGAACAACATGGACTTTCTTTTCTTAATCGTCGTCGTGGAAGATGTAAATTACACAATCATTGCGTGTCATGCAAGTTTCTGCACTTTGTGACGTTGTTTTTATACATGTTAAAATGCTGGATAGTTCAGGTATTATTGTATACATACTGTAACTTACATGTTGTATTGTTGTGGAAGAACAGTACTGCAGAATCATAAAACTGCCTTCAGGACTTTTGCTATATGGTTTTCTTTTCTTAGCTTCTGATTGGTCATTTCCAGTTTGCTCAACAAATCGGCTCGTTCAACAGCACACGTCACGCTTTCAATCCGACAGCACCCGAAGTTTTTTGACATGTTTAAAAATGATCGTAAGGTCGTGAAGTGCTCGTAAGGCACTCTGCTCGTCTCGTAATTTCTCACACACCATACGAGCCCCGACCATACGAGAAGAGACGATTTCCTCCGATAACCAAAAAAATCGCATGCGAGCTTGTACGACCTCAAAAATCGCACCGTGTACGCCCGCCTTTACAGGTCAGCTTTGGAATGACATGAGGCTGAGTAATTAATGACAGTTTTTTTTTTTTTTTTAAACCAACATTAAAGAGCTTAAGCATTTAAAGTGGCAAATCACAAAATGGCAGCACATTTATAATAAACAGAAGATTATTGTGCATTGCTTTGAATGCTAATACAGTTGTCTTTTTGTAAACTGGCTTTATAAGGGCAACAGAGTGCATTTTTGAATTTAAATACGTGAGCCAGAGAAATTGGAATACATGTCAGCAGAAAAACTGTGCAAAAAAACAGCACAGACTACAGTTTTAGCATATTTCAGCCAATTTCAAATTCAGTTGAGTCAATTTCAGCCCTTACATTAGTTCACATTAGTATTATCATCAGTGTTGGGCGTAACGCATTACAAGTAACGCAAATTACGTAATAATATTACTTTTTTCAAGTAACTAGTAAAGTAACACATTACTTTAGAATTTCTAAGAAAATATCTGAGTTACTTTTTCAAATAAGTAACGCCAGTTACTTTTTTCCCCATTTATTGATTGACAAGTCTCCTGTGGGGAAATTGGGAGTAAACATGATGTTACTGTATTCTAGACTAAATGTGAACATGCATTAATTCATCTCACTCACAAAAAAACAGATTCAGTATTCCTCAAAATCAATAAAAACAGTGAATTGCAAACTCAGAATATGATGCAACTCTGCAATAATTAAATATGTTAAATAAAACAAATATCCTTTATGTATTTAATCCCATTTTATTAACTAGTGTCTTTGCTGCTGACCTTCGATGATGCAATTCAACCGTACTAAGAAGCAAAAATTACTTTAGATAAACTAACATTTGTGCTTTTTTATAGCTGAAGAGTGATCTCCTGCATAAATATTCTTTTCTTTCAGCCTGAGGTGAATTCATTTCACTTATTAGAATTGTTATATATTAACAACAAAGAAGCAAGCCCTGCCCATATTTAAAAAGTAACGCAAAAATAACGTAATGCATTACTTTCCATAAAAAGTAATGTAATTAGTTACTTTTTCAGGGAATAATGCAAAATTGTAATGCATTATTTTTTTTTTTTTTTATCAAGGAACAGTTTTGTTTTACAGTTTCCACAAAAATATTAGGCAGCACAACTGTTTTCAACATTGATAATAATAAGAAATGTTTTTTGAGCAGCAAATCAGCATATTAGAATAATTTATGAAGGGTCATGCGACACTGACAAAATTTCTGTCAGCTTTTCATCACAGGAATAAATTACATTTTAAAATATATTCAAATAGAATACAGGTACATTTGTGTACATATTCACAATGTTACTGTTTTACTGTATTTTTGATCAAATAAATGCAGTCTTGGTAAACATAAGAAACTTTTTTCAAAAACAGTAAAAAAAACTTCCAACCTTTTTAATGGTGCAGTTTTTTTTTTCTTTCTGAATTCTGAATATGTTTTCTTCACTTGGATATGTAGTTTAGCACTCAAGACTGCAGTATGATGTGACTGGCCAGTCAGGTTCAAGTGTTCCTGAGAGCCGTGTATATAATATATGTGACCCTGGACCACAAAACCAGTCATAACGGTCAATTTTTCAAAACTGAGATTTATACATCATCTGAAAGCTGAATAAATAAGCTTTCCATTAATGTATGGTACGGCCGAGATACAACTATCTGAAAATCAAAAAAAATCTAAATATTGAGAAAATCGCCTTTATAAAATGAAGTTATTAGCAATGCACATTACTAATCAAAAATTAAGTTTCTATATATTTACGGTAGGAAATTTACAAAATATCTTCATGGAACATGATCTTTACTTAATATCCTAATGATTTTTGGCATAAAAGAAAAGTAGATAATTTTGACCCATACAATGTATTGTACGCTATTGCTACAAATATACATGTGCTACTTATGACTGGTTTTGTGGTCCAGGGTCACATATAGACTCCAATTTGAGCAAGTCAAGCATAGTAATTTGAAAAAATATGGCCAGGAAAATATTTGCACCACATGGTAATTATCACTTGTCAATGATAATACTTGTCAGTACCAGAAATATGACACAATAATCTTGTCAGGTTTTAATTTACCTCTTGAGAAAGCAATACTTCATGCTGTTTGTCAAGTAGGTCTACAGGGTCATATCTGTAGCACTGTCAAAATAGTCCTTTAGAGATTCACATAATTTAAAAACGTGAGACAGAGAAGTGGAATGGGAAAAAATAAGGTTTATTTAAAAGTATTTTTTAAGTATATACTGTTTGTACATGTCAGGAGAAAATCTGTGTAATTAAGCAGCACAGATTATAGTTTTAGCATATAGGAGAGGCAGTTTTAGCCCTATTGCACTGTAAAGGCAGTTTCCTCAACTCTGACTGTCCTTATTAGCTAGCTTTTTTTTAAAAAAAGAAAATGTCAATAATCAGAGTCCTTCAACCATTAAAAAGAGAATGGCAGTTGTGAGTGGCTCTTTCACATGGGCTGATCGGAGGGTCGCATCCAGGCACTGGAGTTGAACAGGTAGGTGTGCTGCAGGGCTGGAGACTCGGTTCTGTTAGAGTGTGAATCTCTGTGGATGCTTCTTTTGTAATGAAGTATTGATGCAGTGGTGCTGAGAAAAAGGCAGGTGATAATTGGATTCTGTTCTGGGCCCCGCTGCACACCCCAGCAACACGTGTTTTTAATGAGCCTCTCTCTCTCTTTCTCAGCTCGTTCTCTCTCTAGGCCTCCCCCCTTTGTCTGTCTCTCATCACTGGATGTGTTATAAGCACCTCTGTTCTGTCTCTCCCTCCATCAGCAGCGAGCTGGATGTGGCGGCGCCTTGTGAGTGTTTAGGTAGGGTGGTGAGAGGAGCTCGAGGGAAGAGTGAGTCACAGAGAGGCCTAATTTCCCTTGCTTGTTCTCACTTGTCCAAAGCAGATTTAGAGATGGCTGCTCATCTAGGTGATGCAGTAACATGTTTTAAGCAGAGCTCTTAATGACACCCTTATCCATCCTTCCTCGTTCATTAATTGGAATCAAAATTTACATTATTTGAATACACCTATAGTTCCAAGCTTTTTTTTTGTTGTTCAATACAATACCTTTCAATACGAGTCCTATTCTCAGCTAACATCACCAAGCCTGTTTTGTTTTTAACCTCTCCCTTCCAACCAGTTGCTCCATCCAATCAAATTGTTTTGATTGTTTTTTTGAATAGTTTTTTTTTATTTGTTGCATAAGCTGTTTCACCTGGATATGTGTCATATTACAGATACAAAATAGGCTGTAATCCATCATTCCATGTTTACTTTGATATGAATTATTCAAAGGTTATTTTTGCTTTCAAACTTGTTTGACTGCAAGGCGTTCCAAGCACGCTAACATACAGTTCAAGAGCGCAGGGATATTTTACTGGTTGTATCCCTTCGCTTGTCAGTGTTTGTGGCGTTTTAGACCGTATACAGTTGAAGTCAAAAGTTTACATACACCTTGCAGAATGTGCAAAATGTTAATTATTTCACCAAATTAAGAGGGATCATACAAAATGAATGTTATTTTTTATTTAGTACTGACCTGAATAAGATATTTCACATAAAAGATGCTTACATATAGTCTAAAATATAAAATAATAGTTGAATTTATAAAAACGACCCTTGATTCTTAATACTGTGTTGTTACCTGAATGATCCACAGTGTTTTTTTTTTTTTTTTGTTTGTTTGTTTAGTGATAGTTGTTCATGAGTCCCTTGTTTGTCCTGAAAAGTTAAACTGCTTTAACCAGTTCCCACAAATTCTTTGGTTTTTCAGCATTTTTGTGTATTTAAACCCTTTCTAACAATGACTGTATGATTTTGAGATCCAACTTTTCACACTGAGGACAACTGAGGGACTCATATGCAACTATTACAGTAGGTTCAAACACTCACTGATGCTCCAGAAGGAAACACAATGCATTAAGAGCCAGGAGGTGAAAACTTTTGGAATTTGAAGATCAGGTTAATTTTAACTTATTTTGTCTCCTGGGAAACATGTAAGTATCTTCTGTAGCTTCTAAAGGGCTGTAATAAATGAAAAAAAATATGATATCTAGGCAAAATATGAAAAATGTACACATCTTCATTCTGTTCAAAAGTTTTCACCCCTGCCTCTTAATGCATTGTGTTTCCTTCTGGAGCATAAATGAGCGTTTGAACCTTCTGTAAAGACCAAAACTATATATATTTGTTCAAAATACAGTCAAAACAGTAATATTAGGAAATATTTTTACAATTTAAAATAACTGAATATATTTGAAAATGCTCCAATGTCACATGATCTTTCAGAAATCATCCTAATATGCTGATTTGCTGCTCACGAAACATTTATTCTTATATGCTTAACATTTTTGGGGAAACAGAGATGCATTTTTGAACAAAAAGTTTAAAATAAGAGCATTTATTTGAAATAGAAATCTTTTGTAACATTATAAATGTCTTTACAGTCACTTTTGATCAAATTAATACATCTTTGTTAAATGAAATGATCCTACTGACTTTCGAACAGAAGTGTAAAGGTGTAAAAACAGTTTCACACCTGTAAATATCAGCATGCCATTCAGAACTCTTACTCATATCATTGCTTAAATGTGACAGTCTGTTTTTGATTATGGTTTAGATGGATTTAAATAGTGCATTGTTCGTATTTGTGTGCATTTAGTTTTTTTTTTTTTTGAAAATGTGTATAACGCCTTTAGGGATGCATAGTTGGGGATGCTTAATATTTGGCAATATTATTGACTTGTCTGCACAGACACTAGGATGAGATCTGAACTCTTGAGTTCTAAATATCACCTGCCACTTCCATGTACATTTAAATATGAAATATATTATCTAATTTAATGTTGGAAATGGTGAAAAAAAGCTCAGCAGAGCACATCTGGCCCTGCCTGCAGGGCTGTGTGACCTTGTGTGAACACGTACATTATCCCTTATTCAAAGAGACTGTGAGTGCTTAATGGTTAACGCTACAGCAGAGCGTCTTTTCATCTCCTCAAGAGCGGTCTGCCACAGAGGGGATGCTTTTTCTTCAAGACTTATATTGTCTTAATCCCCGGGCCTAATCCGACTTGTGTCAGGACGCCGTGGTCGTCGTGAGTCCAGGCTCGGCTGAAGCGAAGGATTTAACACATTAGTATTAGACTCCCTATTCTCTCGAATCACTCTCTCAGTGCAACTGGGGTGGGAAAACCAGCAGCAGGCCGAGCCACGGGAATGTAAAAGCCAGTGAAAATGAACGCCAAGCAGCATGTAATGGTGGTGAATTTTCATTTGAAAGCACTGGAATATGATTATACACTTCTAAATGGGCTTAAGACACATCTAGAACAAGGTTGTGAAAAGCATAACGCTATAAATGGGCATCTGGAGAAGCGTTTAAGGCTGAATGGACAGTTAAACCAAGGACGTCTGCTTTCACTCTAGGGCGAGACTGTAAAGGATCTGCTTCACTTTTTTTTCTTCTCACAATAGTCTTGTTATAGAGGCATTTGGAAGCATTTCTTACAGGTCGGAGTTCTGCTCTTTTTAGTTCTCCAGTATTTGAGAGTATGATTGACAGCAGGTGTCCGCTATTAAATAATATATAGGCTCTGATAAAGCATTAAATATAGAATAAAACAGTTCAGACTTCTTTTTTTCTAGATTTATGTTCCAGTTTTCTGCCATTAAGTTATCCGAAATGCACTGTAACTGAATATGGCATTTTTATTATACGGGATTGGAAAGTAATAAACTGTAAGTTACAGTCCACAGCCCCATAAACTCTAATGGACTTAATAAATGAATTAGATCCAAGATTCATAAAACACACATTTCAGTCACTCTAACAGGACCACTTTGAGACTGTCTTCTACTTGTCCTTAAAAGGACAATTCAGTTCACCTGAAAATAGAATTTTACTCCCCATGCTGTTTCAGACTGGACCACTAAAGGAGATATTTAATGAATATTCACACTTTTTCATTCCGAGTTTCATAGAACATTTACATATATTTTTCAAGGTACCCTTTTTAAAAAACAAAAAAACAAAAAAACAAAACAAAAGTCCTGAATTATTAATCAACAAATATTTGGTGAGTTTCAGGGAAGTTGCATCATATGACATGACACAATCTCACCTTGTCATAAAAATACTGAAATTATTCTTTTTTTGGTTATGTTTTTGTAATACATAATTAACAAGAAATTATAATACATGTAATGTAATTAACAGTAATATAATTTAACTGTAAAATGTAATTTTTAATATATATATATTTTTTATTATATAAATAAATATATCCTCCCAGGCAGATAAAAATGCCCACAGCCTGAGTTTATGTAAGCCTGGTGATGGCTTACCCTTTGAACATAATGCCATTGCTCAGTCAGTTCAACTAAATACATTACGGCTGTTGCAATTATAAAAGAAAATGAAATTAAAAGTTTTAATTACAGCATTAAATTTAAAATCTGTTCATGTTGCACCATTATTCTAAATAAATCTAATTTACATGTTTTTATTTTCACAGCGTTGCACACTGTAACCAATCACACACTACTCTGTTGAGTTTATGAATGCAACGACCAATCAGAAGTGTTCAGATGAGTCATGGCTGAAACGCCAATGTTTTCATCAGTAAGCTTAATATATATATTTAAAATCATCATTTACTGGGTACTTTTAATTGGGAGGTGGCTGTCCCAAACATCTAAGCTCTAAATTTCAATTTATGAAAATGACATTGAAATAATTTTTGTATTTTTTCCACTGTTGTTTTTAAAAGTATATTTTTGATTCTTTTAAATCAGAGTTAAAAATAATATATATATTTATTTTATATTCTCTTTGAAAATTATGAAACTTTATTTAAAATAAAAAAAATAAAAAGTGTCCCTCATTATCACGTCACCGCTGAAACGGTGCAAATTTTAGTCCATTGGTTGAGACATCTCTATATTTATAATCAGGAAATATTCCTGTGTCCCTCTCACTCATAGCTACATAGTGAGTAGATATGTCCTATCATTTTGAGGTGAATGTGTTCAAAAGTCTGAAAAATCAGTGTGAAACTTCACTACCGAACATCAACGTTTTTTTTTTTTTTTTAGTGCTTTTCACGATACATATTGTTGCAAACCAACTTTACACCAAATTAAAGTTTTTACAATATATTTAGAAGTAATTTAGTTTTAGTTATAACATTTAGTTTTTATATGTGCAACTGTTCAGAACTGTGCTGGCTAACTATGTGCTGATTAGCATCTCTGAGCTAGCTTCAAAAGTATCTAAAATTGTCACTACCCAAACATTTGGTGGAGTTTCAGTAGTGACAACTTTTTTGGGTGTTATTCCCAAAAAATTGACACTACCGTAACAATCACGACCGAAACATGTCATCACTGTTTCGGTAGTGACAAAAGGGAACACATAATCCTCATATTTGGGCAAATAAACAAAATTTTAGTACAGCTATGCAATTTTTTGTTTTTGAATTTTAGTATGTTTTAGTGGTGTTTTGAGTTAAAATTCTGTATGTGGTCACTACCAAAACATTGCTTTTACTAAATGTGCTGTCACTACTGAAACAGGATGTTTTGTCAAAAATAAATTACACTGAATTATCAACTAAAATGTTATGATTATGTTTTTGGTTCAATATAAATTCAAACTAATGAATCCTTAACTTTGAAAGCAGTATAATCAACTTTAGCCTTTTACAAAGAAAAACTGGATTAAAAATACAACAAATCTAATAAATTACACTTGAAATATTGTTAAAAATGTAATTGTTAAGGATTTACCTCTGAGAAAAATGTAATAAAATAGCAAACAAATAAAAAAATAAATAAATAATAATAATAATAATAATAATAAAATACAATTAAATATATATATATATATATATATTTGCAATCTAGATGTAAGCAAAATCTTAATAGGTCAATATAACCCTTCTAATTACATTATTACTGTTTTAGTAGTCACAAATTTGGGGGAAGGACAAATATTCCAAAACTTTCTGAAAATACTATATGAGATTTAACTGCACAATATAGAAATGTGTACCTTGGATATTAGCACACATTTTATTCAAGACATTTCCCAACTCTGACTTTGGACCCATTCTGTAGAATGACCCAAATAGAGAGCTTCACTGATTATATTGGAAGCTTGTTTTTTGATTAAACTCTTCATACTGTTCATAATATAAATGTTCTTTGCTTGTGTTCTCTTACTGTGAAAGTGAAAGTGTTATAATTACTAACAAAGCATTGCAATTACTAACCCACAATGTTTTTATTACATTATGATCAAGGTAAATACAAATCCAGTCATATTAAAAATGTCTTATGACATTTATGATGCTTTATGATGTGCGTTGTTAATAGATTACATTAATAGTGCATTCAAGTCACTTTGGAAACATCGTATTTACGAGCTCAACGCACATAAAGGCCACCACAAAGTTCTCAATAGCAGTAGGTAGCTCTGGATTTTCTTTAAGCCCTGATCTTAACCAGTTGAGGCGTGTCAGTGAAAAACCTGGCGGATTATCACAATACTTACAGGTTTCTAGCCGTGACCTTGTCAGGGTTTTTTTCCCCAACAACATATAATAGCACTGCACTACAACAATAAAATATGTAACAATAAAGTATATTTGAATTATAAATAACAAAAGCAAAACACACCTTGTGCACATTCTTTGTTCTTAATCTTCTAGAAGAAGAGTTTAAAAACCTGTATTTTTGTGTAGTTATTTAATAGAAAGTACACTGCTATCTTGCTCTGACGAAAAATGACTTGAATGCACCTGCATCGTAAATGTACTTTTGAACTTCCCAAGAGGACTTGAACGCAACATTAGGCTACTTTTAGCCTTACCCTGGAGTTGGTTCTCCCTCCCGCCTATAAAAATACCATTTTGCAAAACATCAAAAATTGTGATTATTTCCCTGTTTATTTATTGCCTCATTAACAGAAACACCCTGCATCATTTTGTTCGCTAACGGCTGAGCTCCGGTGAATGCCACGTGCACCTTGGCATTTGCTCTCTGCATATTATTTAAGCAGCACCTGTGTTTGTGCAAGCATGACAGAACTGAGAGAACCAGAATGAAAAATTGAAGATAGGAAAAAAGAACCTAGTTTACTTTACTATTCTCCTCTGCATGTCATTATGTTGAGTCACTTCACGCACGCAAATTCTTCCTTTTGTCTGTGGCCTGTTGACCTTTTCCACTTAAAAATTGCTTGCACACCCCACCCCTCATGGTGTATTCACATAAATATATACGCAAGGTGAAAACCTGCATTTCACAAGTGCGCTTTTGTTAGTGAATCTTCAGTGACAGCGGTGGGGTTAGATGAATATTCAATGAATATCATGGCATATTTGCTCTGCTGATGGAGCGTGGAGTGCCTGTAAGGAGATCTCTGTGGTATCTTAAAAGTTACAAGTCACGGCAGATGCACAGACGTTGCACAGTCATGGTAGATGCACAGACATAACAGTATGGATAAAGGTGGTGATACCGTGTGAAAACAATCTAAAGGGATTGTGATTGTGCACTGTCTTGGGGAAAAGGCAGAGAGAAGGCTTTATGTGCTTGTAATACATAGAAGGTTATTTCTAGCACTCCACATATGAAAACAAAAGTCTTTTGTGTGTTTCATGAAACATTCAGGCATGTCATCAAAGAAAAAAAATCATCACTCACTCAACACATCACTTAACGTCATGTACTGGCAATTATGTATTCGCAGATGCTGATATTCAGAATTGTTCCAATTATTGTCAGCGCTGGTCAACAGTCACAATGATGACACTTAAACAGACAATACGGTATAACAAAATTTTAGTAAAAAAAAAAGCACTTAATATTGATTAATGTGCATCAGACACAATGTTTCCTGTTTTTAAGTGTGCTTTTGATTTGCCAATGAATATGTTTCCAAACAAAGCCAAAGCAGGAAGTGTTTTATCTTCGAGAAACACACAGTAGAGGAGTTTGTGAATGAATGTATGAGTGTTAATGAGTGTTTTCAGTGAATGCAATTGAATGAATGTCTCGCCTTTATGAGTGAGTCACCGAATCAGTCATTTCAACTAATTTGTTCAAAATCACAGCTACACTGATAGCATAACATATGATGTTTCTTAAATAATTTTAGTGAATGATTCAACGATTCACTCAAAGCAGTCACTTGTTTTGTCCCTGAATGAATGAGGGTGTGACCAAACTATGGAGTACTATGGAGTATGGAGTACTCTCTGAGTACTACATTTGCCATATTGTTATTGTCATGTGACCTGCCAGGGTCAGTAGCATCACTTCACTGCTATTCACAACTTTTCTCCTGTGGCCTCATGGGATAGTAAATTGTCCATCCCATGATGGAAGTATGCAATTTCAGATGCAGTCATTTTGTTTTTGAACAAATCAGTAGAATGAATGATTCAATGATTCACTCATTAAGATGATTTAATGAATAATTCACTGAACTGATTCACTGAAAAAAGTTTGAACAATAGGGCTGTGTATTGCCAAGAATCTGATATAATACAGGGGTTGCGATATGATATGTTGCGATACATTGCGATACTGTAAACAAGGCGATATTTCTTATTTTATGAATAGGACATAATTTTAGGAAAGCTGTAATTAAGAACACACAACCATATGCAAACCATTCAATGTTATTGAATCACTTTTTGTGCAGTACGAGTAAAGGGGGAAAATAAAGATTGCAAGATTCTTTAGTTATTAAATGTACAAAATGTAAGCTTTTATAAACAGACCATATATATTTTTAGACCCTGCTTTACAATTTAAGTTTATAATTGTAACCATGTCAGATCATTTTGATCTGAACTTAAAAATTACATGTACTATCAATAAAAAATAAAGTGCTTGCAGGATTCCTAAAGAAAACAAAAGTTTTATCTGTTAAATACAGATATTGGACATTCTGAGAACCTTTCTGTTCTGAGAATTTCGCAAGTTTTTCAGTTTGTAATTATGCTCCGCGTGGAACAGCCGAGACCGTGACGCGAGCACCACCTCACAACTGCACAAAACAGCCCCACCACGAAAGAAAGCGGATGGCAGCTACACGGCTACCGCCCTTTTGTGGGATGCGGCATGCAGCAGAACAGCGGCATGGGCGCCGCCTTGGCTGCATGGGGCGCTTCTGCTGCACAGACGGCTGGCGGCCGCACGGCGGTTCCGCTGGATATACGCTCAAAACGAAGCAACTGTCATGAATCTTGTGTGATTTATTTATTTTTTTTTAAATATCAATATTCCATTTTTGAGAATCGATACAGTATCGCCAAACAAAATATCGCGATACACACGTATATTGATATTTTCTTACACCCCTTGCAACCAGTAAAAAGTATGTACTATATAGTATAGTGTACTATATGAGAATACATGCTTCTATACATTTCTGCAACATGTAATTACGTACCTTACTGCACCTTTTGCGGCAAGTTTAAAGTGAAATGACCAGCGGGTGGTGCTCAAACACACGTTTAATACATGGCCGTGGCACATCTTCATTACGTTGGTACATGCATGTATTCAGGTACATGCATGTATCAGTTTACAAACCACGCAGGATGTTAAAATTGTTTTGAAGTTTAACTAAATATAAATATTTGCAAGTTCAAAAAGCTGGATATAGGCACGTATTTCCAATAAGCCTAGGCTGATATGGTAAGAATGTATCTAGTATGCATGTAATACGAACAGACTATGGCCTACATCTGCCATTTTGTCATTGTCACATGATCTACCAGTGTCAGTTGTGCCGCTTCACTGTCATTCACATATCCTGCTTTGAACAAATCAGTAGAATGAATAATTCAATGACTCACTCATTAAAGGGATAGTTCAACTACAAAAGAAAATTACCTCATGATTTACTCACCCTCAAGCCATCCTAGGTCTAAATGACTTTCTTCTTTCAGATGAATACAATTGGAGTTATATTAAAAAATGTCCTGCTGTTCCAAACTTTATAATGGCAGTGAATGGTGGTCAACATTTTTAAGCAAAATAAATTGCATCCATCCATCATATAAGGCCATAGGCCAAAAAAAAAAAAAAATTAAATGTTTAAAAATTCTATAAACTATAGTCTCTAGATTCCGCTAACTGTCGTACATGTTAAGATGAATCACTGAATCATAATTGAAACACTGGCTGTATCTGAAAATGCCCACTATACCAGACAGCCATTTTTAGTGGTGTCCGAAACCATAGTGGACGTCCTTGAGTGCGCTCATTCAATCCTACAATGCACCACAAAAATTAATGTACAACCGGGCTAGTTGTACCCATAATGCACTGTGAGAGTTGCATGCCAAATGAATTTCGCCAGAAGATGGCGCCTGTAGCTGAATCATTCCTCCATCCATCCATTAATACTTTTTATAGTAGTGCTTGTGCTCGTCCACGGCGTAATACAGTGTAATACAATACAGGTACAAATTAATTGTAAATCGATTATTAATTGATTTAACTATGGTTTATACATAATTTCCATGACAGAGTTCAAGATAAATCCTTTAACATTACTACTGGAGCTGCCAGTTTGCAAGTTCCAAATGATTATTATACAGCAAGCACAAACTACGCAAAAGCTGCAGTCCTTCTGGTGCACTCAGTGTCCGAATTTACTCCTTCAAGTGAACTGTATTAGTGGCCTAATGTAGGGAATAGTGAATGAGGGTATAGGGGGTGATTTCGGGTGCAGGAACTTCTCTGTTGCCACCTACAGGCATAACGGTTTAAACTGCAAAAAGATTTACTGAAAAACCCCTACTGCTAATGCACAGGCTATGGCTACCCTTATTGTTACACTATTATGGTCACATTTGAAATCAGTCCTTCAGCAGCCACACTAATGTGTCAAGCCAAGAATAACGGTAATTTTATCATTATGCAGATTGGCGTAACAGTTCTAACCTTTTCTTTTGAAAATCTCTTATGCTTGTTCACTGTGTGACAGAATCCGCGTAGTGTGACTGTGCATACTGAGCGGTAAGTGGATGTTATAACAGATGAGATTAGGGTCAGTGCCCTTCTTTCAGGTGCTATTTGATTTTGAGAGCCTTTATCTTGCGTAATCCCTTTCGCATATAATCAGAGCTGTCATTTAATGCGAAACGGCGAAACTTCATGAAGATATATCATGTTAATGAAATCGATCTATGCATTCTGGCACCTGCCTGTCCTTAGGCAGCAAACATGCAGCTTTTCTGGTCCCCTCTCATGTTCCACCTCACTCCCCACCTCACTCCCCTTACTCTATTGGATATTTATTTCGCACGTACTTAAAGGAGCATCCTTTAAACTCTCCGTCTGAGCGGTTATCACACTCCGAGAGTGCAGTTGTATCAAAGGCGAATGGTTGGCTTCATCATGAAGAGCTCTCCTTGTGAAGTGCTGACTCAGTGCACCTGAGTCTATAGGCACTTGATTGAGTCCGGCCATTATGTTACACACTCTCAAAGAAAGACCTCCATCCCACTAAGGACACACCAGTAATGAGATAATTCACTGGCTGCTGTCATGTTTTATTCCGGATGGACTGAATCAGGGATTAAAATGAGTATTTATAATATAAATGGGAAGGCTGTTAAGAATGACCTTAAATGTTTAGTTCACCGAAAAACGAAGATTCTGTCATTTACTTCTTCTCATTTTGTTCTGAATCTATATGGTTATTTATTTGCACTGTAAAAATGAATGAGGAAATCAATGACAATTGTATTTACTTACACTCTTCTGTGAAACACAAAAAAGGATATTTTGAAGAATGTAAAACACTGGTAACCAAATCGTTTTAATGATCAAGGTCAATTATATAGACAAAACAATAGAAAAAAAGTATGTTTACATTAATTCACATGGCAGATGCTTTTATCCAAAGTGACTTACAGTTGAAGAATACAACAAGCGATTCAGCAGAGGATGGCAACAAACAAGAGAAATTTCAGTTACACAAGGTTTCCGTCATCACTCAGTAGTAAAAGCTAGGACAGGAAGGGAATAAGGCAGGGGTGTCCAAACTCGGTCCTGGATGGCCAGTGTCCTGCATAGCTCCAACTTGCCTCAACAGACCTGTCTGAAAGTTTCCAGCATGCCTAATAAGACCTTGTTTAGCTGTTCAGGTGTGTTTAATTAGGGTTGGAGCTAAACTCTGCAGGACACCGGCCGTCCAGGACAGAGTTTGAACACCCCTGGAATAAAAGCATAGAGTAAAAGCATGGACTTTTCTTTTCAATGAGGATGCAGTTAGGTTATTACAGAAGAAATGAGTTTTCAGTTGTTTCTTGAAAATTGAGAGGGATTTGGCTGTCCCAGTGGAGTTAGGTAGGTCATTCCACTAGCAATGAATGGTGAAAGATAATGTCCTTCAGAGAGATTTTGAGCCTGTCTGCGATTGGACCACGAAGTGTTGCTCATTTATCGACCGCAGGCTTCTGAAAGGGATGTAGACTTGTAAGAGTGTGCAAAGGTAGGAGGGTGCAGAGCCCATGGCTGTTCTGTAGGCCAGCACAAAATGTCTTGAACTTGATGCAGGCCATGACTGAAAGCCAGTGTAGAGAGATGAGAAGCTGTGTGACATGGGCTCTCTTGGGCTCACTGAAAACAAGAAGTGCTACTGCATTATAAATCATTTGCAGAGGTCTGATTGCAGATGTTGGATGTCTAGCCAGAAGATCATTGCAATAATTCACTCTAGAAATGACAAGGGCCTGGACGAGAAGCTGTGTTGCATGTTCTATTAGGAAGGGCCTGATCTTTCAAATGTTGTGTAGTGCAAAGCAAGATTGTGCTGTTTTAGCAATATGATCTTTAAAGGTCTGTCACGGAGGCAAGACAGGAAATGAAAGATCGAGGAAAGGTCCCTGTGTAGCGTGGCGGAGAGCTCGAACGCGGATGTACACGAACAAGCAGGTTAACCACGCAGTTTATCTGAGAACGCTCCGACAAAGGAGTTGAGATTCCCACCAGGAAATCCGCGTTCTCACACGCACACAGACAAACACACAAAAGCTCCGGAGAGCGGTACTCACGTGAGTAGAGACGATGGGTGAGAAGACGACCTTCAAAAGAGTCCCACATGAACTCAATGTCTGGTGCCAAACCAACCTTTACTTCCTGTTTATATAGCCACGGAGATTACTTCCGGGACCTCGTGACCTCACATGATCCGGTGCGTGTGACAAGGTCAGCTGATCATCAAGGATCACCCCAAGATTCCTAGTCGAACTTGATGGGATTATCATTGATGAACCTAGCTGGATAGTAAACCGATAGAGTGGCTAAGAAGACGAGTAGCTCAGTCTTTGCCAGGTTGAGCTCCAGGTGAGGTTCTTTCATTCATGGTAAGATGTCCGTTAGGCAGTCTGAGATCCATGCAGCTCAGTTGGATCATCTGGTTAAAATGAGAGGTAGAGCTGAGTGCCATCAGCATAGCAATGACAGGGAAAAACCACTTGCCTGAATGATGGGTCCCAGTGACGTAGTGTATATAGAGAAGAGGAGGCGTCCAAGAACTGAACCCTGTGGAACACCAGTGACCAGTTGATGTGATTTGGATACCTCTCCTCCCCAACCAACCTTGAAAGACCTTCCTATGAAGTAAGGCTCAAACCAGTGGAGTGAACACTGGTTGATGCCTAGTGATGAGAGGGTGGACAGAAGGATTTGATGATTAACCCTCTGGGGTCTGAGGGTGTTTTGGGGCCCTGAAGAAGTTTTGACATGCCCTGACATTTGTGCTTTTTTTTAGTATCTTAATTGTGTCAAAGCCAGTAGATAAATCTAGTAAAATGAGCACTGATGATTTGGACTCAGCTCATGCTCTCCATAGCAATTCAGTGACTGACAGCAAGGCTGAATTCAGTTGAATGGCCACTTTTAAATCCAGTTTGGTTATTGTCCAGCTGGTTGTTGTGTGAAAAGAAGAAAGAAACTTGTAGACAAGGGGTTTGAGTGATTTTGCTATGAAAGGGATTAGAGAGACAGACTTGTAGTTTTCAACAAGTGAGGTGTCTAGTGTATGTTTTTTGAGCAGTTGGGTTACGTAAAGCATGCATTTTTTTTTTTGCCAGTTTTGTATTTTTCTTTATAGGAGAGTGGAGATATGTCAGGAAGGGAGTGGGAGAGAGAGGGGGACAGGATCAGGAAAGGTCCACGAGGTGGGATTCAAACTCGGGACACCCGAAGTGCATCTGCGCCATACGTTGCCATATGCGCCCACAAGGCTATTGCGCTGGCTACCTGACCTAATCGAATGCAGTAGGGAAAAAACGCCTGTGAGAAGAGATGTGTTAATGTGTGTGAGTAATGGCAGAAGTGCAGGAGAAATAGCTTGAAGGAGATGTGAGGGGATGAGGTTTAGAGGGCAGGTGGTTGGAAAGGACAAGTTTAGATACTTCCTTTGCAAGAGGGGAGAAGGAGGAGAGAAAATGGTTAGCTGTGTGAGTGTTTGATGTGAGTTCCTGGGTGTGTGGAGCTGAGAACTGACTGCTGATGGAAGTGGTTTTGTTTGTGAAGTAATTAGCAAAATCATCAGCTGTTAAAGAGGTGGTGGACAGAGGAGAGAATTGAATGCTTTAAAGAGTTTGCGTGTAACTGATGCACTGTTGATCTTATTATGAAAAAGGCAGATTGGGAAGCGTGAACCTTGGTGGAAAATGACGATAGCAGTTACTGATACCTACTGAGATCAGCTAAATCATTTTCTCTCCACTGCCCTGAGTTTAGTCCAGTGCTTGCGGAGGAAATCGGATAACCAGGGGTTGGGGGAGTAGCACACGCTGGTTTGGAGGAAAGAGGACAAATATTGTCTAGACAGATAGTTAGGGTAGAAAATAACATATCTGTGGCACAGTTAACATCTAATGATGAGAAATGAGTGGGTGTGGGAAAAGAAGATGATACCAGAGGAAAGTCGAGAAGGATAAAGATCTCGCAAAGGGTGTGGTGGTGTGAAGTAAGGTACATACAGATTAAAAGTGATAATGAAATGACGTGAAATGTACAAATATTGAACCCAGATGTTATCTGTGATACAATTGTGTACAAAGATGAGGTCAAGCTGGTTACCTAATTTAAGAGTACCTGTGGTGTTGAGCTATCGAAAGAGAAAGTCAGTGGAAGTCAGCAGCATGTGGCTTCTCAGGGTGGATGTTGAAGTCCATGAAAAGTACCACAGAGCTGCCATCCTCAGGGAATGAGGAAACAGCAGCATATCCAATTTTTCTAGAAAGTTTCCCATCTGACCTGGAGGGTGATAAATAACTTACAATGTGGAGTTTTACAGTGTGACTATAACAGCATAAAATTAAAAAAGAAGTATTATTAAAGTTAAAAGAGGATGCAAGGAATTTCTAGCTTTTGGAGATGAGAAGACCAGGATCCCTACCTCTCCCAACCTGACGGGGCGTGTAAAAGAAAGAGATGGAGGGGTTGCTGTGCCTTTAGGGAAGTATCATTTTTTTTCAGTCATACAGTCAACAGTCATACTTATTTAGACTACAAACATGAAATTATAACATACAAATGTAAAATATGAGATAAATATGAATTAAAACATGAAAATATTATATAAAATGTGAAATAAAAAGTAAAATTTATGATTTAAAGTCAAACCTATGAGAAAAAAAAATACATTAATCAAAAGTATAGTTCACAAAAAAGTCAAAGTTATGATAAACATATGAGATTAAGATATAATGTTACAGTTATGAGATTACGTTTAAAAGTTATGATGAAGTAGAGACAAAAAGTCTAAATTATTTACCTAAAGCATTTTTTGTTTTCATGTGGCGGATATGCTTCCACATGATGATGAGTAAGTAAATGATGAGAGAATTGTCAGTTTTTGGTAAAATGTCCCTTTAAGTCATTATTCACTGAAAATGTTTCCCTGGTGAAGTTATCAAACCTTAAGCCCAGCGCACACTACGATTTTGGCCACGATTTGGCCGTCTGAGACAAATCTTAAAAATCCTAAAGGATTCCTGTAATCCTGGGCTAAAATCTGTGGTCTTTGATCGCTGGTTTGACATGTTCACCGACTGTCACACCCCTGTGGATTGTTTATGTTGGTTTCTCCCTCTTGTGCCCATATTTGGTTGTTCCTGTTTCCTGTTGTTCCTTCATTGTTATCACCTGTCTTTATAAGTTGCATTGAGTTCAGTGTTTGTCGTCCGGTCTTGTCAACTTTAACGTCTATGTATGTGTGGTTTTACCCTCCTGCTGTGGATTTACCTGTTTGGGATTTACCTGTGGAATATAATGAAGACTTTATCTTTGACCTTTGTCTTCATTTGCCCCTTCCTCACACGATACGTGACAGAAGAGCAGACCATTAACCCTTTGAGCGGTACGGTCCCACATATGGGATTCTATTTTCTGTGCCCCTGGGAGTACGGTCCCACATATGGGATTTAGAACGTTCGGTGACATCACGCAACTGCCAAATTCAAACTGCGTTTTCGTGCGTTGGCTGGCGCTGAGCCAGAGAGAGATAATTGCTGCGCTTGTCATATAATCACAATTGAGCAGTGTTTTCAACGACTTAACGTTTATTTTAGGTTTCAGGAATTTAAATACACATAATTACTAGTAAAACAATACATTTACAGTTTGTAAAATACACACGGATGTCTATGGAAGCAGCAATAACAATCCATTCTAGTATAATTTGCCGACGTGTTTGATTTATATCAGATACACATAATGTAAGTAATGAAATAATTTACTCCATTCCTTTCCCACTTCACCAGCTACTTACTTGCATGTATTTCGGGAGAAACTGGTGAATTTACGTGCTGTAAATTCGGCTGACAGGAGTCTCTGAACGGCAGCACGAACAAACATGGCGGCGCCCATCTCACATTATAGATCACGATCCAGATCATTTATAAAGGTTTTAAAACGGCAAAATACACTCACTTACACGTATTCGTGAATCGGAATATCAGATAGTTGAAGACATGGTAAGCAAGTGTGTGAATATTTTGAATAAAAAAGGAAAAACGAAATAAAAGCGATACGTCTGTCATACAGCGCTATAGTGGCTGCGGTGTCAATCATGACAATGATGCGTCGCCATGAAAACAATAAAGAACGTTCTAAAATAACGGTCGCCTAAAAAAAAACTCACTCTGGGGGGTCAGATAGAATATTTTAAACTCACCAGTGAAAGGGTTAAAAATGACGGCTGAGGAATCGCTTTGGGGTTTGCGGCAAGGTGGTCGGAGGTTGGAGCAGTATGTGGAGGAATTCCTTGAGCTTGTCAACCAGCTGAGCTGGCACGACGCTGGCCTAGGTGCGTGTTTTCAGCTGGGCCTGGACAACAAGACTATCCGTTGCGATCTTCCTGTGTGTGAGTATCCCCTGATCGAACTGATTAACCTTGTCCTTTATTTAAACGGTTCTAATTTCGAAGTCGAAGAAATAAAGGAAGATTATAAGACTCGTCGTCCAGCCCCCTCTAGAATACGCCGCAGCATGTCAGCTCACTCCTCGCCGGGGACCCCCACATACTGCACCAATGGTTCGGACCGCCTGCCCAGCCCCAAACAACCCCACGTCCTCCAAAGCTCCGTCGGTTTCCTTAGCCTGGAACCTCCGGCCGCGGCCCGCTCAAGAACTCCGGCCGCAGCTCGCTCCAGCCTGACTGCGCTGCCCTCCAGTGCCAGCTCCTCCAGAATGCCTATCCGTCATGGCTTTTCCGGACTATGTGCTCTGCCCTGGCTCTTTGAACTGTCTGCTCTGCCATGGCTTCCCGAGCTCTCTGATCCGCCATAGCTCTTTGAACTGTTTGCTTTGCCATGGCTCCCCGAGCTCCCTGATCCACCATGGCTCTTTGAACTGTCGTCCAGCCCCCTCTATGGCTCCCCGAGCTCCCTGATCCGCCATGGCTTCCTGGACTGTCTGCTCCGCCATGGCTCCCTGACCTCCCTGATCCGCCATGGCTTCCCGGACTGTGTGCTCCGCCATGGCTTCCCAAACTCCCTGGTCCGCCATGGCTCTTTGAACTGTCTGCTCTGCCATGGCTCCCTGAGCTGCCTAATCCGCCATGGAGGTTGGAGCAGTATGTGGAGGAATTCCTCAAGCTTACCAACCAGCTGAGCTGGCACAACGCTGGCCTAGGTGCGTGTTTTCAGCTGGGGCTGGACCACAAGACTATCCGTTGGGATCTTCCTGTGTGTGAGTGTCCCCTGATCGAACTGATTAACCTTGTCCTTTATTTAAATGGTTCTAATTTCGAAGTCGAAGAAATAAAGGAAGATTATAAGTTTTGTCGTCCAGCCCCCTCTAGAACACGCCACAGCATGCCAGCTCCTCGCGGGGGAACCCCACATACTGCACCAACGGTTCGGACCGCCGGCCCAGCCCTAAAGAACCCCGCCTCCTCCAAAGCTCAGTCGGCTTCCTCAGCCTGGAACCTCCGGCTGCAGTTCGCTCCAGCCCGCCGGCGCCGCCCTCCAGTGCCCGCTCCTCCGTAATGCCTATCCGTAATGGCTTTTCCGGACTGTGTGCACTGCCATGGCTCTTTGAACTGTCTGCTCCGCCATGGCTCCCCGAGCTCCCTGATCCGCCATGGTTTCCTGGACTGTGTGCTCCGTAGTGGCTCCCCAAGCTCCCTGATCCGCCATGGCTTCCCGAACTGTCTGCTCCGCCATGGCTCCCCGAGCTCCCTGATCCACCATGGCTCTTTGAACTGTCTGCTCCGCCATGGCTCCCCGAGCTCCCTGATCCGCCATGGCTTCCCGGACTGTCTGCTCTGCCATGGCTCCCCGAACTCCCTGATCTGCCATGGCTTCCCGGACTGTGTGCTCCGCCATGGCTTCCCGAACTCCCTGGTCCGCCATGGCTCTTTGAACTGTCTGCTCTGCCATGGCTCCCCGAGCTCCCTAATCCGTCCTGGCTTCCCGAACTCCCTGCTCTGCCATGGCTCTTTGAACTGTCTGCTCTGCCATGGCTCCCTGAGCTCCCTGATCCGCCATGGCTTCCCAGACTGTGTGCTCTGCCATGGCCCCCCCGAGCTCCCTGATCCGCCATGGCTCTTTGAACTGTCTGCTCTGCCATGGCTCCCTGAGCTCACTGATCCACCCTGGAGGCCTTCCTTCTCCCCGTCCTGTGTCTGCCCTGTGCCCACCCCCCCTCCCAGGTGGATATGCTACGGCATGAGACGCGCCTTCCGGGAGGGGGGAGCAATGTCACACCCCTGTGGACTGTTTATCTTGGTTTCTCCCTCTTGTGCCTATATTTGGTTGTTCCTGTTTCCTGTCCTTGTTTCACCATCATTAGTTAACCTTACATCACCTGTGCCTTAATTATGTTCATCATTATTACCTGTCTTTATAAGTGATTGTCGTCTGGGTCTCGTCAACTTTAACTTCAATGTATGCGTGGTTTTACCCTCCTGCTGTGGATTTACCTGTTTTGGAATTATCTGTGGATTATAATAAAGACTTTATCTTTGACATTTCAAAAGTTTTTTTTGTTTTTCATTTTGATGATTAGAGCTTACAGCTCATGAAAGTCAAAAGAATATTAAGTTAGAATATTTCCAAAGATCAATCAAAAACAGATTTGCAAAACAGAATAGTTTTTAAAAATTAGTTCATTTATGCATTCAGTACTTGGTTGGCAGCACAAATTACAACAAATTACTTGCTCCTAGCACGAATTACAGCATCAGTGATCACTTTCAACTCATCTGAATATTGTTGGATCAACTGTATCTCGTCTTTCTCTTGAAAATATCCCATAGATTCTCAATAGGGTTCAGGTCAGGCTTGTTGGCTAGCCAATCAAGCACAGTAATATCATGGTCAGCCACTTGAAAGTGGTTTTGGCACTGTGGGCAGGTGCTAAAGTCCAGAAAAGGAAATCAGCATCTCTATAAAGCTTGTCAGCAAATGGAAGCATAAAAAATGCTCCAAAATCTCCTGGTAAACAGCTGCATTGACTTTGGACTTAATAAAAAACAGTGGACCAACACCAGCAGATGTTACGACACCCCAAATCATCACTGACTTCAGAAACTTCACACTGGACTTCAAGCAGCTTGGATTATGTGCCTCTCCAGTCTTCCTCCAGACTCAGGGACCATGAATTCAACATGAAATCCAAAATTTAGTTTTATCTGAAAAGAGGACTTTGGACCACTCAGCAACAGTCCAGTTATTTTTCTCCTTAGCCCAGGTATGATGCTTTTGACGTTTCTGTTTCAGAAGTGGCTTGGTAGCCCTTTTCCTGAAGACATCTGAGCATGGTGAATTGTGATGCACTCCAGCTTCATTCTACTCCTTGTGAAGTGTTTGAATCAGCTTTGCTTGACAGTTTTCTCAAGTTTGCAGTCATCTTTGTTGCATGTGCACCTTTTCCTACCCAATTTCTTCCTTCCAGTCAACTTTGCATTTAATATGCTTTGAAACAGCACTCTGTAAACAGCCACCTCTTTCAGTAATTACCTTCTGAGACTTACCCTCTTTGTGGAGGGTGTCAGTGATTGTTTTCTGGACCATTGCCAAGTCAGCAGTTTTCCCCATTATTGTGGTTTCAAAGAACAAGAGATACCCGGAATTTATACTGTAGGGATGGACATTTAATGAAACTCAAATGTAAATATTCTAATATTTTGAGATATTGGATTTTTGACTGGATTTTTATACAGGTGGAGCTGGGGAAGTGGAGGGATTCTGAAGCGTGCTGCAACTGCTACAGCAAGCACTAGCCCAGTATTTGAATGTTGAGCAGCAAGCTCATTGGCTGCTGATACGAAAGAAACCAATCAGCTGCGGCATGCGCATAATGATGTATGTTATGTTTTATTTAGTTTGAACTTGTAGGTCTGCACCATCTAGAGTTTCATGACAGAACTTTATATTTTCACTATATGGACAAGAGTGGTACGAATGTTCAGCTGAAGAAGAAATGTCATTATAGTTGGAACAACATGAGAGTGAGCAAGTGATTTTCCTTTGTTTTGGTGAACTCTCACTTTAAATTTGAGCAAAACTTTTTCTCATTGTGTGATTGTCTCATTCTTTTTTAGCTATTTAAGTGGAAACAAGTCATTTCAGAGGGTTATTTCATGCATTCCAAAACTGCTGCCCTGATGGGTGCGTTTCATGTACGGTGAATTTTACAGTGCTGTTTGATGACTCAATCTAGGACTGGAACAGTCCGGGAGAAAATGAAACATGGCATTATTTATAAAAGCCAAATGACTGTGTTGTTAAATGTTTTACCCGGTGAAAGTCTTTCCGGGGTGTGATCTTGAGAACATTTCGCTCTAGACATGTTTAACACCCTGTACCAGAGAAGCAGAGAGCAGGAGAGTGTGTGTGATAATGGACTTCTTGTGTTTCCTTGGCTTGCGGTACTATGACAGGCATGTTAAAGTATTTAAACTGCCTTCCTCAAGTCCTTACTTCATCACTGCTGGCAACAACCCCCTGTTGCTACGGTGACAGATGTACCGTAATGAAGCCAGCTTTGGTGTGGAGTCCTCATGTCTCCCTCCAGGCCTGATTCTGGTGACACTGATGTCTCTAGCTATGTGCCAAAGCCTGCCTTGATGTCTGCTGCCTACATAGGCAGCTGCCTTCTAAAGCAGCATCCTAACTGCAGTGAAACCTTGTGTTTGATTTAGAGCACACAAAAACTCAATAAAAAGAGTGCATCTTGGGCCCTGGAGTCTCAACCCACAATTTATTAAAATCGAGTTAGACTTTAGAATGCTAAGCTGACATTGCAATACTTTAATGAATGCACAAATATAGGGTATATGAGTACGTTTTTTTTTCAGTATTTGCGATTAAACATTTATATTTTGCAATCTCTATATATATATACATTTTATATATATATATAATATATTAAATATTATATTATATTAAAAAACATGAAATTATAAGATAATTATATTGAAATTATATAAGATTAATATGAGATAAAAATATGAAATAAGAGATAAAAAGTAATATTTATGAAATAAAACAAACCTGTTGTCAGGCATTGTGTGCGGGAAGGAGGAGTAGGGACGAGGAAGTCAGGAACACGCACTTTATTAATATAATCCACACCATGGAACAGGAACGAACAGGAACAGCAGGGAGATAACACGCTAACACAATGAAAAGTAACACAAAATGACTTTAAAGGGGTCATCGGATGCTAAGTTCACTTTTTCATGTTGTTTGAACATTAATATGTGTTGGCAGTGTATGTACAAATCTACCCTATAATGATAAAAATCCATGCAGTGGTTTTTAATTAATCTGTAAAAATAATATCCCCTTTTTTCAAATCGAGCCGTTCTCAGATGCCTGTCGGTGTGGTGTCACACCGACAGAGGCCGCTCCCACAGTTGATTTACCTTAGACCAGCTGTCACAGTCCAGTAACTTTCCATGTTTTGATGCCAGAGCAGGGATGTAAGTTAGACAAGAATATCTTCGACTGAGCGATTGAGGTGTTGTGTTGCTGGATGTAATAATGAACATAGTGGTTGTCACTTATTCCCGACATGTGAGCCGCTGAACATGCAGTAGATTAAGTTACGTTTGTTTGTGAATGGAATGCGCCTCCCGATCTACATATATCCGTCTATGTTCGCGCAAATCATTCATGATCCAGCTTTACTTACAGCAGAAGTGAGTATAAGCGTTTTTTTTATGAATCTTTGCGATCGCCTTTCCTTATAACGTGGTAGTTAGGAAGTTTAGCGGCTAAATGCGGCTAATGTAAACAAGGCCGTCTTTCCACAGAGAGAAGAGAGGGACGGGGTGAGCAGAGCTCATTTACATTTAAAGGAACAACCCCTTAGAATGAGATGATTTTTGCAGAGCTGATTTTGGCAAGGTAAAAAGGGTGCTGTTTTACAAAACCATTGAGAATTTTTAATCAAAGTATATTAGAGACTTTAGAGATTAAAAGAGATTTACATTAGAGACTTTTCAGACACAGGAGGGAGAGGAGGTCCACCTCCAGGGCGGATCGGGGGAGTTCAGGGAGCCATGGCGGGTCAGGGAGCTCAGGGAGCCACGGCGGAGCATACAGTCCGGGTAGCCAGGGAGGATCAAGGAGCTCGGGGGAGCCATGGCCAAGTACACAGTTCAGGAGGGAAGCAGATAGAGCCTTGGAGCAGGGGAATTCGTTTGGGGCGGGGCAGGTGGTCCGAGCCGTTGGTGCGGCATGTGGGGGCCCCCGGCGTGGTGTGAGCTGACACGACGCGGTGTGTTTCAGAGGGGGCCAGACGACGAGACTTGTAATCCTCCTCGACTTCGAAATCAGAGCCATTCAAATAAAGGACTACATTAATCAGTTCGATCAGGGGATACTCACAAATGGGAAGATTGCAACGGATTGTCTCTTCGTCCAACCCCAGCTGAAAACACGCACCTAAAGCAGCGTCGTGCCAGCTCAGCTGGTTAGCTAGCTTGAGGAATTCCTCCACATACTGCTCCAACTTCCGACTGCCTTGCCGCAAACGCCACAAAGCTTCCTCAGCCTTCATGTTGTTTGTGGTCGGGTCTTCTGTCAGGCGTTGTGTGCGGGAAGGAGGAGTAGGAATGAGGAAGTCAGGAACACGCACCTGTGTTCCTGATGGACAGGTGTAAGTGATTAGGAACAGGAACACGCACCCGTGTTAATGAGAACAGGACAGGTGTAAGTGATTAAACAGTGACGTCATAACAAGAAACGGAACAGGAAAGACCAAATAAGGACACACGAGGGAAAAACCAACAAAACAGTCCACAGGGGTGTGACACCTGTTAGATAAAAATTATGATATTAGTCAAAATATATTGTCCATATTTCACAAAAAGTTATCATACAAATATGAGATAAAAAAATTTGTTGAAACGGGCAGTTATAAAAATGGAGATAAATATGAGATAAAAATATGAAATACGACATAAAAAGTCATATTTATGATATAAAATCAAACCTAAGAGAATTTTTTTAAATGTTATATATAGGCCTATAATGAGTTAAAAAGTATTTAAAATAAAATAGTTAAAACATGAAATTATAACGTAAAAATTATAAAAATGAGATATGAATATGAAAATATGTCATCTAAAAGTCAAATTTATGGGATTATGACATTAGTCAAAGTTACAAAAAGTAATGATACAAATGAGTTATGATAAAAATGAGATAAAATGCCATAATTAACATCTAAAGTAAAGATAATGAGATTAAATTGAAAAGTTATAACAAAGTAGACACAAAAAGTTGAGTTTGACAAAAAAAAAAATCTTATTGACATGTAATTACTATATTATATTAAATTATATTACAAAATTATATATCCCTTATAAGTTCATTATAGATTTAAATAAAAAATATCACATATAAATAATAATAATAATATACATAATATAATAATAAATAATATAATTAATAATAATAATTTAGAATATAAATAATAAAATATTACAAATAAGTTAAAAAAAAAAAAAAAAAAAAAAAAAAAAGATTTGTTTAAAATGTAATAATGATCCATATGGAATAGCATATTGTCCCTTACCAGTTAGAATAACTGTAAATTGGATTATCTCCTTTTTGGACAAAAGAAGGGATCAAGACTTCTCAAATGAAGAACATAATGAAGACACCAAACAATAAGGTATAGAACATAATCCTCAGAATCTGAATACTGTTTTAACTTATTGTTCCCATATGATTGTGGTCCACATCTCTGCTTTCCAAGACTGATCTTCACTGTGGGACAATGTCCATTTGTGTCGAGACTGGATTTGCTTTGTGACAGATGGCATAATCCAGCTATATTATTCAAATGACCTTGAATTCGCTCTTTGATGGTTCTCTTTCTGTGCTTGCATAAATCCATACATAATCACCAGTTGACTCATATTTGCTAGGGGAGATCAGTGTTTCATATCTGCAACAATCCTCCAGCTATTTCCTCATAAGTAACAATTTTAGAGGTCTTATGTAACAATAATGTCAAGATGTGGATTTCTAATCCATCAAGAGGTCAGCTGCATTTGTTAAATCTCTCTCTGTCTGTTTTGTTTTGTCGGTCTTTCTCGGGCTCTGCTGCCTCTATGTGCCCATCTGTGTTGGACAGGCAGAGAGACGCCCTCGGCTTCCTCACACGAAAGTCCTCACTGAAAAGTTCCAGTGTTTGGTGCGGGCAGGCGGAAAACGAACAAACATCGCTCCTAATGCATTGTTCATCATCTCTGTTTGCTTGACTGCTCACTCTGTCATAAGCAAGAGAGGGGTCAACCAAATGAAAACACCAAGTACATGAAGAAACTAGGACAGAAGTTGGCCTTAAAGTGACTTAAGTACATTTACATTTTTACTTCCATTTTATGCCTGGCAAACGCCTACATACAATACATAAGTAAACTACAATAATGTTTAGTGAAAGATGTACTTCAGGCGGTAGCAAAGGTGTACATTAAGAACTAAACCAACTAGTCATACAGTCAACGCCTTTGACTTTTGATAACACATTTATGACTGACAGTTCCCTGGAGTCACTAAAGGTTAATTGTACAACCTTGTAGTTAATAACTGAGATACTTTCAGTTGGCTAAATCACCCAATACTAGGACAGAAAGAAACATTTTAGTTGTAGGGCTTTGTTGTGTTTTTTTTTGCTAAGGGCTTTAGTTGTATGTTTTACATCACTCTCACATCTGGCTATCCATTGTGTTGGCAGTAGTTTCCATTCTAACTGACTAAGGCAAGTTTTTCCATAGTTGTTAGTCAGTTACATTAAGCAGGCAACCACAGTCTGCGAATCCACAGACTGCTTTTTTAATCTACATAATTTCCACATATTCGCTGCCCATTTTGTGATTTGCATTGCTTTTGCAGTATTGTTAGTGTATTTTTAATAGTAATTAATGTAATTCTTACTACTGAAACTGTTTATTTTGCTGTCAGTTTGAATTCATTGAAGAAAAAATGTGACAAGAATTACAATAATCACTAATTTAGGGGAGAGTGGGTCTGGTTGCAATACTTTTTGCATTTCCTTCAGTTTCTCAGAGACTCTTTGTATTGGAAAGCCGATAATACAATAAAGCCACATCTGTCAGCTACTCACCCACACATGTACACTGCCATCCAAAAGTTTGGAAACGCCCTAGAAAAGTGGGGTTTTGGACAATATTGGCATGAAACCTTTTTAATTTGTGCTAACTTTGCACTGATAAGGGACAACACAAACTACACAAAATACTAATCAAAGTATCCACAATTAGCAGCTATTATAGTTCTGCATAATCTGGGCCTAAATTCATTGTATTCTAAACTTAATTGGCAATCAATTGTTGAAGCTATTAAGGTGTCCTGACCCAAAAATCTTAAAAACCTGGGCCAAGTTTAAACCAGTAACCAGGCATCATAGCTGGCAAAGGGGCATGTCTAACTTTAACATGTATATATTGGCATTATTATGTAATCAAAATGAAAATTATTATTGCTGGTCTTCAGTGATAACGTCAAGTTACTTTAATGTATTTGAACCAAAAAATGATAAGGATTTATGCTGATATCGTCCAAAACTACACTTTGCCAGGGGTGTTTCCAAACTTTTGGAGGGCAGTGTACATAAACTCTAGAAAATGCAACCCAGCGGTTGGGTTAAATGTTTAACCCAACCATCTGGGTAGTTTTATTTAACTCAACTATTGTTTAAAACGTACTATGTGGCTGGATTAAAATGAACCAAAAATAGGTTGTAAATTACAAATCAGACATACAATTACTAGAGGCATCAGCAATAATCAAAAGGTGAATGTTTATTAGTAAGCAATTTAAAATATGTTTACTATTTATTTATTAGTTATTCAACTTATTAATAAATGCTCATTTATTGAACATATTAAAATATGTTAATTTCCAATTTATTTTGGGTTCATTTTAATTAAGAATTAAGATGTTTTTTCAGATTTTTCTTATTTTGACTAAATAGCATATATATTTTTTTTCATTAAGTACTGCCCTAAGCTACAGAAGATACTTACATGTTTACCCTCCTCCCCCCGGCTCTTAATGCATCGTGTTTCCATCAGAAGCATCAGTGAGCGCATGAACCTTCTGTAATAGTTGCATATGAGTCCCTCAGTTGTCCTCAATGTGAAAAGATAGATCTCAAAATCATACAGTCATTGTTGGAAAGGGTTCAAATACACAAAAATGCTGAAAAAGAATTTTTTTCCCTCAAGAACAGTGGGCAATTTAACTGTTTAGGGCAAACAAATGACTTATGAACAACTATCAAAAAAAGCCAGCTGTGGATCATTAAGGTAACAACACAGTATTAAGAGTAAAGCGTATGTAAACTTTGGAGTGGGGTCATTTTACTAAATGGCTGTTATTATTTTCTCTTGTGGACTATATGTAAATGTCTTTTATGTGACATATCTTATTTGGGTCAGTAATAAAAAAATAACATGCATTTTGTATGATCCTTCTTATTTTGGTCAAATAATTACCATTTTGCAGATTCTGGTGTATGTAAACTTTTGACCTCAACTGTATGTGTGCATGAGAAAGAAGGAAATTAGTTCACATTAGACTCTGATTACTCATTAGACTTGTTTACTTAAAAAGTTGAAAAGGGTTAATCAATCCATAAAATTACAATTTTGTTATGTTATGACATCTGTTAACATTAATGTTGTGATAAGGCACAGCACGTGGGACGGTTGCAATGTGTTGCAACTGTGCGCCTACACTGACAGCAGTGAAAAAACTTGCTATACTAGCTTGACACAATATCTTTGACGCATGCTAGCTAAGAAAACACTGACTGAAATGATATGACTTCAAAGTGCTTTACACAAACAGCTTAAACAGTATGACAAAGAAATCTGCTCATAATTACAGTTTTACCATGAAAATTATTTTTTTGTAGATGGAATGGACACATGTGGCTGCTTTCTTTCAGGAAGGATGAGGGGCTATTTGAGCATGTGCAGTATATCATCTCAGTAGCTTATTCCTGATTGTAGAAATAAGACAAGTTGCAACTCTCCCCTTTTCTAGTTTTACTGAATATCACTGTTTTGGATAACAATTTTTTCATTTTTTTGAGCTGTTTGCATATTGAAATGTTTATGTTGAATGATTGTTTAACATAAACCGTGGTGATTTGCTCTGTGATGTAAAAGTAAAGCAGTCACACAAACATGCTGAAGTTTACCGACCCAGGCACGACAGTGAACTGGGCGTCTCCACTGAAAGGCACATATTGTCGTTTGATGTGTATACGAGTCCTATTAAAAAAATGGCAGGAATGCCTTTTTTCCTTTTCAGTTGAAACTCAGTTGATTATTATGGCATTGCCAAATTGACATACTGATGAAATCTAGGCCGCCCAACTGGTCTGTACTATTGTGTCAACATAGCATGAACGATATTTTTGCATCAAAGTGCTCTTAAAATATCTGACCTTTTGTAGAAATCAGTTCACATGCTCAGTGTTACGCATTTGCGTATTTGATAGTGAGCCAGAAACATTGTTTCTTCTTCATTTATGTGTGTGTGCAAACAATATCGAACGGTCCATCTTAACGTCGGCAGCAGCCAATTAAAGATTTAAGATGGAAAGGAAGAGATTAGGATGCAATTAGGCATAATGACTTTAGCATTGTTTTGTGGAATGCATGAGCTGTGAAATGACCAACTGCTCTGTCTGTTAAATATCCACCCAAACCCTGTTTGGTTACAAACACTGATCTGCAGCTGTGGGAAACTGGAAAACAACGGGCTGGTAAACACATCCAGTAAACATGATCAGTCTCGCGCTCGTACGCAGTTCTCCATCCCCTCCTCTCTCCATTAATTTCACCCTTGAAGAAACGCTCTCATTCTCTTTCCAAAAGCACATCTCTTTTCCCTTCAACTAGACTGGCACTTTTCCTGCTTTTGTTTAAAAAAAAAAACAAAACAAAAAACAATTGCTGAAAAATTTTATTTCTACCCTCCTCAAAAACAAACAATCAAACAAACAAACAACAAAACATCTTAGCTGGCTTCTTAGTCTTACCCAACTGGTCTACTTTGGCAGTTCTCCAGGCAGGTGATTTCTAAAAGGACTGTTTAGAGAAGGTAGTGAATCTGAACAACAAAATGCAACTATGCATATAGTTAGAATACATCCTAATGTATATTGCTATCCTAACTAGCTATGATTATATGGTTATTTTACTCTTATTTTTAAGACACACGAAACTGTGAAAGTGTACTGGGGCCAGCTGCATAAACATAGCAACTATGTTAAGACTCTGTCTTAAGAACTAGTTTGACTAGCAGTTAATCAAATGGCAATCAGTCTTTGATTTTAACTGATAACTGATTTTATAAATGTGTGTGTGTGTGCATGTGATGTACAATTGACGTCAGAAGTTTATAAACTTCTTGCAGAATCTGCAAAATGTTAATTATTTGACCAAAATAAGAGGGATCATACAAAATTCATGTTATTTAGTACTGACCTGGAGACTGACCTAAGATATTTCGCATAAAAGACATTTACATGTAGTCCACAAGGAAAAACAATAGTTGAATTTATAAAAATGACCCTTCAAAAGTTTACATACGCTTGATTCTTAATACTGTGTTGTTAACTGAATGATCCACAGCTGAGCTATGCTATAGCTTAGCTACGATTATATGGTTATTTCACTGTTATTTTAATTTTTTTTTGTTTTTTTTTACGCTTCAAAGCTTATATGTCAGATAATACTATTATTAAACTATATATTTTGGCTATATTATATTATATATAATATGGATAATAGTAAAAAAAAGAAAATATGAGCGAGGCTGTGTGGAAAATGAGTGGGGAGCAGAGTAGTTAAAGTTTGAAAGTTTTACCCAACTTTATTTTTCTCATGTAATATAGCTTATCCTCAGATATGAGTAAAAAATATTTTACATAAAAAAATATTTTACATATTTTTTGAACACAGATGTGTGTTGGCAGTGTGTGTACACAACCACCCAATCCAACCGCTGCTTTTTTTTAAATCCCCATAAATCATAAGCAGTATCTCCGAACAAGGCGTTCGCAGAATCCGTAAAATGTGACGTCACGCTTTACAAGCTCCACCCACAACTGTTGACGGACACTGTCGTGTTAGCCGAGACCCCACCCTGAGTGAGCCGTACACAACCTGCCATTATCTTCAAACTAGAGCATTTAGGCGTAGCATTCAAGTTAGAAATGTCTTCTTAGTAGACATTTAATATGTATGTTTTATATTATTGTTTGGGTCATATTAACAGAGTAGACAGCAGTTACTGTATATTATGCTGCTGTCACTTAATACACAGATCTAATATAAACGTGCAAGTTATGTCTAATATAGACATAACCATGTATTTTGGTATCCTAACTAGCTATGATTATATGGTTATTTTACTGTTATTTTTAAGACACCGAAACTGTGAAAGTGTACTGGGGCCAGTTGCATAAACATAGCAACTATGTTAAGACTCTGTCTTAAGAACTAGTTTGACTAGCAGTTAATCAAATGGCAATCAGTCTTTGATTTTAACTGATAACTGATTTTATAAATGTGTGTGTGTGCATGTGATATAAAATTGACGTCAGAAGCTTATAAACATCTTGCAGAATCTGCAAAATGTTAATTATTTGACCAAAATAAGAGCGATCATACAAAATGCATGTTATTTAGTACTGACCTGGAGACTGACCTAAGATATTTCACATAAAAGATGTTTACATATAGTCTTTCCAACAGATGTTTTTTGACAAAGTATCTGAGGTACAAGCTGTAAAGGCACAGCCCTATTCTGAAAAAGGGGCGGGAAACAGCAGCTCATTTGCATTTAAAGAGACATGCACAAAAACAACGTGTTTCTGCTTCCACTTAAAATAGGCATTTTCAAAATGATATAATAAATGGTCTGTGGGGTATTTTGAGCTGAAACTTCACAGACATGTTTTGGGGATGCCTGAGACTTATTGTAAATCTTGTTAAAAGGGACATAATAGGCCACCTTTAACCAAAACAATCTATTCAGTGTTTTGTCCGAACGACTTGCATCCATGATGAGCAACGGTTGGTCACTTGGTTTTTATTTTTACAATAATAAAAGTAAACGCGCCAGGTAGCCATGCCCACACCAAAATGCCACTGGCTGGTAAAGGTAATCATGTATATTAATCATCAAACATGGACGCGGAGAGATTGAATGTGAAATTTCAAATCAGATATTGAATTGCAAGTCTGTAAAATTCCTCAAGGAAAACCATAAAAGCAGCATGGAAGTAAATAAAAGGTACGTGTTTTACCTTTGCCCGCTGCAGTGTGTTGCGAGCATGATATATTTTTACAAACAGAAAACTGTCTGATTGACTATGGTTTTTGATTATTTCATGTTTGGCCTATTTTTGGGTTCAGTGTGAAGTAGCTTGTCTCTGGAATCTTGTTGTGTTGCACCTGTTTATGAATTGTGTTTTTGTGTAAACATGCACTGGCTACAGCTTTGTATGGAAGTCCGTTTCTGCCACTAGATAAAAAATAAAAAAAGAAAATTGCGTTTTTTTTTTTTTTTTAATCTCACAATTCTGACTTTTTTCTTAGAGTTACGAGCTAACATTTTTCTCAGAATTGCATGATATAAACTCGAAAAAACAAGTTTATTTAAACTTGTAATTCTGAGAAATAAAGTCAGAAATCTATGACACAAAATTACAAGTTATTACATTAAGTGTGAATTGTGAGATATAAACTCGAAATTCTGAGAAAATGTCTCAAAACTGAACTTTACAACTTGAAATTGTGAGTTTATATCTCACAATTCTGAAAAAAAAAACCCTCAAAAACTTCTGTTGTTGTTGTGCAGAAATCAGATAAAAGTCAGAATTTCAAATTTATATCCCACAAATATGACTTTATAACAATTTGTGTTTATAACTCACAATTTGTTTATATCATACAATTCTGAGAAAAAAGTCAGATTTGTAAGTTTTTAGCATGGAATTCTGAGAAAAAAATCTCAAAAACTTCTGTTGTGCAGAACTGCGAGAAAAAAAGTCAGAATTGTAAAAAAAAGTCAGAATTGTGAGATATAAACTTGCAATTGTGAGAAAAAGGTCAGAACTGTGAGAAAAGAAGACAGAATTGTGAGACATAAACTCACCACTCAAATTTATATCCTGCAAGTCTGACTTTATAACTCACAATTGCGAGTTTATATATCACAATTCTGACTTAATTGCTCAGAATTGCAAGTTTATATCTTGGAATTCTGACTTTATAACTTGCAATTCTGAGAAAAATAAAGTCAGAATTGTGAGTTTTTATCATGCAATTCTGAGAAAAAAAAAAAAAAAAAAACAATTCGGTTGTTGTTGTGCTTTACAAAGTTGTATTTTTTTTTAAATTTAGCATATTCAAGTTTGCCTGCCCATCCAGTCCTGATGTTTAATGGTAAACGAACCTGACTTGCTACCCAAGGTTCGGCTTGAGCTCTGTGTTCAGAACTTTATTTATTGAGTCTATCCTATCCATGGTAATTTATTTCCAGTGTTTGTTTTTTTGTTAATTTTGTTCACAGTTTTGGTTCTATGTTGGTTCACCTCTTGATGTTCAATGTAAAATCTGATTTCTGAAGAAGAAGAAGAAGAGGAGAAAGAAGAAGAAGAAGAAGAAGAAAAACAGTCAGGAACCTCTACTGGTCTTCTAGCCTGGCTATGCTCACTCCCCCCACACCCAAACTAGTAAATTGAATCAACTTAGTCCAGCAAAGTTTTTGTCAGCATGAGTATATTACCTCAACTTATTGACTTTGTTTTGACTTGACCTTAGAAGGCAAACCCAACCAATTTCAGAATGAAATAAACAGGCTTCATGTTTCAATAGAGTCATTGATCATATAGTTATTTCCAAATACATTCATTCAATAACCCCATCAAGCATACACTTTCTCCTGTCTATGAACAGAGTGATGATCTAATGAAGTACTACAGGGTTGTTTCTTTGAAAGCTGTGAGAAAATTGAGTTAGAAAAAAAAAAAAAAAAAAAAAAACATCAAAAGAAGAAGTGCCGAATCCTGCCGCCTCTCATCCAGACATCCGTAGCCCATTTGCTGTCCGGAAATTTCACCCCATTTCCAACAGGGCTCACTTTGGTCTAAAAAGCTGTAGTTGATGGAGTGAGGAAAAAGAAAAGCAATCGCTCTTGAATATTCCCCCATTTGTGTGTCGGCTTCACTTCCCAATCCATCCTAATGCAATAACAGCCGAGTCAGAGAGGATGCAGTGTCCGTCTGCAGTCGGTGTGGAATAAGACTCATAGCGCTATTCATCCTTGTTTATGATGAGTGTTTACTTGCACCCTTTCCTAGTTATTGATGCCTTGGCCCCAGAGCATGATGGGAAGGCTTTTGGCAGAGTGTGGCGTCACTGGGAGGAGGCAGATCAACTGTCTGTGACAAATGCACAGACCATCTCGCAGCGAGGGCGTCCCGCTGTCCTTCTGACAATAGTGCGAAAGAGTTTTCCAGGAGAGAAGCGGGAGATGGTAAGTGAGAAAGAGGTGAAGTTACAGAGAGAGGTCATGCTTTCTTCTTTTCTACTTCTGTCTATCTTTAAATCTTGCTCGGCTCAGTGAGATTGGAGTGTGGTGTTGATTGGCATCATGCTGTCAGATCAGAACGAAAAAGAGAGGTCTTCAAATGTCTGTGTGTTGCCTTTCAAACATTTTTATGCTGTCTGGAGAAAAACTGTATCCATTGTCCTCTCTGACTCTGGTGGGCAGAGTAGTTTGTTGCAATAACATCCTTACCATAATTTACGAAATATACCATGCAGTTCTTTTGTAATTTAAATGTATTTTTCATACAAAGATTTTTTTTTTTTTAAACTATGGCAGCTTTAGTTAATGGGCACAAATTGGGCCTTATTTTACGGCTTGGAAATAAGCCGTTTGAATGTGCGAGACTTGAGATTCATTAGCTACTATAGGCAAACATTTCAACTTTTATGCAACAACCAATGTGTTTATGATTAGTTTGCAATATCAAACAGTATATACCGTTTTTATAAATACTCTTGTAAATAACTGCCATCAAATGACACAGGAAGCCTTGCACAAATTAGAAATGAAAGCACACACTCTTAAATTAAAAATAAGGTGTATAGAAACTGTATGAGGTTTTATATAATGGGTCTTTGCCAATGGCCACTAAAGTTGCAGTATGCATTTCTGTGTAAATGTCCTAATTTGGCACTGCAAATTAAATGCAACATGGCAAATTATCCAGCAACTTGGCAAAGAAATACTTGGTGCTTGATAAATTTTCTCAGTTCAAGGCAAAAGGCCTGGTGGAGGCTGGTCGGGTTGAAATTTATTGGGCGTCTGACTGATACGGCGCTTGTTTTATTTAGAGGGCTGATGCTGTTTCAGTTGACTTCATAATCAAAGGTTAAATTTTGTTTGTCAAGAGAGTAACAGTGTAACCGTGTGCTGCTTAGAAAGACAGAGCTTAGTCCTTTTATATTATTGAATCTGACTGTCAAACAGTCCACTTGTGTTGTGGTCCAGCAGCAGCTCATGTGTAGTTTGCAAAGTCACACAGCCAGCATTACTCAGTGGCTGAGCAATAGCCTAAAGGATGATGGTCTTAAACATTTGTCTTTAGAAAATATTATTTTTCTATTAGTCCACATTATGGCAAATTTACTAGGGTATGTAGGTCAAAGCAAAAAACAAGTAAGTTTATACAGCTTCAGAATGCGTCCTGTTTAATTTCATATTTTCACATTTTTACCATGATTTACAGAAGACACCCACTAAATGCCATTCAGTGTAATAGTTCATATACCTAAAACCTAGTCAGGCATGTGTAAAATAAGAATCAATGACATTAAAAGACTATTTAAGGATCACAGTGCAGCCCCCAATAACTAATTAATTGTAGTCTCATTTCTTTACCAATCTTTGCCACTATCCTTCAGACCACTAGGCTGTATTCATTTGTCAGCAAGACATTTTATCATTTAATATTTCAAATATCATGTAACTTATTTTTTATTATTATTTTTTTAATGCTTTATTAGTATACTGTAGGACAGTGTAGAGGAGACAGGAAGCGAAATGGGAGAGAGAGAGGTGGTGGGATTGGGAAGGGTTCTCGAGCCGGGATTTGAACTTGGGATGCCTGTAGCGCAAGGGCACTCATATCATATAACTTATTTATAAGTTCATGTCAGAGTAAGTATGTTTACTTTTCAGAGTGGCTTTGTACACTAAGTACAAATAGCCTGCCTTGTTGGCAGAGGCTATTTACACTAACTCCGCCCACCAACGTGTGATTGGACTAGCCAACATTACAAAAGACGGTTGTCAACCGTTAGCTCCAGTGGTGCAGGTGGATTCGAAACCGCCTTTTGGCAAACTTTAAATTTCATATCATATTAGAAAAGCAATTATTTTCAATAAAAACGAAGGAAATTATGACATTTTATTTTTACAAAAGCTGTTTGAAATGTTAAAGTTGACACTTTACTTACATTTAATGTTTTACATGTATATAAAATCATTTTGTAAATTTAATTTCATGCTGACACCAAAATGGGATCTCATCTTTGTCCCATAAATAGTTATCACTGGTCATAAAACTATTTTAAAGGAGAGGTCCACTTCCAGAACAACAATTTACAGATAATTTACTCACCCCCTTGTCATTCAAGATGTTCATGTCTTTCTGTCTTCAGTCGTAAAGAAATTATGGTTTTTGAGGAAAAAATTTCATTTTTCTTCATATAATGGACTTCAATTTTGCCCTTGATTTTGAACTTCCAAAATGTAGTTTAAATGCAGCTTCAAAAGACTCTAAACGATCCCAGCCGAGGAAGAAGTGTCTTATCTAGCAAAACGAATGGTCATTTTTTCAAAAAATAAAAATTTGTATGCTTTTTAAGCACAAAAGCTTGTGTAGCACAGGCTCTGAGATGCGCGTTCACGACACTACTATTGAATCACGTCGAAAGGTCACGCCGAACTACAGACCCAGTGTTTACAAAGTGAACGCGCAAAGACTAACAAAGTGCAAGTAAGTCAAACACTGTTTACAAACAAAAAGCTACAACGATGTGGGACGATTCTGAACTTGTAGGGGAAAATAAGCTGGAGTTTTCGCCATACTCTACCTTTTTGAACCGGAGTACACAGCTGATGAACTTAGACGTGATTCGTAGTAATGATGGGAAGTTCGGATCATTTTTACCGACTCGGACCTTTGAGTCTCGTTCAGCAAAATGAACAAATCTTTTTTTCCGAGTCATTTCGTTCATTTTAGCAAAATATAATTAAAATGTTACGTGTTAGTTCCCTAACACATCTACTGCTTACACAAATGTTGATCACACTACAAACAAGACAAAACTATAATGCTATAAGAAACAGAAAAGATGAATTCATTGTTTACCTGGGTCTTTAGTCTATGATTAGCTCACCTCACCTCTTATCTGACAAGTTTTCAGGTTTGAGTCGTCCGTTCATCATGTGACAGCCCCATAAGATGAACGAACGACTCGAAAAACTTGAACACTCGAAACAGGTGAACTAATTCCAGTACAGAACCTAATAGGATGTTGCGCATGCGCGACTGAGCGAATCACTCCCTGAGACGACTCGTTCTCACCGAGTCACATTAAAGATTTGTTCAAAATGAACGAATCATTCAAGAATGCGCATTCCAGAGCTTGTGCTACACAAGTTTTGTGCTTAAAAAGTATGACCGGTCGTTTCACTATAGATAAGTTGAACCACTGATGTCACATTGACTATTTTATTGATGTGTTTACCACGTTTGTGGGCCTTGAACTTGGTAGTTGCATTGCAGGGTCAGAAAGCTCTTGGATTTCACCAAAAATATCTTGAATAGTGTTAAGATAAACAAAAGCCTTACAGGTTTGGAGCGACCTGAGTGTGAGTAATTATTGACAGAGTTTTTACATTTTTGAGTAAACTATGCTTTTAAGTAATTTTAATAATACAGAATTATTAAGCTGTATTTCCCTATTATTTGCAAATAGGAGGTCACCATAAAGTATGATACAAATTACGCATTTAATTTTTGGTTGAAATGTGTCTTTAATATTGAAAAATATTTCATTTTCACATGATCAAACCATCCTGGCAGCCCCTAAACCTGCCTACGAATTCCAGTTAGGTAAAATGCTTCTAATGCAGATAAATTAGCAGGAAATCACTTTAAATAATTGGATAGGCCTACTTTGTTTCCAACGTCCAAAAGGACAGTGTCTGCACTGCACATAAAACAGAAATAACCACCTGATTTTTATCAAATAATTGGACAGACAGCAGTAAAACTGCACAGGGGTATGTTTTGCTTGGTCTCTCGAGGGACCGGTTGTGTTTTCAATGCCGTGTCGCCACAGTCACCCCTATTTGACCACCTTTGTGAAGCCTAGCGCCGGATGAACAGGCGAGAAAACATGTAAAAAGCGAGAGGGGAGCGAGGATGCAGTCAACGTACCGTCTGATTGACACCTCCATCCAGCCCAGGGTGTTCAAAGGGAATGCATTAGCCTGGCCCTGCTCAGTTAGGGGGCATTGCTACATCGAAACAGATAACAGCTCTCCGAATCACTTGGCAGAAGTAAAAAGCACTGCGGAAAATGTTGCTCGTGCGGCGCGGTGTTTACAGATGTGACTAGATGCAAATGACACGATATTAAAGAGAAACCGAGCGCTGTTTAATTCCCGCCGTCTCTATCACGGACTCTGCCACATCAGACTGACCTCAATATGTCCCAAATCCTTTGATAAAAATATTCCTTTTCCAACACGCCGGTTATTCCTTGGAGATACGCTATTTATAGCATCGATTTTAAAGCTAACTTTCTCTCTGACGTGTTTTAGCATTGCGTCATGTTACCATGAAATCGGTAGGGCAATGTGCAATGTTTGCGTGAATGTTGTTGCGATGCGGTGTGTGAAGACACTTTTGCCTGTCAAGCACACTTGGTGGTTGGTTCTGAAGTACAGAGTGTAAGTTTGTCTTTTCAAACGATAAATCAGGAGCACCAAAGTGCGATTCCACTTTCAGCTTTTTTGGGGGCATCTGAATCTCCTTCACTGCCTCGTGAATGTCTGCAGAGACACATTCTGTAGGCTATCTGTGAATAAGTTATGCAAATAATGTTAATCGAATCCCACAGCAGCACTTTCCTTCTCCCTTACAAAAATAAAAACAAAACATTCTGTTGATTTAATGGGCTTGCTGTTCCATTTCAAATTCTTATGTGAAAATATATGTATAAATAAAATGAATGAATTGCGGTCGCTGATAGCGGTGCTAATTTGCATGCAACTGTCTGTGTTGTTGTAACTGATTCACTAAAGGAATTATGCAAATCAGGTAAGAGTGCAAAAAATCTGTGCTGAACACAATTTGCATGTCATGTTTACCCATCTTGTGGGTCACTTCTGAGTGTCAGGTTTTGGGGGATGCAAACAAGTAGTTTGGCATAATCTTTTATGATTATTATTAGAATTTGAACATAAGTGCTTCTGCTCAGTAACGTTTGGAAAAATTTGTCTGCTAAATTAAAGTCATGCGGTGTGACCAACATGCATAAAACAGGAAGTGATATCATAGAAAGGACTGCAGACCCTCATGACTCAAAACACCTTGTAAAATATTAGATATTTTGACCTTTTTATGACATGACAAGGTTAGTTCAGGTTGTAAAATGTCATGTGGTGTAACTTCCCTAATTTTTTATATTTCCTGCCCTTAAAAAACAACAACTTGAAAAACACATTTTGAATATATTTTATCTAATAATATATTTTAACTTAAAAAATGTAACTTTTTTAACATCACATGTAGAAACAAAATTTCACTCAGAAATTGGTAGTAAATTTTAGAATTATTTACAAAGAAATTGAATTAAACATGACATTTCGAATTAGAGAAGAGAAGTAAAGAATTAAATAGTATTTTCTTGTACTCCAATAAGTAAAACATACTCCTATAAAATACTCCAATAATCTTATAACATTTTATTTACAACACTGATTTTTTTTTTTTTCAGTGTTGGGTAAAATATGGACAAAGCCAGTGCTTTGCCACTCAACTGTTGCTTGAAAATGATTAAATTTTTTGTTTCAAATGAACCTAAAATTTGCTTGGAAATTAACATTTATTATTATGTTCAATATTAACAAAATTAATAAGTTGAAGAAATTATAATTAAATAATAAACTTTTTTTTTTTTTTTAATAATTGTTCACCTTTTAATTATTTCAGATGGCTAGTGATTATGTATCTGCTTTTTAATTTACAAAGTATTTTGGGTTAATTTTAATCCAGCCAAATAGGAATTTTTAAACAATAATTGAGAAGGTTGGGTTTTTACATTTAACCCAACATTTAACCCAACCCATGGGTCAAAACAACCCAGTGGCTGGGTTTGTCCACATTTTACCCAGCTTGGGTTGTAGAGTGTATAAATATATATTTTTCTTGATGGTCACACCACATTTCATTTTAGAGTCTTGTTGAAAATAGTGTAAAAGGCTTTCAAAGCCATATGCAACCAGTATTAATAGAAAAATCTGCTGAAATAGTGGCGCTGTTGTAAATTTGCCTCCAAATGTCACTTTTTTCAGTTCTGTGCAACATATCACATCTGTAGATTTATCCAGATCTTGTTCTTTATAAAGTCCCATTCTGGTAGAGATGAAACGGCGAGGGCGCATTGATCAAACACGTTGTCTTCCTACTCCACCTTTGCACCTGTTTAGCATTTTAATGAAAGACATCAGGCTGTCCTCAACACGGTCCTATCTCTCAACAGTACTTCAAATAAAAGAGAATAATTTCCCAATATCTATGCATGGATGCCCAGCCCTTTCACTCTTTATTTCTCATTTGATCCTTTAGTGCCTTTGTTGTACTATAAAATGTATGCACCACAATGTTTAGTAGCACAAAATGTTTAGATATATGGATGTTATGTCATATTTAAAGATGCTACTCATTGCTCATGAGGCATGTAATTCCAGATCCTACAACTGTCTGTTTATGCAACAGTATTATTAAATGGTTCATTATTCACCATCATTTTAAGCATTTAGAAATGCATTACAGGATTAAATCATGTCCACCACCCTCCTGAGTGTATAAGCTGCCAAAAGTCTTTTGTTAATTTGTAATAAATTTAATATGATACATACAAGAAGAGAAAAAAAACAACAACAATAAAGATAAGAACGGAAATTAATTTTAAAAACAGATCAAGGGGATGTAATAATGAAAATTAAAAAATAAATACATAGTCCGTTAATGGATATTAAATCTGAATCAACAGAAGGGTTATTTTAGTACTATTACTATTATATATATATTTTTTCCATCTAATGTATTTAATTTAAATTTACAAACAACAGTTTTAATTAATTTTAGTTTTCTTCTTTAAGATTCTTGTTTAATTAGGGGCCAAGCATTAGAGGTGCTTAGGCACCTATTGTATCTGTTAGTTGTTTCTTCTTCTTCTACTACTATGCTACTACTACTGCTTACAACTGCTACTATGCTGGAAGTCTATGGCAGCCCATCGAACCGCTTGCGGGAAAGTTATGAAATTTGGAACACAGATAGAAGACAGTCTCAATATTAACCATAGCAAATTTGGAGTCTCTATCTCAAACTCTGCCACCACTTAGTGCCACCAATATGTCAAATTTGCACTCATATTTCTGCTAACTTTTGAACCATAAGGTCTAGGAGAAAAACTCTTTTTCCTCTGATTCCGAGTCGATTGCACATCAAAATAAAATGGGTCAAGATTTTTTCACAACTTTAAATTTTGTCTGATTTTCACCAAAACTGGCGTAGATCATCTTCAGACAATGCTGTCAAAAGAATTCTTAAAAAATTACAGATAGGTCTAGATTAAACTGTTCTCATAAAACGTGTTAACATATTTGACAAAATTCACACAAAAATAGACATGACGCTATAAATTCGCAACGGTTTAGTGGATTCCTGCCCAAACTTGGTATGTGTTATACCTAGCATGCCCTGAGGGCACATCAGTAGTTTTGACAGTGCCACCTACTGGTCAAATTACATTTTTGTTTATAATTTCTGAACAGTTGGACCAAAAGACGTAAGATTGGTCTTGTTGGATTCGGAGAGGCATACTGAATATTATGGAATCAAGAGGTACGGTACAAGAGCACAAAGCTCCATTTCGCAGACAGTTGAGTGTGCAAGTCTTAAAGTAACGTTATACTCCTTTGTCAGTGAGAGCCGCGTTCAGAATCAGCACATGGTCACTGTCTAGTGGGCTTTGTTTTCAAGTGCGCAACTCCTGGCATTCGCTGTTCTTCTGCTGGCGGTTATCAAACAGAGTTGCTGAGATACCCGTACCATGGCGGTTTGGTACGAATACCCGTATTGTTACACCCCTAATAAGAAGGCAACCCAAAGATTGTTTTTAAGGAAACTAAATAGTTTTAAAGTAAGAGAATCCTAAGGATGGTATACACTAGTTTGCTGGAAAGTATTATTTTCTATAACATCACCTGCTGGTATAGGAATCTGCAGGCTAGAAGCAAAAGGAAGCTCACAAAGATCATTAATATAGCCAGTAACATCATCCTGGACTCCCAGAGACTGCTGGTGGAACTGTATATAAACCACAAAACCATACAAAACCTCACAAAGCTCAGGATTCTCACTCACCATGAATTTGAAAAACTCAGTTCGGACAGATGATACAGGGTACCCACAGCAAGAAGAAATATTTTTAAGAAATATTTTATCCTATCTGCCATTACTTTATTAAATAAATGACCCCTAATCAGGTCTGCGTTGTCAGCACTACGGTGTGTAGAGTGAGGCAACACGAGGACGAAGGAGATAAGTACAATTATCTTTAATGATTCCACAGGAGCAGGGAACATTCCACAAACGGCCAAGAGACACACGCAGGGATGTACATACGATATTGGACCAAGAATCTCAGGCCAGATTACACTATAAGTACTAAACAAAGATAATTAACAAGACACACCTGAACCAAATGATACAATTAGACAACGACGGAAAACTAGGTCACGCAGGGCACATAGGGAAAGAACACACAACAAACAGTCTTGGGGTGTATTTCCAGAAAGCAAGGTTAACTTACCATCTGTTAAACCCTGAACTCTCTGTTGATTAACCCAAACCTTGCTAACTCAAGGTATGCTGGTATCCTGGAGTAGGTTCATTCAACACAGAGTATGTTCCTGGTTAACACGCAAAACAATAGAACGACGAATCGATGAGCCACCATGGAAACATATGCTAAGAAAAAACGCGCCATACTGCTTCTTTCTTCCTCTTCTTCTGTTCAAAATGACATTTACATACTTTGTGCATATCGCCACCTAATTGGTGGTTGTGCAATCATCTTTTCTTTTTTTCGTGTAAACTTTAATCCTTGAGAATACAAATTATATTGTTTGTTTGATGCTAATTATATAAGTCATATCACATAAGTATGTTTATTATAAAATTAGATTGAAAATGCAGATGCATGATGTGTGAGATGATAATAAAATAATAAACATATACAACTTGTCATAATAGTGTTTTATAATTTATACAGATAACTGTTATTTATGCCAGTAAAACAATATAATAACCATATTAGAATAATATATTACCTTATACTTTTATTATTGCTTTATAATTTACAATTTGCTTTATAATTTAATCGACTGGAGTCTCGCCAGTAGGTGATGCACACATGCGCTAAAAAGCTCTGAAGTAAGCTAACCCTGAAACATAACCTACTTGTCACGGTACGTGCTGGATAGATGAGTCGAGAGACGAGATACGATACAAATAACAATTTAATATAACTCTTAGTAGGAACAGGCAGGAACAGGCAGGAACAGAACGATAATCCACACACATCCAAATAACGTCAAGGACCGACAGCAAACTCAAATCACAAGCAGACTTATAAAGGGTGGTGATTAAGACACAGACAGGTGTAGTAAATAAACTAATCAGGACAAAATGAGGACAGGAAGAACCAAATATGGGCACAATGGGAAAAACAAACATAAACAGTCCAAATGGCACACAGAACTCTGACATTACTCCCCCCTCCCGGAAGGCGCGACCTCGCGGCGTGGAAAGGGAGTGAAAATAATAAAGTCATTGTGGGAGGAGGCTCTGGTGGCGGACGGTCTTCCGGGAGGAGGACAATAAACAAAGTCCAGGGTGGTGACGACGGAGGGAGGAGCCAGGGAGAACTCAGGAGGGACCCGGAGCAGGAGGAGCCATGCGAGACCCAGACCACAGCCATCATGACGACCCACGGTGGAGCCGACGGAGGGAGGAGCCATGGTGGAGAAAAGGCTGACGACTCCAGGGGGCGACCGACGGAGGCGGAGCCGCTGGCGGAGGAGCTGGCGGAGGAGCCCGAGGCGGAGACGGAGAGCCGAAGATCCAGGGCGACACCGAGGATCCGGAGGGCCAAGGCGGAGCCCTAGGCTCTGGCGACCGAGGCGTAGGCGGAGATCCGAAGGTCCGCGGCGGAGCCGGAGCGACAGAGGATGGAGGCTGTGCCAGAGGGAGGAAGGAGGTCCACAGAGCCGGTGGGACGGAGTGACGAGGCGCAGCCGTAGGAACAGAGTCCTGAGGTGATGAAGGGCCGACGACCGACCAGGGCGGAGCCGGAAAGACGAGGGAGCCCGGTGGAGCTGGTGGACCGATGGGCGACGATGGAGACGAGGGCGCTGAGAGCCGTGGTGAAGCCGCAGGGTCGGAGGGCTGAGGCGGAGTTCTGGACTCTGAGGCTGGAGGCGGAGATGAGGGATCCTCCAGCCCTGACGCCGATGGAAGCTGGCAGACCCGCGGCGCACCCACTGCACAGGTGGTGGGCTGAGGGTGAGCAGAGGGGCTGTCAGGGGACAGCGGTGAGCAGACAGATGTTGACATAGGCAGAAGAGGGAGGGTGGGTGGGGATTCCATACAGGCAGGCATAACGAGACAGGTAGATACTTCTGTAAAGAAGTCTATTAAATCCCCAGAGTTATTCTCTAGATCTTCCGTAGAAAAGTCAATCAAGTCCCCAGAGTTATCCTCTAGATCTTCCGTAGAAAAGTCAATCAAGTCCCCAGAGTTATCATCCAGCTCACCCCCAGCAGTGGTGCAGTGGGCAGGGCTCTCCATAGCCCTCACTTGCTCCATCTTGCACTCCCCGTCATGGTAGATGTAGCCGGCTCTCGCACCTGATCGGATGTGTAGGGCTCTGGCTCTGTGGCGATCTTTAGCTCTGTCGCTCGTGGCTCTGGCTCGTCATCCGCGGTGGGCTCGGGCTCAAACTCCGCGTGTCGGGGTGCTGGTTGGCTGGGCTCTGGGTCTTGAGTGGGGCTGGTGTCATCCTCCACGGTCAACGAAGATCTACAGGACACCAGCACCCACTCCATGTAGTCGGCGAAGCTCTCTCGTGGACCCTCCCCGGACAGCTGCGCTTTCGTGGCGATGTTCAGTCCTGCACAGTAAAATGTGCAAAGGCTGCTGTCCGGGAAGTGTGTGAGTGGTACGAGGTGGACAAAGTCTCTAGTGTGGTCCACGAGAGAGCGATTCCCCTGCTCCAGGAGAAGGAGGAGGACAGCAGGGTTATCCATAACGAAAAACAAAAAAACAAACACTGAGAAAAAAAAAAAAAAACGGAAAAAATAAAGCAGGGAAACGCCGGGGATAAACTGTAGGGTCGGTCCTTCTGTCACGGTACGTGCTGGATAGATGAGTCGAGAGACGAGATACGATACAAATAACAATTTAATATAACTCTTAGTAGGAACAGGCAGGAACAGAACGATAATCCACACACATCCAAATAACGTCAAGGACCGACAGCAAACTCAAATCATAAGCAGACTTATAAAGGGTGGTGATTAAGACACAGACAGGTGTAGTAAATAAACTAATCAGGACAAAATGAGGACAGGAAGAACCAAATATGGGCACAATGGGAAAAACAAACATAAACAGTCCAAATGGCACACAGAACTCTGACACTACTCTGGAGCAGGTTATCTTGACATATCTGACATATGTACACTATGCAACTAACGGCTGTTATTCATTTACTAATATTACCTAGTTATTTATTAATTTATGGCTTTAATGTTATTAGCCTAATCTTTACATATTCATTTTATGTCTCATGCTGTAATTCATGGGACAAGAAGTTCCTGTATGTCTTGTATGTCTGTTGTATTGGAGTGTATTTGTGGTATGTGTTATTGTGGGGCCGAAGATGAATTTCCACATGTGTGGACAATAAAGATTTTCAATTCAATTTTCCAAAAAATCCACTTTTTCAAACTATTATATATTATATAATATATAAGTATATATAATATATATATATAATATATAAGTATATAAGTTGGTTCATATTAATCATATTAATATATATTAAAGGAGAAGTCCACCTCCAGAGCAAAAATTGACAGATAATGTACTCACCCCTTGTCATCCAAGATGTTCATGTCTTTCTTTCTTCAGCCATAAAGAAATTATGTTTTTTGAGGGAAACATTTCAGGATTTTTCAAAAATGCAGTTTAAATGCAGCTTCAAACGATCCCAAATGCGGTTGTAAACGATCCCAGCCGAGGAAGAAGGGACTTCTCTAGCGAAACGATCGATTATTTTCATAAAAATAACACAGTTTATGTACTTTTTTTAAATCTCAAATGCTCATCTTGTCTTACTCTGCCTGAACTGTTCTTTTCCGGTTCATGACAGTTAGGGTATGTCGAAAAATTCCCAACTCATGTTCTCCCTCAACTTCAAAATCGTCTTATATCGCTGTTTTACCTTTTTTGTTAGGAATGTTTGATCTTCTTTGCATGTTCACTTTGCAAAGACTGGGTTGGTACTTCTGCAGTGATGTAGGATGATTTTGAAATGATTTTTGAAGTTGAGGGAGAAAATACAATTGGAGTTCAGAGTTCAGGGAGAGCAAGACAAGACAAGTGTTTGAGATTAAAAAGTATTTAAATCATATGTTTTTTTAATAAAAATAACCAATCGTTTATCTAGATAAGACTAAAGGCAGGCTAGATAAGACTTCTTCCTTGGCTTGGATCGTTTACAACCAAATTTGGGATCATTTGAAGCCGCATTTAAACTGCATTTTGGTTCAGAATTGGGGCACCATATCAATCATTTTCCTCAAAAAACATAATTTCTTTACTACTGAAGAAAGAAAGACATGAACATCTTGGATAACAAGGGGTGAGTACATTATCTGTAAATTTTTGTTCTGGAAGTGGACTTCTCCTTTAACCTGAGGGCACATAAGTAATTTTAGCACAGCGCCACCTACTGGTCAAAAGATGTACAGATTTAAATTTCAGCTTATAACTTCTGACCAGTTTGGCCAAAAATCCTAAGATTTGTCTTTTTAGATTTGGAACGACATACAGAAATCAAAAACTAGCTAAATTTCCTTTGTCTGCCCTTTCGGGCATCAGCCATTTAAAGTTTTGTAGTAAGATGCTGGTTAACAAAAGCCTTCTACACACTGCATGATTTTAGCAATCCTATAAGATTATTGCTGGTCACACTGTCTAATAGGGTCTAATAAACTTAGGTACGACGTGCATGTAAACTGTACGATGATTGACTCGTGGGCATAGTAACGCACGTTACTATGTTACTATGCTATGACGACTCCCTATGTTAAAATGCCCAACTTCACAGCAGAAAAAAATATGTTTACAGCCTCATTCAAAAAGTGGTTTTAGTCTATATAGGTAATTTTTTCCCACGTCCCGCCTATTTGCCCATTTTCGATTATCCGGGAGTGACGTGCAATGACACGATTCCAAGATGGCGACGGCTGACTCCCGCCCACTAAGAGCTTCAAAAATGCTCTTCAGAAACCTACGGGTGACGTCACGGACACTACGTCCATGTTTTTTACAGTCTATGGTTTTTATGTGTGTTGGCAATAAAGTGGAAGTGGCGAAAGAGGAAGGAATAAGAGCTTGAGGTAAGCAGTTTTAAGTTTTAACGCCATGTCGCATTGATTTCATATCGCTTTTTTATTGGCTGATTAGTAAACGTCAGTCGTGGGATATAGATGCCTGTTTCCACCACTGAATAATAAAAAAAAAAAGTTGTTGCAACTTTTTATCTTTTTATCAGAATTGTGAGATATAAACTCACACTTGCGAGTTATAAAGTCAGAATTGCGTGATATAAACTTGAAATTCTGTGAACACATCGGTCTTTTTTTTGCCTCAGAACTGGACTTTATAACTCACAATTGTGAGTTTGTATCTCACAATTCTGAGAGAAAAAGTCAGAATTGCGACATACAAACTCGCAATTGCGACAAATAAAGTTTCTCACAATTCTGAGAAAAAAGTCAGAATTGCGAATTTTGCGAGTTTGAATTTGTTTGAACCTCTCCCACTGTATGACATAGGACCACAGATTATAGCTACAATCACAGAAACGATTGTTTCACGATGCCAATCCTTCATCTGGGACAGCCGAAAATCGTGCAGCGTGTAGAAGGCTTAACAGGGGTCTCCAACCCTGCTCCTGGAGAGCTACCATACTGCAGAGTTCGGCTTTAACCCTCATCAAAAACACCTGAGCCAGCTAATGAAGGTGTTCAGGGCTACTTAATTACAGATGAATGTGTTGACGTAGGGTTGGAAGCTAAGTCTGCAGGAAGGTTGCTCTCCAGGAGCAGGGTTGAAGAAGGGTTTACTGAGTAATTAAAGACAGCTCCTTAGCTCTTTATTTTACCCCTGTTGTGCTTGGCACCTTAACTGCTGCTTGCAGCTATATTTTGATTTCTAAATAAATAAATTAATAAAAACAGGCCTGACCAAACTAGAAGCGTTGTAACACTAATGTACTTCTACAGAACTCATAAAGATTATATTTTGAAAAATAGAACAGTATATATATATTATAGGTCAACAGGACAGTATATTTGCTTTAGCTGTTTGTTCTATATTCGTTACAAATTTGTGATTTTGAGTTTTAAAATGTTTAAAACTTATTTACCGTTTGATTAAAATGAAACGAGGGTGGTGATGGTGGTTATTCTGAATAGTAATCTTGATTGCTGTTTAAATGAATTTACAGAATTTAAACCACATTAGTATTTCAACCCACCACTGTAAAAAGCAAAGCTGACCTTCATTTACACCATTTAGGGGTAATTTACAGCACATAAATATGAGAATGTAATATCAAAGTGGGTGACACAAAGTGGAAAATAGCTGACAAAAAAAAAAAAAGATGCGTTAGAATATTCCCGTCTCCCTTACCTTCATATATGAAACACATTTTATTTTACCTCTCAATTCATTACTTTAAACTTCAAGTAGGTGAAGTCATGACCCTGTGCAGGAAGCAAAAACAAACGACACCGTTCCAGATGACAGAGATTTATTACATGCATATAGCGGAGAGGCTAAAATCAAGCTGAGCTACAAAACAGTTTGAGGGCATGTCGAATCTTGTTCAACTGAAGTTTGTAGTGCATTTTAGGTTTGTCCATGATGATGGTCTCCTCACACAGAACAGGTTTTGTCTGTACGGCTCATTTGCTCATTAGCTGTGGCTATATATGCAGAGAAGAAGACAGCTCCATCTGACAGGCTCTCCGCTTTGCTTCAGGGTGTGATTGTAATAATTTCAGAGTCTTGACAGGTACAGTATTCAGCATGTCGCATACATCCACCTCTCGTCTCTTTTAATTGTAGGGGAGACGTTTACTAAATGTGCGCACTTATATGAAGCAATGATCGTGAGGTGTTAATGCAGAGGCGGGCGCTCGTGTATCATCACATCATAGATGATGTACTGTCACTGAAAGAGTTCAGTGGCAGAAGAAGCGAAAATACCAGGAGGTTAAAGTGTTGGTTGTCTGGGGTCTCTTGGGTTAATGGGAGAGAAGCAGGCCGGTGAGAAGCCTGACGACTGTGCTACACTTTTCCTTCTTCTCTCTCCTGAAATGCAAAGAAAATCGGTGAGGCGGTGACCTCTGACCTCACTCAAGTGAGGATGCGATTTCTAGTTTAGCGCACTTGGATGGAAGATGGCACTGGGGAAATGTAACGTGAAGAGGAGGAATTAAAATCCATTTAGCAACCATCCACTTTGATGGTTGTATGTGCCTGTAAACAGAGGTTGGAAATAGGAATAGAATAGAATAGGGGTCAGTGACATCATGCTCATTGTTTTTGTGCATATCTATTCATTTATTCCAAAAATTAACACATACAATGACCTGAATACATCTGTCTTATGATGAAGACGTTCCTGAATTCTGAATAAAAATAATTTTTTACATTTTTAAGGGGGCATAAAGTCAAAACTGTCAAGGTATTGTAATGAAGAGAAAAAAGGCTCATTAAAAAGGTTGAATTCTTGTGTAGTTTGGTATATTCTTTGCTGGTTATTTATTAGGGTAAAAAAAACTCTATTGAAGTTGAAAAGTTTATTGAATCGTTAGACAAAATATAAGAAAAAATATATAAAGATCTATCTATCTATCTATCTATCTATCTATCTATCTATCTATCTATCTATCGAGAAATGGGAAAAGTTTATTGAACCTTTAGACAAAAAAAAAAAAAAAAAAATAATAAATACAGGAATTTTACATACAGCATTTCATATATTTATACTCATAATAATAATAATAATAACAATTCTTAGGGTAAAAAAACAAAAACAAATTTTAACAAAAATGTATTTGTTCATGCACCAGACTGCATATTTTTGCTCATGTTGAGCCTTGAAAATATAAAATATATATATAAAAAAATTTATATATATAATATTTAATTATGTAAAATTAAAATCTATAATTATTTTATTCTTTAAGTGTTTTAAAATACTATTTTTTCTTTTATATTTTGTATAAAAGTTCAATCATTTCTCTCTCTCTTGATAGATTTTTATTTTTTATTATTATTTTTATGAGTATGAATATATGAAATGCTGTATGTAAAATTAAAATATAAAATTCCTTTATTTATTTATTTTAATCTTTTAAAACACTTTTTTCTTTCAATATTTTTTATGTTTTTAAGTATGTTTTTATATTTTGTCTAAAGGTTCAATAAACTTTTCCATTTCTCGATAGATAGATAGACAGACAGACAGACAGATAGATAGATAGATAGTTTAATAATTTAAGAATTTAATAAAATTTAATAAAAAAATAATTTAATAAAACAAGTTAAAGTTTTTTTTCTACCCTAAGATTTTTTTTAAAAGTATAAATATATAAAATTATGTATGTAAAATTAAAATCTAAAATTATTTTATTCTTTTTGTGTAATTTATATATTTTTTCTTTTATATTTTGTCTAACGATTTAATAAACTTTTCAATTTCGATAGACAGTTTTTTCCCCCTAAGAAATAATTAGCAAAGAATATGCCAAACTAAATATGCTGAAATTTATGTGGCCAAAAAGAAAGATAAAATGCTGAAAGCTTGTAATGTAAATCAGTTAGATTTTTATAACAGACTGCTTACATAAAATGCATATAAATATAATTTGTCACTCTATAACTCCTAATAAAATGTTTAAGTAACCTTATATTTAAATAGTTTTTTTTTTTTTTTAAATCAAAACTCTTTTATTCTGAGCGCAATTCAAATGCAATTCAATACAGTGATGTTTGAGAGATGTACAAATTATCACTTCTCAAAAGGTGTCATATTTGATGTTGATATTTTCACATGATTCTTAAAAAAGTATATATGGATAGTCAGATTAAAGTTCAGTCTAGTAAGTGTTCATCTTAAAATAGTACTAACAATATAAAAGGTATACTAATGTTTACTAAGATCTGTAAACATTTCACAACAAAAACACACATGTACCATGACCTGAAAGTAGACGTTTTAGCATGATACTAAAAGGCTAAAACAAATGTACAGATCAGACGTCAGAAGGCATATAGTAGATTTTGAACAACAGGTCTGAACAAAGTCTGAATCTACAATACAACAATGCTAAGGAATAAAATAGAAATCAGATTTGTACATAAAGGTTGATGTGATCATGACGGAACATGATATATATGAAATCTGTGATCTGTGTGACAGTACTAATAAATAAGAGGGCTAAAGTAAAGGTGTGTTGTAATAAATGTGTGTCCACCACGTACTAAATTGGTCACACTGTCATATGCAAAAGTTTGCTGCATCCATCTTACAAATAAGGTTTTTGCCACCTTGTAATTTCTCATTGCAGCAGACACTGAAAACGTGTTGCATGTAACATACTGTCGTGTTAAATATATAGCTTAGGCTGTGAGTTCGGAAGTGTTTGCAACTTAACGTTTTGAGGTAATTAGCAGCCTGGAGTGATGAATTTAAGGGGGTGTTCAGGAGAAAGAAGCATCTGTTTAGACTTAATCATATTTGGAATATTTTTAGAGATGCTCGAGTTATGACGGATACACAGATTTATAATGACAGATCAACAACTGTCCTTTTTTTCATATCATCCATGTTTGTACTGAATATTGATTCACTGAGTTGTCCTTTTTGTTGTTTAACATACAGCATGCATGTGCTACCAAATTAGATATGATGCAGTAGCACAAAAAATAAACTAGACTAGAAATGTGCATTAGAAAAAATAAAAATAAATGAGACTGTAATCTGGTCAGATGAGCCACTTTGAAATGAATCAGTAGTTAAGAGGCTGAAATATGCCAAATTCTTATGAAAATTCATATGATTTGATGGTATATATAACACCATGTGGTGTAAGTAAAAAGCTAGCAAAAACATTTTCTTTACACCTTGAATTCTTTTGAGTATACATCCAAGGTTATTATCTTTAACTGAAATAACATAAAAAACTTATTTTATTTCAACTAAACTAACTTCTTCTTTCATTTAGTTTAACTTGAAGTACTAAAAAGCACTAAAATTAAAAAAAAATGAAAACTACACTGACCAAAATTATAAACGGAACACTTTTGTTTTTGCCCCCATTTTTCATGAGCTGAACTCAAAGATCTAAGACTTTTTCTATGTACACAAAAGGCCTATTTCTCTCAAATATTGTTCAGAGAATTTGGCAGACCATGTGTAACCACACCAACCCAGGACCTCCACATCCAGCATCTTCACCTCCAAGATCGTCTGAGACCAGCCACCCGGACAGCTGCTGCAACAATCTGTTTGCATAACCAAAGAATCAGGGAAGCTCATCTGCATGCTCGTTGCCCTCATTGGGGTCTTGACCTGACTGCAGTTCGTCGTCGTAACCGACTTGAGTGGGCAAATGCTCACATACGATGGTGTCTGACACTTTGGAGAGGTGTTTTCTTCAAGGACGAATCCTGGTTTTCACTGTACAGGGCAGATGGCAGACAGCATGTATGGCGTTGTGTGGGTGAGCGGTTTGCTGATGTTTATGTTGTGGATCGAGTGGCCTATGGTGGCGGTGGGGTTATGGTATGGGCAGGCGTATGTTATGGACAACGAACACAGGTGCATTTTATTGATGGCATTTTGAATGCACAGAGATACCGTGACGAGATCCTGAGGCCCACTGTTGTGCCATTCATCCACGACCATCACCTCATGTTGCAGCATGATAATGCATGGCAATGCACAACACCATGTTGCAAGGATCTGTACACAATTCCTGGAAGCTGAAAACATCCCAGTTCTTGCATGGCCAGCATACTCACTGGACATGTCACCCATTGAGCATGTTTGGGATGCTCTGGATCTGTGTATACGACAGCGTGTTCCAGTTCCACAGCCATTGAAGAAGAGTGGACCAACATTCCACAGACCACAATCAACAACCTGATCAACTCGATGCGAAGGAGATGTGTTGCACTGCGTGAGGCAAATGGTGGTCACACCAGATATTGACTGTTTTTTGAACCCCCCCAATACAGTAATACTGCACATTTTAGAGTGGCCTATTATTATAGCCAGCCTAAGGCACACCTGTGCAATAATCATGCTGTCTAATCAGCATCCTGATGTACCACACCTGTGAAAATTCTTAGATCTTTGATATACCACACCTGTGAAAATTCTTAGATCTTTGATATACCACACCTGTGAAAATTCTTAGATCTTTGAGTTCAGCTCATGAAAAATGGGGGCAAAAACAAAATTGTTGCATTTATAATTTTGGTCAGTGTAATAAGTACAAAAAATATGTAAAAAAAAGTTGTTCCAACTTAATATAATTTGTTACCCCACTGACTTAAAATTTTTAGTTTAGTCAACTTGAAATCGCAAGTTACTTAATGTTAATTTAAGTGACAACTGAAATATTTTAGTTGACTAAACTAAAAATTTTAGGTCAGCAGGGTAACAAATTATTTTTAGTTGAAACAAACATTTTTTTACAATGTAAAAAAAAGCACAAAAAAAAAAAAACTAACTAAAAACATTAAAAAGTGAAAACGGGAAATATAAAAATAATTTTATGCAAAATGTTAATAAAATGTTAATAGTACTTTATTAATATGAAAATAACCCTATACATAAGAATTATTATTTTCATTTACATTGTATTTTTAAAGGTAAAATGGTAAAAAAAAGTTTTTATAAATAACATGAATTATTAATTAATTAATATCATTAAGTATTTTGGGGTGGTGCACCACATGGTATTTTACAAACTGAACTAACCACATAATGTTATGAAACTCAAATTATCATGTTAATTACTTAAATATATTACCATTAAATGTGATTACATAAAAATGACCTTGACATACAGTAATAAGAGTCTGTGATATCACTTCTTATTTTTTTTAATACCTTCCTGTTGACCAAAATGATATTAATTTGCTAGACAAATGTTTTTAAATATTTATGGACAGTAATTTTTTCAGCCTTTTTTATTTAATTTTTTTTTTTTATGAGAAAAATATCCTTAGCATAGAAGAGGTTTATTCGAGCCATCATATGTGCGTTACTGAACCCCATAGATATGCAAATCTGTGTAACTTTTGTTGTAACAAGTGACTTTCTACTTTTCAAAAGGTCAAAACAAGTTCCCATGCAATGCTTACATTTCGTTATGCCATTTCTGGGGAATGATAAATTACTAAGAGGTGTGGATGATAATCTGATCACCTCTGACGCACTTCCACAAAAGACACAAAGGTCTTCAAAGGAGAAAGTATAAGCAGATGTTTCTTGATCATTAGTTCAGAACATGAACTACCGGTTTGGCTTGCCGTAAGCTAAATGACTGCACCTTGACTGCAGGATTCAGATAAAGCGCTCATTAGATGCCACCGCATACATTAAGAAGCTGCACGTGGGAGGACTCATTCAACCTTTGTCTCTGTTCATTCAAGAAAACGTATCTGCACTCAGCCTAACCTTTAGTGAGATGTTTTGTGTAATGCATGATGGGAAATCAGAGAGATAGGAGCAAGGGACAAGGTCTTTATTTTTATGTGAGCACTGACCTTTTCAAGTTGTTGTTTTGTTTACTTGCTGATTCTTCTCCGACAGAGGCAGAGCATGCATTTGGAGCTCTCCTTCTTTGGAAAACAAGACTGTAACATTGGAGAGAGGTAGACAGTATGACTAATTCTCTCTTCAGGGGGACACGTAGATGAAGTCTCTGGCGGTGCGGCTCAGACTGTGTTGTCGAGCCAACCTTCAGAACTGCTGCTGTTTTTTCACCAGTCTTCTGTCAGCCAACTTAGAGGTGTTTTCATAACGGTAGGAATATTGTGAATAGAAGTCTGACATGGGCTTTTAGCAGAGATAAAACAAGCATCTAACCTGCGGCCTTATCTCTTTTGCAGCCTTACCTCTTACTGCTTGTCATGAAGTTTAAAGCCCTCTGAATTCAGAATCAAAGTTTTGTGGCTTTTAGTCCATATCGATTGGCTTTCAAGTGGGGGTGGGCGATATGACCAAAAGCCATTTTATTTCACTGTAGGCTAAATATCAAAATATAGTTATTTTTTTTGCTTTAAATAAGGTTTGATACCATAGAAATGTCATAATTCTAATACTAGCTGAAGAAAAGAACAAGAAAGTAAACAGTTAGTTATAAGAAACCAATTACAAGCAGTTGGACAAAAAACTACAGTAGAACAAATGAATAAGAAATGCTACATACATTGTATAAAGTAATCAAATGAATAAAAACACTATTTTTCACTGTGTAAATTAAATATATATTTCTTCTTATTAAAGTTACAAAAGTGATTTAGTCAAGAGCAGTGAGTTTTTCTCTCTTTTGTTGTTTGATTAACATTGCTTTCACTTAAGACCTACAGTTGCAATCAAAATTATTCAACCCCCTTGACCTGCAAGACAATTTGCTGCAGAGAACAAAGTTTTGTGAAACCAATCCAGCAAAGGCATCAGTACACTATTAGAGAAAGTTTATTAATACACATTTGAGTAATTCTGAGAAAGTAAGTTGATGAATAATGAAAAAAATCAAATAGACTTTAAACGTTCATGTTCAAAATTATTCAACCCCTAAAAGTCAAATTTGGTGCAGAATCTTTTATTCCTTAAAACCACCAATAAACTCTGATTGAAAGTGCTTAGAAGCTTCTGTCACCTCTCGACTGCAATCTTGACCCATTCCTCACCTGAAAAAGCTTTCGGATCACTGATAATCTTTGGTTTTCACATTGCCACTGCTTTCTTCAAATTCAACCAACTATTTTCAATGAGAATTAAATCTGGAGACTGAACACGCCACTCAAGAGCATCCTATGACTGATCCCTGAACCAAGCTTGGGTAGATTTGGATGTATAGTTTGGGATGATTGTCCTGCAGGAAAGTCCACTGATCAACAGCTTCAGCCTTTGCACCAAAGGCATCACAATTGTTGCCAAAATGACTTGATACTTCAAAGATTCCATGATATCCTTCATACAATCGTGTTTTCCACTTCCTGCTACAGTAAAACAAACCCCATAATAGGACTAGCCCACCTCCATGTTTGACTATGGAGATGGTGTTCTTCTGCTTGTATGCTTTGCATTTTTTTTGCACCAGACATACTGCTGATCAATGAGTCCAAAAAGTTCCAGTTTGGTCACATCACTCCATGAAACATTCTTCCAGAACTCCACATTTCTACCCAAACTAAGTTTAGCATGTTTACGTCAACCTTTGTTCTTCTTGGTCAAGAGTGGTATTCGGCAAGATGCCATACATGAAGGCTATACTTGTCTAGTGTTTTTCTTATACACTGCATTGAAATGTTTTTCCTCCTTTCATTGGTTCATCTTGCAAGTCTTTGGCTGTACATTGCAGATTTTTCAGTTGCTCTGATCAAACATTTTATGATATTGCGCTTTTTTTGTTCAACACCCTCAAAGGTTTTCTGGTACAACACACTTTAAACTAAGGAATAAGGCTGTCAGCTGTGTCTCTAGAAACTTTTAATGTCTTGGAAATCCTCATGTAGCCTTAGACTTTCTAACATAATAAAACTATTTCTTCTCTATAGCTTTTGTGAGAGCTCTGTTGTCTTCAGCTTCAGCACATGCATGGGCTAACTGTATATATAGGTAATACCCCAAGCTAATTGTGTTTTTAAATATTGTTTCTAAAGGCTTAATTGTGTTTTAAGACAAATTTGTTCTCTACTATAAAAATAAGTGACTTAAAAAAAGCAATGATGTATAGGGATTGAATAATTGTGACTTAGCTTATGAAAAAATCCTATAACTCAAAAACATTACATTCATTATATATTATCACTTTTAATATGCCAGTAAACTGTCGTAGATGCATTTTTTTTTAAAGTCCTGGATCTTCAGAAAAGCTTGTATTTGTAAAGTACTGCAGTCTCTGGGGGGTTGAATAATTTCAGTTGCAACTGTAAATTACTGTGTTTACATGGATACCTGCAAAGCAGGCATCACAGGAATAAATTTCATTTAAAAATGCATTAAAACAGAAAATGGTTATTTTAAGTAATAAAAACATTTCACAATATTAATGTTTGTACTGTATATTTTAAACAAATAAAAGCAGCCTTGGTATATGGAAGTCCATTTCCGCTACTGAATGAAAACATAAAAAGGGTAATTGTGACTTTTGATTGTACGATTCTGCCTTTTTTTCTCACAGTTGCAAATTCACATCTTGCAATTCTGACTTTTTCTCAGAATTGCATTTTATAAACTTGCAGTTGTAAGAAATAAAGTCAGAAAAACAGGATATAAATTCAGGATTGTGAGATAAACAGTCTATTAAAATTTTAATAGTGTAAATCTTTAAATGCGAGTTTATATCTCACAATTTTTTCCCGCATTTGCAAGTTTATATCCTGCAATACTGACTTTAGGACTCGTAACTGCAAGTTTATATCAAGCAGTTCTAAGAAAAAAATTTTGTGGAATGTAAACTTACAATTGCGAGAAAAAAGTCTTCTTTCGAAAACATAAAAAAATCTTTTGAACGATAGTGTGTACGTAAAATGGGTTGGGTTTTCTTAAATTCACCATTAAAATGTCACATTTATTTTCCACAAGAAAAAAAAGAGATATGAGTTTGGAGTGACATACTTCTGACTAAATAAATCATTTTTCTTGACAATACCTTTAAAATGCACAGTATTTCTCTTCCAGGAAAACACCCCAAATTATTGATGACTCATCTTGCGGGTTTGTGTTTTTTGTCTAATAAATTGGCTTTGGAATAACAATGTCTCCTCCCTCTAAATCATAAACCACCTGCCTCCACCTAGCAATGGCAAGTAGTAAACAAAAGTTTTGCCAAGCTGCAATGCACACTAAAAAAGGTACTGACTATTTAAACAGATCCTTTGGTACAGTGTGTCCCGCCCCAACAACTTGTTTCTGTGACACATTAAGCATCCTCTCTGCATCACTCTTTTTGTCTTTTTCCTCGTCTATCCTCCTATCTCCCTGTCCACATCACAGCATCCAGAGCTAATAGGAGCGAGACCACTGCGGAGTGACAGTCGTGTCGAACTGTGCGTGATGAAGACAGATTGGGAGCATCAATCACTATGTCACACCAGTTTCGCTTCACACCCTCCCTGAAGGGAGACCATGTCGGTCGACAGCTCCAGACTCGAGACCACCACAGCAGTGATTGATTATAAGATCACAGGACTCGTGAAAGTATTGCGTGTACAGGTACTTGTGTGTGTGTACTTTGCAAAGTGCTGTAATTGTGGTTACACAGAGAACTAATACTGTCACAATAACAAAACACCAATAATCAATTAAAATGGCAGTAAAATTTTAATGGTTTTAGATGCCAACTTCAGTACCATCACAAAAACAAATGTCCTGGTGGATGAACTTGTTAATTATAAAAAAAAAAAAAAAATTAATTAAAACAACTGCATGTGGTCATGGCTGTATGATTACATCCCACTGAGGTTTAGGATAAACAATGGAGCTTTAAAATTATTTTTTATACAAATTGTATGTTTTCATATAAATCAAATCACACAAATTCATACAAGATTTATAGTTTGAAAATGTCTTTCTTCTCAGAGATTGGGTTGCATGTGGCTGTGGATGGATGTGGCTCAGAGGAATATTTTTTGCTCTGTTGCCTTTGACAGATTCTGTCACTGACTAGAGGGAGGGATAATACTTAATGTAATTTTAAAGTGAAACTTTTTTTATGACCAGAAAGCTAAAGTTTTAGAGTAGGGATGCACTGGAATTTCGTCCACTTGAAATTCTTTTATAACAAAACTGCCATGAAACACTACTTTTTTAGTTTTTGGACAATAAAAAATAGAACAGACATAAAAGCCACAATTTTAACGGATGTTAAATGTATTGTACGGATGATGAAAATGTCTTACATTTAGAGTTGAGTCCATACAGACAATGGGCTTCATTCATGAAACAGGAGCAGAAGTTAGTTGTTATTTGTTATGAAAGAAATGTACACCTGCGCCCTACCACGTGTAAATGTTGCGTAAAACGTTCTTTGTTTTTTTTTTGACAAACTGATGACACTGAAATTTGATGCACTGCCATAATAAATACAAGTTAATTTGCGCTTGTGCCCTCTATTTTATATATATTTATTTTTTATAGCTGAGTTGATAACTGTAAAACACAGCGCTCGTCACTGTCACTATTTACCCAGCCTAAAAAGAGCAGGGGCGGGACAAATACCGACCAACCATCCTACAACAATAGAGAAGTCAGTAGTGCTTTTTTTAAATTTAGTAAAATTCTTAAAAATAAGATGCTAATAATACGTTGCCACCGTGGATATTTCAAATCATAGCAACCAAAGCTTTTCAGCTGGAAAAACGCTGTGCCACTAAAGCGTTCTCAAGCACCACCGGCCGGCCATTTTCAGAAGAGTATGGAGTGAATTTTGTGCCATCAAAACAATCTGCTTTGCAAAGAAAAACTTAACTTTCAAACAAAAAGTGATTTGCAAATACAAAACTCTATCTGAGAGAAAATGCAGAGGTATGGACAAATATTTGTATTGTGTGTTACAACTGTGAGACGTTTTGTGAGGAAACTTGGCTTGATTTTCTCACAAATGCGTGCAGGCAGATTTTCTCACAAATGCAATTGAGCAACTTCCTTTCCCAAAAACAGCAGATGGCGCTGTCGGGCAATTTACGCTAGTCTACTGAGACCTGAAACGCTCGTTTAACTTTTCAGGGAATACAGGGACCAACATGAGTGGGGAACAGGTGAGTTTCTGTCTTACTATATCTAAAATGAACCACTGAGATGTTTTCACAAAGCGACCCTATTCTACAATGTCAGTGAAATTCACAATAAGTGCTGTAAAGTTGTTAACTTGATTGATTAGTTCAAAAATCAGTAACATGCTAAACACTTAACTATGCAGTCTTTCCCTTTAAAAACTGATCCATTCTCCGTACTTGTTGGATCCTCTGTTGGATCGCGGGATATAAACATATGTTGATACAATTGTTCAACACTCAAAACAATGCAGGAGTATAATAACAATATATCATGTCACAATATTGTAATACTAAAATGCAAATGTATTGTGGATAGCGACAACTGTGTACCAACAATAAAAAAAAGTTACGTTTAGCCATGTCTCTACCGATTTTTGAAATAATCAATCATCAAATCGCTTTGATAAAACATATTGAGGGTTAATTATAGATATAGTAAGACAGAAACTCACCTGTTCCCCATTCATGTTGGTCTGCTGTATTCCCTGAAAAGGTAAACGGGTGTTTTGGCTCTCAGGAGAGTAGTGTATAATGCCCGACAGTGCCATCTGCTGTTTTTTGGGAAGGGACGTTGCTCAATTGCATTTGTGAGAAAATCTGCCTGCACGCATTTGTGAGAAAATCAAGCCAAGTTTCCCCATAAAAAGGCAACTGAGTCTCACAGTTGTAACACACAATACATATATTTGTCCGTACCACTGCAATTTCTCTCAAATTAAGTTTTGTATTTGCGAATCACTTTGCGTTCGTTTGAAAGTCGCGTTTTTTTCTTTGCAAAGCAGATTGTGTTTATTTGTAAAACACTGGATTAGTTTGATGAATATTGGCACAAAATTCACTCCATAGAAGAGTGCCAGACATTTTTTATTGGCTAAAAACTCTTTGGTGAACACAAGTTGATTGAATATTTATTGTTAGGCATATGACCTATTAATGTTTTTTTGCATTTATTTAATATACTGGTGCTAAACCTGAGAAAGTAGACCAGATATTCTACTGTGTTCCTGGACACGCATTTTGCGTAGCTGTAATTCATAGGCGGGGATTATGCTAATTGTGAATGAGCGTGCATGTGCGCCCTATTTATGAATGATTGGAATTCATTAACATACACATTTAACTATCAAATCGGACGTTTACGAAGCGTTTGTGAATCCGAATTTGTGAATTACTCAGAATTTGCTTATATATTTACGCAAGTTTAATGAATGAGGCCTATGGATGCAAAATTAAATCATAATTACAAAATAACTATGTCTTACACAGATCTGCATTACCTAGTATCCCGGAGAAGTGTGAGAAATGCAGATTGATTAATAGGGTTTCTCATTCCTAAACAGAAAGAACTTGTCTGTTAATACATTGATCAACACTAACTTTTTTTTTGTCAGTTGGTTTAGATCTTGTGATTATAACAGCTCAATTGACTCTTATTGTCACTACATTGTTTACAAGCAAACGATGTGTGAAAAGTTTAGATGCATGGTCCATTGCAGCTGTATACACACGCACACAATAACAATAACTTAACACAATAAAATATACAGAGGGACAATATATAATAACTACATACACAGACAGCCCTGACAACAGAAACAATATCGTATTATCTATAAGAAATAATTAGTGCAAATATATATATATATATAGGGTTACTATACAAGACTGACACATAGTTATTTATTAAAAGGTGAACTACCACCATTATGCATTTCCTTGTCAAACTACAGTAACTGTCATCGGTTGCAAAGTTCACTTTTACATGTTATTTGAACATAAATGTGTGTTGGCAGTGTGTGTACACAACCACCCTATAATGATAAAAATCCACCCAGTGTGTTTTATTGAATCCCTAAAAATAATTCCCCTTTTCAAATCAGGCCATTCACAGACGTTTTACCTTAGACACACCCTGAGTAAGCTGTAAACAGTCCGACCGCTATTGTTTTGATGCTGGAACAGGGACGTAGACAAGAATGGCTCCTAAGCGATTGAGGTGTTTTGTTGTTGGATGTAATAATGAACGTAGCAGTTGTCATCTGAGCCACTGAAGACGCAGTGGATTACTTTCACTTTTGAAGGGAATGTGCCTTTCGATCTACATAAATGTGTCTATGTTCACACTAATCATTTGTGATCCAGCTTCACCTACAGCACAAGTGAGTATAAAGGTTTTTTTATGAATCTTTGTAATCGCCTTTCCTAATAATGTGCTAGTTAGCAAATTTCGCAGCTAAATGCAGCTAAAGTAAACATTACGACTCTTCACCCCACAGAAGAGAGGGGCGGGGTGAGCAGAGCACATTTGCATTTAAAGCAATATGCAACAAAACGGGTTGATTTCTGCAGAGCTGATTTTGACAAAGTAAAAAGGGTTGTGTTTTACGCTACCATTGAGAAATTTTACCCAAAGTATGTTATAGACTATTCATTAAGACCCTAAGGAATCATATCAACTAGTGGAAAATGGGCATCTGAATGACCACTTTAAACAATTTTATTGGACTGTACTATTTTTTAATGAAATTAGACAATGATTTTATCTAGAGATGTGTTTAACTGACATATAAACAATAAAAACATTTTAATAATAATAATAATAACAATAATAATAATAATAATTTACTTTTACTTTGCAACTGCACAGTACTAGCATAAAGTGTTAGGGAAAGTTACTTTTAAAAATAATGAGTTACTCTCTAAAAAAGTAACTAATTGGATTACTTTGTTACTTTTTATAGAAAGTAATGTGTTTGTTACTTTTTCTCATCTACGCTGGGCTTGCTTGTTTGGTTTTTTTATATCAAAATTTCTAGTTTTGGCAAATGTAAGCACTTTCAAAGGGCACAGAAACAAACCTTTTAGCTGTGCTGCCATTCTGGGTAGCAGATTCAGAATTCCCAGAATTGCCATTCTGGATTTCTTTCCTTTTCAGAAGAATAGAAAGTAGGTAGAATAAATTTCAACACTCTTACTTCAGCAATGAAACACAACTGTTATGTTTAACTAAATTCATTTTTGCTTATTAGTGGGGTTGAATTAGATCATCAAAGGTCAGCATCAAAAGCACTGTTTAATAAAATGTTATTAAATACATAAAGGATATTTGTGTTATTTAACATATTTAATTATTGTAGGTTTGTGTCATATTCTGAGTTTGCTTTTCACGGTTTTTATTAATTTTTAAGAATCCTGAATCTGTTTTTGTGCAAGTGAGGTGAGTAAATGTTAACATTTAGTCTAGAGCTACAGTAACATAATGTTCACACAGTGCACACAACGCCTCTGTACTTACTCTTGATTTCTCTCAACATGGAGAAAGGAGAGCTGTCAGTCAATAAAAGGGAAAACAAAGTAACTGGTATTACTTATTTGAAAAAGTAACTCAAGATATTTTATTGTAAATTAAAAGTAATGTGTTACTTTTCTAGTTACTTGAAAATGTAATCTGATTAAATAACTCACGTTACTTGTAATGTGTAACCCCAGACACTGTTAGTATATGCAGTGGTATGTGAAAGTTTGGGAACCCCTTGCAGAATCTATGAAAATGTGAATATTAAAATAAGAAAGATCATACTTCAGAGATCAAACTTTTTGATTTTGAAGATCAAGGTAAATTGTACTTAATTTGCCTTCCGGTAAACATGCAAGTATCTACTGTTGCTTCTGAAGGGCAGTACTAAATGGAAAAAGATATTTCAGCTAAATAATAAAAAAAAAGAACATCCTGTTCAAAAGTTTTCAAACCCCGGCTCTTAATGCATTGTGTTTCCTTATGGAGCATCAGTAAATGTTTGAACCTTTTTTTTAAAAGTTGTGTTTGAGTCGCTCATTTATCCTCAGTGTGAAAAGATGAATCTCAAATATCATACAGTCACTGGTGGAAAGGGTTCAAATATGCAAAAGATGCTGGAAAACCAATGAATCTGCAGGACATGAAGGATTTTTCCTCAGGAAAAGTGCTCAGTTTAACTGTTCAGAGCAAACAAGGGACTCATGAACAACCACCACAAAACAAACAAACAACAGCAACAACAACAAAAACAGTCATAGATCATCCAGGTAACCCACACACAGCATTAAGAACCAAGGGTTCCCAAACTTTTGAAGGGGGTTATTTTAATAATTTCAGCTATTTTTTTTTTTTTTTTGTCTTGTGGACTAAACGTAAACATGTTTTATGTAAAATATCTAACTCAGGACAGTACTAAATAAAAAAATAACATGCATTTTGTATGATCTCTCTTATTTTGTTAAAACTATTCACATTTGCACAGATTCTGCAAGGGGTTCCCAAACTTTTGCATGCTACTACATATGTTGTAAGTGTAATTTTAAACATTTTATACCCTCACAGGGGGGACATAAAGTTTCTCTTTTGTTGTCAACAGGTTTATAAACACATTTCATTACCAGTCTGGTAAATGGGTGGTGCATGTTGCATTCCCAAATGCACACTGCAAGCAACCAAAACTGAGATGCAGATGAGTTTATGTGGAGTAGCATTTACTATGAACTGAACCTCTCAGAGACACTGTTATTACTGTTATTATGAGCTACATGCTCTTGAAGAAAAGAGCACCTTGGTCATTTGTGCAGTATTTCTCATTTTGAGTTAATCTGAATAAATCATGCGGGTTTGGAGCAACACAAGGACAAACTATTCCTTTGACATCAAAAGAGAGGACTTGTGAACACTTTATAGCATGGTGTCAGTCGACTCCACTTGGGCTTTCCACGTGTGTGGCTTTTGAGAGCAGAAGTCACAGTTTTAGATATCAAAGAAGTGCAGAAAGTGAAGTGGAGCTAAAAGGGAGCGGCTGCACTGAGGGGCTGGCTGAGATCCCACTCAATTATGCAGTCGAGTGAGCCCATCCTCACTCACACATAAGCACAATACACGTCTGAGCTGTTTCATCATCCCCACAGGCCATATTAACTCGCATACACACACGCCTGCGTCGGCCTCTGTGCTCTTACACATCTCGACATCCCCGCTTGCTACGGCTCCAGTCGAGTTGCTGCCTCGTATTGAATACACTATTACTCTCTATCACTCGTGCCACATGACTCACTCTTACGCTTATAATATCACCCCTTCAGCTCCCCGTCTTCTGCTGGAATGGGTGACTGTTTGTGACACTAACAGCCCATGTTCTGTTTGGCGTGCTAGTAAGAGGAAAACGAAATGAGAAGACCTGAATTTATCGTTCAGGACTCGCTGGTCAATGACAATTTAACACACCCTTTGTGATGTAGTCATGCAGTCAACTGTGGTCACTGTGCCTAATTGTGATCAATCTTGTAAGGATAGACTGGGACTAAAGAACCTGGCCCAACATAACCTACAGTTTATAAATATCCACTAAATATATGCATATAATACAAACTTTCACATAGTGTAATATCTATTCAATATAATTGATTTTCACTGTACTTGGATATGTCTTAAATAGTTATTTTTACATTGAAAAGGCAGCACACTTAAAATTTTTGTTCAAAAGTTTTGACAAGGATGCTTGTTATCTCATAATCCAATTTTTAGACTTTAGCCTGGATTTTACAGAGTCACAATCTATAGTGAAAAGGTGATACTGTGAAATATTTTTACAATTTCAATTTTTCACTATTATTACGCCAGTCTTCAGTGTCACGTGATTCTTCAGAAATCATTCTAATATACTGATTGGCTGCTCAAGAAAAAAATGTATATTATATAAATGATTATTAGCTTATTATTATTGAAAACAGTTATGCTGTCTAATATTTTTTGTGGAAACCATGATGCATTTTCTTTTCAGGATTCTTTGCTGAATAGAAAGTTCAACAACAACAACAAAACCTAACATTAAAAATGTATAAATCACTTGTTTTTCTAAAGAAACATTGTCTAACAGCGACACCAGCAGGTGAGGTTACAGCAGGATCCCCATCTCTTTCCCCTCCCCTGAGCCCACAGAGTTTTAACGGACCCCCTAAAGCGTGCTGTGAGTTTAGTGGAGGGTAACTGACAATGAATGGGGGAAAATCATATGAAAGAAAGCAATGCTTTCACCACAATAAGATTAGACACGACTGGTTATGTTCAGGCATGATTGGTTCATGTGATAAATCCCACCTCTCGTGTTTGTTCGCATTCCAAGTTCATTCTTTGTTCTAAAGAATGATATCTGATTTTACTGCATTACGTTTCATAAAAACATATCATTCATAACTGAAGAAATTGATACACGATGGCAGTGTCTGAATTGTGAATGAATCATTATTTCTTTGGGGCTTTTTTGATAAATCTGTTGTGTATTCACAAACTGCACTAAATTACACAACATAAGATGACTTATTTACAGATTGGACTGATCTGTTTGCTGCTGTTTTTGACTTGACAAATCACTGCTTCAGTAATCTGGTCAGAGCGAGCCTCCAGTCAATACCTCTCAAAATTTTAAAATAACTTCAAATCAAGAATCAGAGGTAATGATATTAAAGTTCAAGTTTGTGGAGGATTCGACTGGTGAGACGACAAGTGAATTATGCCAGATTTTAGTATTGTTTGTGAATTAATCATATTCAGGTTATAAGTGACTGTAAGTTTTCTGTAATTTAAATCTGCTATTAAGAGCAAGCTGTTGAGAATTGTGTATTGTGTGAAATGCTTGAATATGTATCCACCTTATTTTTTCCCCAAAAGAGCGGGTGCAGTCATTTGTAAATTTTATGGGTCAGGCTTCCGGTTTCATGCACATCCAGCTATTTTTAGCTCTACAAAACAACTTGTTTTGCTGCTTGATATTGCAAATTGGTGATTCTTACCATATTATTGTAATGTATTATCTTAATTAAGAGCACACTGGTTTGTAGTGCAAACAGTTTTACCGTTTACTTCACGTTGTTATTCTTATCTTTATTTTCTTATAGCGGCTAATGAACCAGAAGTCTCACTCATAAGCTTACTTCCACGTTGAAGAATAAGGTGTATTGGTTTATAAGAGTGGAATTGATTTTTAATCAACCCAGACCACCTTAGGTCTGTGTGTTTGCGTTGCCTAAATCACACAGTCATGCTTAAGCCACCTAGGTTCACATTTGCAATTTGTGTGTGTGTGTGTTTTTTTTTTGCTACTAGTGCTATACAAAGTTAATGTAATGAAATAAGAATATAGCTTAATTGTCATCAGTACAGTCATCATAATTGAATGCAGCCTACGATATAAACAAAGCTGCAAGACTTTTCTGTTCATGTGTATTCAGCCTCTGCATACTCTGCATGCTATGCTCTCATTAACGATCTCATTAATTATCATTTGAAATCCCTTATTTTGGTAATCCAGCAGAGCTTTAGGAGTAGAAATATTGTCCAAAAAAAAAAAATTAAATTTGAAGTTTACAGAGACAAACAATCAAAAACAGATCAGAAAATGGGACAGTGTGAACAATGAGAACTGGATTCAGTTTCACTTTCTGGTTTCATTGCAGTTCTTTCAAATGTGACTTAAATGTAAAAAACATTACATGACATTTATTTTTTTCCCACTTATATAGGAGTTATTTTAATGTGTTGAAATAAATTAAAATGTCTGGTAGCATTTACCATGTTTAATGGATGTTTATAACTGTTGCATAACAGTTTTTATTTATTTATTTTAATTTATTCAAATTGTGGGCTATTTTCCATCAGTTTCTTATTAACAGTATAAATTTAAAGTTCACAGAGACCCACAATCCAAAAGAGATGGGACAGTGTGAATAACAAAAGAACTGGATTGATTGATTGATTTATTTATTTATTCATCAATTAATTAATTTCAATTAAATTTAAATTAAAATGTATTTATTTCAATTCAATGTATTTTAATTAAATGTAAAAAATAAATAAATATTTAATTTAGGCTTTATCCAATTTGTATGCATTCCCATTCAGAAAGGGCAAGCTCTGTCTCCTTAGTCATTCTTGATTTCTATAAACATTTCACTGTGACATGGTTTTAATTTCTATCGAGCAGCACAATTTGTGTATTTGTAGACGTGGTTTGGAGTGGCTCCACTCAGTGGATTTTCTTCCGTGTGTAGAGATGATGAAGGATATTATATTCACCCTTAGAGGTTGTAGTCTCTCAATCCAGTCTTCAAAAATCAATGTGGGTGTGATCTGTGAAACTACCCAAATCACATCTCCCAGAGACCATCAGAGCACGGGCAGAAAGGAGAGTGAGCGTTTCTGGCTGGGTCTCTTGTGTTTGGCCCCGGGCCAGACCGTCTTTTTGCCACTGTGTGAAAACTAAACCTTAACTGCAGGAATATGCTTACTCAGATTTGTTCATTACTGGTTATCTCTCTCTCTCCCTCTCTTTTTCTTTTCTGCTCCTCTGTGTATCCTGGGTAAGATATGGACAAGCAACTCCATTGATTTCTGTCAGTAAGTCCCACCTGTGGGGACAGAGCTTCAATCCCCTTGCAGGCGTTGTGCATTTTGCGCACATTAATATGTGACAGATATATGCAGGCGGGCTATGAATCTTTAATGTGCGCCCCTCCTCTGAGCTTGCCCTTTGCTACAGCTCAGGGTTAACTGAACCACTGAGGGTCACTGGGTAAAGAAGACAGAGCGAGAGAGAGAGTATATTTTGGAGGAAAGGAAAGAAGAATGAGACTTGTTTTTTTCTTCCCGTGTTCTTGAAAATAATGACACCCAGAGCAATTTAAACGTGTCCTCAGGTCCCGAAACGCCGTCTCTCTGGCTGAAAGTGAAAATATGTTATTGGTCTGATCTCAGTCAAGGGCAGTTCAGCAGCTCTGCTGTTGCGTTTGGAGCAGTCAGGCTTTGTATTAAAATACAGCTGACTGTCAGAACACTTTGATTGAATTCACTGTATCATATTAAACTATCATGTTTAAATCTCTTTAAATTGCAAGTTAAACTGACTTGCAATTTAAAGAAATTAAGCTGGTGTTTACACAAAACCTTTTTCAACTGCAAACTGAGAACTTCTTATGCATTTGGCCGTTCATTTTCATGACAACACCGTTTTGGGGACCTGAAACCAAACATTTGAAAAGGCTTTTTGAAGTGCAAAATTTTTGAAAATTATACAGTCTTTGTAAAAAATTCACACCAAGTTCTGTCATAGAAATCTCTTTTCAAGAACTACAACTGCATGCAATAATGTCACAGCACGGCCCATTAGAATATCATTAAATTCCCGCCTAAGGAAATTTGAATTGTTGGGGGCTAAGTAGGAATGGGGCGGTGTTACCAACGGTACGGTACATTTTTCGGTACATTACTCTCTGTGTAATAACAAAAACATTTATTTCAGTGAAAAAATAAGAAAAATCTCAATTTTAACATTTTGAACAATAGCGCCCTACAGTCTTTTTCTTTTTTTTTTTCAGAAATTCTAATTTAATTTTTCTGATAATCAAATACAGGCATTAAATATTTATTTATTTTAAATGAAATGAAAATTAAACCTTTTTATTTGTTGCCAAACAAACAGAGTTTTTCTGTTATTATTATAATTTCTGCATTTAATTGTTTAATTAAATTTGCCAGAAGTATGAATATTTAAACACCTACATTATACTGTACAAAAGTAATACAAGACTAATACACTTCTGTTACATGTTAAACCGTACTTTTATTTTGACAGGTTGCCAGTTAGTTTTTGTGTGTATACACTATGGTATGATGCTAATTTTCTCAAATGAAACAGTAAATTTACATGAAGTGACTCACAGCAGTTCTGGATATTAAGTTCATGCGTTTATGTCTTCATATAATAAGACCCAAAGGCCGAAAATAATGCGAGCGTCATGTGTGCTTTAGTATTTGTGTAGTAAACAAAGCTGCGTCTCCGCCATTTATTCATACAGAGCCAAGCGGAACATGGAGGATTCATATTTAAACCGTCTTGTTGCATTTTAATATTCACAGACACTAGTCCATATAGCGATTTGAATTAAGTGAGAGACCTACTTTTGATTTATTAAACCAAAAATTGACGAATTCTGCGGCATCCCGTGATATAGAGTAAATTGCGTATAAAAATAAAACGACAAATAAAAAGTGCCTCACATGGCTCCCGGGGGTCTCCTGTAGTGAATTGATGCGTTTTTGTAAGATAAATATTCATATTTAAAACGTAAGATTCACTATTAATCTACCCATAACACTAACCGATAAACACTTGTGAGGCACTTTATTTTACACTTTTCGTTTCCTTTTTTTTTTTTTTTTTCCTTTTTTAAATAAATCCCTTTCCAATGTGATATGTGATGTGAAAGGCTAGTTTGGCAAAAGGCGGATTCGAAGTCGGGTCGATCACGTCAAAAATCCATTGTACATGCTTTACCCTCTACGCGCTGGAGTCGTTATTTTAGCAGATTTTGTCTAGCCTAACCACACATTGGAGGACGGATTTAGTGTAAATAGCCTCTGCCAACAAGGCGGGCTATTTGCACTTACTTTAAGTAGACACTCCGAGCATTTGATAAACTTTCAAAAAAGCAGCTTTGTAATGTCAACATTCAGGTTTGTCTTGACAAATGTTCTATTAAAATTCAATTAAAATAAATTGGAATTTAAAAGTCATTCTCAAATTCATTCCTGAATGGTGCTCAACCTAATTATATCAATAATTACTGAAAAATCCTGTGTAAATGTGACGTTTTCTGTAGTCATGGTTAAACACATACTTTTATTCTTCTCTAGTATACAATTATTTCAACTCTAGTTTAACTCCTAAATCCCAATTTAAAGCCAGTAGTGTTTAAAGTCAGCATAAAAAGTCATTTACAAACCCATTTTACTTCAATGGGATCTCTCTTAAGTATTTGTTCTTGCTGAAGGATATTCAATGATTACAAATTGAAGCATTTTCTCTCGAATATCATGCGTATCAGAGTGTATTAAGAAAGAAATGAGGTCCATTTCTTTCTGTGCTGTTGCTTTTTAATTCTGGAATCATCTCCCTTTCTTAAGTCTTCAGTTGGAATAAACTCTATGTTCTTTTCTGTCATGCTGGCTATTGAAACTTAATTTTTTTTGACAGCTACTTAGAACCATTTTACACCTTAAGCAACCCCAAAGTCTCACATTTTGGTATTTGGTTTCAGGCACACAGCTTTCAAAAAGGACTTTGGGAGGAGGATGAGATTTGTTTTCAGTTGGACAGGCATTTGGGTGGAATCAAAAAATTCCCATCTGACAAATCAAGATGGTCTTCAACATATTTCTCCTGTTTGTATTAGATCCATTCCAGCAAGCTCATAAAACACCATCTGAGGTCTCACTCTCTTTCATACAAAGCCCCAACAGAGTTTTGCAAAGCCATAAATTGTATATCGAGTTTTTTTTTTTTCTCCCTTATTCGCTTTCATTAGTCTGAGGGTCGACGTCTCTTTGCTGTTCCCCCATCACCACATAACTTTTTAATGTTCCCCGTCTTCTCTTAATGAGCGTGTATATTTACACTAGAAGGAGTGAATGTGTGCAATTTGTTTTCACGTACACCAGAAAAAGGCAGTCTCCAGCACAGAGTTGGGAATATTTTTCCCCCGCCATTTTAATTCCTTCCTTTGCTTGAGTGAGTTGTGGGAGACGAACTTTTGCACAGAGAATCAACCCACCAGAGAGCGAGTACAGCAGCAGCTCTTTGCTTTTTGATAAACTTAATGATGAGGGTGCTGCTTTTCTTTTTGTCAGATCTTGTGCCATGATTTGGATGTGCCGAGAAAGAGAAAGAGAATGAGAGCAGGGAAGTTTGAGGTTGAACAGACAGAGCAAGTGTGACGGAAAACAATTAATGAAAGAGGATGATGGAGGTGTGACTTTCCATAAATACGGTGCAAAATAAGACATGAAGATATTTTCAAAATTTTCCAAACAAAAAGTTTTCAAAAGTTTTTTTTTAAACGGTTAGTGAAATAAGGTGTTTGTTGATCATTGAACTAAATATTACATAGGATTGTTTATTTTCTATTAATTTTATGTGGTCTGTTAAATTTGTCTAAATGTATCTTCAGCTAAGGTAAATTTTCAACCCTGTTACCCATTTTAAATTTAACCTAAAATAAACTTTATGTAGTTTAGACTACATGCTGGCTTGTATTTACAGATAAATGTACATTTCTTTGGAGTTTAAGAAAGAAATTAGTAACAGGGTTGAATTATTGAGCATTATTCCCTGTGTATTTTTTGTAATAACAATAAAATAAAAACATTACAATTATTAATTTAGTGAATGATGAATGCAACAAAATAATAAATACTAACATGGAATAACAAGGTTATGTCTATTATGAAATGGCTAAATATTATGTTCTTGGTAATCAAAATGGGTTAATAATTAAAACATTGTTATTATTATTATTATTATTATTATTAAAAAATGTTTTTTGGTATAACATTTTTTACATATCAATTATTAGACTGAATAAGCATATATATAATAGTTATATATATGCTTAATATAGAAGAAATAATGTGAATTATGCCTCTAATTCTGTCGACATAGACATTGGGTACTAAAGTGTATTTGTGAAATGTGCTTGGTATATAAATGCGGATGATGGAAAGTTAGGTTAAAAAAAGGGCCAAGATGATTGCAAAACACTCAGCTCTTGTTTTTCTTGTAGCTAAAAGTGCTCTTTGATGTTTTTCTCAGATTTGTGTGTAATTTTGTTGTGTCTAGTTAAAAACATCAACACAAATTGCATAAGCAGAGGTTTTTTTTGCGCAGACTTCCAGATGCAACTTAGAGTTAAATAGATTAATGTTGTTTTCAAGACAGAAACATTTTAGCAGCACTAAAGCAATCTGTCTGCTTTTTAGACTAGAGTAGAATACAGAAGCCATTAAAAGAAAGATTGCAAGGTTAAGTTTCTTACCGTGAGATGATTTTGCAGGTCTTATTACAAAAAAAAGTGCTGCTGTAATTTTATTTGGCCATGTACCATGGTAATAATATGGTATATGAATATTCCAATCAATTACAGCATGCTATTGAATTTTAGTGATATTAGGGTGATTGACATGTAAGGACAGTAATTTTTATAGTATTAATTTTCATAATTTCAAGAACAGATTTTGTGGCATTTAATTTATAATTTGCTTTAAAGGGATAGCTTACTCAAAAATGAAATTTGAGTATGTTGAAAAACTCCATTTTATTTTCTCCTACAACTTCAGAATCGTCCGACATCGTTGTACCATTTTGTTTGTAAACAGCGTTTGGCTTATTTGCACTTTCTTAGTCTTTGCGCATTCGCTTTATAAACGGTGGGTCTGTAGTTCCGCCTACGTTCGGCTTGACCTTTCGACTTGATTGAATAGTACATGAACACACATCCCAGAGCATGTGCTACACAAGCTTTTGTGCTTAAAAAGTACACAAATTTTTATTTTACAAAAAAAATGACTGATTGTTTCGCTAGATAAGACCCTTCTTCCTCGGCTGGGATCGTTTACAACTGCATTTGGGATCCTTTGAAATCGTATTTAAAATAAATTTTGGAAGTTCAAAATTGGGGCAACAATGAAGTCCATTATATGGAGAAAAATCCTGAAATGTTTTCATCAAAAAACATAATTTCTTCACGACTGAAGACAGAAAGACATGAACATCTTGGATGACAAGGTGGTGAGTAAATTACTTGTGAATTGTTCTGGAAGTGGAGTTCTCCTTTAATGTGTGGTTATGAGTACATCACATAAGAGAGATTGGTGGGATCTCTAACTTGTAGAACCTCAATACAAGGAAGACACAAGTGTAATAAAATAAATGTTATTAACATAAGATAGACAAGTGTAATCAACAACTACTAAATGAATACCATGAATGAGAAAGGAATAAAATGCATAAGATGCATAAAATGCAAGTGATTCATTTGGGTGTTGCTATGTCAGAACTACGTTATCTCATAGAAAGATAAACTGTTTCTACTCTGAAACAAATAAGGTGAAGAACCTTATTATGCATCAATCAAATAAATGAGCTAGTATTTCTTATCAGCTGCATTCAGCTATAAAATATCTAATGTAAATTAGAAAATCATAGCCGATAACATACAACAATGCCAAGGTCTCTGGAAGAGGTTTGGAAATGATATTTACGTTCTCTGTGGTTGAGTGAGCAGTCAATGCTGGTAGCAGTACAGGCAGAACCTGATTTTACCAAGTAAATCATCAACATCTTTGTTGACCCTGGAACAACATTGTGATTAACCAATCAGATTTGAAAAAAAAAAAAAAAAACAGTTTATAGTTTTTGTGAAGTTTAGGCTTACAATCAGTGTTTGGTGCTTGTACATCAGTGTCATTCATCTATCATTTCCTCTGATTTTAGAGATTACTCATGGGTAAGGTTAGGTTTAGGTGTAGGGATGTGGTCAAGATTAAATTTTTGGATTCAAATGTTGTTCCAGGGTAAACAAAATATGTTGACCCAGGAACACATCTAACTCAGCAAAATCAGGACGTGCAGCAGTACAGTGGGGAATGGAGCAGGAATCCGTTTCAACAGCCTTGAACATGAAGCGCTGTAGGATGCTGATCTCCTGGAGCACCAAATGATCCTAAGATCTGGAACACGCAGATGTGGCCCTAAAATAGGTGCTGAAGGTCCATAGCTTGGAACACGCAAGCAAAAGTACCTGAAGTGAAAGTTTGCTCGCCAGAGCTTAACCTTGTTGTAAATGTCTATATGTCTTCTGCCTCTCTGTGCTAGAGGCTCAGAACTTGGTCAATCCGCTTTGTCTCTTTAGGATGGAGACTCAGGACGTGCTGCATCTGTTGTTGTCTCGCTGGACGAAAACTCTGACGTAAAGTATCTCTTTCCTCGCAGACTGGAGGCTCAGAACGTGGTTGTATCTGTTGCTGCCTCAAAAGCTGGAGACATGGAGCATGGAATGTCAGTTTCTGTCTTTCTGGACAGTAGACTCAGAACGAGTGTAGCTGCTATTGCCTCTTCCCTTACGGGACTCAGTACATTGATGATTTGTTAGTGTCCACTGGATGTGTTGGAGACTCAGAATGAGGTTGTTTCTGTTGCTGACTTCCTGGTAACAGGATTCAGATTCAGAACTAGTGTATCTGCTGTTGTCTCACCAGATGGGAGACTCAGAACGGTTGTGTCTGTTAGTGTCTCTTCCCTCAGACTCAGACTCAGAACTTTGTTGCTCTTTTAGTGTCCCTTCCTTCGCAGGATTCAGACTAAGAACAAGTAGTGTCTTTTGGAATGGTACCTTTATCCCTTTCCGATGAGGACAAAATTGCAATTTGGCACTTTTCCATTTCCATGCAGTGATTGGCTAGTTCCATCAGAGTGGGGGAACACGTGGTTCTTTTCTCCTGTGGAATTTATTTGCATAGTCCAAACACAAATTCACAAATTGTCACTAAAGTATTACATTTCTCACTTTCCAAACCACAACCAGGATACATTTGGCAATGCCACGAACACATCAAGTCCAAACATGATGGGAAAAGATTGAACTGTCATGCATGCATTCAGTTGTTTATCAACAGCTGACTTTGTGTAAGAGGTTAACTACATTGCTGTGACTAAGAATACTTATTTCTCTGAATAAGTATAAGATGTTTGTGTTGTAGTGTGCGTCAGTTTAAGGTCTGAAAACATAGTTATGAATGGATTTGGATGGATCTCTGTGATCTCTCTTTATTTCACCCACTGCTGCTGTGTCTGGAGTTCCTAAGCAATTTTTATGGTGGTTTTGCCAGCCAAACCTTAGTAATCAGTCTTTAGGTGGGTGAAGGGAAGAAACTGCATTTTGACCAATAGGAACTCCTGTTCTTTTCTGGGCTTGGTACCAGAGGTCTTCTTTTTGCCCTCTAAGAGGTATCTGGCTGTTGTCCTAGCATCTTTATCTGATGGCATTGGACAGTTTGCTTATGTTAGTTTACCAAGATCCAATCAAAATGTAGCAAACCTTTGTCCACAACTGTGGTCAGAGAGTTGCCCCGCCATAAAGTGGGCCTTGGAATGTGCTGTCCACTACATCTGTCATTAAAAGACTGACACAGAAGAGAAAAAAGTGTTGAATAAAGTTGTTATTTTTGTTTTTTTGAGCACAAAAAGTATTCTCATAGCTTCCTAACATTACGGTAAAACCACTGCTGTCACATGGACTATTTTAATGATGTCCTTACTACCTTTCTGGGCCTTGAATGTGTCAGTTGCGTTTCTGTCTATGCAGGGTCAGAAAGCTCAAAAATATCTTAATTTGTGTTCTGATGATGAACAAAGGTCTTACAGATTTGGAACTACATGAGGGTGAGTAATTCATGACAGAATTGTAATTTTTGAGTGAACTGTCCCTTTAATATTTTAACAATTTTTAATGTGTAAACCGTCATGTAAACTGAAGACCAATGCGAATAGAAATTAAATTAAATAATGAATTAAATAATTCATAATACCTTTTCTGTCAGAATTACTGGTCATGAAATTAGTATCCATGGGAAGAAAAAAAATGTTACCAATTATTACAATCTCTCGAGAATCCTTAAAATGCTACTAATCAGGATCCCAACAGACTTTTTTTTAAAGGATAGTTTTACCTCCTAGGCTAGCATTAATTCATATTGTGGAACTACTTCCAAGTGTATTCATTAGGTCTGCAGCGTGACACATTTCACATAATAGAACACTTTTTTTTAGTTAATAAGCATAAAGTTTACTTATTTGTGTGGATGTTAGCATATGAGAGTCTTTACTGCTGTAAACAAGCTGTTAAAATAGCTTAATAGTGTTTCAACTCAGCATTTTGTTGACAGATTTTGTATTATAATGATTATAACTGCAGTTTTATGAGCTTATAATAATTAAGAGACTGTACTTGTACCTTTAAAAATACGGTGGTCATGCCACAGGACCATTTGGTGCTGGTTTCAGGCACCCCGAAATTAGCAGCAGGCTTGTTTTCGATGTCCAAAACACGAAGATGTTTCCAACACTAAAGAAGTTTCTGCTTTGTGGTGCCAGGGCCATTATTGCCCTCTCAATCATGCGTTTTCATTTGTCCAGGAACACATGCCTCATTTACCATGTTCTCTAGTCCTGAGCCTTTCTTGTTAAATTATGCAGATAATAGCGGTCCGTTGGTGTCCAGGCCTGCTGTGGGGGCATATGGCTTCCTCTGAGAGCTACAGACAGGAACTATGACACCCTTCACCATATGTGCAGCGTCTCCGGCTCTCGACTTCACTCGCACAGAAACTCTCCTCTGTCACTCGCTTTTGGACCCCTTCCCCATGTCTGACTGTCAAAGCCAGTCACTGTCAGCGTCTGTACACCTTTCTGAGCCGCTCTCTATTCTCTGAACTCTGGGTGGCTGACCTTCTGCCTGCAAGCTGTTCACGTCCCCTTATACTCTCCCTGCACTGCTCCGGCTGCCATTTTGGAGTTGTTTTCTTTCAGCCCCCCTTTCTATCTGGTGGCATGAAGTATTCGGGGCCACTCAGATGGCTTGGACGCGTGCCCAATATCGCTGGGACATCTGGGCACTTTTGGCTGCCAAGTCTATGTCTAGTCTCCCTGGTCCTTGGTATTGGGGTCACATTTCTAAAGACTGATGGGCAACCTAGGGTGTGGAGAAGCTATTTCGAGATGTTGAGTGAATGTGGAAAGCTCTTTTTCTGACTGCAGAAATGGTCTTCTGAGGCTGGGTTGTGCTCCTTGGCACAGCTGAACAAAAAGGGATGAAGGATCTCAAGCATTTGTTTTTTTGGCAAGCACAAAGCTCAGCTGAGTGTTTCTTTTGTTTGCAGACGATATTCTCAGTATAACCCAGCTCACCTCGACTGCTTGTCATCCTGGCCTGTTGAAGCAAATGATGAAAATAGATGATGTAATGGTGTGTAAGTCAGCAGTGCACGATCATTTCAATAGTGCATTTTCTCATTATAATATCAAAACCGTCAACCTCTTCTCTGATCAAATCACAATTAATCTGGTCAAAATTAATGACCTGGGAGAGTTAGCTTTGATATTTGGATTTCACTAAAAAAATTCTATGTTTAAAAACCATTCTCCTATCTGAGCTTAAAGTCAGCTTGAAATAGAGGTTCATCCATTTTCTAAAAACATCTTATGAATGATTTATAGTTTTACAATTATTTGCAAAGAAATGGCAAGTAACACAATGAATTAAACATGAAAATTTAAAGCATTTTTCTGTGTAATATTATACAATAATCTTTCATTTACAATCTTGAAAAAACATTTTTTTAAATCTTTTTAAAATCTATGTTATCTTTGCTTATTAGCATGCATATTACTAACATATTGGCTGTTTATTAGTACTTATAAAGCACATATTAATGTCTTATTCTGGATGACCATATTTTAGATCCCTTAAAGGGATAGTTCACCCAAAAATGAAAATTACCCCATGATTTGCTCACCCTCAAACCATCTTAGGCGTATATGACTTTCTTCTTTCAGATAAACACAATCGGAGTTTTATTAAAAAAAGTCCTGGCTCTTCCAAGCTTTATAAAGACAGTGAATGGGTGTTGAGATTTTGAAGCAAAATAAAGTGCATCCATACATCATAAAAAGTGTTCCATATAGCTCAGGGGGGTTAATAAAGGCCTTCTGAAGTGAAGAGATGCATTTGTGTAAGAAAAATGTCCATATTTAAATATCATGAAAGTTGTATTTTTCTGAAATTTGTGACATTAGGCATAAACATTCTCACACCAACAATTGTTTTGCTTATCACAGAAGATATGCATTCATTTCATTGTACATTATGAATTGCATAATTCATAATAGAATGCACATTCTAAAAAAGGCCCAACATATATATATATATATATATATATATATGTATGTGTGTGTATGTAAGTATGTATAACCAGAAAAAAAACCTAAGTGTAGTCAAAATGGTAGAATCAGAAGACTAATGTGTTTGTTCACATGGTCATGGTCAACACTGTGCACGTTGTAAAGAGACAGAGACAGTCAAGAATAAGTCAAAGTGAGCGATATGCATTGAATGAATGAGTATATGGAGAAAGACACTCGATGGATGCAGATTTAATGTTCCGGCGTTAAATTGAGCTGCTCCTAGCAGTAAGGCGAGCGATTTGGTATTCTTATCATGAGAGTGTTTTTCTGTGGCCTGGTATTATAATGACAGATCAGAGCAAAGGGGCTGAAAAGGTCAGAGTCAGTACAAGCTCAATCTGGAGTACTGTCTTCATTCTACTCCTAATTAAATGTCAGCATCACGGCCAGGAGGAGACAAAGCAGAGGAGAAAACCTGGATCTAAATGTCAGTCTTGCACAGTCCTGTTTTCTCCACTGATGGCCTGAGCAACTGTGGCGACAGAGTAATCCTGAACACTGAGGTGACACGTCTGCCTGTCTGTCTGAGAGATTAGCCACAGAGCAAAAAGTCTTACTGCAGCCTTTCCTGCCCTCCTTATTTAGCCTAATGAGGCAAGTTGCTTATTTTGGGCTTGTTTTGTCGGATCAGGTTGCTTGTTTTTCTGAAGAGGTTTTGCCAGCTCTAATTCTGCACCGTCTGCATTCTTTCCTTGAATGTGAATTGAATGTGATAAAATTTATGATATATGTATCAAAGCGGCCTTAAACTTTGGCCGATAACGTTCAACATATGCCATTTTAATTGATGGCTAAATAATATGAATTTGTATAATCTAACCATCTAAAAATAGTATGTTGATGTATGAATCATAGTGTATGAATTAATATGAAATTGTCCTTTCTCAAAATGTTTTCTTAGAGAATCAGGTTGGTCATTTTCTGTAATCTTTCAACTTTGAGTGTCTGATTCATCATTTCTAATGATTGTTTTTGTGTTTACATGCCACTTTGCAATGTAAACATTTATTTACAGTTGAAGTCAAAAGCTTACATACACGTTGCACAATCTGCAAACCCTGGTGAAAAAAACAGCATATGCTGGTAGGTGTGTTTTGATGCTGGGATGCTGGTTGGGTAGATTTTGATGCTAGTTTAATCTGGTCATTAGCTGGTTCTTTGCTGGTCCTTAGCTGGTCATGTTGCTGGTCAAGGACCAGCATAAACCAGCAAAGGACCAGCTTAAACCAGCATCAAAAGCTACCTACCAGCATATGCAGTTTTTTTCGCCAGGGAAATGGTAATTATTTTACCAAAATAAAAGGGATCATACAAAATGCATGTTGTTTTTTATTTAGTGCTGACCTGAATAAGATATTTCACATAAAAGATGTTTACATATAACCCACAAGAAAAAAATATTAGTTGAATTTATAAAATTGACCCTGTTCAAAAGTTTGCATACACTTGATTCTTAATACCGTGTTGTTACCTGAATGATCCACAGCTGTGTTTTTTGTGTGTTTGTTTAGTGATAGTTGTTCATGAGTCCCTTGTTTGTCCTAAACAATTAAACTGCCGCTGTTCTTTAGAAAAATTCTTCAGGTCCCACAAATTCTTTGGCTTTTCAGCATGTTTGTGTATTTGAACTCCTTCCAACAATGACTGTATGATTTTGAGATCCATCTTATCACAATGAGGACAATTGCAGGACCCATATGCAACTATTACAGAAGGTTCAAATGCTCACTGATGCTCCAGAAGGAAACACAATGCATTAAGAGCCAGGGGTGAAATAGTTAATAGCATAGTTGCTACAGTACATGTAGGCAATAACCTTTTGGGTCCAATACTGTATAATGTAAATTAGTTTTGATATTAGGCTACTGTTTTGTTTTCATAATACTCAAATTATCTTATAATAAAACAGGTCACTGAGGATTGTGAATGCAATAAAAATGGTTTTCCAATCAATTCTTCTAAATTTCTGAAAGATTTGTTAAGAAACCAGAAACAGTAAACAAAATTGCAAACAGATTCAGGATCTGTAAATTTGTTATGATTACTATGGCTAGTTTATTTCGATCAATCAGTTAGGGAATGTTTGGTGATCAGGGAATTGCTCAAAGATTCTCTCTAATTATCATAAGAGGCAATTTATAGATGTCTCAGTTGTCTTACAAATAGCTATACTATTACAGAAACTTACAGTATATAACATACTTTAGATATTGGAAGAATTTAATAGAAAATTAAAAATCTTTTGATGGCAGAGTTTAGATTTTGGCAAATTAGTTTTATACGTACATTCACTAGTTCTCTTGCTAGCGGTAGCATCACTGTTCTTTGTGTATTTGAAGTACCAATACCACAAAGTTGTTAGATGCTGTACTGCCATCTGTCGATGTGGATCAGCATGATCATGTCTTGAGTTTTATGTAAGTTTCACTGATACCACTAAATTTTACAAAGCGGTCTACACAACGTGTAGAAATAAAGATAAAAATGCTGTCACTTGGGGTGGTACCTCTTCAAAAAAAGGTACACCTTTGTACCTAAAGGGTCCATATTGGTACCCTAACGGTATATATTTGTATCTAAAGTGTACATATTAGTACCTAAAAGGTACAAAAGTGTTCTTTTGAAAAGGTACTGGCCAAGTGACAGCTTTTGTACCTTTATTTCTGTACTAACGTTTACGTTTGTTTCTTGTCTTTGTTTATCTTTGGCCATACAGGTATGGATTCTCTTGTTGTCTCAACTAATATGTGTGTTTCATAGTCTAATTTTCACTCTTTGCATCACCAGACAACTACTAGTATATCTAGAGAGGTGGCAGCCAATGAGCATGAGGATTCTCATTCTGAGTCACGTCATTTCAACATAGCAGACTAAATTGAGGGGGTGACCTTCACCATGTATAATTAAAACACTTTTTATGGAAAACTATTATGAGCACAGTCTTCATCCTATGTGAGTGTATACTATTCAGATGATTCACAAAATCGCATTGCGTTTCTTAATGGTACATTCAGTAGTTCGCTGCTAATTCAAAAAGTTTTACACATTTAGACATTGTTCAGGTCCCTTCTGAAATTACTGTGGTGGAGAAGCATAAAACTTAAGCCAAAAGTCTCCAGTGCTCTCCATTTAATCTCATAACTGTCTTTAGGCCATATTGCATATTAAAGAATTTCCTTCCTGTGGGTCGTAACTGAAGCGGGTGAATTTTAGTTATTGAGTAGCCAGTATTTCTTATTAATCCACCCCCATTCTGTTGCATAAAAATCTTTTCGTGAAAAAGGATGTGCGAATACTAACGCTGAATAAACATGCCGTGAATTGCGAAATGGTTATCGCTTTGTAGTTTAGTCTCGTCTTCTGTCTAACTTTGAACGCCGTTAGCTTATCGATCACGGGTAGCTTCAGTCGTAGTAGCAGGTTGAACTAATGACTCGTGTGATTTATAATTCAGATATCTGTCTTATCCACCATGTTGTTTGAGACTTTTTCTATTTTTCTCCGAGACATACACAAAGTGTCTGCTTTTAAATGGAGGAGCCTCATGAATAATTCATGTTGACCCACTTTTCCCCCCATTAGCTTGATATAGTGCTAGAGCTCAATAGCAGACAGTGCTTGACAGGTCCTCCAGGTGTGGGAGTTTGCTTTTGAAATAGACTTCACCTCTTTATTTCTTCTTTTTATTTTAAGGGAATGTGCCGGTTTAAAATAACACGGTACTGGTAAGGGAGTGTGGGAGTGTCTCTCTCACACTGTGCTCTCTCTCTATCCGTGTGTGTGTGTGCTAGTGCGGTGTGTTTTGGGAATTATCATCACGCCTCTGTCTCAGGGGTCATATGGATGGATGTGTTTGCTGTCCACAGCCGGGCCATTACTGCAGCACAGCAGTCAGGAAAGAAGGAGTCAGGTGGACCTGCAGTAAGAAGTAGGTTACATTTACATGAATTACAGACATGTTCCCACTTCTCGCACTGCCCCTCAACCCCCCAGAGACCTGAGGAGAGACTTTAGAAACAAGTCAAAATTACAAAGAATGTTTGTGTGGTTACGAGTTTGCTTTCTTAATGACATGGCTTAAAGGGGCCTTGCATCATTTTATAATCTTACATAAATAAACAGACAATAATTTAGTCTAATGGTTTGCGTGACTATTTTATTTTCCTCCCTTTGACCCTCAGAATTTAACAGGGTTTTTGCTATTCTTGGGATAATGTCAGAAGGAACTACATTTTTCTTGTTGTTTTAAGATAAGTGAGTTCATTACGCTATTAAAACTAAACAGGGACCTATAATATAATATAATATAATATAATATAAATGAGCAATATCACACAAGTGTGATATGGCTGTATATCAGTATGGTATGGTACAAACACAACACATTCTCACTCCCAAGTTGTCACATATTGACGCTTGGTCAGGACCCTTTGGCATCACTTTTTCACGCACAGGGTACCCCCTTTAGCGTCATTTTTCGATGTGCAGGGTCTTTGCTTTAAATAAGAAACCCTTGACATCACAATGCTGACGCAAAAGGCACTAGGAAGTATATCATCATGATTAATTTACATATTAGGTAATAATATTGCCATTATTGCACATATGTTGGGGTGTGATTTTTTCAATGTAAACAGTCTTTTACATATTTACGAGCACGTAACCCAACCCCTGCCCCTAAACATACCATTTGTCAATAAAACACAATATATAACAGGCAGATACAGCTACAGTCATAATTCATTCAAAAAGTATTAATATTCCAAGTCTTCCGATGCAAACCGATTGATTTGTGAAAGGAATAGACGCAATGGCCATCTCCGTCTGCCGTAAAAGTTCAGTTTGTTTGTGCATAAATTCAAAAATTGCTGCCAGAGGAAGACTTACGTCAGCCATGGTTGTGAAATGCCATTGGCTTTTGTGTGTCTCGTGACCGATTGCGCCACGCTAATGTTCAGGATTATCTTTCTGAATGAGATGTGAGCGTGTTAACGGAGCTGGATCATTTTCAGCGATTAAAACCTTATGTTTTACTCTTTTCTTCACATAAAGATATTGTGTGGCTTCAGAAGACTCAGAATGCAATATGTCTTTTTTGTAATGCTTTTATATTGCTTGTTTATGGTCGGTTTCTGCAATAAATATCTGTGACTGTACTTATATTTGCCTGTTACGTGTTTATATTGTTCAGAAGTGGGTAAGTAAATTAATACAAAATTATTTCTATTTTTTACAAATGCATGCAAATGATTAAATTAAGACAAACAGCTGTACACAATGTAGGACCCTGCATGTCGAAAACTTACGCTAAAGGGGTACCTTGAGCATTAAAATGGAACGCCAAAGGGTCCTGACCAAGCATCATTATGTGACGAGTTGGGAGTGAGAACGTGTTGACAGCCATATCACACGGCTACGTGTAAATACATAAGAAACAACAACAGAGTGTCTATAAAACCCCTCTTTTGTGCAGAACTACTTCCTTCCGCCACGGATTCAAATCTAAGTTTGACAGTTTAACGGCTGAGCCCAAGCCTCAGTTATTAATTCGAATGTGTCACTTTAGAACTAGTAACAAAGGAACATTGAGAACAAGCTCACTGTATTATATGGAGTAGTATCATATCTATATCTAATCATCATTACGAACACACAGCATGTTTCTCATTACTAAATACTATTAAATACTACTATGTATGTAAAATATTATTTACTGAATAATATTTAATAAACAACATCAGGCACTAGTCGGGTTTATATCCTATCTGTTAGTCCATTACCACTTTGTTTGTGAAAATAATAATCTGTCCAACAAAGTACTGTATGATGTGCCACAAGGCTCTGTCTTGGGTCCCTTGTTATTCTTCTTGGACATGATTTCTTTAGGTGATAACATTTGCTGGGCAATTCAGTAAAATGTACAAAGGCAGCACTTTGATATAGAGCATTAAAGTTATATAAGATATGAGACTTTGACAAAACTATTTGCTCCGGAATAAATAATAGATTAATAGGACCGATGACTGCCCTTTAGGTTTACCCAAAATTAATTATATCTCATGTTTATCCACTATAGAAACTCGTTCAGAGCTAGTGGCACATTTCAGAAGAACTGGCTGAGGTGAGGCTGTTCTCATCAGGTTCATGAGCACTGAATGGCCACTGACGGCCTGGAGCGAAAACATTGAAGCAACTTTTTTAAATAGATGTTATCGTTATTAGCAAACAGCATATTTAAAGTCTAAACAACTAAATTCTAACCAAAAAAACTCTTAAAACTACATTCCATGACAAAAACAGCATTATTTATAAAATTATAGTGGATTTGGGCATCTACCATGACACTAGCTGTAAGAAATACTGCAAGTGGAGTGATAAAAATGGTGAAATGGTTGGAGCTGTTATCACTAGAACATCGCACTGCTGGAAAAGGCTCTCAGCCAGTCAGATTCGAGAACAAGAAAGAACTGTTGTATAATAGGCTATAATGTAATATATAATATAATATCAATCCACATTTCAATCTGCTTGTCCTATGTAGGGATATTATATTATATTATATTATATTACAGTCATAAAATTTGTACATATCCTTCTGAGCAGTCCCAGTGTTAGAAATGAGTAACTAAAAGGAATTTTTAAGAAGGTCTATCATTGTTTCACTCCAAACTCATTGGTTTGAGCATCACATTTCAGTGCAGATTGTTTGTGGTCCTGTCACAGTATTCAGGCTTGCAAAGAGGCTGTTTTTGAACAATGGGACAATGCAAACTATATTAGACCCCACTGTTTTCATTTCACATGTGAAGAGGTCATCTAAATAGAAATCTTAAAGGCATAGCAACACAAATGTGCCATTTGATTGTAAAAGTCTGAGAAAAGGTTGAAAATGTCATGGAAAACTAAATTACAACTGTTTTGGTGACATTCTAAGTGGATACAATTCTGGTTGAAAAATTAACTAATAAAATTCTCTTTTTTTTTAACATGCACTATATGATGCTTCTTTGAATGTGAAATGAGTAGCAGCAACCCCTACAGCAACTTCAGTTTTAATAAATGGACTGAGGAGTAAACTGTATTGTGGACATCACTCTCTTATTTCAGATGAGCAAGAAAATCCTGTTTTCTGTGATCTGACCCCTCTATAATGAACAGCACCCAGCTATTCAGGAAATGACACATTGTTAAAGATATTACAGAAAACGGAAGGATGCCTGGATTAGTTTCGCTCTTGAACTTCAGCAGAATTGAGTGCATCTAAATGTGACAGACTGAGGAAACTAACTGTTGATCACTGGCATGTAGCCACCATTTGCATAATGGTTTGAATGTTTTATTATTATGGCTTTGGGTTTTGTGCTTTTCCAGTCGCCCTTTGGAATGAATATTTCTTTCATTGTTCTGTTCGGAGTAAACTATGAACATTCCGTGTGTTCCACTAAAAATATGTGACCAAACATTCAGACTAATTCATCGCCTGTGTCATTTAAATTATTAAAACTCATGTTAAATATTCACACACATAGTGTGCGATGTAATCTCAGAGATTCGTGCCATATCTAAGTTTCCTCCATGAATATTTCAGTCGTGGAGAACAGCGGAAATTAATCTCGGATCTATTATTAGAGTAACCAGACTGCTTTGGTATGCGATGGAATCAATCAAATTGCTAAGATTTTAAAACCCTTGAATACCACAGTCTATTATACACCTTAATATCTGCAAAAGATGAACTTTGCTCAAAATATCACAGGTCTTTATCTTAAGCACTGTTCGGATGAGATATGTTTTATAAAGAACATTTAGTTGAAGTTATTAATATAGGACTATGTACTGATTTAAAATGTACTGATGTTATTTATTTATTTAGCAACACAGTGGTGCTGGTGGCGTACCACCAGCATTGGGATGTTATGTTACAATGCTGAAAAAAGAGAGTAGCTTTAGTTACATTGTTCAGTGAAGGTTAAAATAAATGAGGGAAATCATTGTGAAAAGAAAATAATATACTGCAATCACATTCCTATCTGGATGAGATTACATTTCTCAGAGGACCCTCGAGTTAGCTGAAAAACAGTAGGTAATTTGCTCTGTAATTCCAAGTTGTGCGAGGGAAAAACACAAATTTACCAGACCTCCTCAGGGAAAACTAGTCCCATCCAAATAGGGCTATGGATTTACATCATCCAGGTTTTGCTTGTCCTTGAAAAATACCAGCTCCATGAGGTGTTGTTTATTGGATCCTGTCTCTTATGTTGTAATGAGAACTGCGGTAGCTGTATGCTACCATGAAGCTGGGCACCAGTGTCACTCGTCTGCTGCATAACGCCGCTTTGCTCGACTGTCTCGGTCGTGAGTCATACGCTCTCCGCGGCGGATGAATATGGAGCCGTGTTCATTGCTTAAATCACAGGATTTCTCACCATTCTGCTGGTGAGATAATTGTGCTTTTCCCCCTTTTCTTTGCATTTCACAGTCTCCGTTCAGACCAGTGACATTTGCTCCCAGCTACCCCCGCTATTCTCCTTTTCTCTAATGATGGGCTGTGTAAATTTGTGTTTGTGTGGGTATGGTAAGAGATGCGCTGTCAAAGAGAGCTGTCCACCCACTAGCCAGTTGTTACAGGAAATGTGATAAAGAAATGCTTTACACGTTGTCCTTCTCCTTCGCGCTCTCTCGCCATCACTCTGCCAAATCGACACACAGACACACAAGCACAATCCACACGTTCTCTGGAACAACTGTTTCTGCCGAGGCATTGCTGTTGGTATGTTTGTCTGTGATTTCTTGAGAGGAAGTTGGACTGTCTTTTCCTCTCTCGCAGTCCAGCCGAACGCACACACTTTGTGATTAATGAGGACGCTGGCCAATATGGCTGTGACAGTGCTTCCCGACATTGAGTGGCAGTCTTGTGAGCTCTTTCGGAAACCAAGGAGCACCTTATTAAGCTGATTGATTACCAAGAACTTTCTCTGGGTTATTGTGGCCTCTCTTGAGGTTGAGCTCATATATGTAATTGTCTGGACCCCATGTCTAGAGCTGACTAAAGATATTTCTGGCCGACTAGTAGTAGATTAGTCGACTAATTACACATTTATTAATAAACCATAAAATTAATAATAATGAGCCTTTAATTGCAGACATAGCCTAATAACCCTGTAAAAAACAGCATATGCTGGTAGGTAGGTTTTGATGCTGGGATGCTGGTTAGGTAGGTTTTGCTGGTCCTTGACCAGCAACATGACCAGCTAAGGACCAGCATAAACCAGCAAAGGACCAGCTTAAACCAGCATCAAAACCTACCTAACCAGCATCCCAGCATTAAAAAACATACATACCAGCATATGCTGTTTTTTTTCACAGAGGAAGTGCTCAAGCACATGCATAAAGCTTGCCACAGCACACTGGTAGATGTAATGATTATAAATGTGTCAGGGAAAAACAGTAAGGAGGCTGCATTAACTTGATAATAATGTATTGATATATTAGTGCTTTCTTTGTTTTCAGCTTAAGAGATGAAGTCCATGACACTGACTTGTCATCTCCGTAGTAGTAGATGCACCTGTATGCGTGTTTTATACAGGTTATGTAATCTGAGAATATTTGTTTTCCATTAGAATTGATTCATTTGAAAGTAGACATTTTGCTGTTGTCAGCAGCCATATCACCCTGCAGCCCAAGACTGGTTGCCCACTGAAGCTAAGCAGGGTTGAGCTTGGTGAATACCTAGATGGGAGACCTCCTGGGAAAACTAGGTTGCTGCTGGAAGAGGTGTTAGTGAGGCCAGCAGGGGGTGCTTGCCCTGTTGTCTGTGTGGGCCCTAATGCCCCAGTCTAGTGATGGGGACACTATACTGTTAAAAGAGCATCGTCATTTGGATGAGACGTTAAACCGAGGTCCTGACTCTCTGTGGTCATTAAAAATCTCAGGATGTCCTTTGAAAAGAGTAGGGGTGTAACCCCGGCATCCTGGCCAAATTTGCCCATTGACCTCTGAACATCATGGCCTCCTAATCATCCCCATATTCTGATTCTGATTGGCTTAATCACTCTGTCTCCTCTCCACCAATAAGCTGGTGTGTGGTGGGTGTGCTGGTGCAATATGGCTGCCGTTGCATCATCCAGGTTGGATGCTGCGCATTGGTGGTGGTTGAGGAGATTCCCCCTTCTATGTAAAGCGCTTTGAGTGCCCAGAAAAGCGCTATATAAATGTAAAGAATTATTTCTATAGATATATTTTTTCATGTCTGTAAGGCAAGTATACACAGAGTTTTGTTAATTTTTTTTTGACACACTCAAGTTCTGAGACCGAGACGGCAGAAAGTGCATCCTGTTTGCTTTCATTATTTTACAAAAGCGTAATGTTTTGTTGACATTGTGAGCAGGGGTGCCATAACGGGGGAAAGGTTAGAATGATTCCAAGGGGGCCCGGAATGTGTTTTTTTTTACCGCAATGTGAGTCAATGTGATGTTCAGGGGGCCTGGAAACATTAGTTGTGCCTCTGATTGTAAGTGCACACAAATAAACATAGAATCTTTACAGATTCGAAAGATGTATTACTCTTATCTGTATGGCTAAAATTATGGAGTTAAGAGCAAGTGAGAAAAGAGTGTTTGTTTTTTTTCCCTCGGAACAGATGAGCGCACATATGGTACGTTTTATGGTAAAGGCTAAATGGTATAGATGCGACTACTAGACATGCACACATCAATATAGCGTAACTTTTGTCTCACTGAACAACAATTACTGTTTTTGCATTATTGTAAGGAGTAGGGGTAGATGTAGACATTAATAAAACTCAATCGAATAGGTAGAAAATTTGATTTATTGTTAGTTTCTGGCTGCAGCTGTATCAGCCACGTTTTATGTGATGTTGGTTTTGTACGCGTCACCGCAGTTCTGACTTGAAATGTTTGTTGAAAGCCGCTATAACTCTAATGCTCTGACATTTTAAAATAACATACCATCTGCACTACACTACCCGATAGTATGAACAAAAGCAAATGTGACATAAAAATGCAATCACAAGCATGCCGTTTTAGCTTAAAGTTATAGCCTTTTGATCTCACATCTTTCAGATCTTTTACTGTGAGTCATGTTTTTCACAGGATTCACAATCCTGTGTCCTGTGCGTACAAAAGGATTCCGCATTCTAAGTCCAATTCCGTGTCGCCTGAGCTACCGAGAAAGCTCGTCACATCTAGAAAGCAAAACATATGGAGCTGTAATCATAACTGCGTACAAAAATGATTACAGTGGTTGCAGTTTACAGCCTCTAGTGTTTATTTCTGTTGGAAACTGCAGTGATATGTACTTATTGGTACATATTTCACGTATCGCAAAAAAATGCCCACAGGTACGTTTTCACCATGAGACCAGGTTGGCTACATGGCCAATGGCCATGTAAAGTTGCTACTACTTTTTACATTTTTAGATGATAAGCCATATTTGAGGTCGGTGATGATAGGTGAGCATTTGGATGTCCTGCCCAATGTACTGCATTACATAGACCAACTGTTAAAGATCTGTCCATCACAGACTGTGGATTTTTTTTTCTGCGACTAATAAAATTTTGGTCGACCAAGCGTCTTTTCACTGACTAATGGATAGTCGACTATTAGGAGGCAGCCCTACCAATGTCAGTGAGGATTGACCACATTATATTCCAGGTTTAGTGTAATTAATTGTCAGCTGCATGTGCATCATAAATACAAATGTAAAACTGGTATCAGTACATCAGTTTGATCAGAATTCAGCAAAAGGAAAATACTTTACATCCAGTCTGTCCTTAATGCAATCCACAACTTGAAAAACTGTGAGATTTAATTTGGTCTTGAGGGGATATACTGTAAAGCTGCGTTTGATCAGCATAACAATGAAAGCTAATGCTATGCTGCATGTTATCACCTAAAGAAAGCACGTCCAAGAAGAATAACAATGGACCCAAGACGGAGCCTTGTGGCACATTATACTTGGTCAGCGTTGGACAGATCTTTATTTTCACAAAAAAGTGGTAATGGGCTAATAGATAGGATACAAACCAGACTAGTGCCTGTTGCCCATACTAAATGCAGAAAAAAAAATTAAGTAGCTATACTTTGCAGAAACGGCATGAACAGAATAAAATGCAAATGCATCTGCTAGAGCACTGACCTATAGTCAACATATATTATTCATGCATACATGAAATAAGTAAATGCTGGTGCCTGGTCTGTGGCTTGACATGTATTTGAGAGATATATATGACACAGAACAATACAACTGTGACATGGAAAATATAAAAAAGAGGAAGCATACAGTTTTTCATGCAAAGACCCTCATTTTCACTAATCCAATCATTTGCACATGCATTCACACTAATCAAAGAGCCGCGCTGCCAACAGTGGCCTACATACAGAAGCCAGTTCCCCCTACTTATTTATTTAAATGCTATCTTCATAATACAAATAATCTCATAACAACACGCCAAGAGTGTGAGGATGTTGCCAGCCTTCATCCTCATTAGGAGAAATGTGGTGAAACAGAAGATGAGAAGCACTTTTCGGCTCCTAACGAGGCCTCAGGAAAAGAGACCTGAGCTCCGTTGCATGAAACCTGACTCTCCGCCCTGCTCCCCATCATTGTTTGCTAATAAGCACAGAACTTTGTCTCAGCCGACTGTTTTCGTTCGCGATCCGCAACATCATTATTACGGCTGTTTGAAGTTTTGCTCTCCTTTCGCGCACATCTGCTCGCCTGGCAAACTCGGGGAACACAGACACCGGGAAGGAGGCAGGGATGAGCCGTGGAATCGAGAGAATGAGGGAGAGAGAGAATGCAGAGGCGAAATTTGCATATCACATAAGGAGAGAGGTTGGAGAAAGAGTCCTGGAGCAGATGTCGATTTGCATATTCAACAGTGGGCCGGCTGAGAGGGGGTTAGGAGATGTTAGCTGGACACTGGCCTATTGTGTTGCTAACCTCTCTGAATGCGTGGAGAGCCTGTGCACTCGGGAGGGGGGCGCAGGTAATGAGGACAATAGCCAACCTGTTTCGCTCTAGTGTTTTAGTGTTGGTTCTCCTGACAGACTGCTGTGGAGAGCCATGGCCTACTTATAGCAGGTGTAATAGGACTGAGCCTCCCTACAAAATGGAGAAATGTTTATCTATTTCAGCTTGATACAAAAATGGATGGTTCATTACCTACAGAGAAATAACACCGGGTTTATGTTGCTGCTTGTTTTTGCTCTTTCTTTCTTTGGTCAGCACTGGGGCAAGCATGCTGTATCTCTGAATAAACTGAATTTGAGAATGACTGAAGGAAAGATGAGGGGGGAATGAGAAAACGAGACAAAGAGAGACAGAAAGAAGAGCTTTTCAGTTCCTTGCGAGGTAGTGGTGAGTCACACACTGAGAGAGTTGCATTTGGACTTGGAAAAGGAGCTCAAATGGTAAAGATGGAAATTGAAATGATTGGAACTATTTCAGTTCCTTCTCCAAACCCATAGCTTTATGTAACCTCTCAACTTAAAGGGTTCAACCACTTCTTGTTTTCATCTATTCCTGAGGGAAGGGATCTTCCCCGGGTATTTGAAGTTTTCCGAGCTCGGAGCCAAGCTCTCGTTAGAGTTGGAGCGGATGATTGATAGGTGTTGTTTGCAAGCATATTTTTGGCACTTTAATATCATCAAACAGCATGCACTCATCTGACCTGACAGATGTAGTTAATTAGAATATACTATATAGATCTTCTTATCTAAAAACATGCACCGTACAAAACAAGACTGCCTTCATCATGTTTCATTTTAAGTCCCCCCTCCCTTCACTCTGTTTTTCTCCTTTTCTCTTACTTCATACATATCTCTACGGACTCATATTAAGATTCAGTCTTGCATCTACAGTTTAAAAGTTGGACTCCCACACAAAGACGTTCCGCTAAGAAATACTGTACATATGAATCATAACCCTTAGAGCCTGAACAGAATGAGAGAGGAAGGCAGAGTTATGTGTGGAAAGCGCAAGGAAAATGGGCCTGACCCGTAACCCAATGAACTGTGAATCCCTGAGCCCTGCTGATACACGAGCACGCCAAGAAGAAAGACGCCGAGCCAAATGAACACACACGCATGCTGTGTATATCTCTATCACACGACCCATTCCCATAGCAAATTTCACACCAAAGGCAACACAACATTATCCAGATTGCTGAAACTGGAGGCCAGATGTGGATGCACACAGCACATAAACAGATGTTTATGCGCAAACGTCGCTCGGTATGGTGGGCCATGTTGCGGAGACAGACAGCCACAGTGGAAAAACAACACACTCGCGGTATCAAACTGCTGTGACACTCCACTGAACATCCCATAATGCATTGCATGCTAATGCATTGCATACATACGCATATACTTTGTGTTATCTTGTTTATTGTTTCTCTGGTTTCCTTACATCCCACTAATCTTTCCTGTAGGGCTACGACAACTAATCCATAATTGAATTAATCAGAACATAATCATACTTCATTATCAGTTAATTTGGTAATCTTAATTAATAATGCCACTTTACAGTAAAAATGCATTTCTATAGAAAAAGTGTAATTGAAAAATTCCACTGGTAACAGAGAGCTGCAGCAAAGTGCATGACCCAATTTGTCCAAAGCAATATATAATAAACGCTTTAAAGAATCCCATAAGCAACAGTTTTATGCTGTTTAATGTGGTTGACAGAGTTTTTCTTCTTTCAGAGCTTTCATTTAAAAAAAAATCGAAAGACTATCTATTAAAGAAGGTGCTCCTCTGTTATAAAGTCTCCATTTCCATTCCATATTACTTGCCCTAAAAGAAAGTTGCTGTTAAATCTGAGATATAGTAAGGGGGTGGTGGTGATGTAACGTGCAGACATGAATGCAGGAATTGTAACAGTCAGTCAAACAATGACGAATATGTATACTCTAGAACAGATGTACATTGACTGGAGCAGTTTAGAAAATAAAGTTTTGTCGTGTGATTGTACACCATTCTAAACTGAATTGGAATTTAAACTCATGAATTTGAGAATTCAGTTCTTAAATTTTGGATATAATTCATGAATATGAATTAAGATAGCAAACAGAGAATAAAATGGAACTCGAACTGGAATGTAAGTTAGTAGCTTTGAAGTAAAAATTGTTTAGCTGTAACTAAAACTTAGTTTGAAGGTTTTAAAGGGGATATCGAATGCCCTTTTTTCCACAAGTCTTCATGATTCTTTAGGGTCTTCATGAAATGTCTGCAACATACTTTGGTTAAAATTCCTCAATGGTACTGTAAAACACCCGTTTTACCTTGCCCTGTTTACAGTGTTTACTGCTCACTCCACCCCTCTTTTCCATTTTTTTGTGTATTCAGTGACGTGTTACCATCAAAAACAAAACTAATCCACTAGTCCTCAGTGGCTCTGATGTTGGGAGAAAACAAAAAACTCTTATGTTCACTTTTACATCCAACTGCAAAACACCTGGATTGCTTATGAGATGTTGTTGCTACACCTACTTGAGCGCACAACTGGCTGGGGGTGGAAATACGTGAATATGGGACAGTTCGTCAATGGCCGTGGACGGGGCCTGAGCAACATGACATCATAATGCTCAGAAAACCAAAACAGCTTGATAATTGAAACGGATTATTTTTTGGGGGGATAAAAAAAAAATTGAATGGATTTTTATCATTGTAGAGTGGTTGTGTCCACACACTGATAAGACACATTTATACGCAGACACCATGTAAAAGTGGATTTTGCATCCAAGGTTTATGTCCTTGGACAAAGAGAATGATCGATGGATAGATGTTTAAAATACCTAATTTTTATCTAATATTTGTATGTAATTTATATTTCATTATATTTAATAAATTACTATTTGTGGATGAGGGTGGAAGAATGCATGATGTGTTGAATTTTTTAGAATGCAATGTCATAATGATCATAGTTACAAGATTCTGACTGAAAAAAGCATTTGCTTCCTTGTAGAACGCTTAATTAATTAACTCATAATTACAACTTTTAAACACAGACTTTTCTCACTTCAGTGGCAAAAGGCAGTTATTTTGTTAGATTTTTATGCCTGCAAAACTCTTAATGTATTAATAATGCAAGAATACACATTTATTTTAGCATTAATAGTGTTGCTATAGAAACACAATTTCACAAAAAGACGTGAACAGTTCTCAGTAAAGCGTCCAGGTTGTATTCTAATAATCACAGTAATTACGACAAGGTGTGAATGCAGCATTACAGTTCAGTAAGTTCCTTTTTCTGTGATTCCTATTTAATTTTCTGTGGAGTGTGACCAATTCAATTTAGATTCACGTTCATGAATTGAAAGGGAATTCAGATATGTTATTGAAACATAATATTCACAAACACTTTAGGAGGTTTCAGCCTGGTTGATTATACGCAGGTATTTATACGTAACGTTTACACAAAACATACATTTTTGTATGTTTTTATTGATGCTAAAATGTACAATTTAGTTGTATTTCAGCATTTAAAACGTACAAATTGCTACATATTTTTAGCCAAAAAACTTAAATTATTTACATCTTTTATATCATTAAGATATTTGTATCAATGCCTTTTTATCGTTTTATCAATAAGCGATTTAGATTTTTAGACCCCTTAACCAATTCCCAAACCTAAACCTACCCATTTTATAGGGAATATAAGGATATAAAACGTAACTGACCAAAATATGCAGGGAAATTACCATTTTAGAAACAATATAGCATAAAAAATATTTTTTTGTAGTCGCTAATCCCACTCCTACCTCTAAACCTAACCATAACTCTCTCTGTACAGTAATAAAGAAAAACATGACGAGTGCAATCACATTCAGTTATTTTTTGTGAAAGCAGTACCAAAAGTAGTCCAAATGACAATGCGTTGCAGTCGCAGTCCTCTCTGGCAGAATACAGTAGGTTTGTTTGACGTGCAGAGCAAAATTTTAAGTTGTTAACTGCTGAAAATATTATCCAGATTATTTTTCTGATCCACTCCGTGAAGGCGCGCATCATTCAAAACACACCTCATGTCGAACACAGCATGTTGTAATCTGTGATGATTGCAGGTGAGAGCCAATGTGCGTTTGATTTTCCTGCTGTAAAACCTGCCGTTTCTTGATGCGGCACTATTTGAATTTGTAAAATGCACTTCAGCACCAGTGTTGCCAGGTTTGCAGTTTTCCAGCGGAATTGGGCTACTTTAACACTGCTGCTGCGGGTTGTCTTCCATGTCCGCGGGTTGACACAACCCCAATATTGTAATATTTACAACTGGAATGCTGAAATGCTAAATTTACCATAGGAATCCCACCACCAAACGTGTATTTTACCCCCTGGAACGCAATTTTTACTGGTGCACCCCCTTCAAAACATGAATGGGCTTCTTTTGGGCTAGTTGTGAGTAGCAATTGGACAGGTTTTGTTGCGAAAACCTGGCAACCCTGGTCAGCGTGGGTTTTTTGCTATTGCTGCTGAACTTGCTGCTGGGGATGGAGATGAAGATCGCCGGAAAAAGGCTTAAATTTGTGTCTGTTCCTTGCATGAATTCTGAAGATCTGGATTATATGCAATTGAAAACATAACGCCATTGGTATGACAACTACACACAACAATAATGAAAGTAATGCAGCGGTTTCAGTATTCGTAAGGATTCGTTTTTAGGTGTCGTCAATACGTCAGTATTGTACGTTTAAATGCTAAAAATACGTAAGTATTTGCATGTTTAAATTATGTAAATACATCAGTATTGTATGTTTTAGTGTCTGGAAAAATGTAAGCAAATGTAGGTTTTGTAGAACCACATTTTACATAAAATACATACAAATTATCATAAGATCACGTTGGAGGTTTTGGTCTCATCTCATTAATTTTTGTTTGAGATTTACCAAGACGGCCGCCAAGTGAACTGACTTGCCTGACTTTAGTTAAACATTTTCATAAAAATGTGAAGAACAATTTTATTTTTATTTCGGTCTCTTTATTTTCATCTATTTGTTATTTTTAAAACTGTATACATTAAATGATTAGACAAATACCATTAGTTGCCTCTTTACATTGCTTTGATCTAAGCATTTCAAATACGCACCATGCTTAGCTTTCTCTCTTTCGCTTATGTTTTATTTATTCGTTTTAACTCCCATCCCATCCATCCTCCTTTCTATTGTTTGGCCCTCTGTCCTCCTCAGTTGAAACTTGTAGCCGCTGCACAACCAAAACGATATCGATTGCCGTCCTTTGCAGCCTGCGCGATAACCTTGTGGTAATAACGTTTCGGGGTTTGCCATGGATTTTTTCCCCCGAACATATTCTGTCATTTTCTATGATTCATTGTTCCGATAAGCACCAATTAAAGCTGCAGCACTCTGTACCGCACTACGACTATGCAGAGCATCATGGGTAGCTGCAGCTGCCTGATTCATTCATGTTCTGATAGCCTGTGTCTATTTCTAATCATGTCCATTAATCAAAACGGACAGAGAGAGACGGAAGGGAAAAACATAGGAGGTTTCATCCGCCAGGCATCAAAGAGTGTGGCTATTTTCTTCCTCTTCAGTGGGTGATTTGCACCTCTTCTCTTTCCTTTGTCATCCAGAACTTATAGCTGAATAATAGAATGGCTCTCAGCCGCATGAATGCTTCGGTGTCCCCGACAGAAAGGCGAGCGGCTCCAACAGATGGAAGGAGCGAGAGGGGGATGGAGAAAGAATGCGAGAGAGCATGAAAGCAAGAAAAGGAGTGCGGGGCGCCCTACACAGTGACACCTTCATAAAAATTTTAGCGTTCTGTCCAATTGCGAACGTCTTTTTCTTTGACTTCTTCAAGAAAACAGAGAAAAATGGGTGCAGAGGTGATATTCCCTGTGTGTACTGTTGTAAAATGTGCAAAAGGACAGCATTAATTATTCTACTTAAGGTGAGCCACCAGTATCCATATCTGTGTGAAATATTATATCATCATCTATTATGCATCTTTACATTAAGCGTCCATTAGCCTGTCCTGTATACATTATATGGAGAACTGCCTGGTTGATATCTATATGGAGAACCCTGCTGAATCAACTGATTCATTTGGACAAGTCAATTTATCAATCCAAACAACCGTATAAATATATCATGTTCTCAGCTTCACTGGAAAAACAGGATAACAACCGTTCGCTCATGTCTCTAGTGGTGTAGCATCTAAACAGGAAGTTTTTGAAAATACCAAGTTTCCTCAAAAGTTTGTTTAGCGAAATATCTTCAAAGAGAATGTATTGATCTAACAAAGTGATTTTAAAGGGTACTTTGTCAAAAGATTTGACAAACATCCTAGATTAATTATGGATTTAGCACGACTCGTAAGATCTTTTTCCCTCCTTGGACCGTCTCTGATAAAGTGCCGTCTTACCGAATTCTCTTTTCTTCAGACATGTCTTATATAACTGTGGTGTGTATGTGTGTGTGTTTGCGTACACTCAACATAATAATTCTTGTGCTGACCTTCATTCAGTTGTGGACAGTGCTTCCACAAATTGGAAATGGGATTTGTCAGCTTTAAACTCTAAACTCCGCTTAAATACCAAACATGAATAAGTAAAATAGTAGAATTTGTCAAACCAAGCCAACTGCATCTCTTGCACTTAAAGGAATGAAAATTTATTGAAAATTTACTCACCCTCAGGCCATCCAAGATGAGGTTCTTTCTTCATCTGAACAGATTTGGCATTTAAGAAATTTAGCAATACATCGCTTGCTCACCAAAGTCAAAACAGCTGATAAAAACATCACAATAATAAACATAATCCACACATCTCTATCAATTACTGCATGCTTACAAATCCATCACGACTTTTTTTAACTTCTAAAAGCTCCTACATCCACATAATAGTGCTAAGCCATCTATGATCAATACAGTTAGGGTATGTCGAAAAACTTCCATTTCGTTTTCTTCCCCAACTTCAAAATCGTCCTACATTGCTGCAGAAGTACTGACCCAGTGTTTACAAAGTAAACATGCAAAGAAGATCACATTTATAAAAAAAAAAAAAAAAAAGGTAAAACAGCCATGTAAGACTATTTTGACGTTGAAGACGAAAACGAGATGGGAGTTTTCGACATACCCTAAATGTATTGACCCGGATTACACAGACTATGCATGTGCATCGCAGAGACGAAGCAAAACGAGTATTTGAGGTATTTGAAAAGTATATAAATTGTCAATTTGTTTTTGAAAATGACCAGTCGTTTTGCTAGATAAGACTCTTCTTCCTCGGCTGGGATTGTTTCTATTTTGGAAGTTCAAACTCACCGCCACCGTAAAAGTCCACGATATGGAGATAATTCGTGAAATGTTTTCCTCAAGAAACATATTTTTTTATCGACTGAAGAAAGAAAGACATGACAACTTTGGTGACAAGGGGGTGAGTAAATTATCTGTAAATTTTTGTTCTGGAAGTGGACTTCTCCTTTAAGCAGTTCTGAACAAATATGTTCATGGATTTTGATGTGAGAGAACTACAGGGAATGGGTATGGATTTTGCAACGGTTAAAATGGCTTAATCATGGACTATTTGTCTTAAAAATCTCTTGCAATGAAGAAACAAACTCATCTACATCTTGGATGGCCTGAGGGTAAGTACATTTTCAGTAACTTTTCATTTTTAGGTAAACAAAAGAAGAGAAGATTTAGAGGATTAGTTCCTGATCATTTTGATAAAAGATTAATTTCCTGATAATTTACTCACCCCCATGTCATCCAAGATGTTCATTTATTACTTTCTTTAGTCGAAAAGAAATTAAGGTTTTTGTGGAAAACATTCCAGGATTATAGTGGACTTCAATGGGAATTAGTGGGTTGAAGGTCCAGATTGCAAAATCCTGAAATGCTTTCCTCAAAAACCTTATTTTCTTTTTGACTGAAGAAAGAAAGACATGAACATCTGGAATGACATGGGGGTGAGTAAATTATCAGGAAATTTTATTTTAAGTAAACTACATGCTGTAATGTCACTTTTTTTTCAAATGTATTTATGTATGTATTTATTTTGCAGTGTAAAAAGGTAGGAGGCATCAAACATGCCCAAATGCACCACTCCCTGTGATAATCCTGTTCATGCATTTCGGAGCCTGATCTCATAATGAAAACGTACGTGTGGGAATGTTTTCACAAGGCTCAAAATACATGTCGTCATGTACGTTTTGTAAGATATTCGATGTGAAATGTCCACTGAGTGACACTAAAAGAGTGTTTGTTTGTTGTTTTGCCCAGAACAGATGAACGTACATATGTTAAGTTTTATGTGATGTTGGTTTTGTACGTGGCATCGTTGAGTGGCGCTATAACTCTAACGTACCATCTGCACTACACCTAAACCTACCCGACAGTATGCACAAAAGCGAATGTGATGTAAAAACACAATTGCAAGCATGCCGCTTTAGCTTGATTTTCCATCTCTCATCTTTTAGCTCTTTCATCGTGAGTCATGATTTTTACAGGATTCATACCCAAGGATTCTGCATTCAAAGTCTAATTCCGTGCCAACAGAGCTACTGAACAAGCTTCTTATGTCCGTAAAGTGAAACATACGGAGCTGTAATCATAACTGTGTACGTAAGGTCTTCTTTACTCTTTTTATGAACTCGTGACTCAATTTCTCCTGAGAAAAAAGCATTCTGTTTAGTAAATGTTCACTTGATGATCTCTAAAACATTATGGTGCCTTGGAAACCAGTCTGAAAAAAGAGGTGCCTTTTGAATAAAGCAGCATACAGCTGCATCTTCATGTGAATTAGCTCATCCTCAACGTTTACTCTACTTATCTAGTCACATACAAAGCATATGTGAAATTAATATCAGTGAAAATTACTCATGCATCTCCAACAAAAATGGATAAAGAAAACTTATATTTTACAAATGTGAATGAATAAGTAATCTATATTAGTTTTTTTTTGCTTTGTTGTTACTAAGAAAGATACAGGGACTGCTCGTTTTGGTGTGCATGTGTGTGTGCGTGTACAAGAGGTTTGAGAGTCTGAAAGAGAAATGCAAGAGAGTGGAGTGACTCCTTTATTTATTCAGTCTTCTGCCCTCACACCCAGTCCTCTAAAAGAGGTAAATCTAGTAACAGCCACTAGGGACCCAGATGCTGCATCCCAATGAGGAACATGTCGCTCTGAGATGTTGAGTGGGATGGAGTGGTAAGAGGGTGTGTGTGTGTGTGTGTTAAGGAGGACTAAGACTGGAGAGTTGCTTGAACAGGGTCACTTGTCTTAACCCTGTCTTGATATTAGCTTTTCAGTACAGTTTATATATATATATATATATATATATATATATATATATATATATATATATATACTGTGAGAGGCAGAAACCAATGTTATTTTATTGAAGGTCTCAGAGTGAAATTACTCAGCAGCCCCAGTAGCTGGTGAACGCACAATTTTACCAGCCACCCATATAAACAGTGCACAGCATAAATGAGTACACCCCCTCTGAATAAATATAAAAGATGTATTTTCCTAATGATCACTAATATAATTCATGGATTTTTTTTTTTAAATGTATTAAACATATACCTAATAAAAACAACACAATATATGCCAATATTTTCTGTAAGATAAGTAAATTAGCCAGTTTTGTTTAAATAAAACATTGCAGAAATGAGTACACCCTAGATTTAATTCAGCAAATGTATAATATTCTACTACTTAGAATTTTTTTTCCAGATATTTAAGTATACTGCTCTGACACTTTGGCACTGATTGTACAAGTTCTTGACAAATTTTCACATCTGTCTTGTTTAACTCTTGGAGGATGACCTCCTTAAATGCCCTGGTCTTTATTGGGGAGTTTTGCTCAGCTTGTCTCTACAGAATCCCCCACAACTGCTCAAGAGTGTTAAGATTGAGTGAAATACATGTCCACTGAAGGATTTTCACCTTGGGAGAATAAATATCTTCATTGTCATGCTGAAAAAATGTCCAAGTTTTTTGTATTACATCACAGTGGTGTGTGAATTCATGACAGAACTGAGAAAGTACAACTCCCTCACACCTTCAGCACTCATACATTCCTACATAAGAGCTTTACTACCACTGAACATCACTGTGGGTACCAGGCACTTACTGTACTCCTCCTCTAGCAACACCAGAACATTTTGGATGCTTTTGGATCCGAAATTATTGACTTGGTCTCTTGAGACCAGAGTATGGATTCCCAGAGGTCTATATTTTGTAAATAAGGGCCTTGGAAGAGGTTAAATGAGTTTATTGTGCTATGGCTACAGTACTTCTAATTCTAGTGGTGACAACAATAACCATGCATGTCACTTCTGCAGGTTGCATCGAACTCCGTGAGATAAAGTGTCACTCGTTTCATAGCTTTTGCCGGCTCTGAGACACTTGCATGATATTTCTCCTGCTCTTTTTCTAGCAAAAATTCACTCATAACTAAATGAAAACTTAAAGTGAAGTGTGATTATATAAAACACTTTTAATTGTCAGGAAATTACTTGTCTTTAAAAGTTTTAGTTAAATATACTTACCTGTTGATCAAAAATAGTAACTTTCAGGAGGGTTTACTCATTTTTGCAACACAGCATTTTATCACTTTGATAAGAAAATCTTATTTTGCTGAATAATTGTGACATTCTTCTTTGGTAACTGATCAAGCAGGCATGTTGGAACATTATATCTCCAAAGAACCCTAACATGTCATCGAAGTAAAGAGTAATTGCTGAATTTGTTAAGTTTTAGAGGGTGTACTCATTTATGCTGTGCACTGTATATATAAATTATAGTCTCTTGGGCTCATCAGAGCTGCATTTATTAAATTGAAAACATAAAATAAATAAATGTAGTATTAGTACTGAAATCAACTGTTTTCTATATATTTCACATTCTTTTACATCTAAAATATTTTAGAATGATTTTCGGCATCATTACTTCAGTCTTCACTGTCACATGATTCTTCAGAAATCATTCTAATATGCTGATTTGCTGCTCAAGAAACATTTGTTAATTACATTACATTAATTTTAAAATTACATTTGAACATTTTCAAATAGAAAACATATTACAGTATTTTTGATCAATTAAACACAGCCTGCATGACCATAAAAGACTTAAAACAACAACAACAAAAAAAAAAACAACAAAAAAAACAAACACATTATTTAGAAACTTTTGACTTTCTCTTTAACTTTCCATTAATATTTATTTATTTATTTATTTATTTATACATTTTAGAACCCCATCTAGGTTTCAAATATCACACACAGTATATATATATATATATATATATATATTAACATAAAGTGAACATTCACAATGTACATAACAAGCTAATCACACCATAGATTTAAAGTAAACAATTTCCTTACAAATGCAAATTTAGTTTATTCATTTATTTTTGTCACTTTTTGCCACCATGACTGTGAATAATGGAATGACACAGGCCGGACTCTAACCCATGTCTCCAATACAGGTACCATGACTCGACATGTCCAATGCATGTTCACTGGTTCTGACAACCAATATTATTTTCTCATAGATTTTTTTCTTTTCATCTTCTGGCGACAGAACCACGATACACACTCATGGACAAAGCTTGCCTGCCTTCATTTAATCACTTAGGGTAAGATTAAAATCTACCAAAAAAGGGGCACACATCTGGACGATCCATCATTCAAAATAACTTTCTTAAACCCAACGGACAGTTTAATTTTTCCAGTGTTTACACTAATTACATTTCCAACGCATTTCCAGGAGGCTCTGATTAGCTAATCCTGGCTGTGATTGATGGACTGGTTAAGGAAAGGAAAGTTATTTGCCAGTGGAGTGTTAAATGGATGGTTTTGTATTACCAGCTTAATCTTCTGTCTGAGTCACTAATTATCCCTCTGTCAGCAGAAGCGGCGTCACTGACCTGCATGGTGCCGTCTCTAGGGTCTTGTTAGCGTGTCGCTGGCAGCAAATTGTGGCCTAATCGTGAACGATTGGATGGCCCTAAGTCTTTTAGCCCAACCTCATCCCTTGCTCTGTCACATCAGTCTCGCATTTTCCCTGGAGAATGTCATTCAGGCCCAGCACGTGGAAAAAAAATACCTGTTGAAAATGCTGTGTAGTGGAGTTGGGCCACTGAGCGATGTCAAGGCTCATGTCTGGGAGGGGATTTTGGAGATTTGAGCCGACTGGCCATAAAAACCTGTGGTGATGACTCACCTACAATGGTGAGTGTTCACTCAAGGACAGTGCACAATTATAGTTATATAGGCTTGTCTTTTAAACTGTTTGCTGTGAGTTTTTGTGGATGTGTGCCAACACACACCTGCGTCAATAACATGATGTTTGATAACAAAGTTCGGGAGGAACACGATCAGATAATCAACTAATTTGGCACAGGTGCAACTCGTCTAGCTAATCATCCAAACTAGCACAAGTCATATATATGCACACAGCTGACTTACCTCCGTCATTCGACTGTTTTTCGTCATCCCCAACTTCTCACTCTTAATTTGTCCTCATCCTATACTTGGGATGGGGGGAGTTCTCTGGGTTCGGGCCATATTCCGGGCTCGGAGCCTTCCCCCAGGACAGCACGCCAAAATATGCTTACTGTTTACTCAACCAGATTAGATGTAAGGGTGAACTCGTGAAGTGACGTTTTGTCCGAACTATTAATTGATTCAAAAATAGATCAAAAGTTCAATTTAAATGCACAGTGGCTTGAAATATAGTGACTTAAAATATAACAATTATTTCAATTTAAAATAATTTGTCTATTTGAATGAATTTTTAAATGTAATTTATTTCTGTGATGCAAAGCTGAATTTTTATCATCATAACTCCAGTCTTAAGTAGCACGGGTATATTTGTAATAGCCAAAAATACATTGTATGGTTCAAAATGATCTATTTTTCTTTAATGCCAAAAATCATTAGGATATTAAGTAAAAATCATGTTCCATGAAGATATTTTGTAAATATCCTACTGTAAATATATCAATTTTTAATTTTTCATTAGTAATATGCATTGCTAAGAACTTCATTTGGACAACTTTAAAGGTGGTTTTCTCAACCTTCAGATTCCAGATTTTCAAATATCCTAACAAACCACACATCATTGGAAAGCTTATATATTCAGCTTTCATTTGATGCATAAATCTCAATTTTAAAAATTGATCCTTATGACTGGTTTTGTGGTCCATGGTCACATATGATCTCTCAGAAATAATTCTAATATGCTGATTTGCTGATTAAGAAACATTTCTTATTACTATCTATTTTTAAAACCGTTGTGCTGTATAACATCTTTTGAAGAAACTGACTTTTTTTTTTTTCAAAATTCTTTGAATAGAAAGTTCAAAACAACAGCATTTAATTAAAAATAGAACATTTGTAAAATTTTAAATGTCTTTACCTTTGATCTATTTTATTTATCCTTGGTGAATAAAAGTATTAATTTCTTTAAAAAAATAAATTAATTAAATCACTAACCACAAACTTTTAAATGGTAATACTTACTTACGTATTTACGTATTTTAAAAAAAAATGATTAAGATGTGAAACATCAGGGTGTAAGGAAATTGTTATTCATTTTCACTTGATTGTTACACTACTTGACGTTTTTTCTTTATTAATAAACTTCTGTTTAGGTCGCAAATATATATGGAACCAACACATGAACTTGTGTGTTTTATAAACTGTATTTTTAAAACAATTATCCTTTTCTTTTTTGTGGATGCTCTTATTTGTCATTGACCCACCTGTCTTTAACTATTTGAAAAACACTTTCACAGTCACTCTACAGTTGTACTGTTTGAGTATTTGTCAATTAATTGATCTTTAGATGATCTTTACTATTGACACTTGTATTTGCCTCATGCATTTGTATCTTGTGAATCCAGCACCACTAGACTTTCCAAGAAATTACCAGTTGCTGTAAAGGGTTCTCTTCAAGCCATAGTTTGTGTTTTGATGCCAATAATGGCCTGCAAATTGCAGCTATTACATTTAGATTACTGCCGTAATCTTTGTTATTTTCCTGTAGTAATGACAGCTTTATGCCTGTCGAACTCTTGACTTGATGGACTACCAGAAAGCGAGAAGCAAAATAATGATGGTTTTCACCTTTCATCCTGATGTTGATTCCATTAATTTGGATAAGAAAACAATGTCGCAACCGTTGGATACAATCTTGAATGCATTATGTGCCTTTGAGATGCTTTCAGTCGTTTCCCCGGTTAAGAAATAGCCTCATTGCATGCAAACTTCATTGTGATTTTTTCCAGAGCTCTATGGGATTTGAATATTTCATTATAAAGAATAATGAAAGTAGAAACTCCCATCTTTATTTGCCTCAAACAGAATAGTGCAAGTAGGAGTATAATTTTCATGCTGGCACCATTTCTCACAAACCACGAACTTCATTGAAAACAAGACAAATATATCAAGTGGGTTCTAAGCATTAGAATATAATGTTATCAGATGTTTTGTGAGCTGCAACTATATGTTTCATATTAGATTTTTTGTAAATTAGTTTCATGAAAACCTAGAAGACACCTGTTATCGCTACTGAATAATATAATGAAGCATACATCTTAAATGAGCTCTTATGAACAAAAGCAAAACGTGCAGGAAATCATAATACTATTAAATTATATCCAAACTGTATTAGCTTTATACCTGTCTGTTGTGTGTAAGTGACATGGGTATAAAATACAGAATACAGAAATAGAAGTACAGAAATACAGACGATAATAAAGAATAAATTACATCTATGTTCTATATTATAAGTGAGATCAGTGCTAGTTTTCACATAGGAAAGTTACTACAAGGTTATCTTAGGACTGTAAGTTATCTCAGTTACTGTAAGGTTTTGAATCAACAGGCTTCTTGTCAGAAAAGGTCATTGTACGATCAATGAACTGTATCTTTTTTCCTGTGCAATGGAAATGGAAGTGGAAATGTTTAATAGCTTTTTTATAGCCAAGGCCAACCTATGTAGAAATTGATTAAATAAACCTCTCTGTCTATCTATCTATCTATCTATCTATCTATCTGTAGTTACAATATACTTTTATGGTTGTTTTTAGCATAGCTTATGATTGTTTATAGCAAAATCGACTATTATCGACTATACTGACTTCTTCATGGCTAGTGTTCGCGTATTTCATTTCATTCTGTAACCTACTTGTTCTACAGATTTGTGTACTAGTGTTAAATGCTACTGTTTTTGACAGCGTTGATAATGTTTCTGACAGATAATTTCATGGTATTTTTTGTGTTTCTCTTACAGAATGTGATATTGTGTCAGCAATAACCTGTCCGTGGGCTTTTTAAATTACTGCAAGTTTAAATGCCGGTGATATAGTGTTGCCAGATATTGCTATTAAAACAAACAAAAAATGAAAAATAAATAAAAAGGAACCGAAATTATTTAAAATATTAAGATAAAATAAACATATCGCTGACCCTAAACTCACACTTCCACCTTTTCTAACTTTCCAAAGTGTCAAATTAAGTGGAAAAGGCAAGTCCAAAAACACTCATAATGGATCTGGCAACACGGAGGCTGCGCCGCGCCGCGCCCGCGCCCGCGCCCTCATTCCCGACCTCGGTGACCTCATAGCTGGCTACGGGCCTGTGTGGGATGTGTTGGACCAACAAGTTCAATCCCTAGCACCTCCACCTCGCAACCTACAGGACTTAAAGGATCTTCTTCTAACTTCTTACTTCACAGGACACCTTCAGGTATCATTGTAGAGCCTTTAAAATGCCTTTAAGAAGCCAACTTGCTGAAATTCCCGGTCAGTGGCATCTTGAGTCTCAGTGTGATCTTCATTGGGAAACTCTATCTGGAGTGCAGGTTCTGTCTGAGGTGAGCCTGATCAATTACACTGACGACATTTTCACCCTCGCGTGCGATTTAGATACTGTGCCGCGTGATAAGAGGGTTTGGTTGCAGTCGCTCCTCTCTTGTTCCTGCAGGAAAGACTGTGAAAAATGAGATTGTGTTGTGCCGTCATCTGTTCTGTTTTCTCTGCGACATCTGTCCCCAGCAGTCTCTCTTGGTTGGATGAGAGCTACACCTCGCCAAAGTTTGCAGGTGCTGGGCTGAATATTCATTAGGCTAGGCTGCGTTGTTGTGGGAGGATGGAGGTACATTGCTTTGAGAGAAATCAGAAAATCAATGCGATCCCTCCCGCCTCGTTCACCCCTGGTTAGCCACGGTGGATTAATCCAGTGCAATGCAATCTACTTCTCCTGTATCAGATTACACAGGCCCAAATCTCAGACAAGACCTGGCTAATGGATAATGCATGCAGGACTGAGAGATGTAAGGAAACCACAGCGGTGTTAAATATTACTCTGTTACAGAGGGATGAGCAAGGCTGGATGGAGAGCGAGAAGTTTAGACATGTGCATTGATCGATATTTGCCTTGAGACATATAGAGAGAGTCAGTAAATGCAGGCAGTTAAGCTGCCCTTTATTTGTTTGTGAATTGTACTGCTGTTTTTCCTTGGCCTTCTTCACGCATTAGCAGAGGCAAATATATTATCAATCTGCTAGATGGGAATCGATAAGGTTCGCCACAGAAGTAAGGTGATCTACAGCCCAGCTTTGAAAAAACTATAATTTCGCTGTATCATGCAGTATCTAACCTGATATTGACATCGGAAAAGAATAAGGGCATTACATTTCACCTAGGAACATCTGGCAGTAAATCTTGCAATTCATGTGGCTCTGCTAGAGTATGGAGCTGGCAACAACAAAGTCATGGGTTCAATTCCCAGGGAGCACACAAACTGATAAAAACGTTGTTTGAATGCACTGCAAGTCACGTTGGATAAACAAATCTGCCAAATGCATAAATGTAATGAATTTGGTCCAGTAAGTTGCCTATACTTTGTTTACTTTGTATGTATTAAATCCTGTTTGTCGTGCACTTTTGAAAATGATTCAGTGAATCAATGAAATGATGGCAACAGATTGCAAGAAATATTAATAATTAAATAAAACTGTTTAAAACTGCAATCAAGTGACCTCCCTAAAAATGAAAAATGAATGACTGCAGTTATTCTATACAAAATTTAGTGAGCGTATTGAGTTAAAAGGATAGTTCACCCAAAATTCTGTCATTAATGGCTCGTTTCCACCGAGTGGTATGGGTCAGTACAGTACAGTATGGTACGATTCGGGCTGGAACACCCTGATCCAGCTTGTGTTTCCACCGCCAACATTACACTTACTCAGTGTTGAGCATTTTATTTTTAAAAAAGTAATTAGTTATAGTTACTAGTTACTTCTCACAAATATTAACTGAGTTACGTCATCATAAAAGTAAATAATTACCAGGTAAGGTAACGATTGTGTTACTTTAAAAAAAAAAAGTTTGTATATGTCAAATAACTTGGATGCCCCCAATATTAAATATGTTAAATGAATAATACATTGTACACTCATCTACACTATTTTAATGTTGCAGTGGGACAATGTGAGAGACACCTTCCAGGCTAAATATTACGTTATTGGGGTTGCTTCAACCCACGGATATGAAAAACATCTCACAGAAAACAATAAGTTAATGTTTGAAACTGCAAAGGGTCTACTTTTATTTGTGTATAGTCATAATAACAACAAAACAATGTACTTTTGTAAAATAAAGAAAATAAACAGGGTGTGCTCTCGGTCTCCATCACCTCTCTTCACAGACATGTAAATAAAACAACCTGAATGTCAGTGAATACCTATTTTACAAACTTGAGAAATATATGTATAGAAAGCTTGAAATGTCTGCTTTTAAATTAAGTCACATCGAAAACAAATATTCTTTGATAAAGTCTAAACACTTAACATCTTCCTGTCTAAACTTATTCCCGTCTAAACTCATTATATTATCATGCCCAAGAGTGGCTCCACTTTTCTTAAATGTTAAACATCCACATGATACATGAGGACATGTAGGTAACCTCCGTAAACAAACGTGAACATTCATCAAGTTCATCTCGGCTACTTTTTGGTTCTGGAAGAAGATGCACTGAGAGGAATAAGCAAGAATTTACCTCAGAAGAAAACCGCTTCAGTGAGCTCAATTATAGTAATGCCGCATTTTATTGTCAGTAACTGTAATGCCGTTGTAACAGGGAAACAGTAATTTGTTTGATTACTCATTACTGAAAAAATTAATGCCGTTACACTCTTAAAAATAAAGGTGCTTCGCAATGCCATAGAAGAACCTATTTTGTCTAAATGGTTCCATAAAGAACCTTTAACATCTGAAGAACTCTTCTGTTTCACAAAAAGTTCTTTGTGGCGAAAGAAGGTTCTTCAGATTATAAATGTAAGAAAGAGATGGTTCTTTATAGAACCTTTGACTGAATGGTTCTTTGTGGAACCAAAAATGGTTCTTCTATGGCATCGCTGTGAAAAACCCTTTAAAGCACTTTTATTTTTAAGAGTGTAGTAATGCCATTTATTTATAGCACCGTTATTCCCATCACTGCCCTTACTTGATAGGCATGGTGTATGTCAAAAATTAGCAATCAACGATGAAGTGTGGCAATACCAGTTCTCATAATGACATAAAGCACAACTCTGCCTCTTTTTGTTAAATGTCAGTTTTAATAATAGAACAGTAATAGCCATTATAAAAGTATAAGCACAAAAGCAATTAATTCAGTCAAACATATGCTACAAAGTCAGCACTGTACTACGGTAAAGTTCAAAATAATTATATAAAGTTAAACATAACTTCGTGCTCAGCCAAAACGATATGACTAGGAACAAATAACAGATTTATGAGACCAACGATTGCCTGGTAGATATACTCAAAACGAACTGTATCTCATGTTTAATCACTACAGAGACATCAGAGCCAGCGGCAAGTGTCAGAAGGACTAGCTGATGTAAGGCTGCTCTAGGCGGGATAAATGAGCACTGAGTGCCCGGTGATCGCCTGGAGCTCACAAACCGCAGATTTGAGTTTTAAACAACTACATTCTTGCCTGAAAAACTCTTAAAACTACATTTAATGACACAATAACAGTAATATTTTGAAAATGATGCCGTTTTTGGGCAATGACTGATGTCCACAAGAACGGACAAGAACGCATATTGTCTGTGTGCAAATATAAAATGCTAAAATACACTGTTATTTTTTTTGTGTTTGCGCACTGTGATGTAAATTAGCCTGACATGCATGAACAGCATGGTGGAACGAGTGAAGGAGATGCTTTATCCTCTAATCATACAAGTGACGATTGCTGTGTTAGGTACTCCAGTGAAAGGGTACAGTACGGTTTGCTATTTTGGTACCATTCACGACTTCTGACAATGGAAACGGAAATAATTGCGTACCGTACTGTACTGTACTGAACCGTACCACTCGGTGGAAAGACACATAATTATTCACCCTCTTGTTATTCCAAACCCGCAAGACCTTCCTTCATCTTTGGAACACAAATTAAGATATTTTTGATGAAATCTGAGAGCTGTCTGACCCTGCATAGACAGCAACGCAACTACCACATTCAACAATTTTTTCCCCTCCGAGTCAGTTTTCGACTCGTGTTCACGAGAGTACCATGACGCATGCGTGTGCTGCTGCTGACGCAGGAGCTGGGATTCTGACATAGGTTATTGAGACTGAACCATGGATGATTGGAAAAAAGTGGCCTGGTCTGAAAAATCAAGATTCTTGGTGCATCAAATTAATGGCTGAGCATGGATATGCTGATTACAAACTGAGGCTATGGCACCTGGATGCACTGTTGGGCGGACACAGGCCGGTGGCGGCGGTGTCATGTTGTCGGTGATGTTTTCTTGGGACGTTTTAGGCCCCATTATCTCAATAAGCACAATCCCTGACACCTGTCAAGTATCAGAAAGAACATCATTGCGGACCAAGTGCACCCATTCATGGTTGATGGTCATTATCAGCAGGATAATGTGCCATGCCACACTGCCAGAATTGTCAAGGAGTGGTTCGAGGAACATGATGGTGAATTTCTGTTAATGCCTTGGCCTCCAAATTCAACTGACATGAACCCAATTGAAAAGCAGGTTTGCACTACATCACCACTGCCCTACATTATACGAGAACTGGAAGACCTGCTGTTGACATTATGGTACCAGGTACCTCAGGAGACCTATTGCCACCTCGTCGAATCAATGCCTTGCTGTGTGGCTGCCATTTTGTGGGCTAAGGGAGGTCCTACAGGTTATTAGATAGCTAGTCATAATGTAATGGCTCATCGATATAGCAGGAACATTTCCACGGAGGAGGCAAAGCCTCCCTGAAATATTGGATGAGAAAAAAATGTGTAGTAAAAAAATAAAACAGCACCAATATTACAAAATCTAACATTAAAACATGTATAAATCACTAGTTTTTTTTTCTAACAAAACATTGAGCAACAGCGACATCAGCAGGTAAAGTTTCAGCAAGAGTCCACATTTCTCTCACCTCCCCTGAGCCCAATGAGTTTTAACAGACTCCCTAAAGCATGTGGTGAATTTGAGAATGAATGGGAGAAAAATGTATGAGAGGAGGCAATACCTTCATTGCGATATGATTGGATATGACTGGTTATGTTTGGCTGTGATTGGTTCATGCAATAAATCCCGTCTCTTGTGTTCATACGTGTTCCGGGTTCGCAGATCAATCTGAACGATTGAACGGAATGGTGTTAATGGGAAGACTAATTTTAAAAAGTAAGTAAACAACTCACACACTTAGATATAACCACTTTGTAACACCAAAATAAGGCTTAAAATGGTATGAAAGCATGTAGGAGTTTTTAATAAGTAATCAGTTTGCTTAAAGTAATTTTAAAGTAAATATCAGTGTCTGTGACCAGTATTTACCGAGCTTTGATGACTATGATCTGAAAAATTCAAAAACAGTTAAAAGTTAACTGTTAAAAAGAATAGCTGAATTGATATAAATGTTCATATTTATGAAAAAAATTTAAGTTTCACATTTAATAATAATACTTTATATATATATATATATTTTTTTTTTCTGTAAACTGCTAAGGTACTGCAATTCATGTGGTGTTTAATGGCCAGTTGCATTCCTTAATTTCTAAATCCCCACGCAACCGTCTGGTTTTTCTAAAGGCTTTGTGTTTTCGCACTGTAGTTATTCTGCTCCAAATGATGAATTCCATTCATTACTTCCACAGACCTGAGGGTCAACACAAGCCATGGCTAAACAGATTTCATTAACCAAGAGCAAGGCAGGCTGGGAAAAAAGAAGCGGTGCTAGTCGACCTTGGCTGTAAGGTTACACGTTTATTGATTGTTATCCCCCTCCCCTCCGTCCCTGCCTTTCTTTTGTGGGCTAACAGGTCAGCTCGATAATGTTTCACCCTTTGTGTACAGTGTGTGGAGCGTATCTTGTTATGTCTATGGCTAGAGTGCTGTAGAGATAAGAAATGCTAGTGCTCTTGTGGTACTGCGGATTTCAGCCTATAGATTTTTGGATTATGCGACGTGGCGTGTTTCACATTAAGCACTGCTGATACTGCTACAAGTGTATATGGAGATGTTACAAATTACTGCGTCCAATTACTTGACAGGAATTGGTCGAGGGTGTGCGTACACCGTTGCCTTTAAAGACTTTACATTTGGCCATGTACACACTGCAGTTAAATACGGTTGTCAGCCGTCTTCTGAGGGCTTAATCCTGTTATGTACACAGGAGTTTGGTTATTTATGGAGTGACGACCATAACTACAACCGAATTCAGGTAGTGACAAGCAAGTTTTCATTGCATTTACATAATATGTTCTGAAATGAGCTAAACAAATAGTTATTAATGCAGATATAATTAAAAGAAGCTTATAAGCAGCTTACTTATATCTTAAAATATATTCCTGGTTTTATTGTGCACAGTTCATTGGTGCACGTTATTCCAAAGAGAATTTGTTGTAATCTTTCATCAAAATATAATAACTTCTCCATTCCCTTGTGAAAAACAAGTACACTTTAGCATACATTTAAAAATAGTAATTATTTTGGAAATAAAGAACACACTTGTGTTCAAACTGAATGTAATTTTTTCAGGTGCTAAATGAAATTAGCTGAACTTTAGAGTGCTTTTTGCAAATTCATAATCCTACTGTCTTTGAAATAAAGTGTATACTTCAATGGTAAACTAATATCCACTTTAGTGTAATTTATACTAAAGCTTGTATGTCATTAGTTTAAATACAGTATTTTTGCAACGATTGTTGGAAAGATTGTTGCAAGTTGCAATTTAGTGCATTTAATACAGTTGTGGTCAAAAGTTTACACACACCTTACAGAATCTGCAAAATGTTAATTATTTTACCAAAATAACAGGGATCATACAAAATGCATAGTGTTTTTATTTAGTACTGACCTGAATAAGATATTTCACATAAAAGATGTTTACATATAGTCCACAAGAGAGAATAAAAGTTCAAAAGTTCACATACACTTGATTCTTAATACTGTGTTGTTACCTGAATGATCCACAGCTGTGTTTTGTTGTTGTTGTTGTTGTTGTTTAGTGATAGTTGTTCATGAGTCCCTTGCTTGTCCTGAACAGATAAACTGCTCACTGTTCTTCAGAAAAATCCTTCAGGTCCCACAAATTCTTAGGTTGTTCAGGATTTTTGTGTATTTGAACCCTTTCCAACAATGACTGTATGATTTCTAACTGTATGTGATTCAGCTTTTCACACTGAGAACAACTGAGGGACTCATATGAAACTATTAGAGAAGGTTCAAACACTCACTGATGCTCCAGAAGGAAACTCGATGCATTAAAGTGGTGGTCTAAGGGATCTTTTCGAAGGCTTGATTGTGTTTTTGGAGTGCAAAGCAACATTTCTTTATGCTTCGTTTTATTGCTTTACTTTACACTGCTTTTCAGCTAGCATAACACAGCTGTTCGATTTCCTGTTTCTGTAAAGGCCCTCCCTCAGAAGTTCACAATGTGTTCTGATCGGTTAGCTGGCTGAGTGTGTTGTGATTGGCTAAACCGCCTCTAGTGTTATGACCTGGTTTGTACTATCATGGATCAACTGCGATCCGTTTAAGCCCTAGATTATATGACAGATCAGAGCAATCTTTTATTTACTAATTTAACATGAAATCATCAAATTGTTATCAAATTTTGCCTAGAACATTCTCGCAATTCTCGCAAAATTCTTCCACGGCCCAGTAGTGGGTCACAACCCGGTGGTTGGGGACCTCTGGTCTATATTGCTTATCAATTTGAGACCAAATGAGACGCAGAGGATATTAGTGAAGAGGATCGTACAGAACTTGTGCTTATGTTTTTTGTTTGTTGTTGTCTCATACTTTTAGATATGTTGTTATTATGCTATTGCTTATGCTAGCTTTTAATATACAGTTTTAATACAGTTTTATCATGATTAAAGCTTTAATACAGAATGCCAACCGCATGCACACTCGTGTTTAATGCTCATCATAGCTATGTCAAAAAATAAGTGTATAAGTGGAACAGTTCATTGTAGCTGAGCTGATATGAGAGACAGAGAGATGCAGAGCATGTGCAGAGCAGGGGATGAGAGGAACAGGATTAAGAACTACTGCTTTAGAACACTGATTTTGAAACTTGTAAATCCATTAGAATGGTTAGAAGACAGAATCGTGATTCATACAGCATATGAATAGATTTTTAAGTGCACCCCTAGTCTTCTTTCTCTTCTCCAAAGCAGCGCTGCATTTAAGCACCCTTCGTTGCATGTTCCCGGGGGCGGGGTTATCTGGGTGTATGATGTCAATAACCCAGAATTATTTTGTTGTAGTCTCTTACCAGCCATTCTCTGTAGGCGATTCTATGCTAATTTTGTAAAAGACCATTTCTCCATTTGCGTTGAACTTTGAGCTTCGTAACTTTGCAGATTTTGTTTATGCCCACACAGCTACATTACACACTAACAAAAGTTGAAAAGGTGAAATCGTATTATATGACCCCTTTAAGAGCCGGGGGTGAAAACTTTTTGAATTTGAAGATCAGGGTAAATTTAACATATTTTGTGTTCTGGGAAACTTGTAAGTATCTTCTGTAGCTTATGAAGGACAGTACTAAAAAAAAAAAAAAAATAGGCAAAATAAAAATGTACACATCTTCATTTTGTTCAAAAGTTTACATGCCTGGTTTTTAATGCCTTGTTTTTCTTTCAGTGTTCGAACCTTGCATGAGTCACTTAGTTGTCCTCAGTGTGAAAAGATGGATCTCAAAATCATACAGTCATTGTTGGAAAGGGTTCAAATACACAAAAATGCTAAAAACCAACAAATTTGTGGGACCTGAAGGATTTTTTTTTTGAAGAACAGCACACAATTTAACTGTTCAGGGCAAATAAGAGACTCACAAACAACTATCGCTAAACAAAAAAACAAAACAAAACAAAAACACAGCTGTGGATCATTCAGGTAACAACACAGTATTAAGAATCAAGCATATGTAAACTTTTGAATGGGGTCATTTTTTATAAATTCAACTATTATTTTCTCCTGAGGACTACGTGTAAACATATTTTATGTGAAATATCTTTTTCAGGTTAGTACTAAATAAAAATAGCATACATTTAGTGTGATCCCTCTTATTTTGGTAAAATAAAACCTTGTCGAATATCACTTGAAAAAAACATCACATTTTACAAGGAAAATTGGTTGCAGTGGCAGGGTGAGCAAAGGTATGTTGCATCACAGTGTGTGTTGCATCATGACTATAATTTTTTTAAGCGAAACCTATTAAATTAAACCAAAAAATGTGGCGTAACGTCTGCTTTGGGATATAATTCAGTAACTAACAGGGATTATGGTGCCCTCATTGTGATTTAGGCGTCGTGAAGATCAAAGCCCTTCTATCTTGGTCTGGGATGCAAACACATGAAATAACAAATAAGCTTGACAATTGCGGTGCGTACATTGACTTCTTTGCGAAGGTACCACTAAGAGGTTTATATTCTTGTTGCCATGTTGTGAAGTGAGAATGCTAATCTTATTGGTGGCAGGTCTTATATGTCGTGCCTAACAGTGTTTACAAAGACATATCGAGTGTTGTACAGCACAGAAACCCTCTCAGACCTCACCAGGGGTCTCAGTTTTCACAACCAACTTCAAAGAGCTGAATCTTAATCTTGCTCTGGCCAGAACAAGACCTCACCATGGCACTGAGCAACATTTGCTCTGCCGGTAAGTGATGTGGACTGGTGTGAGATGAGAACACTTCCTTTGTGTATGGAGAGCAATTTAATTTGTATGTATGCAATGTACTTTCCTCAGCATCCTACATGCAAGTTAGACGTGATGCATTATTTATGAAACCTTATAAGACGGACGCATATGGACCACATTTATGAATCCCAGGCAGAGCCACAACACAAATGCGGTCTGTGAAGAAAATGCAGATGCATCATGCGTGAAATCTGTTTTCTGTCGGGTGTGACCTCAGTAATGCATTTTATAATGGAACGAATAACGGTAATTGTTATGATGAAACCACGGCGGCCAGACCGGGTCCGTTTTTGAGATATAAGGGAGGACATTATCCACGGATTATCCGTATTTGTATTTTGCACACAAACGCTCGTCTTTTGTCATCGGGTTTTCAAAACGCCTGCTCGCAAATGACCCGCAGACACAAATTGCATTTAATTAGCGTCAAATGCCAATCACTGATCTGACTGACTGTGACTAATTAGGATCAAATACTAAGCACAGATGTGAGTGACGGCGCCGAGCTTTTCCTCACGTTTAATCTGCAGTTTTCCCCAGCTGCTGTTGGGTGAACCTGACAGTGCAGTGGGGACGTGTAGCATTAGGGGGATTTGTTCTGCTGGAGTCCTCTTCGTGCTTCAGAATACTGGCCTTTGATGCAGGATTATGCCTGTGATTGTGACTCATGCCCTCGATTAGTGTCTGTTTTTGGGCTGGAAAAAAGAACCAGCGTAGCAAAGGCTCACAGGCCCGATCATCACTCTGTATTATTATCCTTATCACTCAGAGGGGGAAATTAGAGCCTATTAGATACTGAAGCAAATACTGATGAATCAGAAGGGAGTAGCTAAAAATAGTGCATCATATCGAGGGTTGATGAAAAAATCATGCTCTTGGATAGCGATTTCTGCCTTCTATGTAAGAGGGAAAAGACGCCAGGTTTTATACACTGACGGTTCTGCTCAAGCGTTCTTAAATGTCCTCATTCTTGGTCTTGTTGTGTCGATGAATCTGTAGTCTTTGAAACTGAGGGAGCTTGTACAGGTATTCTTCACTCTTTCCAAATATATTTTTTACACTTTTTTTTTTTTTTTTTTTTTTTTTTTTTAACATTTGTTTTGCACTTGAGAGATTTGAGTAAAGCTAAGTGTGTCATTTCAAAACCAGCTGAAGTATAATAAACATCTGTTGTATGGCCCTGGACTACATTTGATCAGATGTTTTTATGCAAAATCTCCCTGATTGAGCTGTAACATTTAATTGTTGTTACTCTTAAATGCACTGTAGTGACAATATGTAGTCAAGTTATAATATAATATAATATAATATAATATAATATAATATAATATAATATAATATAATATAATATAATATAATAATTATTATTTTAATATACACTATGATGCAAAAGGTTGGGGTCAGTAAGATTGTTTTCTTTTAAACACAAGGATTATATGGTTATCAAGACTGATTGATTTTATATATTGTAAATAAATAAATAAATACATAAATAAATAAATAAATAAATAAATAAATAAAATTGTGACGTACTATTACAACTTAATTTCTTTTTTGATATATTTGAAAATGATTCCTGTACTGCCAAAGCTGAATTTTCAGCAGCCATTTCTTCAGGGTCATTCCGTGTTAAATCAACCACATTTCAGAAAACTTTCAGCCTAAAATATTAGAATTTGTTAATGTTTTTTTTCTGAAGAAAGATAAACATGAATAGTGATGTAAGCCAAAATATTAAATGCAATGGTGAGTGATCCATTATTTTGTAGAAAGGTGTAAAAAATGTCATTTTTCACCAGAGATTTGGAGCCAAATTATAGAGAGGAAAAATAACACTTAGAAAGATGGCAGCAGTGTTGTTTAATGTAATAATTTAATTTAATTTAATTTCTTATTTATTTATTTACACAGAGACTGGTATTACATCCCTATTTAAAAAAAATAAATAATAGATTTAAAATGCATTTATTTTATACTAAATATAGTTCAAGTCTATTAACATTTTTACTGACATATACTGACATTGGATGCCCATTTTCCACAAGTTGATATGATTCTTTAGTGTCTTAATGAAAAGTCTATAATATACTTTGGTTAAAAATTCTCAATAGTTGTGTAAAACAACACCCTTTTTACCTTGCCAAAATCAGTTCCACTTTAGCACAATCAAATATACTTAAGTATATATTTAGTTGGACTTCAGCAATAATAAGTAAAGTGCAGTAAATACAAAATTAATTATTCCAGTATATGAGACTTTAAATATAACTGTTTAGTATACTAAATGTATCTGTAGAATACATTGTGTGAAATAAATGTATTTTAAATACATTTTAGTATGTTTATTTTTCACTAGGGATGCCTGACTTTTTTTTGTAAACTTGTAACTAAATAAATATCAAAGAGAGCTTAATATCCTCTTAGAGGCTATGTTTTTTTTTGTTTTTTTTTTCAAAATCTTAATTTTTAAGGCCCTGTATGGTTCCACTCAAGAGATATGTGGATCTTAGTGTGGCTACATTAGTAAATTGTTCATTTGTTCAAAATCAAATAACGCTTATATTCATGAATTCTATGTGAAAACATTTGCAAACAAGTTATACATATGAACAGTTCATGATTCAACTATTTGTGCAGTGTAGGATATTCTGAGATGCTGCTTCACATAAGCATCTTTCTATAGGAAATACTTTAAGCCCAGAAATGTAATTTCTTTGTGATCAATACTTTTTATTGTTTTCTCGGTCAAGCAGACCACGCAAGAGCAGTGCACAAAAATCTAATTAAATTCAGCCTCACAGCACACCTCATGTGAGCACACATACATACCGCTCATTCAGAAAGTCTTTTTTTTCACCTTTTGTTCCATTATTGGTTCCCCTCACAGATGTATTTAGCTCCAATAACTTTAGTCTCATCAGACTACAAACGTTTCCTCCAAGAGGTTTCAGGTGCTGTCATATAGGTTCCAGCAAACCCCAGACATGACGTAACATCGGCTTTCCTCAGGAGTCTCTTCCTTCTAGCCACTCTCCAATAAAAACAGCCAGTTCTTAGCAGTTCTTCTGGATCTCCAACTCACAAACAATTCATTCTTTTTCGGTTTCTTTTCAGTGAATTGGTCTATCCAATGTGGATCTAGAGCTTATTCAACATTACACAAACAACTTGCATCCTCATTCAAACAGATGACAAGGATCATTAGCAATTTGCTCCTGGTCCACAATATCTCAAGAAGACACCATCAGTGAACAAGATACAGCCATTAAGAAAGGCCGAAGACAAAGCAGAGGTATGTAGAGAAATGGTTCACATGTCTTTCTACAATGTCATTTAGGCCATTTAACAACGCCTGTTGAAATGTTATTCTACTAACATTACCTGCATTGAGAAGTAAACCATTTTTCTTCTCCGTATAGAGTGTGGGTGTATGTGGACATGTGGGGAAAACTGAGCTATTACCAGTCATAAAAACAGGTTAATGATTCATTAACACATATGTGATGTGTTTATGAAAAGCTCAAAAACATTCCCAAACCTTTTCTTCCATACAGACTGATTTATGGGATTTGTGGGATTGTTCATATTGTGTCTGCATTCTTTAGGATACAGACAGTAAGTGGAGTGGGATGTTAAGGATGAAAGCGTTCCAGCCTACGCCCCATAGCTTTCATTAATGAGTCTAATTAGAGTGCTGTTAATTTGCCATTTGTGCCCCTGGCCATGATCTAGTGCCTTCATTTGCATCCTGAAGGATATTTTTCTCCTCCGCCAGCTGACCAGAATACCAAGAGGAAGAGAAGGAGAGATGTGAGGACAGTTCAAAAGAGACGAGAGCAAAAGAAAGTGAAATGAACAGAATGGAATGGAATAAGATATTTTCCCAGAGGAGAATTTGATCGTTCAGAGGTTGCTCATTTAAGTTTTAGCTTTGTTTCCTGATATTTCTCTTAAAATTTCTTAGGAGAAATAAAAATCTCCTAGGAACCTTGGAAGAGACAAAAGGCATATCTGTACCACTATTTAGAAGGGATGTGTTTTCTGAATGACTTTAGAGTCACGAATATTAAAATCTGTGGTTTTATGTCCTAATTCAGATGGATTGATAGTTTTTAGTATTTTGTCTGGATACGGGTGTTAAGGAAAATATGTTCTGCATGCATCCTGCCACACACTGAAATAAATGACTGGTATCTTTGATTCATTATTACATTTTAGATTAAGGGAATAGATTAAGATATTCCACAAATACCAAATAAAAGAGGAGAAGCACTGTAAAGAAAAACAAAACAAAAAAAACAACAACAACAGCAACAACACGATTACAGACATTCCGAGAATTCTGGACAGGATTCTATTCTGAAGAAGATTAGATTTCTCAGAGGATGCCTGTGTGAGTTGGAAAAAAAAAAAAGAAAAAAAGAAAGAAAAAAGGCAATTTGCTTTGTAATTCATGGAGACAAACACAGACATTTCAAATTTAAATGATAGGTCTGTCTGTCTGCCATTCTATAATAATTCTTTGTCTGTCATTCTATTATGTCTGTCTGTCTGTCTGCTATTCTATGTATCTGTCGTTCTGTCTGTTTGATGTTCTGTCTATCTGTCACTCCTGTATGGATGTCTGTCTATCTGTTTGTTAATATAGATTGTTTGTCCTTTTTTATTAATTTGTTGTCTGTATGTCTGTCTGTCTCTTTGTTGTCTGTGTGTCTGTTGTTTTAGCATGTCTGTCTTTCATTGTGGTGTGGAAGGTTGTCTGCCTGTCTGTCTTTCCATCTGTCTTTCTAGTATGGATAATTGTCTGTCTGTCTTTCTGTCTGTTGTTCTAGTATGGATGCCAGTCCGTCTGTTTTTTTGTTTTAATATGTATGATTGTCTGTTTGTTGTTCTATTATGCCTGTCTGTCTGTTTATCTGTCATTTTAGTGAGGAGGGTTGTCTGCCTGCCTGTCTTTGCACCTGTTTTTCTACTATAAATGATGATTGTCTGTATTTCTGTCTTTTGTTCTAGTATGGATGTCTTTTTGTTTGTTGTTTTAGTATGGATGTCTGTCTGTTTCTTTGTCTGTCTGTCGTTCTAGTGTGGATAATTGTCTGTCTTTCAGTTTGTTGTTCTAGTCTGTCTGTCTGCCTGTCTGTCTAACTTTGTCTGTTGTTCTAGTCTGTCTGTCTGTCTGTCTGTTGTTCTAGTATGGATGTCTGTCTGTTTCGTTCTCTGTTTCTTTAGTGTGGATGATTATCTTTCTGTCTTTCTGTTTGTTCTTAGTCTTAGTCTGTCTGTCTATCTGTCATTCTAGTATGGATGACTGACTGTTGTTCTAGTATGTATGCATGTTTGTCTGTCTGTCTGTCTGTTGTTCTTGTATGGATGGCTGTGTGTCTGTCTGCCTGACTGTCTGTTTTTCTAGTATAGATGCCTGCATGTTTGTCTGTCTGTCTGTCTGTTGTTCTTGTATGGGTGGCTGTGTGTCTGTCTGCCTGACTGTCTGTTTTTCTAGTATAGATGCCTAGTTTGGATGACTAACTGTCTGTTGTTCTAGTATGGATGCTTGTCTGTCTGCCTGTCTGTCTGTTTTTCTAGTATGGATGTCTGTTTGTCTGCCTGTTGTTCTAGTATGGATGCCTGTCTGTCTGCCTTTCTGTCTGTCCATCTATCTGTCATTCTAATGTGGATGACTGACTGTCTGTCGTTTTAGTATGGATGCCTGTCTGTCTGCCTTTCTGTCTGTCCATCTATCTGTCATTCTAATGTGGATGACTGACTGTCTGTCATTTTAGTATGGATGCCTGTCTGTCTGCCTGTCTGTCTGTCCATCTATCTGTCATTCTAATGTGGATGACTGACTGTCTGTCTTTCTAGTATGGATGCCTGTCTGTCTGCCTGTCTGTCTGTCCATCTATCCGTCATTCTAGTATGGATGACTGACTGTCTGTTGTTCTTGTGTGGATGCCTGTCTGTCTGTTTTTCTAGTATGGATGCCTGTCTGTCTGTCCATCTATCCGTCATTCTAGTATAGATGACTGACTGTCTGTCGTTCTTGTGTGGATGCTTGTCTGTCTGTTTATCTAGTATGGATGCCTGTCTGTCTGTCCATCTATCCGTCATTCTAGTATGGATGACTGACTGTCGTTCTAGTGTGGATGCCTGTCTGCCCATCTATCTGTCATTCCAGTATGGATGCCTGTCTGTTTGTCTGTCTGTCTGTCTGTTTTTCTAGTATGGATGCCTGTCTGTCTGTCTGTCTGTGTGTCCATCTATCTGTCATTCTAGTATGGATGACTGACTGACTGTCATTCTAGCATGGATGCCTGCCTGTCTGTCTGTCCATCTATCTCTCATTCTATGACTGACTGCCTATATTTCCATGGTGTGCCTGTCTGACATAAACATATTTGTTGTGTAAACAGCAGTAAACCGTGAGTACACCTTGAGCAAATCTGTATTTGTGGTTTGGTTTGGCAGCGGTTTTGTTAAATGTCAGAGCTCTGTGTGGTGAATTGGATCAGCTGTCAGCTAGAGGGGTCTAAATATAAAGCTGTATTATTCGCCTGAGTTTGGGGGTTGTTCCTTTGGTCTCTTCTGGAGTCTGAGGACTGAGGGCTCTTTGTGAACCTCCATTTACTCCCGTCACCACTGGGAATAGAGGGACACATACCACTCCGAACCCCGCTGTCCATCATCGACAAAGAAATCTCAAGCAGACACAGAAAGAACACATTTGCGTGAAGGTTTGAATGTAAGTGTGTGTGTAATTCTGTGCCACGGGAGACAGGGACTCTCCGTGTGTGGAAACAGTGGTGTGACCTATATTGTACACAAAAGACTCAGCCAGGGGTCGGTGTGCATCTCTCTCCTGTCCCTGCGAGGTTGGTGTGTGAATTCAGGGCAGTGGTCATCTCTCAGTGGGACATCATGTCCTCTGTCTCAGCCTGAGCTGCGCTCCAGAGGCGCCGGCCTTTCAAGCACAATCTCTTTATCTGACGCTTTGTGGGGAGGCGAGCTTTTTGCTCACAGAAATACATTTCTGACAAACAATAGCAGATAGGCCACGGAGAAGAGTGGGCGGAGGTACAGCTCTCTCCCGCCGAGTGAATCTGTGTGAGGCTAACATTGTGTACATGTGTGTGTTCATTATCTGTGTGTAGATGAAAAGAAAACATGACCATCCAAACCACTTCCAGAGTGGAATAGATAAATGAATTTCAGACATACCAATGCAAATGGATATGAAGCAAGGGCATTTCACTTCATTTTTGATAAATAAAGAGTGAGCGAGAGAAATATGGCATATATTAGATGTAGCTGTAGTAGTTGAAGATTATGCTATGATCATACAATAGAGAATAAATGCAAAATCAGAGCTGGTTTGCTGTTTGTAACCAAGTTCTCTAAGATATTGGGCAGCAGTGCTCATGAAGGTGATGCAGGTTTAAAGGGATAGCTCATCCAAAAATGAAAATTCTGTCATTAATTTTTCACCCTCATGTCACTCCAAACCCATAAGATCCTCGTTCCTTTTCGGAACACAATTTAAGATATTTTTGAATATTTGAGAACTTTTTGACCCTGCATAGACAGTAACGCAATTACCACGTTCAAGGCCCAGAAAGGAAGTAAGAACATCAATAAAATAGTCCATGTGACATCAGTGGATCAACCTTAAACTTATGAAGCGACAAGAAAACTTTCTGTGAGCAAAGAAAACAAAAATAAAGACAAATAAATAAAAAAAAATAAAGAAAAAAAGTCCCTTATGGCTTCAAGGCTGCATTTACTTGATCAAAAATACAGTAAAACAGTAATGTTTTGAAATATTATTACAATTTAAAATTCTGTTTTCCATTGTAATATATTTTTAAATTGTAATTTATTTCTTTTTTGGCAAAGCAGAAATTTTTAGCATCATTACTGCAGTCTGTAGTGTCACGCGATGGTTCAGAAATCATTCTGATTTGCTGCTCAAGAAACATTTCTTATTATTATCACTGGTGAAAACTATTGAAAACACACACACTCAATATTTTTGTTGAAACTGTGATATTATGAGGATTTTTTGATGAATAGAAAGTCCATAACAACAAACAGATCAACAAAATTTGTTTGAAAAAGAAACTTTTACTGCAACATTTTAAAAGAGTTTGCTGCCATCCTTGTTGAATAAAATTCTTTAAAAAATTTGCACTGACCCCAAACTTTTAATTAATAGTCATATTTTCAGTAGCTCGAATGAAACTTATAACAATTATGATAAAATAATATAATTAAAAAAGTAAAAGTAATATAATTTCTAGTTAAAAGCTCTAGTTATTCATTAGTCACATGCCATTTACTGCTCACCCTGAAAGTGAAAGTATTTTTCCAGGTATTATAAACCTCTTTGATTCCAGTTCACCCGAGGCTTTGTTATTACCACATCAGGAAGGTTCAACATGGCAGTACAGTCATTAAAAGAAAAACCCTGAAGGGCCAGATATGCAATAAAGTGTAATTTTATGACAGGGGAAAAAAGTCTGGTGCAAATTATGTGACAGCATGATTCAGCTGTATGAAATTACACTGTGGGGTTATTTTAACCATGTATTTCTCATACATCCCAAAATGTAAGTGAGTAGAGAGGATATCCAGAGTTCCTAACTCTTGGAAATGCTTGAAATCAACTTGCATGACACATAAATGGAAAGAACTGCAAAGGGAACATCTAAACCCTGAAAGGATCAGTGCCAGATGGTTGTGGAACACTGTAACCCTGTATTAAAAGAACATCAGAAAGTCACAAATCAAATATAAATACTGAGCAGACTGCCACAAATACTACAGCACTGAAAGTTAGGAATGTTAGGAAAAAATAAGTCAAAATTGAAATAAAATTAAAATGAAACAGGACCTACAAAGAGGACATTATTAAGTAGAGTGCTTATGAATTACTGACTTTGTTTCAGCCAGGCTTTGATTCTGCCTAATACTGTGCAGACTCAGCAAAAATTTGCTAAAAAAACACACACAGAAGTGTGAATCTGTGGGCAGTGGGAGCTCTCTTCTGGAACAAATACAGTACGACTTTTATCAGTTTCAAAGTTCCTCACTTTCTGCACTGAGTGAAAGTGACACACTGGCTCTGCTCCCAAACCTACTAAGTTTCTTTGCCCTACATAGACAGCATTCTAAGCCAGCATCCTAACTGAAAAGTAGCCTCATAAATGACTGATCTGGAACACTCATAGGCAACCCTATCCATGAAGTTCACAGGGGACTCTATTGATTTCAGCAGTGTTGGGGAAAGTTACTTTTAAAAGTAATGCATTACAATTTTGTGTTACTCCCTGAAAAAGTAACTAATTATGTTACTTTGTTACTTTTTATGGGAAGTAATGTGTTATGTTACTTTTGTGTTACTTTGTAAATCTGGGCAGGGCTTGCTTCTTTGTTTTTAATATTTTTAAACAATTCTGATGTAAAAGCCCTTTTACACCAAAAGTTAAATGAATTCACCTTAGGCTGAAAGAAAAGTACATTTATGCATTTATGTTTATTTAAAGTAATGGTTACACTTTATTTTGATAGTCCACTTTAGACATTCTACTAACTATAAGTAACTTTGCAACTACATGTCAACTAATTCTCATTAATCTGCAACTACATGTGTACTAACTTTCAGAGCAGACTGTTAGGTTAGGTTTAGGGTTAGCAGAATAAGCTGACATATACTTGAAAGTTACAAGTTTAGAAGACTATATATATATATTGTTTTGTTTTATTTAAAGGGGTCATCGGATGCCCATTTTCCACAAGTTGATATGGTTCTTTAGGGTCTTAATGAAAAGTCTATAATATACTTTGGTTAAAAATTCTCAGTGGTTGTGTAAAACAACACCCTGCTTTACCTTGTCAGGATGAGCTCTGCAAAATGCATCCTGTTCTGAGGAATTGTTCCTTTAAATGCAAATGAGCTCTGCTCGCCCCGCCCCTCTCTTCTCTCTGTGGAGTGACGAGCCTGTTTACTTTAGCCGCATTTAGCTCGTTTAGCCGCTAGACTTGCTAATTAGCACGTTATTAGGAAAGGCAATCACAAAGATTCATAAAAAAACGCTTATACTCACTTCTGCTGTAAGTGAAGCTGGATCACGAATGATTTGCGCAAACATAGACGGAAATATATAGATCGGGAGCCGCATTCCCTTTACAAACAAACGCAATCCACTGGATCTTCAGCGGCTCAGATGAGGGAGTAAATGACGACCACTACGTTCATTATTACATCCAGCAACACAACAACTCAATCGCTCAATCAGAGATGTTCTTGTCTAACTTACATCTAACTCACACCGACAGGCAACTGAGAATGGCTCTATTTGAAAAAGTGAATATTATTTTTACAGATTAATTAAAAACCATTGCATGGATTTTTATCATTATAGGGTAGATTTGTACATACACTGCCAACACACATTAATGTTCAAACAACATGAAAAAGTGAACTTAGCATCTGATGACCCCTTTAACATATTTAATTATTGCAGGGTTGCGTCATATTCTGAGTTTGCATTTCACTGTTTTTATTCATTTTGAGGAAAACTGAATCTGTTTTTTTGTGAGTGAGATGAATTAATGCATGTCCACATTTAGTCTAGAATACAGTAACATCATGTTTACTCCAAATTTCCCGACAGGAGACTTGTCAATCAATAAATGGGGAAAAAAAGTAACTGGCGTTACGTATTTGAAAAAGATATTTTCTTAAAAATTCAAAAGTAATGCGTTACTTTACTAGTTACTTGAAAAAAGTAATATTATTATGTAACTTGCATTACTTGTAATGCGTTACGCCCAACACTGGATTACAGTACAGGTTAGCATTAGCAAGTTGCTAAGCTAATGGTTCAATACTTTAATAAGGATATAAGTACACAGCAAACAGTTTTTTATTAAATTTTATTAAACAACATTATTAATTAACATTTTTTAAGCTTTTCTGCTTAGCTTGTCTAAATGGAGGCTTTCCCCTGCTGAAAAGACTAGTAGTTGGTCACCAACTAGCTAGCACTAGCTAGCAAAATCCTGGCTTGGACAGCATGGAAATTCATGCTGGTCTAAGCAAGTATTTTCAGCAGGGATGCTTTATCATAATCATAAACATAAGTTTTGGAACAGAGTGTGCCTGTGATGCTTTACGTGCTGTCTGTGTGCAGTTCAGTGATTTGGAACACAGCCACAGTCCTCACTGCCTAAGGTACAGTACCTGAGTACATTTTCTACACCCATACTTTATAAGCACTACATTACATGCTTTGGCTGTATTGTAAATCTTTACAGTGGTGCCAATAAACCTTTGTTGACTCGGAGGGAGAGAGAGAAAGAAATGCTTTGTGATGGCTTTGCTATGTGGTCTCTGGTTTGTGTGTTTCTGGCAGCAGGGCTCGTTATCCGTGCGGCTGCATTGATCTTTCCCCGTTGGCTGGCCTTACCGCAGCACCTTCACGGCCCATGGCCAAACCCATTAGCACAAACATAAAGCCCACAGCCACACATTCTCCCATACACAGTCATTGACACACACACTCAATCCCCTATAGACTGTCATATACTGTATCGGCATGCAATCTTGTCTGTTACGCAGCCTGCTCTGGTCAAGAATCCCCTGTTTAGACAGGAGGGGTCCGTCTGATCAACATGGAAAGAGACCAGTCATAGTTGGTTTGTCTAAAATGATCGCTATGATAAAAATTAGATGCTATTTAAGTGAAAATAGCATATTTTCTTAGTGATAGCGATGATATTTACACTAAGACTGTATTTACAATAGAGTATTATATATATGTTTTGCAATAATAGTAGTTACATGCTGTTTATACTATATAATGCAAATAGTGGCAGATTTCTGCCCCTCTGTATTATAGTACATTATAAAACAGTGTGCAATAATAATGCATTGAGTATAAATTATAATGTTTATTAAAACTATTAAATGGATTCTGCTTTGAGACAATAAAGCCCTCCCTACACCTGCCCCTAACCTTAAGCAATAAACACCCGTGAGGCACATTATTTTCCACTTTTAGATTATTTCCTTCATTTTTATTGAAAATAAATGCCTTTCCATTGTGATATGTGATGTGAAAAGGGAGAAGAACAAGGTTGGGCTGTTTGCACTTATAGTGTAAATAGACACTCTGAAAAAGGCATAGCTGTGGTAGAAAACTTGCACACTTGTGATGAGCAGAACAGAAAATATGCTTAGACTTTGTAAATAGCACATATGTTTAGGCTGTGTAAGTAGCTACTGTCCGTCCAAAGGCATCCAAAGTAATTTTTGGTAATTTCTGAATTTGATTATATATATTAAAGCAGCCAACATACAGTATAAAAATGTTAATCAATTAAAGTTGGATGGTTTGGTTTAATCCTGTTTTTTTTTTTTTTTTTTTTTTTTTTTTTTTTTGCTTTTTGCTTTGTATTTTTACTAATCATGTAAAGGTCACGGAAACACGTTTTCGTTTGTTTTGTCCATTACACAGTTCTCACTCTTTTTGGGGGGATTGGGTGTTAAAGAATTGTGTTATAATACAACTCATAATATACATGTTTATATATAAACACTTTACTATAGTTAGGGATGGATAATTTAATAAGTTGTTTATTATTCATGCAACAATACATATTACTTTTATAGTTTTTATTTATAACCATTGCTATATGAACTTTGTCTAGTGCTATTATGAATGTTTTTAACATGATTTGTGAAAATTTAACTACTATACTGCATAGCATAGACTGCCGCCCTAGAATTATAAGGTTCTATCCATAGACTGTAAAAAATATGGACATAGTGTCCGTGACGTCACCATAGGTTTCGGAAGAGCATTTTTGAAGCTCTTAGTGGGCGGGAGTTGGCCGTCACCATCTTGGAATCGCGTCACTGTGCGTCACTCCCGGATAATCGAAAATGGGTAAAGACTGAGGCGGGACGTGGGTGGAGCTGGTTGCTGAAACCACGCCAGCCTAGCGTGATGGTAGTGACAGCAGCAGCAAATCACTTGTCACTGAAGTGACTACTCCCTAAATTATGCAGAACTAAGTGCTTAATATAATTTAAACAGATGAGTTATAAAAAAAAATTAACCCCACTCACAGTTGACATGAAGGGCAAAATTAGCTATATAGACCAAAACCACTTTTTGTAACAGGCTGTAAACATTTTTTTTTTTCTGCTGTAAAGTTGGCCATTTTAACATAGCGAGTCTATGGGATTGACTCCCTTTTTTGAGCCAGTCTCTAGCAGCCAGTCGATGAATTGCAGTTTAAGTCACTTCCGTGTTGATTTCAATAGAGAGAGTGGCAGGTTGCCGCTTGGTTCTATCTGATATTTTTGTCAAAATTGAGTTACTTCAAAGCTCAATATCTCAGAAGTGCTCAGAATTATAGAACCTTATAATTCCAAGGCGGCAAAACTTGTTTATGGTTTGCATAGGCTATTTCATTTCATTCTGTAACCTACTTGTTCTACAGATCTGTGTACTAGTGTTAAATACTATTGTTTTTGACAGCATTAATAACATTCCTGACAGATAATAACATGATATTTCTTTGCGTTTCCCTTACCAAATGTCATACCCGGTCAGCAATAACCTGTCGGTGGGCTTTTTTGATTACTGTCAGTTTAAGTGCTGGTGATGCAGTGTTGCCAGATATTGCTTAAAAAATAAATAAATAAAAAAATAAAAAAATAAAGCTAAATTATTTCAAATGTAAGATAAGATAAACATATAGCTGACCCTAAACTGCCACTTCCTACTTTATTAACTTTCTAAAGTGTCAAATTAAGTGGAAAAGACAAGTCCAAAAAGGCTTATATTAGCTGGATCTGGCAACACAGAGACTGCGCCTGCAACTCGATTCTCTCATTCACTCCACCAGTGTCTTGCAGCAATCCTCGGTCACCTCGTACCTGGCTATGGGACTGGTTTTGTCCATTTAACATTTCTTGCTCTTTTTGTTTTGTGTTTTAATTAATCACGTAAAGGTCTTAAACATTTTTTGTTTTGTTTTGTATTGTCCATTACACAATTCACGCTCTTTAGGTAAGCACATGTACCATTGTGCTTTTTTGTATCTATATCTACTTATATTTGATGTCCAAACCAAAGAAAAACCCTAAAACTCAAGTTTTTCTTGAATTTTCCCTTTTTTAAATGGGTAAAATTGGAAAGTTATCAGTGTTTGGTTGTGTATGTAAACACAGTCAATGTTGTTTGCAGGATTATACCTTACAGACTAGGATTTGGGTGATTTGGATGGACACTTAAACTTGCATATGAGAAATACAACAAAAAGGAATACAGCTTTCAAGACATAGTTGATATTTAGTAGTGAAGTATCTGGTAAAGCTCAGATATGTGTCATTCATGTTGCTTGGGAAGAAAATCCCAGCAAAAGAGTCTGTGTGAGTGGATTAGATAAAATGGGAATGAGCACTTGAATGATGAGAGGCAGAGTGAGACAGAGAAAAAGTGGAGAACAGGCCCGCTGTGTGTTCATAAATCTCTATGTAATCCTTACAGATGGATTGGGCTGTTCTGCTCAGGAGGATGGATAAAAGGAATTTGGATCTGGCATCTCTTCTCTGCTCCATTACCCGTCCATAAATTTAGGGTCAAAGGTCATGCCCTGTATGAGTGTCACACAAGTTAGCTCATGCCAAAATCAGTCACACACCGAACATATTTTCACTGACAAGTCAAGAGCCAGACTTGAGGTTCACGAGTGAAGAAAGGCTTGACAGCCTTTGGGATTACTTCCAAAGGACCAATTGAAAGATAGAGGGGAAAGAGAGTGAGCGCTGAATGAAATAAGAAGGCAGAGGGAAGGAGGGAAGCAACAGATAAAAGTGATGAAGGAGCATTGTTGATGAGTTTCACGTCTGTGTTTGTCAGCAGTAAGAGAGTTTAGTGGACCTGCCCTTGAAGGGCTTATCTGGTATTAGCAGGTCTACTGCCCCATTGTCCCAGCCCAAAGGCTCATGGGATGTTCAATCCAGCCAGCCGGAGCAGCGCATAGACTCCATGGCATTCTGCCTCATCTGGATGGAGGCTCATCAGACTTTCCTATCAGACTCCATCACTCTGTCTGAAATTGAATACTTCCCTATATGTGGAAAACAGTATGCAAAAAGAGCACTATTTGAAAAACAGTAGGCCAAAAGTACCTGGATGACCTACTAATTTCTGCTGAGATTCTCATGCACATTCAGTGGATACTTTACTATACCAAGAGGCCACAGGTGGCAGTGAAGTGATGCAAGGATGACCATATTAACATGTTAGATGTATGTCTGAATTTCATTCATACCACCCATATTCATATAGAACATAGTTTTTAATGGCTGCAAGGTACATTTAATTATTCAAATTCAAATAATTCAAATTCATGCTAAGAAATGACCATATGTGATTTTAGATGCACCGCATGAGTGCAGCTCTTACAAATTTATTCTATATGTACAATTCTTGAAAATTAGTAAATTCTCCAAGATTTTCTTAAGAACTTTTTTCTTTTTTTTTTCTTAAAAACTTTTTTTTTTCTTAAAAATAAAATGACAGACCTAGAGTCTGCAAATAAATAAATAAATAAATAATGATTTTAGCACTGCATAAGCTTCCATCTTTCCATCTGCAGTATAAACCTTTTGACAGAGCAACGACAGATTATATTTTCATTAGAAAAAGATGAGTTTAACAACATGAACTGTTATAGAATAATTTTGATTATAAAATATTGTAGTATCAGTTATTGAATGTGGCTAGTATATATGATTGCATCATATAAATACTAGATAATTATTTATATAAAAAACCCATGAAATCACAATTTATATCCTAACTATAAGAGTTAATACATTTTAATTGTTTGTTTGTTTAAAAATTTGAATTCTTAAGATTGTTCTGAAAAAAAAAAAAAAGTCTTTCGAAGTACAGTACTGTGCAAAAGTCTTAGGCCACTAGTATTTTTATCAGCTAAAAATGGTTTAAAGTCAGTTAAAGTCAGTCTTTTGCTGTAGTGTATCAGGAAATATCAGTTTACATTTCTAAACATTCATTTTGCCATTAATTGTAATAATCCAGTGAGATTTTTGTGTGGAGCACAGGCTGTTGTCAGACTCCTTGTGCAAACAGAGATCTGATCTCTCCATCATTCAATCCAGTCTGTCTTAAGAAACAGAAAAAACAGAGACAGACTAAATCCAGAAGAACTGTGGCAACATCTCTAAGATGCTTACCTATACCTACAAAGCTACAGTACTGTTAACATTTTTAGGCAGTTAGGCACATAAAATGAGGATGCTGTCACAAACAATGTCATAAATAGATTTTCTTTATCAATGAACTTCTATTAACTAAAATAAATCAACATTTGATGTGACCTTCCTTTGCGTTTAAAGCAGCTTTTGCCCTATGTGCACTTGTGCATAGTTTTTCAGGTAGCTTTGCAGGTAGGTTACTTGAAACATCTTAGAGATGTTGCCACAGTTTCTCTGAATTTAGTATGTCTCAGTTTTTCTGTTTCTTCATGTCATTCCAGAGACAGACTGGATGATGGTGAGATCAGATCTCAGTGTGGAGCACTGGCTGTTGTCAGACTGCCTGTGCAAACAAAAATCTCACTAGATTATTACAATTAATGGCAAACAGAATGTTTGGAAATGTAAACCGATATTTTTTACTGACACACTACAGCAAAAGATAGAAATAACTTACTTTAAACCATTTTTTAGCTGGTGAAAATACTAGTGGCCTAAAACTTTTGCACAGTACTGCATTTTTGGGAATACAAAACATTCTGAGAAGAAATGTTTTGTGAAACTGGCTTCAGGTTTCTTGTACAAGTCACACAATGAAAGAAGCCGGGACGAAACACAGAAGGCAATTTACTAGGAGCAAGAGGGAGAGATCGAAATGAAAGAATCATTTGGTAAGCCAACTTTTTCTTCGTTACAGCCTGAGTTTGGAGGTCTGGCGCCTCTGTCTAAAGCTTTTACAGAAGTGTCATGTTTCCTGATTCAGTGCCTTCAAAATGACAATTACAGAATGACACCTTTTATGACATCCATGCGCTTCTCTCTGCCAATTAATGGCTCACACACTCTCCTACAAACTTTCTCAATATACAGACAACAATAAGTAAGCCATTCATACAGCATGTTGATTTTTTTTTTTTTTTTTTTTTTTTTAACACGCTTGGGACTGTATGAATACCATTGTGCTGCCCCAAATGAGAGATGACTCGCTCAGCCTTTCTCTGGGTTTACACTTGACCTCATCGGCTGTTGTGTAACAGTCCTCAGCAGTGTGGTCATGACAAATGGGTGCATTTAGGGCACATAAAGAGTGCAAAACAGTCATTGGGGTCCAGGCCTATTTAAAATCCTATCTGGCTAAAAATAATCTAAATCAATGGTATGAGATTGGGGCAGGACTGTCTGTTTGTCTGATAAATGAAAGACATGGTAATTGTTGTATTTTACATTTGGACCGTCTGTTATTATTACTTTTCCAAAGCTTGTCTAAGAAAATACCTCTGTTATACCCTCTTCTAATTGCACCAGCAGTGCCTTGAGGTTTTGCTGGTTCAGTTTAAATGATCTTCTGCCTCTGAAGACGAGTCTTTATGCACTTACCTGTGGCTCTTCTATTATGTGTGTGTACTAGATTGAATGATCTTCTCCCTGGGTATTAGCTACAGTGTTTTTGGACCTCTGCTGCAGTACTTATTTTAAGTGATATAATTTCTCAGTGCAGTTCAGTGTCACACAAATCTCTCTCAGTTTAAAGGAATAGTTTAAATGTACTCACCCTCAGGCCAGTTTGTTTCTTCATCGGAACAGATTTGGAGAAATTTACCATTACATCGCTTGCTCAACAATAGATCCTCTGCAGTGAATGGGTACCATCAGAATGAGAGTCCAAACAGCTGATAAAAACAACACAATAATGCACAAGTTATCCATACAACATCAGTTAACATCTTGTGAAGTGAAACGCTGTGTGTTTGTAAAACACAAATCCATCATTAAGGCATTTTAACATTTAACTTTAAATCATTGATTCTGGCTAAAATATGGGTTCATATTCCATAATAATGCTTACTTCAGTGAAAAGGTCCATCCCCTGTTGTACTGTCACATCAAAGTCCACCAACATATTTGTTTTGAACTGTTTCTGACTGTTTTCACTTGTAAACGGTGCTTAATCTGATCTGTGCATATTTTGCTCCTAATTCAGATGAGACAATGTTTTCACTGGAGAAAGCAATATTATGGATAGAGGAAGTTAAAAAATATTTTTAGTTTTATACAAACACACAACTTATATTTGTTTATTACAAACACATAGCTTTTCACTTTAAAATACGTTATCAAATTGTGTGGATTACTTGTGGATTATTGTGAAGTTTTAATCAGCTGTTTGGACTCTCATTCTGATGGCACCCATTCACTGCAGAGGATCCACTTGAGCAAGTGATGTAATGCTGAAATTCTCCAAATCTATTCTGATGAAGAAACCAGTTTGGTCACACTTTATTTTAAGGTCCAATTCTCGCTATTAACAAACCATTAACTACGACTGTTGCCTCAATAAACTCCTAATTTGCTGCTTATTAATAGTTAGTAAGGTAGTTGTTAAGTTTAGGTATTGGGTAAAATTAGCGATGTAGAATTTGGTTGTCAGACATTCACCGCAGCCACCCCCACCATCTACGTCACGGCACACCCGTGCCCAATCACCGGAGTACTGATTTGCCACACATGATTCCACTTTACCCCTCCCTATTTTAGACTCAAGCTTTCAGTATCTCATCGTCTGGTCTGCCGTTCACACCCTGATGTTAGCTCCAGACTTCTCCTCGTTCTCTCAACCGGACTCTCCCGCAATCTACCAGGATTCCTCGTTTAATTCCCCAACGGACTCATTACTTCAGCTGAACTTGTTCAAGAACTTTCAGATAAGCATTCTAATTGCTCAACCCTTACTTGCACTCCATATTATCATCTTTGTCAATACAACTCCCAGTTGGTTTGCACCTAATCTATGTCTCTGGTCTCATCCCTGCAATATCGTGACAGTGGTCATGCAGAATATGTGCTTTATAAATACCAATAAACAGCCAATATGTTAATAAGTAGGCATGCTAATAAGCAACTAGTTAATAGTGAGAATTGGTCCCTATACTAAAGTGTCACCACAAATTCATCTACGTTTTGGATTGTCTGAGGGTGAGTACATTTTTAAGAATATTTTCATATTTGCGTGACCTATCACTTTATCATGATCAAAGAAATATATGATTGTTAAATGGCATTAACAACATTGAAATTAGTGCTGGTCTTTTAAGTGCAGAATATGTGCTTTATAAATACCAATAAATAGCCATTATGTTAATAAATAGGCATGCTAATAAGCATCTAGTTAATAGTGGGAATTGGTCTCTATATTAAAGTGCTACCATAAATGCATCTACATCTTGCATTGTCTGAGGGTAAGAACATTTTCAGAAATGATTTGGGTGAACTATAACTTTATCAAGACCAAAGAAAATATATGATTGTTATATTGCATTAACCGCCATTAACAGTATTTAAATTTGTGCTGGTCTTTTCAGCAACATAGCAGATTGACTTTTTGTGGACTATTTCTACTGGCATTTGACACTGTTTAAGTGTGAATAGTTCTTTTTCCCTCAATTCTCTCTCCAGTGTAATGAGTTGATTCACAGCAGTGAACTGCAGATTTTGTCCTGACCTCGTCTGGCACCAGAGGGGGAAAGCCTGTCTGTCTGATTAACTCAATACAGCCAAACTGACAATGATGAAAGCCAACAGAAGAAAAATACTACAGTGCTCCAAAACCATTCCTGACATCCGTCTGATGGGCAAGACCATAGGCAGAAGTGTACCGAAGACATTTTACCATTCACAAGTCCACGTGATCTGAAGCCAGATTTTTTTGCATGACACTAACCTATTAGCATTATCTCATCTCCATGCTTCCCTCACTTCCTCTATCTCTCTCTTTCACCAGGTTTTAATGGGTTATCTGTCACTCCTAAAGCTGAAAGTCACCTTGCTGTCTTTCTCTTATCTGTTCTTACTGGGAGTGAAATGGAGACTATTTTAAATGCGTTTCAGACATTTCAGTAAATGTCACTGCAAACCGAAAGTTCAGATAACGAGCTGAACTATCTTTTAAAGTCTATGATGCGTCTCTCCCAAAAGACGTTTTTCCTTAAAAGTCATTTACTAATTCATATAACATGGTTTTACTTAAGCTTATATACACTCTGTCAAGTTTTCATCTGCAAGATGTTAAAAACTTTGACACAAATCTGCAGGGTAAGTTCATAGGTGCTACATTAGATTATTAGATTACATTCAGAGTTTGCATAGTACATTTTTTCATTTTAACCCAACTGCAAAATCAACGACCACAGAAAGTGCCTACATACACCCAAATTTGTAGCACCATAATACAACAGCAGTTAATAGTTGGTTACACTCCAAGAATTTCACTTACTTCTCGAGTATGTTATCAACATAACTCAATATTTTAGCTGTGGAACATTTGGTAAATGATATATTGACTCTTTTATAATATATTGCCTTCACCTCATACAGTTGTCAGCACCACATTGCGTGGGAAGACAATCCTATGAGAATAAATTAGCATACTTTTTATTTCACTTGTAATTAAATTAAAAGTAAATGTATCCATCTACTTTGACAAATATATCCATATTTGCAAGATGACCTAACCAATCAATCAAAAGAAAGCAGGTAGTTTTTCGCAATAGGTTATTGTACTGTACTGGGTAAAATCAGGCACCAAGAAGGGATCGGCAGTGCAAAAAAAAAAAAGCCTGACGCTCCATATCCTATGTGCCAAATTCTAATATACTAGGTAAACTGGCTGTATTCAGCATGGGAAGTAGCCTCTGGCTAAGCATATGAAGTAATCACTTATTGATTATGAGAATTAAGGCAATAAAATGTGCTTAGAGCTCTTTTTTATTTTTTTTTTTATTTTTTTTTCTGTCTGGATTAACCTGCAACCAACAGGCATCCTATTGCCATGGGAACTGAAGGAGGGATGGAGAAGGTTATCCATTGACTCATTCAATCTGCATCACCATCTGCTTTTTGAAACACATACTCAGTTTGGTATTTCTGAGATTTGGATCAAGGAATTTGATGATATCCGCTGGGGCTCCTGAATTGAAATAATTAAAATAATCATCTTGCCTCCTCTTAAATTAGCAGGTTTCATGAGATTTCAAAGAAATGTTTCATATCTAAAAACTTCAAGCTATTGTTCTGAAAATATCTCAGTCCATGTACTGGTTAATTAAATGTAATCAGAAAGTCTGTTAGATGTAATTACTGATCTCTAATTGCTATTGTATTTATTTTAAATTGAATAGCGTTGAGTGGATTGCTCAATGCGGATATCCAGTGGCTATCATCTTTTCCTCAGAAGCTCTGATGTTATATTAAGACTTTGTCTGGGAGGAATTGAAAAGTTGTGTTATTGATTTTGCCCTTGGTTTGACCCTCTGTGTCTGTCAAACACTATCAGCCATCACAGGGTGGAACATGTCCGACTTAACCGACACTGACACACACATGGACTCAACAAGAACTAATGTGAAAAAGTGGGAATGTCAGTCACTCTCTGAAAGCCTCAGACAGACATTTGAACTGGAAAAAAGAGAGTAATTGTTAGATGGAACAGAAGGATTTAGTTGATAACAAACAATGACTAAAATGCATTTATATACTCCATGAAATACGAAATTGGGAAACTGAGTGGAATTTATTTTCATCTTAAAGGAGAAGTCCACTTCAAAAACAAAGATTCACATATAATGTAGAAACGATCTAGCAGAATCTAGTGAATCGATACTTTTTAATCTCAAATGCTCATCTTCCCTTTCTCTCCATGAACTCTGTATTCTGACTCAAGACAGTTAGGGTATATCAAAAAACTCCAAACGTATTTTCTCCCTCAACTTCAAAAATCATTTAAAAATCATCCTACATTTGCAAAGTGAACATGCAAAGAAGATCAAACACCCTTAACAAAAAAGGTAAAACAGCGATATAGGGCGATTTTGAAGTTGAGGGAGAACATTGGACATACCCTAACTGTCACGAACTGGAACAAAAACAGTCCAAGCAGAGTAGGACAATACAAGCATTTGGCATTAAAAAGTATATAAATTGTATTATTTTTATTAAAATAACCGATCGATACGCTAGATAAGACCTTTCTCGGCTGGGATCATTTACAACCGCATTTGGGATCGTTTGAAGCCACATTTAAACTGCATTTTGGAAGTTCAAAATTGGGGCACCATAGCAGTCTGTTATATGGAGAAAAATTCTGAAATGTTTTCCTCAAAAAACATAATTTCTTTACAACTGAAGAAAGAAAGACATGAACAATAGTTCACCCAGAAATTAAAATGAGCTTACAGTTTACCCACCCTTTGTTTCTTCATCTGAACAGATTTGGAGAAACTTAGCATTACATCACTTGCTCACCAATGGATCTTCTGCAGTGAATGGGCGGTGTCAGAATGAGAGTCCAAACAGCTGATTAAAACATCACAATAATGCAAAAGCAATCAACACAACTCCAGTCCATCAATTAACATTTTGTGAAGTGAAAATCTGCATGTTTGTAAGAAACAAATCCATAATTAAGACATTTTAACTTTAAACCATCTGGCCAAAATTCATAACACTTCCTTCAGTGAAAAAGCCCATCTTCTGTTTTCCTCTCACATCAAAATCCACCAACATATTTGTTTAGTACTGTTTTGCATTATTGTCACTTGTAGTTGGTGCTTTATCTGTGAATATTTTTCTTTGGAATCAGACGAGACCACTTTTTTATTCAAGATAGCAATCTTGCTAGAATTGCTGACATCATTTCTGTGCGAGGGGTTTGCCGAAAAGGGTGTGGTCATGCAAATGTGGTTACAATATGAGCTAAATGATTGAATATGACTTTATATGGGTAGGGTTGGTATCTCACGTTGATTACTGCATAAATGTTATAATTGTAATTTTATGGTTTACAGTAAAAGCATTTCCTGTTCAATTACACACACTGAGAGATGAGTCAAAATTGCCTGGGGTAACTGAGAGTGTGCCACAGACACAGTATATAGCAATTAAGTTGAAAATAGAATAGATATTCCATCAAATTAACAGTGAAATGGCTTTAATATATGCTATCTAAAACAAATTAGAATTGAAAATAATCTTAAAGGCACAATGTGTAAGATGTTTTGATTACAATATCCAAAACCCACTAGAACAGTGTTATATATTTTGCTGATTTGTCTACTTACATTATCCCAAATGTTTCCAAGAATGTTTAAATCCAGAGAAATAAGCTATTTTAACTGATGTAAAGGACCGTGTCATTGTGTCACCTGCCAGTGATGTCATACACCCTCGATTTCTGGTTTTATTTTGTAGAAAACATAGAAACACCAAAGACGCTTTAATGTCTTATGCATTTTATTAGACGGGCGACAAATGTACAGAGTAGCATTATAACAGGACTTTCAACATGCTCAAATGTATCTAGTTTGATGACTGGAAGGAGCGGAGCAGAACATCGATTGTGACATAATAAAAGCTTCGCTGTTTTCGAGCCGCGTGTTGCACTCATCTCTCATTAGCAATCGCTCCAGCGGCTTCATTTTGCTTCCACAACTTTGCTTCATACTACAGTGACATTAATAAATCTTTAATACATTAGCTCATCCGTGAACATGATTTTTGTCAGAGTCCTGTCGGATTGAATCTTCTGTGGTGATGAAGACAACAACTCCCGTGATTCCACACTCAAACATGGCGTCATCAAACTACGCCTTTGTTTCTTTGTTTGTTTTTAATATGCACCCTCTAGTGGCAAAAATTACATGCTGTGTCTTTACGAATGAAAGATTAAGAAATTCTTTTTTAAGTTCTTAACATGGCTAAAGGCACCGCAATTATTTTTTTGTTCAATAAATATACTGTCATTAAACTGTTAATATAAAATATATATTTTAAAATATCATTTTAAAATGTAAAGATTCTGAAAGCATTGAAGGAGATCCCATGATAATTTAATATAGATTTACAGCAACAACAAATTATATTTTTTATATTATATGATTAATATCATGTTTTTAAATATGATGGTTTCATTCTAAACACGGTGATTAAGATGGACACCCAACATAATATATGATATTTACCATCTGAATCTAACCATTTCATGTCAACAAATGGAAAAGTCAGCCATCTATTAATTATCATGTTAATTGTCATGTGCCTTTTAGCCCCAACAGCAGGGGTGCTTTTTTACACCAAATACCATACTTTTACATATTCTTTTGTTATTTAAAAACTGCTGTTTCTGAAAATCTGAAAAATCATTAAGAAGACCTTTGTCTTAAGACATATTAAATAATTTTAGCGATTCTCATTTAAACTTTAATCTGCAACATTTTTAAAAACATCAAATATTACATCAAGTAAGCACAGAATCGACTTTGTGCTGTTGCCCCGCGTCAAGGATCAGACAATTTTGCACGTGTATGTTAAAAAACGAATGTTTTGGAAAGTGCTACACCATGTTTTTCTGCCATCTAGTAGTGGTTTAGGGAAAAATAATATTTTACCCCAGGGCGCCTTTAGCCCCTCTCTACCCTACATTTTTTGTAAAAGTGTTCTTTTTGCCACATTAATGATTCACCATCTTCATAAAACATAGGGAAATTGAAGTGTCTCAAAAGAACAGTTCACTGAAAATATGAAAATTCTTCACATGTATCAAAGGATTATGAGAATTCATGAGAGAGAATGCTGTGTATGATTCATAGACGAATTGTTCTTTTGAGTCAGATCTTCAGTGAATCAGTAGATCTGGTGTTAGTGCACAGATTGGACATTGTTTTTCTTGTGTTTTCTTATTTATTTATTTTTTTAGCAAATAGTGAATAGTTTCTCATAAATACATGGACACGACAAGTACCACTTGACGCTTTTGTGTCCTTTTCGAAGCTGAACGTTCCAGTATATATTCATTGTAATTTAATGGAAAAAAACAACTAGGACGTTTTTCCGAATTTCTTATTTTGTGTCCAACAGAGAAAAGTAATGGATTGTAATGACATGAGTGATCTATCATTTTAAGACGGGAAATTGACCTCTTAGACCATTTCAGCTCTCTCTGCGTTTCTGCTTTTAGTCTCACTAACTAGCCTGTGCAGCAGGAAATGGAACGAGTGAAAAGAGAACCAAGAGCGCTTTAAGCACTTGTTAAATGCCAATCAGCAGAAATGTCAACTCTCATGTTGCAGATGTTTCTAAAATGGATTCAGCACTGTGAAAAACATCGTTCCAAACACTCTGCCTATGAAATTGCTTTCCCTCTGCCTAGATTAGCACTCCTCTCTCTCACTTCCTTTCCCCCATTTTCCCCTCCTCATTTCTGTTTCTGTTTTCTCTCTGCTCGCAGCCATTACCTGAAATGTGCACTTTCTTTTCTCTCCCACAGAGAGTCTTTCCAGGTTGCCATTGAGGACAAACTGCCTCACGCTGTCTGCGCTCAGGGGGAAAAATAGGCTACCGGAGCGTCCGAGTGCTCTTCCTGACGAAGAGCGGCGGGCGTGTGACAGAAAGGACAATATGTTAGTTAGCACTGCAGCGCAACACATGCAGAAGGTATGTCAGTATTCTCACATGACCCTCTCATGAGGGAATACGGGTAGAATATCGAAATAACTTTGATTTTGAAAGGACTCCACATTCTCGACATAACACAACTCTTCGCTCATTGAAATTCAGCCCGCTATGTATTCAAGGTTATAGTCAAAGCTGATGCAACCGAGGCCTTGAAAGAAGATGATAAAACTAGGTCTTTCATTCTTGACTGTAATCTGTTTTTAACAGTTTGAACATGTTTTCACATTCTCTGTCTGCTAAGGTTTTTTTAGTTCACAGGTCACAGTGATGTTAGCCTTACCTCCACCAGATTTAGCTACTGCTTAACACTCCCCCCGATGTCAATAAGCTAACAAGCTAACAATTGACTACTGCTAATGAAATTGATGTTTTCATTTTAATGCTTCAGTGCTTCAACTTTCAAACAGCAGTGTTAATTTAGTATTATTTAAAGAAAAAGCAAGAAAAAGTCTTTTGACTGGCTAAAAATAAATTTGAATTATGGAAATCGGTTGAGTTCGCTTACAGCATGCAACTTTCTATGTAATTGATTCTCCAAAGTCAAATGTCAAATATGATAGCTTGTGTTTATATAGTTTTTAAAAAGCAATTTAACATTGCAAGTTTTCTGTTTTAATTTTCCAGTTTTTGTAATTTTGTTGTATGCTTGTCATTAAAAAAAAAAAAAAAATAAAAAAAAAAATCATTCATTCATTCATTTCTATTAATTGCCAAGGATACATTGCTAAAATTTAAAGTTTGTGCTTTTAGTCCTGCTTTGTATTGTGAACATGGAAAATGATTGACAGACAGAAAGCGCCTCAAAGTCTTCTGACTGGCTTAAAAAAATATAAAAATGTATCGGATTTATTAATATTTCACTTACAATATGAATATGATTTTTTTCTGAATATGAAGTTTTACTAGCTTTCTGCTTTTCAGATATGTGCATTGTGAGCATGGAAAATGATTGACAGACAGAAAATGCCTCAAAGACTTCAGGCTTAAAAAAACATTATTAAAATTTAACTGCTTAATTATATTTCACTTAAAATGCCATCTGCTTGCAGTCTTGTCAAATATGATAGCTTGCATTAATATTTTTCAAAAAGCAAGTTAACAAACCAGTTTTCTATATTCATTTTCCTTTCAGTTTTAGTACTTATTTTGTTATTTTTTAAATACTTCTATTTAGCTTTAATTAATTAAATTAAATCATTTAATTTCAGTTTTATTTATTTATTTATTTATTTATTATTATTATTATTATTATTATTATTATTATTATGTATTTATTTCCTTTAATTGCTAAGGTAACATTTCTAAATTTGAAGGTTTCATCCTATATTTACATTTTATTTGATTTTAGTTACTGAATATGAGTTTACTGAATATGAAGTTTACTTAACTATACTGCCACACAGGAGGTTCCTCCTTTTCAGATATGTGCATTGTAAACATGGAAAATGATTGACAGACAGAAAGCACCTCAAGGTCTTCTGACTGGCTAGAAAACAAACAAACAAACAAACAAACAAAAAACATACATATTAATGTTTCTACAATTGAAGTTTGTCAGTTAACAAAGTTTTAGTTAACAATAACTATGCTTGCACAGTAGCTTTCCATTTTTTTTTCTGCTTTCCATGTGTAAAATACATATAAGCTGTGCTGGCAGGTAAAGCGCTCCTCAAAGCCTTTTGGCTAGCTAAAGAATATTTCAGTCGTTCAGCATGTAATTTTCTGTATAATTCATTTTCCAACGCCTTGTCAAATATAATAGCTTGCATTTATAAAGTTTCACTGAAACAAGTTCCCATTCCAAGTCTTCCTGAAGTTTCCTTGAACAGACCTGGCAAATGTTTGTACTGCAGGGATCAGATTGCATTGTAACTTTATTTTCAATTTTCATGTTTTGTCAACGTTTATCTTTTGTTCGCTGAATTCATTTGCTCAGGATGTCTTTGCGAGAATGAAATTTTCTTTCCCTGTTTATTTTTTTTTCCTCGAGGACCAATTTGCATTTGACTTTGTACCTGCTCAGCTCTCTCGGTGCTGTTTGTATGTCACCACTTTCTAATTAAATGCTAAAATATTTATGTTTGAAAACTTATTTCAGCCCCTGCCTCTGTTTGTGGAGAAACTATTTCGAAAAGAGTGAAAGGCTGATTTTCTGAGTCCTCAACTGCTGGTCACCATGACCAGCAGAATTAATGAAAACAAATATAAAAGAAAAGACTAGGGAGATGTATACACCAAGAAAAACAGGCCTACTTTTACTCGTTTTTTCCCCTTTCCTTTTTGCTCTCCCTCTCTGTTTTTTTCTGCATTCGACTTTTAAGACATTTGCTCATAGGTGACATTTTCGTTCCTGATGCACTTCCTGAATTCTGGCTTCAATAGGCACCCTGTCTTCCAGCGCCTGGCTTTGAATACCGCTGGGGCCAGAGACCCGGCAGACGCGCGCTTAAAGAGAAGGTCTCTTCAAGACCCCTTCTCCTCCTCCAGCCTGACTTTCCATAATTTAGTATACAGCAGAGAGGGCGAAATTCCCCACTGACTCTCTTCATGGTCTTTTTGAAAGCCACAGACACAATCAGGGTAATCCTTACGACACAGTTTGTGAACACAATATTGAGACAAACCTTGGAAAGAGCCTGTTCAGTGATACTGAAAAACAGTTGTGGCAATGGCACACAGTCAAAATGATTTGGAAAATGTACTTCATATGTAAATTTACTCAAAAATTTGCTCAAAGTCAAAACATTATTAATATGATTCAGTTTTGGCACTGACACAAACACGATACACTTTGTTTTGTTTGGTAACACTTTATTTTTACACTTGTGCTGTGCTGAAATTTGGAGTTCCCAGTCAAAAATGACCAGTTTTTTTTTTTTTTTTAATGTTTGTAGCTTTCTCATTATGCTATATTATCACCAAATGTTGGACTTGGACTTGAACTTGTTTTCTTTCAATTAGCACAGGCTTTTTATTTCTTTTTGGAACTGATTAGACATCAGCTTCATTGATCTGAGCTTATACACTTCAAAAAGCATTATTTGTGAATCATTAAAACTGAGGTGCATAATCCATGATCAGTGAGTTCTATGATCAATCAGTTCCAAAAAGCACTAAGAGATTTACAAGAAAATATTGTCATACAGTAAATTATGCATATTTACAAGGAACTTACCTTAAATCAAATCTTAAAATAAAATGTAACCTGTTTTGGTAAACTATAAGATAACACTGTAGATATTAGATGAAATACTAATTTGATTTTAATAACTTAAAATCAACCTAGCACTGAAAAAGTAGATTTAGTTCATGTTTGTTAGTTGGATACTCATCAGTATGCAACAATTAAAATCACACTACTATGACATAAATTTCATGCAGTCTGTTGAATTTATATTCAATTCATCATAAACTTAAGCCCTCGTTGAACACATTCTCAGTCCCAAACTGGTCAGGACCCTTTGGTGTCACTTTCTGACACACAGGGTACCCCTTTAGCATCATTTTGTGACATGCAGGGTCCTCTATTGATTTAAAAAAAAAAAAACTTTGTTGTCAATACGCAAACCTAAAAGGCATTGGGAATTTTATTGTCATGATTAAATTATTTATTGGGTGGCAATTTTGCCATTATTGCATATATGTTGGGGTGTGATTTTTCAAACAATTTTATTTATATTACACTATTTACACATTTATGAGCACGTAACCCAATTCCTACCCCTAAACCTACCCAGCATGCACCAGATGTCAATATAAAGTCAGGTTGACATTGGACCCCAGTGTCGGATGGATATTGCATTTTGGTTAAGAATTGAAAATCGGGTTGACATCAGTATTTGACATCAATTTGATGTTGACTTAACGTTGGATTTTGGTTGCACAACCTAAAAACAACAAAATATCAACGTCAGTTGATGTCGGTATTGGACATCAAATTAACGCTGACGTTAGATGTTGAACTGACATTGAATTTTGGTCACCCGATGTTGCAACCGAAATGTAACCAAATATTAACGTATGACGTTGTGTGCCTGCTGTGTGCCTGTCAATATAAAACACAGGATATACTGTAACAGGCATATACAATTACACCCTGTTGAAAAAAAACAGCATATGCTGGTTAGGTATGTTTTGAAGCATGGCTGCTGGTTTGAACTGGTCCTTAGCTGGTCATGTGCTGGTCCTAAGCTGGTCCTAAGCAACTAGCTCTTGCTCAGGACCAGCTTAAACCATCTTAAACCAGCAGCCATGCTTAAAAACATACCTAACCAGCATATGCTGGATTTTTCAACAGGGCAGTCACAATTTATTCAAGTATTAAAATTCCAAGTCTTCCGAGGCAAAATGAATGATGCGATCACCGTCTCCAGCTGCCGTTAAGTTCAGATCCTCTGTGCTGTCTGTGCGCAAATTCAAATATTGCTGCCAGACATCAGCTTTGGCTGAAAAAAAGCCATTGGCTCGTGTGTGTCTCGTAACCGATTGCGGCATGCTAATGTTCGGGAGTATCTTTTTGAATGAGATGTGAGCGCTTTAAGGAAGATGGATCATTTTCAGCAATTAAAAGCTTATGATTTACTCTATTCTCCACATAAAGATATCGTATGCCTTCAGAAGACTTGAAATGCAACACGACTTGTTTGCAATACTTTTATACAGCTTTTTAATGGTCAGTTTTTGCAATAAATACCTCTGACTGTACTTTTATTTGCCTGTTATGTGTTTTCTTTTGTTGTTCAGAAGTGGGTAGGTTTAGGGTAGGGTGAGGGTTAGGTGCTCCAGAATAAGGCTATCTAGGAAAGTACAAAGTTATTTAAAAGTTATTCTATTTTTACTAATGCATGCAAACCATTAAATGCGTTCTGATCTGACACATAAGGCAAACAACTGAAAGCAATGGAGTACCCTGCACGTCGAAAAGTGGAGCTAAAGAGGTACCCAGATCATCAAAAGCAACGCCAAGGGGTCCTGACCAAGTGTCAATATATGTGACGAGTTGGGAGTAAGAACGCGTTCCCCCTTTTGTGTTGTACATTGTTGTAATGCTGCCATGCATTTTAAGTTTATTACTTTAAAAAAAAAAAGTCTGGCTTTTAAACACTATTTCAACATGTTCTGATGATGTTCAAAAATTTCAAGGTTACTCGCTTCCTTTTTTTGTAGTAAAAGGCAGAAAAGACTTCATTTCAGGTTCTCTCGAGATTTCAGGCTGTATTTTGCACTCTACTTGTGGAATTTACTGTTTAAGACTTGGATCGAGTTGAAATAGCTCCTTAAGGTAACAACTGGCTATATTCACTTTTAATAGTGCAATGTTTCTTTTAAAAAGGTGACCTTGCTGCTATTTTTATTACCCCTGTGCATTGGTTAGGCAGGAGGTATAAATCTATTATATTAAATCTATAATATATAAATATTTGATAGTCCACATTAGTCATAAGCCTATTGTTTCGTAGTTCACATAATCTTTCAGTCTCCCGGGTGTGTTGGAGGCCGGCAATATTGAGTTTTTTTATGGTTTCTAAGCATGGCGGTATTTGTGGGATTTTTCCCCGGAAAAAGCGCTTGTCTGCCATACAGCGTTGTTAAAGAGAAGTGTGCATGTGTGTGTAAATGTGAGTGGGTGTGTGCCTCTGTTAGGGGGAATATATTGATTTGTGGCAGAGGGAGGCTAACTCGGATGGACGTCCCCTGAGCTCAGAGACAATGAGTAAAGTAACAGATCAATTTGTGCAAACGCACACACACTGTGACACAAACAGACTCCTCAGAGCCATTAAAAACAGAAAAACTTTATTCTATTTCCTGTTCTCTCTCTCTCTCTCTCTCTCTCTCTCTCTCTCTCTAAATGCTGTTTGTAAAAGATAAAGTTACTTTCAAGTATTTCAAGACTTCTTTACTTGGAATATAATACATACAGGGTTGTATGACCTATGCAGGGAATAAAAAAACGCTATACTTTATCACAGTTATGTTCTGTTCCTCCCAGTTATCATGGTCTTTGAGTTTTTCCCATGTGTCCCCTTGATTGTTGTGTCATTTGGTTCACCTGTGTAATGTTAATATTCCTCATTTGCTTGTCTATTTAAGTTCCGGTCTGCTCAGTGTGTGTTGTCCAGTCTTAAACATCATGGGTAGTTGACAAATAGGCAGTAAAAGTCCATTTTTGAAGAAGATATGCATGCATATATTTCATTCTTTAATTGATTTGTTTTTATTTTTTTAATCATTTTTACTGAACTGTACCATATATTTGTCCTATAGTGTGACATAGCAAAAATAAAGAAGAAGAAAAAAAAACCTCTTAATAATATTCAAATATCATGAGAGAGATTTATCTTAATTGATAGACACTTATTTTCATGTAGTGTTATTTATTTAATATAAAATTATAAGTAATATATTCCCCCCATGACTTGTTGGATAATTTCAAGACAAAATTAGACAACAAGACAAACTTTGCTGTTATCCATTCAAAACTGCTGAAAATTATACAATTTTAAGATAAGTGACTAAAAGTCACTTCAAACTCACTAAATTTCAGCCTCAGCCCAAATCACAAAGTATCCAGAAAGAAATGCTAATTTAAAAAAAAAAAAACGTCAGATGGATTTAGAGGCTTTTGCATCTGAACTCTTCATATATATATATATATATATATATATATATATATATATATATATATCAATCAGTATGTTACTGAAACTCTTCTAGTGAAACTTCAACAATATTATTTAGCAATATTTTTATTGCCTTTTAAATGGTTGAAGTGTGTCGGATGTACTTACAAGCATTCATGGTTGGTTAAAATATACTTGAAGTATTTTAATAGATGTTCCTATTGAAAAATCTGTTACTGTATTAAATATATTTGCAATTACACATTTGTAATGATTAATACATAGACATAGATTCAGTATAATATCAAATAACACGCTACAGTGAAACATGAAAGTCTAGAAAGGGTTTTATAAAGGGATATATATATATATACAGGTTTTTGAATGACATTAGGTTTTGTGAGTAATGACAGTGAACTATTCCTTTACCAAGTTCAGCAGATTCGTTTTGTGCCGTAGGTGATGTTTTATTTGCTTTTGAAGTGTATGAATGTGTTTTTTTTTTCTTCAAGGACGGAATTATATTAACCAGGAATACCCCGAACCAGAACCTGCCTGCGTGTGCGTGTGTTTGTGTGTCACTGTGTTACTGCATGTTGAGCTCCTTGGCCACGTGAACTTCCCCTTACTGCTCTGCAGAGAAAGCAGGCGAATGAGGGAGAGCGGTCGCCGCTCAATCGTTAATATCGATTTGCAATTTGTAAACAGTAGGACCCATTTTAGCAAATGCCAGGCCTGTTTCAGCACAATAGTGTCTGGATTATTTTCACATCGAGCACTAGACGAGGACAAAGTGACTACTCTCTGGTGAGAAGCTAACAGAAGAGAAACGGAAGAAAGCTATTTTCTCTTTCCTTTTCTTCTCTGCCAAAAGAAAGCCTTGCTGCGACTGAGCGGGGAGCCATTTTCTAATGTTTGGAAACAGGAAGAAGACGGGTGTTAGGTCAGGGATGGCTCCGCTTTATAGATTAACGCTTCTTCTGTTGAATGTGCGGCTGCAGAGCACAAACATAACGAATCCAGTTTTTCATCATTTGAAACTGCACCAGAGACAATGTGCAAACTAGGTTATAATGGCTGTACCTCAACATGACTCCTCTGATAATGAAATTTTCACATTTGAAATGGATATTTAAGCAAAACATAGGGATTGCATCATTTCTAGCATACCGCAAATCGGTGCCTTCTATGATCCATGAGCAGGGCTTTTATAGTTTTGAATTTTGACAGTTTGCCCTCTCAGTTTAGTTTATTGCTGAATAGTTATTACTAATTCAGCATTTCATACTTTTGTGTTATTAATGTGTTAACATGGATGTGACATAAATGTGTTAACTAATATCATTTTAGCAGCGGCACTACGCGGCGTCTAGTGTTATCACCAGTGTTATCTAATGGTGCTACATATGTCTTATTTTGAGGAAACTAAAATGTTTTGATTCTTTTTTATTTTATTTATTTATTTTTATAATTGAAGGAACAGATCACACTAACCCTAACTCATTTGTTTCTTCACCAGAACAGAAATTTAGCATTACATCACTTGCTCACCAATGGATCATCTGCAGTGAATGGGTGCTGTCAGAATGAAAGTCCAAACAGCTGATAAAAATATCACTTTAATCCACAAGTAAACCACACAACTTCAATCCATCAAGTAATGTCTTGTGAAGTGAAAAATTGTTTGTTTGTAAGAAACAAATCCATCAAGACATTTTTAACATGCTTCTGGCTAAAAGTCTTCTATCCATAACATTTATGCAAACTCCTCTACATCTTGGATGGCCTGAGGGTGAATACATTTCAGAAAATGTTCATTTTTGGGTGAACTTTGTTATATTTTTTTTAACAATAATGACAAGGCATAATATGGTACCTCACCTACAAATTGGGTGAAATGCCATTTGGGTTTTGTTATTGTAGATAATTTAGCCACCTCTTCAATGTTTTCTCTTCATTTTGCCTTCTCTGTTCACTGAAATGTTTTCATCGATATTTCACACTCAATATTCTATTTGGAGAGCTACACAAGTCTGCTAGGATTTAATTTTTTTAAATTTAAATCAGTAAAAATTATTTTACAATGGAAGTATTCCCAAGATTTAGGAGTACTGAAATAATACACTTACTGATATGTGTATACTTACTACATAAAGTATATCTAAAAATATACTTGAACTTTACTTAAGTATACTTAATAAAATAAACTTGAAGTGTACTTTTTGGTAAGGGTGTAAACAAGGCTCTCGGATTTCATCGAAAATATCTTCATTTGTATACTGAAGATGAACAAAGGTCTCACAAGTTTGGAACAACATGAGGTTGAGTAATGTTAGATCGCTGTCTCCATGCCTAGACAATTAAGATCCAGCCCCGGACGCCAGATCCCGTCAGAAACTCGTCAGCAGAGAGGTCTAATACCCAAACCCTGTTAACAGGAGGTCTTGTCTGGTACCCAAAATACCAAAAACACTATTAACAGTCTTTTATCAGCCAAGAAGTTGACTGAGGAAAAACCAGTAGAAGTGAAGAGCAGAAGCAGGAGACGAAATAATGATGATAAAAGGAGCAGAGTTTATTGAATAGTCTTAGTTGCATATGTCTCAATGCTCAGACTTCGTCTGAAGAACACAAATCCAACAAGTATTGTTATACCAAACTAATTCACAACAACATCCCATAAACCTTGAGTTTCTATAAACATTCCCTTCTATCTCTTATTCATGAAGAGAAACAGCCCTTGAAACCACACAGTCATAAGACTAAACAACAATGGAAAAAAAAAAAAAACATAAAAAACAACTATAATATAATGTGAATTACTAATCAATTAATGAATCAATAAAATGAATATATAAATGACTATAATGATTATTTTAAATGATTATATGATTAAATGGAATAATAAAATGATGAAATGATTAATGATTATAAATGAATGAAGAATAAATGAAGAATATATAAAAAGAAAGCAAAACACAACACAAATGTATGGTTGCTCTGAGGCAAAACACACACAGTTTGCATTTGAGGATCGTCAGATCCTTCAGTAATTAACAACATTTTAATTTATGGGTACAGTGAAATGCCACTTCGTTTGATATTTTGATATGCAATGCATTGACATTCATACATTTTTAACATTCATACTTTTTTAAGCGTGACATTTTATGTTCTAAACATATTACAATAACACATTTTCTGTTTCACCTCTAAATACCCTCCAAACGACTTTATTTTCTTTGCATCAAACACAGGTGTGGGTTTTTCCCTGTACTATTTAAATGCAGGTCTAGTGCTACTAGATGTGAATTGAAACAAGAACTGCAGTACAGCATCTACTTGTGTGAGATAAGAACACAAAAATATTCCAGATAAGAAAGCCTGCGGTGGCTAATCAAGACACCGCAACTCTTTCACTCTCTCTGCCTCGTCTCTATATTTCTTCCTGTCAAGTCTTTATCCATCTTTCTTATCTCATGCCGTCCTTATTCAAGCGCTTCCACCTTTCTCCTTGTTCCCCTGTGGCCCCATTCACAGGTGATCAATAAAGTCGCTTGATAGGTTTCCTGTCTTGTCAGGCGTAGAGCTGCCATTACTGTGCTCAGTTACAGACCTGCCAAGTGTATTACACGAGTCACCGGCGTCAGGTTCTGATTACATCAGACCCACGGGGATGGAAAGTGTGAGACACACAGGCAAATTCACTAAACAGTTGCGTCACTTTTGCAGGTGCTATTTCACGGTAACAACCTTTGTCCTTTTTGCTAAGTGCCGTCAATTCAGTTTGTACAGTGTAGTAAATGAAGTCTTCTGAGTGTAAACACACCTCCTTTTTGTAAGCTCATTACAGATTTCACCTTTATTTATAAAACTCAGTTTTTGTTTACCTGGCGAAAATTAACGGCATGCTATTACTGCCCACAGAAAGCAGGAGATAAATTGCATTTTATTTAAATGAGCTGTCTGTGCATTAGGGGTGTGCAGTGAAGCCATTACCTCTGTATGTATTTGTATCTGTTGAAATGATAAAATAATCTGTTTCTGCATTTAGATGGAACAGGAAGTGGGCCAGACTCACAAAAGTGACATCAAAGAACTAGCGGTGACAAAAGTGACATTTTATTTTCTTGTGCCAAGCCGAACAGCCAATCAGAGTGATCTCACTCACAGACAGCGGATTCAACATGCTAATAAAAGTAAACTGTCTGTCTGTCTGTCTGTCTGTCTGTGGTTTTTTTCACTACCAAAAATTAAAATTTAGTCTTTAATTACTCACCCTTGTGTCGTTCCAAACCTGTAAGACCTTTGTTCATCTTCAGAACACAAATTAAGATATTTTTGATGAAGCTTTCTGACACTGCATAGACAATAATGCAACTGACACGTTCAAGACCCAGTAAGGTAGTAAGATGCTGATGCAGGAGCTGGGGTTCTGACGTAGAACACCCATTTATCTTAGTTCATCGTCTGTATATTCTGGTTCAAATCAGTAAGACTGGGCAATAAATTTCAAGTCATCCACTCTGTTGAAAAATCAACAAACATGTTTACAAATACTGTTTTATGCACAGTGTACATTTTCTTCAGCATGTTAACAATGCATAGGTTCTATGTCATAACGTGTCGGGGTACTCTCATGAATGAGCGGCTGAGACTGACATGGAAGAGAAGAAATTATTAAATAAAACAAAAAAGTATTCTCATAGCATGGACTATTTTAATGATGTCTTTACTTCCTTTCCGGGCCTGGCAAGCTGTCAGTTACATTGCTGTCTATGCAGGGTCAGAAAGCTCTCAGATTTGATCAAAAATATCTTAATTTGTGTTCTGAAGATGAACAAAGGTCTTACGGGTTTGGAACAACATGAGGTTGAGTAACTAATGATAGAATTTTCTTTTTTGGGTGAACGATTCCTAAAAACTGGTTGAAACTAAAAAACCTCCAAACTTCTTGAAGCATTTAAAACTACTTACTGTACAACTTGTAGACAGGCTTTCTTGGGCCAGCAGCAAAGTTTGGTTTGATACATTTTTCATTTATTTTTAAATATATTCATTATAAGTATTGCTGTATGCTTGTTCTTGTTCAGTGAGTTTAACACATTTTTTTCTATTATTCAATAGAATTCACTATTCTTCTTGAAGTCATTGTTCATTTCTGTATTCATTTTTAATATATTTACATCTATATTCATATCTAGTATATTCATGTCTTCATATCACTAACTACAGGCGCATGACTATTGTGTAAATTATATATTAATAATAGCAGCAGTTATTTATTAAATAACGACCATATAAGAGAGAAGAATGTTACTTTTTAAAGATGCAGTTCAGTTTTCTGGATTGCCATGGTGGAGTGATGCTGTTCCAGTAAATTATGGCATATTGTGTTAGTCTGCTGCATCCTTTAAACAAACAGGAATTACATGGTGTATATTTTTGGTACATTGGCATAATGTTTTGACCTTTTTTTTTTTTTTTTTTTTTTTTTTACTTAGGGATAGTTAACCTAAAACTTAAAATTCTGTCATTACTTACCACCATGTCGTTCCAAACCCGTGTAACATGGGATTTGGGTTTTGTTTCACGTTCATGTTTTCATGTCTTTTATTTTAAAGTTTATCCATGTTCCTATACTTGTCTAGTCTTGCTTCTTTTGCCATAATGTATTCCTGCTATTGGTTCCTCTGTTCAATGTGTCATGTTCTGATTGGTTGTCCAAGTCATGTGTCTTGTTTCTCATTGGTTTGTTCTTGTCATGTGACCCTCATTGTTTGGTATAAGTAGCCCTCGTGCTCCCGTTGTCTCTTGTCGCGTATTGATGTTGTAACCCTGCTGTTGTCAAGTCAAGTCGAGTTGAGTCAGTTGGATTATGTTTTGTCTTCACTGTAAATAAAGCTGCACTTGGGTTCATCCTAAACTCGCTGCCTTCAGTGGACTCACACTTTACTACACGTTAGACCTTTGCTCATCTTCAGAACACAAATGAATATATTTTTGATGAAATCTGAGAGCTTTTTGACCCTGCTACTGACTTTATTCAACAACTTTTTTCCCATGTCAGTCTTTGATGAGCGTTCACGAGAGTACCATGTGTTGCTGCTGACCCAGTAGCTGGCGTTCTGGTGTAGAATGCCCCGTGCCTTGTTTAACTTGCAAATTTGTGTACATTATTTATAAATAATGGCAGCACTTAAATTAAATGATGATCATATAAGAGAGAAGGATGTTGTTCACTAGACGTAGGTGTTTTTTTAAAAATGCAATTCATTGCCATGGTGGAGTGATGTTGTTCCAGGAAAGTACTGCATATTGCGTTAGTCTGCTGCATTCTCTAAACAAGCAGGAATTGCATGGTGTCTTTCCGGCATATTTTCATAACGTTTTGGCCTTTTTTTTGTACTTAAAGGGATAGTTCACCCAAAAATAAAATTTTGTCATTACTCACTCTCATGTCGTTCCAAACCCGTAAGACCTTTGTTCATCTTAGGAACACAAATTAAGATATTTTTGATGAAATCTGAGAGCTTTCTAGCCCTGCACCTGACTCTATTCAACAACTTTTCCATGTCAGTCTTTGATCAGCGTTCACGAGAGCGTTCACAAGAGGCATTTTTAAAGATGCAATTCAGTTTTTATATATAGTGTGGTGTTTATTTATTTTTATTTTTATTTTTTTAAGGGATAGTTCACCCAAAAATGTAAATACTATCATTGACCCTCATTTCGTTCCAACCCTGTAAGACCTTCTTTCATCTTCAGAATACAAATTAAGATTTTTTTAATGAAATCCAAAAGTTTGACACATTCAAGGCCCAGAAAGGTAGTAAGGACATTGTTAAAATGGTCCAAGTGACTATAATCATAATTTTATAAAGCTATGCACAAAGAAAACCAAAATAACAAATTTATTCCACAAATCTCTTCCGTGTCAGTCTTCAATGCATGTGTGTGATGCTGCTGATGCAGGAGCCGGGATTCTGGGGTAGAACGCGGATGCACTGCGCTTTGTTTAACCTGCAATTTTTTTGCCTGGCCTTACTTATTCGAACCAGAAAATATAGACCGTGAACTAAGAGAGATTTACATTCTATGTCAGAACGCTGACATGAGGGTGAATAATTAATGACAGAATTTCATTTTTGGGTGAACTATCCTTTTAAATGAGATATGATGGCTGGAGAGTGGACAAGAGATGGAATGGTATCAGAAAGGACTGCGAGCCAGGAATCAAACTGTAATGTCACCCGAAGCACAGCCCTGCTGAGCATGAATGTTAATTCCAGCTATGCTTCTGTCTCTTATTTTAGCATTTTATCTTATTCTTGTTCTTTTCGTTGTGTACTCCTAAGTGGATTTCTGAGCATGTTTCCCATTTAAACGCTCAGCCAGTAAAGGACTCGGGGTAAGTGTGATTAATGACAAGTATACTACGCATTCGACTCTTACTGTCCTCCAGCTGACCTGCAATTATTTGTTTTGCAGATGGAAAGGCTAGCCACAACACCATCCAATTTAAAGTGTTATATTCTCAATTACCTCACACCTTGCAAAGAGCGGTCACAATCCACAGGAAGTGAACGCTTGCTTCTCCAACGGCAACCTTATAACGAGGAGCGGATATTGAATGAAGACACGTGCAAAACAGTCGGTGTTTGTTTTAAGATGGTGGCAGGTGGGCAGGCGGGCAGGCGGCATACCTGAGGTCAATCTGGCAGCTAAATGAATCACTGCCGTGTGGCTTAGTGCACGTTAGTAGGGTGTGATAAATCCCCACAACATTAGCTGGCTAGCCGCCGGGAGGGAGGCTCTGTTACTCTGATGCATAGCTGTGCGGGACCCATCTCAAGGTCATTAGTGACACACTAACCAAGGAGTGCACGTAACCAAGACAAACACCCAACAAAAAGGATGATAAGCAACGTTATCCATCTTCAGAGAAGACAAGAAGACTTGCTAATAAACCTAAGTAGAGTGCTCTGCTTGTGGAGGGTGGGTAGAGAGTATTAAAAAACATGGGATGGAGCAATTATAACGGTGTATACATGTGGATTATTGATTGTTGTGGCTATTGAACTGTAAGTGCATAACAATGATACCCAAGAGATGGGGAAGCCTTGATGCTCATTTCTACTTTTCAGTGCAGTTGTTTTGTAGGATTTGACAGGCTTTATGAAAAAGTACAGTGCCGCCAAAAAGTATTTCAGACACTTACGCCACACTTCAAGAGACAACATGGCTTCAGTACAAGTTAAAAAGATTGTTTACACTCAAAATGAAAATTCTGTCATTTACTCACCCTCAAGCTGTTGCAAACCTGTATGAGTTTCTTTCTTCTGCTGAGCACAAAAGAAGATATTCTGAAGAATCTTTTTATAAAAGCAGTAATTCTTCTGTTAAAACGTTTCTGTATTATTTGAGCTTTATCATTCTTTTTTTATAATCATCAAAGTACAAAACATACGCACACTAAAACCATGTCAACACACATATTGTTTATGTTGTTATAATATTAAAATTTTACAATTTACGAATTGATCCTGTTATCTACATCTACATATCTATATAATTTCTACATAACTACACAAATTGTTTTGTTGTTGTAGGATTAAAATAGTAGGCAGATCTTTTTTAATTGAATGTTGCATGTATGAAAACTTAATATATGCAGGTGAAAATTCATTTTTGTGGTAATCAATATTATGCAACCTGTTAATTGAGCTTCCCTTACAAAAAAAAAAAAAAAAAGTTTATTCAAGTGCGCTATTAGTATACTTCTTTTAAACTTAAAATAGGAAAGTATACTTTCAGTCTACTTTTCAAGTACTTCTCAAAAATGTGCTTTATGTACTTCTCAGAGATATACTTAAAATGACATTTAATTATACTTATACTTAGAAAAAGTCCAAATATATTTAAGCAATCTATATTTGTGCCTCGAGAATCCATGTTTTTATTCTTACACAGCAGGGGACGCTATTATGCGTCTTCGGTACAGAATTTCCAAAACACAAGTGAAGAAGAAACCAAAACAACAGATGCTTCCACGTGTAATCTAAAGCGATCATCAGACATAAAAGACATAAAAAATCATCAAAACTATGTAATGTTATGGAATGTCGACCCATGAGGAGGTAATAATGACTGTCAAGCTTTGGGGTGTTGATCGATTCCATTTATGCTTTGATTATCATTCTGAATCCAGTTCAGTATTTTTACAGTGTTTTGTTCAAAATGTTGTTCATTTATTTATTTTTTATTATTGTTTATGAAACTTACCCACATTCAAGTGTTTATTAAAAAAATGCATGAAGCTAGAATTTATTTTTTTTTTTTTGTTTACAAGCAGATGCCCTGTTCTTTCTTAATGTTTTGTGTTTAGATATAGAACGAAATATACAAAATATAGAACGAAATATATACAAATTAATACCTAAATAGGGACATAGTAGTATACTTCAAGTATGATGTAAAGTTCACTTAAAGAAAACTTACAAGTATACTTGCAGTATGAAACTACTAAACTAGTAGTTTACCGAGACTATACTTCCAAGTGTACTAAAAGTATTTAAAAACTATCAGTATACCCAGAAGTTCACTTTTAGTATAGTTGCAGTACAAACTAAAAACATAGATGCAAACTGTAGTATACTAAAAAGTATAATTTAATATATACTAGAAAGTGGGCCAATTTAGTCCCAAGGAGTATTGAAATAGTACACTTTCAAGTATGTGTACACCATCAAATCAAGTGACTTTTTAAAGAAAGAAGCACAAGGACCTTCTGGTTGTCAAATGCCTGTGGATCATGTTTGTAATTCATGTGATGAGCTACACCTGTTGTTACTCTGGTAGGACACCTGTGTGAACTTGAGGTGAACTGACGTCATCCATTCGAACCAAAAAAAATCACCTTGAGACCAGCTGGTTAAAAGTTACAATAAAAGTGAAGTTAGTTTTGAGCTCTAGCAAGAGCACTTGGCACGACTAAACTATGGCATGAATGAATGATTCAGATTTTTTTTTTTACACACACTCTTACTATTGCGTCTGTGTATATATATAAAAAAACTACAATAATGCCCTAAAATTCAGAGCATTTCTTTCTCTCTGTACCTGCTCTCTAGGGTCTGTCTGCAAGCAGAGCTACAAAAAGGGGGGCTGGTCCTGGCAGAAGCCTCTCTGGGTTCAGCAGAGAGCTGAACTGTGAAGTGAGCTGGAGGAGAAATTACACCCTCTCTGCTGTCTGTTCCACTTCCACTTTCTCATTTGTTATGTCTCTGCCTTGTGTTGCTCCCTCCTTTTCTTCACTGCCTCAGTCTGTAACATGGGACAGAACATATGTCTGAGTCAATGACAACCAAGCCCTGCTCCTCCTCACATCATGTAAGACACAAAAATAGAAAAAAAATTTCAGGAAAGCAACCTCTCAGGTGTTTCAGGTCTTAGACAATGTCATACTTCAGGAATCATTAACATGATTTTTACAGTGAAAGTACAATTCATCTCCTTCAGCAGACGTGAGCCTAAAGCAAAGGCCCCTCTGAGACAAGACTATTCAGTATGTGAATTACCGATGGAGGAATTTTCTCTCTCAATCCTGCCAGTACACAGATCCTTCTGTGTCAGTTGTTGTTCTCTGTCAAATATATATAGTGCCCTCCACAAATATTGGCACCATTGGTAAATATGAACAAAGGCAGCTGTGGAAATGAATCTGCATTGTTTATCCTTTTGATCTTTCATTCAAAAAATGCACAAAATTCTAATCTTTCATTGAAGTAAAACAATGGAAATTGGGAAAATAAATCATTATGAAATAAATGTTTTTCTCTAGTTCAGGTTGGCCACAATTATTGGCACCCCTAGAAAGTTTTATGAGTAAAGTATCTCTGAAGTATATTTCCATTTATAATTAATTTTTTTTTAGCACACCAGGGTGACTAGGAGCATGAAATTGTCCAGCCATGGCTTCCTGTCGCACCAGATTATAAATATGAGGAACACAAAGGCCTAATTCCCTTAATTGAATATAGTTCTGATGTGCAGAACAAGATTGTTTGGCAGAGATTAGTTGAGCCTTGGTGCCAGAAAGCATAAAAAAAAATCATATATATATATATATATATATATATAGTAATCATAGGAATATATATATGTATATATGGACCATATGGAATTGGAAACATCTTGAAAAAAATGTGTATTTTCCCACCAATTTTGTATGTATGCAAACTGTATATTATCTAAGGTATTTCTAGTAACTGTGCAGTTAATTTTCATATTGTATTTTCAAAATGTTTTGGAATATTTGTCCACTTCCCAATTTGTCACTGCTGAAAAATATATAGTAATATATAATATATAATTTAAGTAATATATAATTTAATAAGAAGGGTTATATTGATCTATTAAGATTTTGGTTACACTTTCCTTGTAAATAATTTTATTAAAAAGAGTTAAATCAATAAGTTACAATTTTATCAATATTTTAAATGTGACTCATGAGATTTGTTGCAGTTTGAATAATTTTTTTAATTAAAATTAATTAACATCTTAGTTGATAATTCAATATGCTTAATTTTTTGACAAAATATCCCATGTTTTGGTTGTGAGTGCACATTTTCGGTACTGACAATAATGGTTTGGTAGCAACAACATCACATTACAGAATTTTAACTCACATACTAAAACATCACAAAGACATATTAAAATACTGAAGATTTGCATAACTGTACTAAAATTTTCTTCATTTCTCTCAAATAAAGAAATTATGTGTTCCCTTTTGTCACCCAAAAGTATCTAAAATTGTCACTACCATCATTGTTTTGGTGAGGCAAATTTTAGATACTTTTGTGCCCAGCTAAAAGATGCTGATGAGCACATGGCTAGCTAGCACAGTTCTGAACAGCTGTATACACACGAAAACTAACACCCTAAAAAACAACGAATACCGAAACTTCATATAAATGTTTAGGTTGTGACTGTTTCAGTAATTACATTTTTTGATACTTTTGAATGTAGCACAAAGATGCTAATCAGCACATGGGTATACCCATGTTATAACTAGCACTGTTCTGAACAGCTGTACACATATAAAAACTAAATGTTATGGAATAACTCCCAAAAATGTGTGCTTAATTGCAGAAAAAAAGTTGTTTGGTAGTGACATCCCTTACCAAAAGGAAGTATACTTTAAGTTTATTTTATTAATATACCCTGCTGAAAAAAAAAAAATAGAGACTATCACAAAATTTGTAATGGTTTTACTGGTTATAATGGGTCTTGTATTGGTTTTAATGGAAAATGTAAAGGACCTTGTTGATCTCTACTGGTAATTGGTCACCTTCTATTTGTGGCTTGTTAAAACTAATAAATCCTAATGGAATATGTCCCAAAACACACTACAGAAACCATTTTTTAATGGTTTTAATGGTTAAAGAGCTGATGGTTTGTATTGTTTGTAATGGTATTTGTAGTGGAAACCATTAGAATTTTCTGTGATGGTTCTATTGTTTTTTTTTTTGTTTGTTTTTTTTTCAGCAGGGTATGTAAAGTTCAAGTATATTTTTAAGTATACTTTATGTAGTAAGTATACAAATATCAATGTACTAGTAGTATACTTTTAAGTGTACTATTTCAATACTCCTTGGGACTAAATTGGCCCACTTTCTAGTATATAAAAGTATACTTTTAAGTATACTTTAAATATAACAGTAGTAAACTTTGAGTTCACAACTAGTTTACATCTGTTTTCAGTTTGTACTGCAAGTATACTAAAAGTGAACTTATATGTATACTGATAGTTTACTGATTAAATACTTTGTTATGCATTTTTAGTACATTCTGAAGTAAAATAGTAAATTATAAGTTTAGTAATTTTATACTGCAAATATACTTGTAAGTCTTCTTTAAGTGAACTTTACATCATACTTTAGGTATACTACTGTGTCCCTATTTAGGTATTAAGTTGTATATATTTTGTCATATGAATATCTGAACATACAAAAGAAAGAAAGAAAGAAAGAAAGAAAGAAAGAAAGAAAGAAATACATAACATTTTGAACAAAAAGCTAAAAAAAAAAAAGGCTATTCATGATAATCAAAACATAGATGGAGTTGATCAACACCCCAAAGCCTGACAGTCATTATTACCTTTTCATGGGTTGACATTTAATAGCGTTTTACAGTTTTACATATGGTTTCGATGCTGTTTTATGTATGACGATTGTGCTAAATTACATGTGAAAGCATCTGTTAGTTTGGTTTCTTCTTCACTTGTGTCTTGGACATTCTGTACAGAAGATGTGCAGTAGCACCCCTAGCGTATAACAATGAAAACACACATTCTCAGAGCACAAGTACAGCTCAAATATATTTAGACTTTTTCTAAGTATAAGTCAAGTATGCTTAAATGTCATTTTAAGTATGTTTCTGAGAAGTAGATAAAGCACATTTTTGAGAAGTACATAAAGGCTATGCTGAAAGTATACTTTCCTAATTTTTTTTTTTTTGTTTGTTTTTTTTTTTTTTTTGTTTAAAAGAAGTATACTAATAGCACACTTCTTTAACGTAAGGGATTCCTTAAAGTTACACACAGATTTTTCAGATTTTGAACACATTTTCCCCAAAATGATGGGACCTATCTGCTCCCCATGCAGATATGAGAGAGACTGACACATACATATTTCCTGATCCTAAATGTAGGGGTGTAGTTAAAATCAGTCTCAGCCAATGGACTAAAACATACACTGTTTTGGTAGTGACATTAAACATTACATTACATTTTTTTTTTCAGAATTTACAAAGAAAATATTATATATATATATATATATATAAATGAAGAGTTCAGATGCAAAACCAGCTAAAAGCCATCTCGGTCAAAAATGAGATAATGATACTGAGTGAATGCTCTCGACACATATTATATGTATTATATAGAGTTTAGGTCAGCCACCTCACAGCTGAAAGTACCAAATAAATAACGATTATATATATATTAAGCTTACTGATATTTTAAATATTATTGTGGGTTTCAAAAGACAAAAAAGGATCTTAATGAACATCTAAGATAAATTAAATTAAACACACACACACACACACACACACATATATATATATATATATATATATATATAGAATATAATATATATATATATATATATATATATATATATATATATATATATATATATATATATATATATATATAAAATTCTAGTATCTTCTAGTATATTGTAAATGTGAGCCTCCCAGGCCGCCACAGTTTGAGCACAACCCTTGAGATATTAGAAGGAGTTGTGCGAAGGTGGATACTGTGAATAGCATGTAAATAAACTCAAAAAAGGATCTTCTCACTGTCACGGAGTTTCCTTTCCTCACCTAGCAGTCATCCATTCCTGGATCAGGCCTCCCACAGACACAGTGCCTCTAGAAACACAGTCACTGTAGGCACAGTGGGCTGGTGTTACACCTTTATTCTTGACTCACACTACATTAAGATGCGCCTGTGAGTGTGTGTGTGGGGGCAGAGGGAAGATCCGTGGAAAGCTGGGGCCAAGTGAGGAGCAAGGTGGAGTTGTTTCAAAATCACAACTCAGAAGAACCTGAGGTTGTATTGCATAGAGTTGAGTGGAGAAAAGATACGTGTTAGTGTGAAGCAAGAGACGAGTTGAACCTGAGAGAGAAAACCACAAATGAGAGACATCTTTCCATTTTGAGATGGCAGAGTCTCTGTGTGGTATTTTCTCGCCTTTACAGCTTAGGCAAAGATGTAAATTACTTTTTATTTCTTATTTTAACTGCTGAGGGAGAAAAATGTGATGTTTTTCCTATTGTGAGAGCCAGAAGCTGCAATCCAAGGCTGACTGAATTAGTCACTCTTATGTAATTAGATACTATTAATATTTTTGTGTGAATGGGTCACTGTACCACAAATCATTAAAAAAAAACTCATTTCAAGTGTGTTGGAGGCCTGTCCGTCCATTAGGCCGAGTGGATGGGATGGAGCTCGCTGCGTCTTGAATGGTAATAATTTGAGAGGATTATGTGAAGAGGGCAGATATTATTATTGAGCCATAAAGGTTTCAAGGCTTCTGACAGGGTGTAACTGATTCACAGGCTTTATGATCAGGGGTCAAAGCTTGGACAGGGGAACTGACCTCAATTATCGTGTATCTCTCCCAGCATGCTTCACAGACATGTGTTTGTGTGTATGAGTATGTGGGTGGCTGTCTTAAGTATTCATTGTAGTGTTAAGTAGAAGGCTTAACGGGATCATTCAGACAATTGAACATTCTGTCATCATTTACCCGACCTCATGTTTTTTCATCAGCGCCTGTTGACTCCCCTTGTATGGAGAAAAAACACAGAAGGATTTTTTTTTGTGATACATAGCAGAAATTCATGGCAACACTTTACAACAAGGTCATATTAGTTAAAGGGATACTGTAGGTAATCTAAAAATGAGAATTCTGCCATCATTTACTCAAATGCATACAACTTTGATTCTTCACAATTGTTGATGAACCTTGATGAAGTTGTCATAAAATAAATCCATATCAGTCTAATTAAAATTGATTATCAAGACTTGGATTAAACTGCTCAATTCATATGGATTCATTTTACAATCTTGTTGGATCTTCTAAGATTTGAACTTTCACTGTAGGGATAAAAACCGCAGATTTCATTATAATATAATATACTTAGCTCATGTTAACTAATATTAACAGGTCTCAGTTATGTTTCATCTGCCACATTTATCTCAGATGTTTCTCCTAATATTTCTGGGATAGCTGGTCTTGGAAGAATTTGTTGAGGAATATTTGAGCTCATTTGAAGTTTCTGGCATTTGATTGCAGACTTTGGTATCTTGGTGAATCTGTTGATCTCTTCTTAAAAATCTGGAGGAGATACAGTGCCCTCTATAATATTGACACCCTTGGTTGATATGAGTTAAAGCGGCTATGAAAATAAATCCTGAAATATTTTCCTCAGAAAACATAATTTCTTTACGACTGAAGAAAGAAAGACAAGAACATCTTGGATGACAAAGTGATAAAGTATCTGTACATTTTTGTTTTGGAAGTGAACTAATCCTTTAATCATCCATGACAAAGAGTATAACCAAAGAATATAGTTCTGATGTGCAGAACAAGATTGTTCAAGCTTCACGAAATAGAAAGTGTCTGTAAGAAAATAGCTAAAGCATTGAAAATCCCCATTTCCACCATCACAACAATAATTAAGAACTTCCAATCAACTAAAGATGTTACAAATCTGCTTGGAAGAGGACGTGTGTCTGTATCGTCCTAATGCATAGTGAGGAGGAGAGTCTGAGTGGTCAAAGACTCTCCAAGGACCACAGCTGGAGAATTGCAGAGATTAGTTGAGTCTTGGGGTCAGAAGAATATCAAACAGCCACTACATCACCACAAAAAAATCCTCCTCTTTCATCCAAAAACAAACTCCAGCATATTCAGTTGTCAGGCATGATTGGAACTTCAGCAGAACTGGCATATATGGTCAGACGCAACTAAAAAAGAGCTTTTTTGGCAGCAAACCCACCAGGTGGGTTTAGTGCAAACAGGGATAAAAAAGTATCCCATGCCCGCGGTTAAATGTACTGTTGGATATTTAATGTTTTGGGCCTGCTTTTCTGCCGGAGGTCCTGGACATCTTGTTCAGATACATGGCATTATGGATTCTATTAAATACCAACAGATAAAAAAATCGAAACCTGACTGCCTCTGAAATCTTATGATAGGCCGTGGTTGGATGTTCATCAGGACAACGATCCAAAACAAACACAAAATCAACACAAAAATGTGTCACTGAGCACAGAATGAAGCTTCTGCCATGGCCGTCCCAGTTCCCTGACCTGAACCCTGCCAAAAATGAGTAGGGTGAACTAAAGAGAAGAGGAGCTGGGAATCTGAAGGATCTGGAGAGATTCTTGATGAAGGAATGGTCTCTGATCTCTTGTTAGGTGTTCTCCAAACTCATCAGGCATTATAGGTGAAAACTCAGAGCTGTTATCTTGGCAAAAGGACGTTGCAATAATTGGGTGCCAATATTTGTGGCCAACATGAGCTAGAGAAAAAGTATTCATTTCATAATGAGACCCGACACACACACACTGCCACTTTCCATTGTTTTACTTTACTCCCTTAAGCAAAATCATTGCCCATTATATAATTAATAAATGATATATATATGTATTTAGTAATGCTGTCTAAAAGAAACATTTGACATAGAGAGATTTCATTTGTGATTTTTCTTTTCAACAGCCTTGTACAGTTGAGTTTACAGTAACTGCTCATTGGGGGGAAAAAGACAAACTAAAAAAAGCTCTGCCCAATTTTTAATTCGGTTTGGTGCCAAGCAGCACTAATGAATGATACAATAGTGTTTATTCCCTTGGCTCATTGTGATTGGCACAAAGTCTGTAAATATGGAGGCTCGTCTGCTGTTGCTAACTGAACTGGTACCTGCCGTCCCTCTGAGGAATAGCAAATCTCAGAGCTTTGGACAAGATATCAAAAGAGACCCTCTATTGAAGAGTGTTAGAGGACTATGTGCATCTTCTATCTGTCACGACCAGATATGGATAGTGATGATTATAAAACATATTTATGGGGTAATGAAATATTTGGTTCAAAATTGACACTAGTGTTCATGGTCACATTCTTTTTTTTTGTCCTCAGCAAATATCCTGTTTCACTTATGAAAGGAGTTATATATGTCTATTCAAGTTGATTTGGTTTTGATTAGCGTTTAACAGATTTTGAAACATTTAAGTGAGCGACTTCATTTTGAAGTCACCCGAACTAGACCAAAGATGCATCTTCTGCCAGGCAGAGATTTTTTAATGACGCAGTTAGGAAGCTGGAGATACGGTGTTCCCAAAGCAACAATTGGCATCCTAAAACCAGCATGATGAATTCATTTTAAACGTGAAAAATACCACTTGGTGGTTTTTGAATTCAGATGACCACTCATCATGAATAGAAATCAGCCCCTATTGAGGTCCCCTCACGCACCCCATCGAGTTCCATAATGCTCCCATGATTACGCTTTTGACCAGCCATTACCTGTCAATAAATTATTCACCACTGTCATGGGCCGAGCTATGGGAAGATGGCCCATTGTGTTCTCATCAAGACCGAATTTTTCCATGTCCTTCACCTCTGAGGATCAACCCGCTAATCATGCCATACTTTCATCCTCCATCATCCAAACAGACAGCACCTCTGTCTGGAACATGCAAATGAGGGGGTGGGGGCACCCCAACTCTTGTACTATCAAAAATGTTGTGACACCTCCATCTGTTCAAAGGCACTTTTCAAAATGAGGATACGTGAGAGAGACGAGATTAAAAAAAGGGGAAAAGTGCAAGAGGGAATGAGGGATGTCATCATTTACTCAACCTCATGTTGCTCTAAACCCGAAGACCTTCTTGTTTCCTTTGAACATAAAAGAAGAAATTTTGATGATTGATCATGCTGATCTTTCTTAATGAAAGCAGACAGTAAACAGACAGGCTGTCAAACATAATAAAAGCAAATAATACAGTGTAAGTGCCGTAATGCATGTCTTCTGAATCCATTGATGGTCAGCAGTGTCCCTAAGCTATTTGATCCATTTTAAATGTTCAATGAGCCAGTCAAACTGAAGTAATGGAAACTTAAGTTAAGAACTAAAGTGGTGAATCAGTTGTGTGGTTTATGTTTTTGACAGTATTCAGTGTTTGTAGCCTAAACAATCTCACTTTCATAACCACTTGCTTCAGTAACACGCATATTGTGTATGTTCTCTCTTATGTTTTGTTTGCTGTTGAAGATGTTTAGCCTTGACAGTATGCAGTGAAGCAATTACTGTATCACATTATTGTTTTATCACCACAATAAACAGACAAGAACAAAATGGTAATGGAATGGTTTTATTACCCTTTTTGGAGCTAAACAGGCATTTGAACAAATTACAGTTTAATCTATATTTATATGTATATATTTTAAACTAGGGCTGTGAAACGATTAATCGTGATTAATCGCATACAAAATAAAGTTTGAGTTTGCCTAATATATGTGTGTGTACAGTGTGTAATTATTATCTATATATAAATACACAAAAATGTTTGTATATATTTAATTGAAAGTTTATGTATATTGAAAAAAATAAATAAATAAAAAAATTATATATATATATATATAAATAAATTATATTATAATAAATACATATACTTGTGAATATTTCTTAAATATATACATGAATATATTTGTATTTATATATACATAATAAATACACACAGTACACACACATATTAGGCAAACTCAGACTTTTATTTTGTATGCGATTAATCACGATCCGACAGGGCACTTGAACTTTATTTATTTAGGGTCTCAGATTTTATTCACACATACCCATATTCAAATTTAGCACATCAGGATTGACAACAATGGACAGTCATTTGTTCACTTCTCACACCAGCTGAATGTGGAGAAGTAGGAATGAAATTTCAGTGTCGTGACAGAGGGGGGGATTATCAGTTAGATACATAGATAAGTAATTCCTTTGAAACTAGGAAAAAGAAAAGAGTGATAAAGGACAAAACAGACAGAGAGAGAGATGGAGACAGAAGGGTGAGGACGTGAGAGTGAAGGGGGAGGGGAGAACAGCGAGTTATGATGGCGGTATCAAGGAGAGCTTGACTTTCACAAGATATGATGTATACGTTCAGACAGGCGGTGGAGATTGCCACACTAGTCTAAATTTCAGAGAAGGCTTCTGCGGTTCCCAGTGTGCCAAGGTGCCAACATAACCTCATCACATCTCAGCCTCCCTATTGTTGGCTTATGGATGTCTTATACACAGGCAGGCGCAAAGACCTCTGGGAAATTAACTTTAGATATATCCACAACAAATTCAGCACAGATGGAGCAGGAGTGTCTGGTAACCCATTTTCCTACAGTAATCTCACTCTCCTTATAGAGCAGTCGTGCCTCTAATATCGAGTCCCTGGTTGTTTCCCTACCATCTCATTAATGCTTTGATTAATTATTAATCAAATGAAGTGAGATGGAGTGAGCGCTATGAATTTTGATGTGGATTTGCTCCGGAATCTTTGGATGATTGTCAGCTGTGACGGATTTTAAGGATTTAACGAGGTGTAGACAGGATCAGGTTTCTATAAGTCTCTCGTCATTGTTGTAATATGGTATGAAGTTGTTTATGAAGATTTTCCTTTTATTGCCATAGAAACTGTGTTTGGTCTATCAGTGAAATTCTTTGCAGTTCACCTAGTCATCGTCTGTTCTGAAGGCTGTTTCTCTTTTTTCATTCAAGCAGTTCTTACAAGTGTTAGTGAAGGTTATTTATTAGATTTAAAAGTGTTCTATATATCTGACAGACTGCCAGTAAAATAGCCAGCAGTCAATGAAATATTCAGAAGAATTAGCATTTTCACGCATTTTCTTCGCTAGCTCACATGCGTTTGACTGTTAAATGGTAAAGACTTTTAAACATTTAAAACTTTATTAATATTTACATATTTCCTCAACCAGCCTAACATGGTTTGTTAGTTTAATCTGGTCTGGTAAGTCTTGCAGCCTTGCCAGCTAACAAATGTCTAAAACACATCTAAATCCAGCCTGAACAGACTGGGAGAGCTGAGTATGTTTACTGGTTTAATCTGGTCTAGGTGGTTTCCTGTCTCAGCTAATACGTACCCCTCTAAATCCAGCCCAAGCAGAATGGGAAGGCTAAAACAGTTTTCCAGTCTTAGCTGGTCTAACTACAGTAGTCTCCCTACCTGGCCAGCTAACTATAAATCTATTCTGAGCAGATTTTGAGGCCTAAGATTGTGTGCTGGTCGAATCTGGTCTAGCTAGCTGGGAGGTCTAAAACAGTTTGCTGGTTCAATCTAGGTCTTTAATCTAGTCTCCCCACCTGGTCATCTAAAAAGTGCCCAAATTGCTATAAATCCAGCCTAATCAGACAGGGAGGCCTAAGATATTTTGCTGGTTTTAGCTGGTTTAATCTGGTGCAGTAAGTCTCCAAGCCCCGTCAGTTAACAAGTGCCTAAAAAACCAGCTTGAACAGACTGGAAGACCTGCTGGTTTAATTCGGTCTATCTTGTTTCCTAGCCTAGTCAGCTAAAAAGGACCTCTCAAAATCTAGTCTGAGCAACCTGGGAAACCTAAAGCAGTTTTCTAGTCTGAGCAGACTGAGAGGCCTAAGACAGTTAACTGATTTAGCTAGTTTCCCTTCTTGGTCAGCTAAAAAGTGCCCAAACTCCTATAAATCCAGCCTGAGCAGACTAGGAGACTGATTTTAGCTGGTTTAATCTGGTCTAGTAGGTGTCCAAGCTTCGCCAACTAACAAGTGCCTAAAATGTGTTTCAATCCAGCCTGAACAGATTGGGAGACCTGAGACTGTTTGCTGGTTTAATCTGGCCTAGCTATCTGGGAGGCCTAAGGAGTTTGCTGGTTTAATCTGGTCTAGCTAGTCTCCCCATCCAGTCATCTAAAAAGAGCCCAAATTCCTATAAATCCAGCCTAATCAGACTGGGAGGCCTAAAACGGTTTGGTGGTTTTAGCTGATTTAATCTGGTGTAGTAAGTCTCCAAGCCTCACCAGTTAACAAGTGCCTTAAACGCCTCTAAAACCATCTTGATCAGACTAGAAGACCTACTGGTTTAATCTGGTCTAGCTGGTCTGCTATCTTAGTCAGCTAAAAAGTCCCTCTCTAAATCTAGCCTTTGCAGACTGGGAAACCTAAAACAGTTTTCTAGTTTTAATCTGGTCTAGCTACAGTAGTCCCTGAGCCTTGTCAGCTAACAGGTTCCCAAAAACCCTTTAAATCCATCTTGAGCAGACTGGAAGGCCTAAAACAGTTAACTGGTTTAATCTGGTTTTCCCTGCCTGGTCAGATAAAAAGTGCCTAAACTCCTATAAATCCAGCCTTAGCAGACTAGGAGGCTGATCTTATCTGGTTTAATCTGGTCTATCTGGTCTAGTAAGTCTTCAAGCCTCGCCAACAAGTGCCTAAAACATGCTTCAATCCAGTCTGAACAGATTGGGAGACCTGAGACTGTTTGCTGGTTTAATCATGTCGAGCTAGTCTTCTAACTTGGTCTAATGGGCCACCCTGATCATATCAAACATGTTTGATATTCAGGATTTTAAATCGGGATGATCACGGCTATGATTATGTCAGTACTTTCACAACAGCCAATGTGCGACCGCAAAACAGCTGCTGTACGGTCCGTTGGATAGTGGAGATGGAGGAAACAGCTCGTTATGTTTTTGTAGTAACTTTGTCTGAATAATATGTTGAAAACATACCACAACCACATGGAGTAAGGAAAGCTCTGGAGTAAAATCGTCGTGAATCGAGTGCATAAAGCTACTAGCTCACTAGATAACATATGCAAACATTAGTTGCCGAAATGACGATCTGTTGCGTAAAACCACGTGAGGCAATCCCTCTGGCATGATAATCTTAGTAATATCTTGTAGTGTGTGATGCACCACGATTTTCAAATCTTGTAGTGTGTGCATGTTTAAGATTTCAGGGAAGATAATCTGCAAAGATTCTCCTTATGTGTGCGCTGCAACCAGATTTCGTAATCGGTTAGGATTTTAAAAATCCTGTAGTGTGAGCCAGGCTTAACAAAAAAACCCTCTAAACCAAGTCTGGGCAGACTGGGAGGCCTTATACAGTTTGCTGGTTTTAGTTGGTTTAATCTGGTCTGGCTAGTCTCCTCATCTGGTCAGCTAACATTTGCCCAAAACACTTCTAAATCCAGCTTGAGCAGACTGGGAGACCTAAGACAGTTTGCTGGGTTTAGCTGGTGTAATTTGCTCTAGCTGGTCTCCCAGCCAGGGCAGCTAACAAATGCCCAAAAGCTCAGTCTAAACCAAATCTGAGCAGACTGGGAGGATAAAGATGGTTTTCTTGTATTAGCTAATTTAATTTGTTCTAGCCGCAACTAACAAGTCTCTACTAAAACCAGAAAACTAGATCAGCTTGAGCAGACTGGGAGATCTAAGATGGTTTAAGATAGTCTGGCTGGCCAACCTGGTCTTAGCTGGTTTAGCTCATCTCCCAGTCTTTCCAAACTGGTGTTTAGCTGATTGGTCACCAAACCTCAACAGCTATCAAATGCCCAAACCACTCTAAAACCAACAAACCAGTATAGACTGGGAGGCCAGCTAAGTGGATTTTTTTTGTTTGTTTTTCTCTTCCTTCTTCAGTTTCTTCCTGTATTTATAAGCCGGGTTAGCATGTTTCACCTTGGTGGAATCTCTCTTTTGAGTTCTTCAGCACCTGGAAGTATTTAAGTGGGCTTTACGGCTGATGAGGCAGTGTCTTATACTCCCCTGAGGTACACAAGCATGCTGCGAGCGAAATAAACACAGACACTCACTAGGTCACTTACAGTCTCTTGAGCATTTTATTATGATGCTCACCGCTATCTGCAAATCATATTTACAACAATTGTCAGGGGATTCCCATCAAGGATAAGCTCTTAGCTCTATTGTGCTGTGTCTTTTGCTGCAAAAAGTATTTGGTCTTGTGTTAATGGAGCAGTCACATAGAAAGGAACAATGGCTTACCTTGAAAAAAAACTTCAGAGAACTGGTTCCGTGATGAATGAGAGGGTCCAAAAGACTGCACATATACCTGTGCACACCTCCATTCATCCCTCACTCAATCCTCTTCAGCTTGACTTCCTGCTCTGCCATCATTGAGGACATGTGTTCGGCCCACTCCAGAGGCAGCTGTGTAATTATGAGATGTGTTAATCAACTGATAGGATTAGGAGTGCTTCCTTGAGCACAAAGGCTTGTCACAGTGTGGCAAAGTTGTACTTATTCCAAAGATTTTCATACTGAACAACCCATGAAATTTTGTATTTACAGACAGTGGATAGAGCTGTGCAGTAACTAACGGAAATCGTACAAGTAAAGCAATTGTTCACCCCAACAATGAAATCTTTATTCTTATCATTTACTCACCCTTATTTCATTCTAGCCCAGTATTTTTCCCCCCCTGTATAATGAAAGTGGACGTCAAGCTCCAAAATTTGCAGTTGTACATATTCAGATTTGCTGTTTGTGATCTATCGGTTATAAGATATGCAGAATACAGTGCTTTTTGGTGTCAAACTTGCTGCAACACATCTAAAGGCGTCATTTTATGAATATGGAAAAACATAAACTGGATTTATTGGCAAGAAAGATTATTACTTTTGGACCTTAGAAGTATAAATCTCCTTCTACTTTCATTATATTTACATTTTTATTTGCATTTGGTAAACTTGCATTACGTTTACGGTATACATTAAACTGTATTAAAGGGATAGTTCACCCAAAAAAAGAAAATTATTCCAGACTTGTATGAATTTCTTTGTTAATCACAAAAGAAGATATTCTGGTCCCCATTGACTTCCATAGTATTTCATTTCCATACTATGGAAGACAATGGCTACCAGCAACTATATGGTTAACTACAGTCTTCAAACTAAATTCTTTGTGTTCAACATAAGAAGTTCATACAGGTTTGGGACAACACAAGCGTGAGTAAATAATGGCAGAATTGTTCGTTTTTGGTAAACTACCCCTTCAAGTTCATGCATTCTTTGAGAGTCAAACTCATGATTGTAACATTGTTACATCACGACACAAGTATCAACGACATGTATTTGAACCAAAAGTAGTTTATTTATTCTTTGAGTGCAACATATAATCCCTGACAGTCTGTGACATGTAGAAAGTGCTAAGGTTAATAGTTGTCCTCTATGAGTGCTGTGCAGTGATAAACGCAGTATATCACCCTGCCAAAGTGCCATCTGTGGTCCATCTTACATAAGATCTCTCCAATGCACGTGCAAAGATATTTGAAATGTAAATTTCTTCTGATGAGCATGTTTGATTTAAGATCTGCCGCATGTTTTCACAGTGGATCATCACAGACGCCTATATATCACAGTCAAAGGCAAGGTCACTGAATTATTAAAGTGTGTGATTCTACATATTGGTCTGAAAAGAGACTTAAAAATGTATAAATGCACTTTTGGGGTCACTGAGTGTCATGAGTGCAGCCCAGTACAAGGGCCAAATCTTTGTACAATAAGAGTGAATTCCAATGTGTGTCTAACAGGGATAAAAATGAATGTGGGCTTGGGTCAAAAATGCTACCAAAAGAAACAAAAATGCCCCCCAGAATTCACTACTAACTAACTAAATATAACGCTATTATGGATGTCACAAATAAATACTGTTGATAGTTGCATTACATTTAGATCATTTTATGATGCATTCAAAAAAATAATAATTTTTTGCAGTGTTAAGCATTATAATCAATCACAGACATTTCTGGTGACCTTGTAAGTAAGACAATGTAAGTAAGAAATACATTTTTGCAGTGTTTTTTTCATGTAGAAGGAGTTTTGGTGCATAACTCGTGCTAAACTAAAGTCATGGACAGCTTCAGTAATGGGGGATATTCTCTTTTTACTATATGTAATTGATTTCCAGGTAACCACACTCTAAAAATGCTGGGTTATTTGGCAACCCAGCACTGGGTAAATATTGTTCAAAACACATGCTGGATTATTTTGACTCAGCCTGCTGGGTTTTATACATTAATCCATTTGCTGGGTTGGTTTTTGACATTTTGACTGGGTCAGTCAACGTGTTGAACTGATATGCTTTTCATTAAATGCACTCTAAAATCTGTCTTAATACACAATTAAGCCTTTAGAAACTCTATTAAAAAAAAAAAGTTGAGTAGCAAATATGATAAAGTCAACAGAGCTCTCACAAAAGCTATAAAGAAGAAATAGTTTTATTATGTTAGAAAGTCTAAGGCTACATGAGGATTTCCAAGACATTAAAAGTTTCTAGAGACACAGCTGGCAGCCTTATTCCTTAGTTTAAAGTGTGTTATACCAGAAAACCTTTGAGGGTGTTGTACAAAAAAAGCACAGTGTCATAAAATGTTTGATTAGAGCAACTGAGAAAAACCTGCAATGTACAGCCAAAGACTTGCAAGATGACCCAATGAAAGGAGGAAAAACATTTCAGTGCAGAGTATAAGAAAAACACTAGACAAGTCTGGCCTTCATGTTGAAGCATCTTGCCGAATACCACTCTTGACCAAGAAAAACAAAAAAGCCGACTTGAACACGCTAAAATTCATTCAACTTTTTGGACTCATTGATCAGCAGTATGTCTGGTGCAAAAAAATGCAAAGCATATAAGCAGAAGAACACCATCTCCATAGTTCCAAACATCTCCAAACATTGAGGTGGGCTAGTCCTGTTATGGGGTTGTTTTACTGTAGCAGGAAGTGGAAAACACGACTGTATGAAGGATATCATGGATTCTTTAAAGTATCAGGCCATTTTGGCAAGAATTATGATGCCTTTAGTGCAAAGACTGAAGCTGATGATCGATAGACTTTCCTGCAGAACAATCGTCCCAAAGTATACATCCAAATCTACCCAAGCTTGGTTCAGGGATCAGTCGTAGGATGTTCTTGAGTGGCCTGTTCTGTCTCTAGATTTAATTCTCAATGAAAATATTAGGTTGAATTTAAAGAAAGCAGTGGCAAAGTGAAAACCAAAGATTATCAGTGATCCGAAAGCTCTTTCAGGTGAGGAATGGGCCAAGGTTGCATTAGAGAGGTGACAGAAGCTTCTAAGCACTTCCAATCAGCGTTAATTGGTTGTTCTAAAGAATAAAAGATTCTGCACCAAATTTGACTTCTGTGGGTTGAATAATTTTGAACATGAATGTTTAGAGTCAGTTTAATTTTTTCATTATTCATCAACTTACTTTCTCTGAATTACTCAAATGTGTATTAAAAATTGATGCTTTCGTTGAATTGTTTTCACAAAATTTTGTTCTCTGCAGCAAAATGTCTTGCAGGTCAAGGGGGTTGAATCATTTTGATTGCAACTGTATATAGGACAAGAACAGTTCATATACTGTACAATATTTCTTTATTCAAAATCTTATACAAACATAAAATCTTAAAAAAAACATTTAGTAAAGGTTTTAGGAGAGAGAAGCAGCCAATGGGAATCTGTGGGAAGAAAACTGCTATCAGTCGACTGTTCCAGTGCATTAAATGACTAAATATTCATGACTTATCTTATATGCATGTTTGAAAACTTACATCAAAAACAGCTTTACCTTGTGTCATCTTGTCTGTCCGACATTTAAGTTGACCACAGCTGCAACAATGCAGCACTATCAATAGCACTCCTATTGTAGTTAGTGGAGCGCACGGAAATGTTGTTACATATAACAGCAAAGTCACATCATGTTTTACCCCTGGTCGCACATTCGTTTGACAGGAGGTGAAACTTCCATGTTGGTGCCAGCGTGTCGTTCACTTTGAGTGCAGATCTGGTGAATGCTGCGCTTGTAGGGGCCATTCACACAGAACCCATTTTTACTTTAAAAAACGCAAGACGTGGGCAGTAGAATGGGGGAAAATGCCATGTTTTGAAACAATTTTTTTTTTTTTTAATAGTTGAACTTATTTTCAACGGTTTCATAGTTTATATAGAAAAATGGTGGACAATTAGCACGACAGAATGGAAAAATGCATTCTGTGTGAACAGCCACTAATACAGTCTGTGTAGATATAAGGGTCATTCTGTAATTAGGCGTACATTTAGAATTTGACAATGTGAAGAAAACAGTTTTCCTGTGTCCCAAAAACCCAAACATGACCTTACATAGCTGCTTTAAAACAATCTATACTGTATAAAGTGCTATATAAATAAAGGTGATCTGTAGGAATATGTGCATAAAATACCATCTATGTTTACTGTCCACCATGTTATCTTTACTGGGTAACACAGTTGACAGGTAACTTAGTTGACATTTTTAGTGTTTTGGGCGTATATATTTAGCATGGAAGTCTAGAATTACTGAGCATATGGTATGTTTAGAAATATATTTTCATAAACAAACTGTAAGTTTAAGTTAAATTGTCTTAAAAATTGCAGCAATAATAGTTGTGTAACACAGGTTTGCTAGTTTATTAGCAATATTAGGGGAAAGAGAGATAACATAACTTCTAGTGTTTCATCCATGTGCTTCTAGAGGAAATATCATCATACTGTGCATATTATGTGAGAATGGGACAAACCATTCCTTTTTGGGGGGTTTCTAGTGGGTAACTTAGTTGTATAATTGTGTACTAGAAAATTAAGTATCGGGGCCTTATACTTATTAAAATATATTAAAAATATACTTCACAGACATGAGATGTACCCACAATTATAGAATGACCCATACATTTCATGTCAGATGCAGCTTTTGTTTCACTTTTGCAGTGTAAAATGGCTTTTGTTGATGCTGCTAAAATTTGTTTTCTGACCCTAGTGCGCAGGTTGTTATTAAAGGAGCTGTTATATGTGATCAGATACAGTATATGCGCTGGATTGGGACACATTTTGGCTGAAGGTGGGGCATGAGCCAGAAGCTTGAGAAGGGCACGGTCCTGTGTGTGTGCCCGAGGCAGAGGTCTCGCCTGGGCTTGAATGGGTCTCCTGAGCTGCCCACCGGGCTCCAGGCCAAGCAGAGCCGCTGTCTAATAGAGATTAATGGGAGTCCTGGATCTGTTTGGACGCTGGACTCCTTGAGCATGAAATACAGTCTCACAGGGTTGGCTGGAGTGTTGATTTATGTCGTCTAGATCCCAAACGTCAGCGTCTGTGGGGGGTTTTATCTCCCTTCCGCTAGTGTTTTACCTCCTCTCTCACCCACATAAAACAAACGCATGGCCATCTATATGCCCAAACAAGCGCACACCGTCATGTACACGCACGCACGGTGTCCGATATTAGATCTATTAGATATCGAGGCTGTGAGAGGAATGCATACTAAAAAGCGTGTCCTTGGCCCAGAGGGGAATGATTCTTGGCTCTGCAGGTGTGCGTGTGTGTGTGTGCTCAGTGCTGTATTTCAGAAAAGCAGCTATATGGTTTGTTAGTATTTTCATGTGTTTTGTCAGCTGCTTTAATGTAATGGAATATTCTCATATTTCTACCGGAAGCTTGTATGCATAATTAAATGTATTATAACGGTTTTCATAATGCATAAATAATTTATAAGTAATTCATAATGCCTGACTGACTACAGTACAGTAGACCACTTATTACATGGCTGCCTTCCAAATAAATAATTAGATGGACATGAAATATTGATTTGAAATTATTTTAATATGTGATAGCAGAGTGTTATGGCGTATGTGTATTTAATATGTGAAAGTGGAGTGATATGAGAGACATACAGTAAAACTAGCACACATACAGTATGTTGGAAATCAGTTGCTATGGGCAACAGTCTATTATAGTGTGGTGGCAAACCTACTTGAGTGTAGAACGTTGCAGATAGCCAATCAGAATCAAGTATTCCATGCTACGCATTGCATTACATTATAATTGCTTTTATTATATCCAACCAACTGATGGTTAAATCTGTAGATATTAAGATGCATTATATATGTTATACTTGGTGAAGCTCAGGAACGAGAGGATCAAGAGGATCAAAATGCAGATGAGTATTAACAATGGAATTAACAGGAACATAAACAACAGAATCCATGAACAGAAGAGAGCTAAAACACATAACAGCCATAAAAGACAAGCCTAGATAAAGAACATGGGCAATCACATGGGTATATATCCACCTTATTTTTCAGTGTGGAAGTAAGCCTATAGGCGAAACTCCCTTTTCATTAGCCGCCATAGGGAAATAACAAGAAGCATAACAACGTGCAGTAAATAGTAAAACTGTTTGCACTACAAACCAGTGTGTTCGTAATTAAGATAATAAATTAAAATAACATGGTAAAACACACCGCAATATCAAACAGCAAAACTAGCTTTTTTTTTACAGCTAGAAATAGGAATTGGATGAGACCGGAAGCCTCACTCATAAAATTTACAAATGGCCGCACCTGCTCTTATGGGAAAAATAAGGTGAATATACAAGTAAACAAGGGCTGACAAGGGACAGGTGTAGGTGATTAATTGGCATGGTAACTAATAGGGGGTTGCTATGGAGACAAACAAGGCAGCAAGACAAAGAGGGGTGGGAAATGAACAAAAATGGTGAACAAGGTAACAAAAGGAAAATAAACACATTACAAAACAAGAGTCCGAAAACGCAAAGGCTGGAATTATGGCAGTATTTAAACTGATCATAAGGTGTATTGTAAAGAATTATGAATGCATTATATATACAGTAGGAATGCACTGTATTGAATAATGCTGATAAATATTTTTTTATGCCCAACAACTAATAATTGACTGACATTATTATTAAAAAAGGTCAAATCAAAAGTTTTATTTTTATTTATCTTTGTGAAGCCAATACAACAGTGTAATATGCAATATGAATGATGGATATCCATCTTGAAATATGCACTTTCAAAGGGGTAGGTGTATTGATAATTTCCTCACCCCTATGTCATCCAAGATGTTTATGTCTTTCTTTCTTCAGTTGAAAAGAAATTAAAGTTTTTGAGAAGAACATTCCAGGATTTTTCTCCATATAGTGGACTTCAATGGGGATCAGTTGGTTTCAATGCAGCTTCAAAGGGCTCTACACAATCCCAGCTGAGGAATAAGGGACTTATCTAGCAAAACGATCAAAACGTCATTTTCTAAAAAAAAAAAAAAAAAAAAAAGTAAAACTTATATGCTTTTTTACCACAAATGCTTGTTTTGCACTAGCTCGACTCCATGTGTAGTCACGTTGAAAAGGTCACACTTGATGTAAGGCAGAAGCACCGACCCAGTGTTTACAAAGCGAACGTGCAATGAAAGGCAAACACTCTTTACAAAAAAAGGCAAAACAATGATTTTGGGTGATTTTGAAGAGAATTTTAGAGCTTTTTGCCCTACCTTTTTTGTACAAAAGTACACAAAGAACTAACCGCACATGGCCTTTCCAGCTTGATTACGTAATGGGTGAATACTGCAAGACGAGCAGTTGTGTGTGTTTTATATATATACATATATATATATATATATATTTCTCCACGGCGCGGTCCTAGATCATAACTCACAACAAAAATTAAAAGGGTAGTTCACCCAAAAATGAAAATTCTATCATTAATTACTTGCCTTTACTACCATTCTATGCAGGGTGAGAAAGCGCTCAGATTTCATCAAAAATATCTTAAATTGTGTTCTGAAGATGAACGAAGGTCTTACGTGTTTGGAACGACATGTGGGTGGGTAAATAACAGAATTTAAATTTTTGGGTGAACTTTAAACATGCGCTACCCTGACTAAGGTCTAAGGACTAAGTGCTTTAAAAGAGTTTAATCTTTGATGTATCTAATACTTCTAAAACTTTTTACAGTTATATTTTGCCTGAATAAACATCCAATACCGATCATATAGCTAATGGAAAAAAAAAAAAAAAAAAATGACAACAACAAACAAATACTGATATCAGTCCATGACTGTTATGTTAAGGATGTATCATGCATCCTTGTAAATATATAAATATATCCACCTATAAATTAATATATAATGCAAGGATATCTCACCGTCCCAAGGCAATGAAAAAAAGATGCAAGACGTGATGTGACAGGCAAATATTCCCATCTACATATTATAAATTCTGCAATATTATAATTAAAAAAATATCATTATAATGTGTCATATATACAAGCGTCAAGTGTTATAGCAGAATGTCATTAACATGCTGTCCTCAAAAATGCAAAATAAAGGAATATTACCTAATGTATTAGATCAGGAGGTGTTGTGCGGTGTCATCGAGGACACATGTGAAGCATTTCTCTCTCAATCTAGAGTCAGAGTGTGTGTGTCCTGATGAGCAGGTGTCTCTCAGGACAGCTCAGTAACGGAGCGGTTACGCGGCAGTGTGTCAGCAGATTGGATTAGCTGCTCCAGACCCCGAGGGCACGGCGGGTCGCTCGCTCCACACACCCACACATGCACCCACTGACACCTCTCTGCTTTTGTCCACCGCTAGACTGCCTTTGTTCATCACATGCATTGTCCCCTCTTTGTGCTGCCCACTTCTTATCTCCTCCTGTTTCTCGTTCCCTCTTGTGCTCCCTGTTTTATCTCAGTCTGTCCTTCTAAACTTATCTTTTTTTTGTTGACAGTTTCTTTATTTCCTTTTCTCTCTCTTCCAGTCTTATTTTTTCTTTACTTCACGCTCTCGTCTCTTTTCACTCCACTTTTTTTCCATCTCTCCATATGCTGCCGCCACAGTAAGAAACATCTCAGACCTGCCAGGTTGGGGTTTCCATGGCGACGGGCCTACTGAGGTGGCGGCAAAGGCGCTATGATGGCCCACACTATTTCTAATTGCAGATTCCCCTGTTACAGCTGAACGGAGAGAACTGTATAGACACCCAGATTGCATAGAATTCGTTAAAGGAGGATTCAACAGTGCTTCCGCATATCATTTGAGCACATTTGCATGCGATTCAAGGGTCAGATGAAGTTCCTGTCAGTCTTTTAATGCGTGTGTCCTTCTGTTCTCTATTGTATCTGTCTCTCATGTCTCTTTCAATCATACGCTCTTACTGAGCTGCAGGTGGAGACGGTGGAAACGGTGTTCAGACAACATTTAACTTTCTTAATGTGACACTTTTGAGTGAAACAACATTCAGTGAGAAACTAATTGATTGATTTTATCCAAAGGATTTGAGTGAGATTAATATTTCAATTCCCCATCTGCAAGGTACTGGAAATAAATAAATAAATAAATAATGACATAATGGCATATAGAGTGTGTATAATTAAAAAAAGAAAATAATAATAATCATAATAATAATAATAATGAATGTAAGGGTGTAAACATTAATTAATTAAATAATAATAATAATAATAATAATAATAATTTTCCCTATGTACTGAATACATGTAATTTAGATCTTAATCTCTTGTTTTTTGTATAATTTTAAATAATTTATAATAGTTTACATTACACTTTTATTTAATAACTATTTTGTTATTAATTATTAATAATTCAGTATACATAAAATCAAATTAAAATAATAATATAAAAATATAAAATATTATCATCATATAAATACATATACTAAGTATAAAATTATTATTGTTATTATTATTATTATTATTAAAGTGGTATTTAATATAATAATAATAATAATAATAATAATAATAATGTTAATAATTTATTTATAATAATTTACAAGAAAGGTTTATATTTAATGAATCTGTAGTGTAACCATCAATAAAAATAATAAATGTAATAAAAAATAATATTAAAAAATAATAATAATAATAATAATAATAATAATAATAATAATAATAATAGTAATAGTAATAATAATGTGGTATTTAATAATATTTTAATATATACTATTTACAAGAAAGGTATATATTTAATGAATCTGTGGTGTAACTGTCAATTAAAAAGTTTTTTTTCCCCTTACATGTATACATGAATACATATATTTCAGATCTTTTTTTTTTTCATATATGTGTAAATAGTTTTATAATAGTTTACATTACACTTTTATTTATTTAAAAATTATTTTGTTATTAAGAAATTATTAAATATACAATAATAATAATAATAATAATAATAATAATAATAATAATAATAACAACAACAATAACAATAATAATACAAATAATAAAACAAATATAAAATATAATTATATAAATATAATAATAATAATAATAACAATAATAAAAAAAATAATAATTATTATTATTATTGTTGTTTGTTGTTGTTGTTAATAATAATAATAATAATAATAATAATAATAATAATAATGTGGTATTTAATATTTTAATAATAATAATAGTAATAGTAAAAATGTATTTATAATAATTTACATTATAGAAATGTTTATATTAATTGAATCTGTTGAGTAACCAAGAAAATAAAAAAAATAAATAATAATAATACTAATAATAATAATAATACTTATTATTATTATTGTTATTATTATTAATAATAATAATAATAATAATAATAAATATTTTAATAGTAATATTATTTTCATGTTTAATTTTAATATTCTAAAAATAAACTATTTTAATTAATAGAAACATTATCAAACTGCTTAATGTATCAGGAGATTTTTTCAGTGTCATTTTTGATTATATCAAAACCAACTCAGTTATATCTAACTGAGCTTGAATTTAGAAATTACATGCTCAAGGTTTAGCATTTTTGATTAGCATTTTTTTTAAATGTATTTTAAAGGGTTTTTTTTAACAGTGTGGACTTGGACAAAACCATTGCATCATGTCACTAACAAGAGGTAAAGCTTTTAATTTGATCCACGTTCCTAGGGAAACTAAAAATGTATTCAAATATTAACACAGTTATTTGATTAACTCTAAATATGCATGTTGCTGTCTTATTGACACACAAAGATGCACATCTGTTTAACACCTCATTCCCGCACCTGTTCAAGAGTTCACGTTTAATTGCAGTTGAAAGTCATTTGCACGTGTCATGTGTCAGGACCAGTGAGGCGTTCAGGAGTGTGTGACAGTGGGTGGTCTCCAAACCCTTTACGTGTGCAACCACAATCTCTGACAAGACTGATACCACTCATATTCCTGCACTATCTTGTGCCTCCCTTGAAGGGAAACAGCAGCGGTGTCAGGGGAGAGACAGGTGTTCCAGCATGCCAATGTGTCATTCCTGACACATCCCACACAGCATCGCAGCTGATGGGGAAGAGCAAGCTGACATCCCTCTGGCGAGTGTGTATATGTGTGCGCTTGTGAAAGAGTGAGAGCGTGTCCCTGGTCAACTAGTGTTACAGCCAAGAGAAGACACCATCTCTAGTGGTACATGTAAAAGGCTACTGCTGCCTGCTTTAGAGGTGTTACTCTGTGACACAGTTCGTAAGCGTCTTACACAGTCTGCTTCAGTAGATACCTGACAAAACATGCCCACTGTACAAGCAAAACAGCCAGAGAGTAGAGATTTCCCTAGTTGTTGTTTTCAGAGGGATTTGTCTTTACTGCACAGTAAATATAAAGCAAAGGGTCAGGTGTTTACGTATGACTATCTATTGTCAGACTAGCAGTACAAACTGAATTAGATTCACAAATTGTGACTTATACACAGTAAACATAACTACTTAAGGTCACACTTTGTTTTAAGGGTCCAATTCTTTAACAACATTAAAAAAAGTGTGATGGGAAGATAAATGTATAGTGACAATCATTTTAATGTACTCAATTAACACTGATTTGATTATAGATGTAGATTTTTACCTATATAGTATCAGGAAGCATTTTTTAGTGTTTCAATAAATGCAGAATATGAGTCTTGGTAAATTATGAAATGCTTAAAATAGTAAATAGTTAAAGGAGAAGTTCAGTTCCAGAACAGAAATTTACAGATAATTTACTCACCGCTTTGTCATCCAAGATGTTCATGTCTTTCTTTCTTCAGTTGTAAAGAAATTGTGTTTTTTGAGGAAAACATTAGGATTTTGCTCCATATAGTGGACTTCTATGGTGCCCCAGAGTTTGAACTTCTAAAATGCAGTTTAAATGCAGTTTCAAAGGGCTCTAAATGATCCCAGCCGAGGAAGAAGGGTCTTATTTAGCAAAACAATCGGTTGTTGTTGTTTTGTTTTTTTTAATTGCAATTTATATACTTTTTAACCTTAAATGCTCGTCTTGTTTAGCTCTGTGTGAACTCTGTGTATTCCGGTTCAAGACGGTTAGGGTATGTCAAAAAACTCCCAACTCCCAACATCGCTGTTTTACCCTTTTTGGTAAAGGGCGTTTGATCTTCTTTGCACATTCACTTTTAAAACACTGGGCTGGTATTGAGATGGGAGTTTTTCAACATACCCTAAAGCTGGATGCACACCACAAGATAATTTTGATTTTGGGCCGATTTCTCCCCTTCCAACAACCCTAGGTAATGTCCGATTATCTTAGCGGTCAGATTTTTCTGTAGTGTGAGATGTGTTAAAGGAGAAGTCCACTTCCAAAACAAAGATTCACATATGATGTACTCACCCCCTTGTCATCCAAGATGTTCATGTCTTTTTTTTCTTCAGTCGTAAAGAAAATATGTTTTTTGAGGAAAACATTTCTGCATTTTTCTTCATATAATGGACTGGTATGGTGCTCCGATTTTGAACTTCCAAAATGCAGTTTAAATGCGGCTCCAAACGATCCCAAATGCGGTTGTAAACGATCCCAGCCGAGGAAGAAGAGTCTTATCTAGCGAAATGATCTGTTATTTACATTAAAAAAATACAATTTAAATACTTTTTATTCTCAAATGCTTGTCTTGCCTTGCAGTCCTTGAACTCTGTGTATTCCGGCTCAAGACAGTTAGGGTATGTTGAAAAACTCCAATCGTATTTTCTCCCTCAACTTCAAAAATCATTTCAAAATCATCGTACATAGCTGCAGAAGTACCGACCCAGTCGTTGCAAAGTAAACATGTGAAGAAGATCAAACACCCTTAACAAAAAAAGGTAAAACAGGATGATTTTGAAATTGAGGGAGAACATGAGATGGGAGTTCTCCCACAAAAAAAAAAAAAAAAAAAAGGAAATGGAGCATTATATTGATATTATACAATTTTCTATGAAACAAAAAGCAATTACAAAGGTGAAAATTCGTAAATGCTTTAACATTTTTATATTAAAAACTTGTATTTGTATACCTCCTCTCTAGTGTATACTTATTTATATCTTGTGTAATGTTTACTGTTTATATCATGTATAATGTTAAAAAAAAAAAATTGTTAAAAAAAAAAAACACACTTGAGAATAAACATGGTGAACCATTGGCAGGAAGAAATTATGCTAATAGTGTTTGGAATGATTTTGACAAACAATTCATCAGGGAAAAAATAAATAAAAAAAAGACAAGAAAAGGGTTTGGGCGAAGTCATGGATCCTCTATCTCTGCTGTCCAAATCCTATAGTGCTGTGCCATGACTGCGTTTAACTGAGTTTTCATCTTCTGTCAGCTCGCTTTCTGATTGGATATTACTTTGTTTCATGTGATAATCTACGCGTTTGTCCTCGGGGTTCCCCCCACACACACATCAGGATTTCTGATGTAAATATTCAACATGTTGAATATTTATGATTCAAAATCGGGGCGCCTCCAACGTTGTCCCGATCAGATTCAGTCACTCTTAAAGGAGAAGTCCACTTCCAGAACAACAATTTACAAATAATTTACTCACCCCCTTGTCTTTCACAATGTTAATGTCTTTCTTTCTTCAGTTGTAAAGAAATTATGTTTTTTTGAGGAAAACATTTTAGCATTTTTCTCCACATAATGGACTGCTATGGTGCCCTTATTTTGAACTTCCAAAATGCAGTTTAAATGCGGCTTCAAACGATCCCAAATGCGGTTGTAAACAATCCCAGCTGAAAAGGAAGGGTCTTATCTAGCATAACGATCGGTTATTTTAATAAAAATAATAAAATGTATATACTTTTTAATGCCAAATGCTCATCTTGTCTTACTTTGCCTGGACTGTTTTTGGTCTGGTTCCTGACAGTTAGGGTATGTCGAAAAAACTATCATGTAGACGTGACTGTGCTTTTCTTTGCTTCTGCAGAGAATAAATAATACAATACATATTTCCATAAGAAAACCAAATGATTACATAATTCCAAATAATACATATGTCCATAACAAAAAAAATGATTATCAATATTTTGTATACTAAAATAAGATACATTTTGCCAAAATAGTTTTACAAAAGGGCAATGCCAAAATAAATGTACCACTGTTTTAGGGCAACATAAAAGGCATAAAAGGAGCAACTAAAATCAATATCAGATTTAAATTTTACCAAATAATATTTTGCTGGGTAAATCCTGTGCATAATTTTGAATGATACTTCCTTAACCTTGTTTGCAATTACAGTAAATATTGATTAGGTATTAACCAAACCTTTTCCCAAACAATACTGTCTGTCAGTTGATTACAATATGAATAAACATAAGGCAAAGACAAACTGTCTCATTGAAATAAAGTTCTTATAAAATTGTTATGTGATGTTTATTCTCAATTCTCGAGAGATTTTGTGAGACTTTTCGTGTTCACAGTCGAGGCTCCGTTTAAAAATCTGTTGGTGTGTGGTGTGGTGTGCTGTCTTTGGCAAATTGTGGCACACCACACACTATAGGAGCAAAATGGTTAAATGTAGGATCTTAAAAATCTTAGTGTGATCCCAACATAACTGTATTGAACCAAGTGCACAGAGTATGCATGTGCATGGCAGAGCTAGTCAAGACGAGCATTTCAGGTTAAAAAGTATATAAATTGACATTTTTTTTTTTTTTTTTAGAAAATAAGTGATCATTACACTAGATTCATTTTTCAGATTTCATTTAAACTGCATTTTGAAAGTTCAAACTTGGGGGCACCATAGAAGTCCACTAAATGGAAAGAAATCCTGAATTGTTTTCCTCAAAAAACATAATTTCTTTACAAAAAAGAAAGACATGAATATCTTGGATGACAAGGAAGTGAGTAAATTATCTGTAAAATTTTTCTCTGGAAGTGAACTCCTTTAAATACAGTTGAATACAGAACCATAAATCTGTAATAATTTCAAATTCTATATTATGTTAGTTTCAAAAGTGATAAATGTGATGCCGTCGTTGATCAAATACACTACAACCAACTTCTGATAGTTCACCCAAAAATGAAAATTACTCCATGATTTACTCACTCTTAATACATCCTAGATGTATATGATGTATATATATATATATATATATATATATATATATATATATAGTTTGGAGTTATATAAATAAATGTCCTGGTTCTTCCAAGCTTCATAATGGCAGTAAATGGGTGTTGAGATTCAGTAGTCCAAGAGAATTCCAATAGTGCATCCATCCACCATAAAAAGTACTCCACGTGGCTTCGGTTGGTTAATAAGGCCTCCTGAAGTAAATCAATGCATTTTTGTGTACGAAAAAATATGTATATATTAAACTTTATTAACCATAATCTCTATCTTCCACTAACTGTCACACACATATTCATGAGAGAGTGGCATTTTAGTGGATGATGTAGGATGCAGACGAACATGGTGACGAATGCGAAAGCATAGAGGAGAGAGCCAAACAAAACACCAGTCATGAATTAGAAGTACAAAACGAGGATTTGTAAAGAAAAATGATGGAGGATTTTGATATATGCCAATGTGTTTTCCTTTGCTCCTGTAAACAAAACTTGGTTGTTGGGAGACTAGACGGTCTTTATTGACCTCTGGAGCCGTGTGGAGCAGTTTTTATGATGGATGCATACACGTTATTGGTCTTCAAAATCTCAACAGCCATTCACTGCCATTATAAAGCTTGGAAGAGCCTATTTTTAACTCAGATTGTATTCGTCTGAAAGAAGAAAGTCATATATACCTACGATGGCTTGAGGGTGAGTAAATCATGGGGTAAATTTTATTTTTAGGTAAACTATCTCTTTAATTCCATTAACTGAACTGTGGATTAACCCATAAAGACTCAAATGGGCACCTTTGGTTAGTAAAAGCACAGACGATAAGATAACATCATAACATAATATCAGTTGTTGTAGATTTGCATATTTGTCTCAGTATCGTGACTACACAATCTGAAAAATACAGGACTCCTCCACAGGCGTTCATTCATATCCTCCTATTAGTGATGAAGGCTGTGACGGGACTAGAACACAACTTTTCTAATATAGGGGAACCCACAAAGACATGCATGCTGTTGATTCCCGTTGCTGCTGTTTGCCTCTCTCTCTCTTTTGGCATTTACGTCGTGAGGTGTGAAGCATTAACAGGCTGTCAGCCGTCACCGGAGGTGCAGCCAGAGAAGTCGGGCGAGGGAGGGAGGGAGGTTGTATTACATTACATTCAATGACATTATCAGAATGATTTTTTTTTTTTTTTTGTAGCACAATATTTTAGCATGCAATAATGTAATGAAAAGAACTGATGCCCTAAATCCAAAGAATATTAACCGCACAAATACTATTATATTACTATTATATTTATATTATATTATATTATATTATATTATATTATATTATATTATTAAGGAATGAAGTAACCTTTTACTGTAATTTTCTACAAAAAAAACATTTAAAATGTTTTTTTTTTTTTTTTATTAACAATATTAACAACCTCAAACAACATACTTTAAACATACAGATCTGTGACCTGGCATTTCAAAATGGTTTCATGCTCAAAATTTAATTTAAAAGGATGACTCCTTAAGCTTCACACAGTCCAGACTTCAAAGAAGGTAGAGAATTCCTTTTTTCACCTCTTATTTCATGTTTTCCTCTCCTTGGGTCAGTTCGATAGTGTCAGACAACTGACCTTTGCAGATGGGTATTAAAAGGTTTATGAGCGCTTGTGCCCTTTTTCTCTGTCAATAACCAGCCGACTGTAGCACCTGGTTGACAGAAGGTGCTGAGACGTGAGGTAAAATGCTCTCTAGAGGCTTGGTGGAGTACTGAACAGAAGAGCAGTTGCAGGGAAAGACAGACGGAAGTGCTAAATCGCTACTTAATATGGAAGGTTTTATGTTGTTTTCTAGGTAATGCTTGTTTTTTTTCTGAAGTGGATAGTGAAAAGGTCAGTCTTATTCCACATATGTTCTCCAAAGAGAGGATGCCATTTGCAATCCATCACCAATGTGTGGATGATATAATATTAATATCATATATTTTTTTTTTATATCACAATTTTTTTTTTTTTTTTTTTTTTTTTTTTTTTTGCACAGTGTCCTGCATATGGAATCCCATCTCTGCCACTAAATAAAAAAGGTAATTGTTAGTTTTTGTCACAATTTTGACTTTTTCACACAATTGTAAGTTCTGATATGTGATATACTCACAATACTGGTATACGATATAAATTCACAGTCAAAATTGTGAGATATAAACTCGAATTTGCGAGAAATAAAGTCCGATTTGCCAGGTACTGTAAAAACTCACAATTCTGACATTTTTCTTGCAAATGCAAGTTTATATCACACAATTCTGACTTTTTTTTTCTCAGAATTGTGAGATGTGAACTTGCAATTGCGAGTTATATAGTGTAATTCTGGGGAAACAAGTCAGGATTGTGAGTTTATATGAAGGAATGAATGAAAGAGTGCATTTATATAGCGCTTTCATTGTGTATTGCCATACACCCAAAGCGCTTTACAATCATATGGGGGGGATCTCTCCTCAACCACCACCAGTGTGCAGCATCCACTTGAATGATGCGACGGCAGCCACAGGACAATGGCGCCAGTGCGCTCATCACACACCAGCTACAGGTGGAGAGGAGAGAGTGATAGAGCCAATTCAATGAATGGGGATTATTAGGAGGCCATGATTGACTAAGGCCAGAGGAGGGAATTTGGCCAGGACACCAGGGATACACCCCTACTCTTTTACGAGAAGTGCCATGGGATTCTTAATGACCACAGAGAGTCAGGACCTCGGTTTAACGTCTCATCCAAAGGCATTAGGGCATTAGGACCCACATAGACCACAGGGTGAGCACCCCCTGCTGGCCTTACTAACACCTCTTCCAACAGCAACCTAGTTTTCCCAGGAGGTCTCCCATCCAGGTACTGACCAGACTCAGCCCTGCTTAGCTTCAGTGGGCAAGCAGTCTTGGGCTGCAGGGTGATATGGCTGTGGCTATAGCTCATAATTATGAGGAACTGCAAGTTTGTATCATGCAATTCTGAGAAAAAAAAAGTCAGAATTGCAAGGTGTAAACTTGAAATTGCAAGAAAAAAGTCAGAATTGTGAGATAACCTGCATGATACAATGTAATGTCCTTAAAACACTTACCATAATGCATGATTTGTAAGCAATCTGATGTTTGCATCACATAATCACCTCCAAATGTATGGCTTTTCTGACACAGTAAAGTTGCTTGGTAGAACAACTGGTTCTTTCTTTTTTTGCACAGTGTCTTGCATATGGAAGCCCATTTCCACCACTGAATAAAAATAAAAAAGGTAAAATTGTTTTTTTTCTCACAATTCCGAGTTCTCACAGTTCTGTCTTTTTCTTCACAAATGCAAGTTTGTGCAGTTCATCTTGCAGTTCAGATTTTTTTCTCACAGTTCTGACTTTTCTCAGAATTCTGAGCTTATATCATGCAATTGACCTATCGATAAGCCCCTCCCCTCAAACACAGATGAGCCAGTGGCAGTTGAGTATCAGCTGCACAGGGAACAGAACTCAGACATCTTTATGTTTCAGTGCCATAGAAAAACATTAGAAGATCTGAAGCTTTCATCGGTTTGATGATGTGCCTGGGGTACTTGTAACATTAATTTCAGGTATCCGGAGAGGATAGACAATGTAATTTATTTTATGCCATTTCCTAAACCCAACCAAAACAGAGCAAAATGTCCCTAAGCATTCAACCCCAAACCGAATGAAGACGAAAGTGTTCATTTTTTGATTATCATACCCTCAATGAAAGTTGCCATTTATCTGCTCAAGCAGAACGTTAATGTCACCTTGTGCTTCAGCAAAGTATCTCTGGCTAAAACTAGCTAACATTAATGTTAGCAAGTTCATGCTAACGTACAAACCTAAATAGCAAACTGTTCTCACGTCATGTACAATGTAGGTCAAAAACACATAAACGAAGGTCTACATTTTAGTGTCTCTCCATATTAAACTGGTTAAATGTAAATTAATTTAATCTTACACTGCGGTACATGAACAGTGTTGATCCGGGATGTTGTCATTGCAATTGTGACGACCGTAACTTCTCCCGTTTGCATTGTGATCTGTATTTTTACATATGTATTTGAATATCTTTTATATGTCCCTCCATGGCATATTTAAGTCGCATTTGCATGATGGTCCTTCTGTGTCCAAAATGTATCAAAAACGTCTTGGGACAAGGCTTTCACACTGACAGCTGCCATAGTAAGATAGTTAGCAACTATGTTTGTTTGTCCGAGTGAGTGACAGTAACTAAGGGGGGGCGGGGCTTACAGATTCTGCAAAAAAGCCAGAACTGCAAGTTTATATCACGCAATTCTGGCTTTATAACTTGCAATTGCAATTTTATATTTCACAATTAAGAGAAAAAAAGTCAGAATTGCAAGATGTAAATGTAAACTCTAAATTGCGAGAGAAAATGTCAGAATTTTGAGATAAAAAATTGCAATTACATTTTTTTTTTTTTTTTTTTTTTTTATCAATGGTGGAAACAGGCTTCCATACCTGCACGATATATAATATATATAATACATTTTTGGTGTTTGAATCACATAATCACCTCCAAATGTATAGCTTTTCTAACATAGTAAACTTGCTTGATAGCGCACCTGGTACAGGCACTTGTAATGCGGAGCATATATGTAAAGCACAAGTCACAATAAAAGAGCTCAAAGAATTCTACATTCAACCTAAAACAGCATAGGTGCGCAGCAAATGTGTTTTTATCTTGTAATTGCTTTTTTTTTAACACAGTCGGTTAAGTTTTTATGCTGTAAGTAATAAAACATTGCCGGATTCACATTCATCTAATACAACTGAATGTGCTTTTAGGGACAGTTAATGGACATTTCACTTTAAAACTTTTCTGAAACATGCAAGAAGCAATGTAACGTAATTTTGCAGAAATGTCGCCACAGGCACGTTTTCTCAATGAGCCTTTTTTAATTGTAAATGAAATACTGTAAAATGTCTTGCCTTCTCTGACATCTTATTTTTTTGTACGGCTCAACATAAAATATTCTAGGATATTTTTTTCTGTAAAGCATGTATGTCCAATGCAGATTAGCATTACATCACTTGGTCACCAATGGGTGCAATAAATAGGTGCTGTCAGAGTCCAAACAGCTAATAAAAACATCATAATAATCCACAAGTAATCCACACCACTCCAGTCCATCAGTAAACATCTTGTGAAGTAAAAAGCTCAATTTTTGCCAGGCAGCTCACTATGTTTTGGATCAGAGCTTAAGTAGCATGTAAAAGTGTTAATAATGTCAACCACTTCCATGTTCCATACCAGTCAAACGTGACTGACAATCAAGCACCGGTGAGATGAATGGAGCCTATTACCTCTTGACAGCAAACCTTGTAATTGGCGTTGAACATTGAACCTTGCAGTAGATACCTTTTCACTTTCACACATGGTCACATCTGGATAACACTGTCCTGTTAACGATTCATGAGCCAGTGACCCTTTGGTGACGTTACAGTTGACTATAAGTGTTTCACCACCGACAAGCCTCAGGTTAACAGCACACATCAATGCTCCTAGAGGCTTGACTCAAACAGCAACAGCCATTAAGTCATACAAACGCCTTGAATGTCAGTCCTAACACAGAGAGACAGAAGGGGGAAGGATCAGTTGTGGTAGGGGATGGCATGTACAATTCTGACTTTTTTCTTTGAATTGCATGATATAAGATATAAACTCTCAGTTGCGAGTTTCTAAAGTCAGAATTGCATGATATAAACTCGCAATTGCAAGTTTTGAAGTCAGAATTGCAAGATATAAATACACAATTCTGACCTTTTTTTCGCAAATGCGAGTTTGACGCAGTTCTGACTTTCTCAGAATTTCGAGTTTGTACTGATAGTATCTACAATTTTAGCAGTATTACATATCTGTAGCTACAGAAATGTAAAGTATTTACAAACCCCTTAAATTCTAAACAGTTTATATATGTTTATATGTTAATACACTGAAGACTGGAGTAATGACAGGAATAAATTACCTTTATATATATATATATATATATATAACTATTGTTTTAATTTGTAATATTATTTGACAATATTACCATTATTATTATCTGGGTAATAATAATAATAATAATAATAATAATATTATTATTATTATTATTATTATTATTATTATTATTATTAAATTAATATTACTTTATTAACTTAACATTATTTATATTACTATTAATACGTTGTTGCAAAATTTAATTATTGTGAGTTTTATTGGGATTAGCTGTTGAGAAATCTGTTTGAAAACATATTTTTTTTAAATAATGTTTTACATTTGGTGCCAAAATGATGATTAATACGTATGACCTAACCCTTTAACAACCTTTCCAACCCTATCCAAACCTAAAAATCAGAGGGAAATGTTGGGTTAATGTGAATATTGTTTAGTCTAAGCCTACCATTTCCCTGTCTCTATAATTTTGTTGGTTGAGAAGATGTTCCAAGACTAACAAGGACATTGATCCAGGAACATGTTCTGCTTGGAAAATCTGTTAATCTTTGTGGCTAAACATTAAGAGGAAAGCTAAAAGAAGAGGAATTTGCAGGATACAAAATTTATGTAGAAGGAAAAGTCTAAAATAACAGAGAGAGCCAGAAGGAGTTTATAAGCATTTGTATTTACCTCTAAGCATTATGAGTATATAATTCCTTTGCTATAATCTGAAATGGACACATACAAAACCACTGAAGTATTGCGACAGGACCAAATATCTTTTCCACCATGTAAATAAATAAAAAAAAAAAAAACGACAGGAAGGGGAATAGATTGTAAATATATTCATGATATGATCTGTGCCGTTCCCTCCTGTCTCTGGTTATTTCTCTCTTAGGGCGCAGAGTAAAACTGGAGGAGTGTGTGTGTGTGGGTGCAGAAGGGGTCTTGTTTATTGTTGGGCTGTCACCGCCACACTTTATCCACTGGACACCCCATCTGTAACACATGGATGCACCCCGGCACACACTGACGTACAGGCAGAATATAAAAGTGCCTGGTCCTGATACATCTGCCTGCCGCCAAGGCCCTGGGGCCTTTCTAAAACCGTGTATGTGTGTGTGTATGCCCGTGACTTGAAAAAATTACAAAATAACTATGTGTGGAGGTGGACAGATAAGTAGGATTTTAATATATGAGTTTGAGGAAGTATTTTCACCAGCTCTCACCTTAGAGACATTAGGCATGGTTTGTTAAGCCAATGATACATGTGAGCCACATTAGCCATAAAGCTAAGTAAACAAATTGAGCTTTATAGTCCATAGCATTCAGTAATGCCCAATCTGTTTAGGCATGGAAATGGTTATGTTTGCCAGTCATAACAAAAAGTGTCATAATCATATCCTCTTCTAAAAGTAACTAGACCCTAACTGAACATTATGAATCAGATTTAACCGAGATGCATGGATCATTTCACTTTGTGTTAGTTATAATGCTGATAGCACTGCAGCGCAGTAAAACAGTAGAAATGTGAAAATGTACTGTCTCAAATTTATCGGTACACGTATTAACCTAATTTTAGAACAGTCAAAAAAGCCTTGTTAAGATGTTAAATTTATAGCCCTGCTGGAGAAAAATGGTTTCCACTACAAATATCATTACAAACATTACAAACCATCCCCTTTTAACCATTAAACCATTAAAAACTGATTTTCTGTAGTATTTTGGGGCATATTCCATTTAGGATTTAGTGGTTTTAACAAGCCACCAATAGAAGGCGACCAATTACCAGTAGAAACCCACAGGATCCATTACAGTTTCTAACAAAACCAATACAAGTCCCATTATGACCAATTAAACCATTACAAATTTTGTGATGGTGTCTATTGTTTTTTTGTTGTTGTTTGTTTGATTGTTTGTGTTCTTTGTCAGGAGGGGGTACAAAAACTATAAGCTGTGGTTGCCAGAAATTCTCTGTGAATGTGAACTTCAGACTGGTCTGACTTGGTGGACTATATATTTTCTATCTGATCTGATTTATGTTTTTTTTTTTTGTTTGTTTGTTTTTTTATTTTTCGCAAACCAGACTCCAAAACCACCAAAAATCCCATAGACTTTTATTGAGGGGGTGAAAACTTTTGTATAATGAGACTTTTGGTGTATTTAGACTTTCTATGGCTATAAGAAAGCTTAACAGTTCCATACGGGAAAAAAAAAAAAAAAAAAAAAAAAATAGATAAAAGTTTTAAAATGGATTTGACCACTTTTTAGAGACGTGCTAAAAGACCAACCAAGCAACCAGTCTATACTAGTCTTATTTATTTATTTATTTATTTATTTATCTAAATCAGCTGGGTTTTGCTGTTTTTTGTTTTTTTGGTAGAAACATAATAGCAGTATGCTAATCATACTAAAAACATGCTAACAACATGCTAATCATGTTAGAAACATGCTAAAACATCTATCTAAAAAACGATCTAAACTTTCAAGCTTCAAGCTTTTACAACGGCTTCAAACTTTCAGGCTAGGCTGTTTGTATATATATAATAGATAATCTTAAAATGTTCACACACGTGTTTGTTTTTGTGAATTGTGGGGACTTTCCATAGACTTCTATAGAATTTATACTGACCAAACGATATTGTCTATCCCCTAACCCAACCCTAACCATAAACCTACCCCTTACAGGAAACATGTTTGCATTGTTACATTTTCAGATAAACACCATTTACTATTTTTAAAAAACCGCAGGCCGGTCCACACAATGTCAAAAATTTCAGATTTTACTATCCTTGTGGGGACATTTGGTCCCCACAATGTAGCAAAAACAAGTACACATTTGAATAATTTGCTGTAAAATTATGTATTGTTCAATTTATTATAATTCTAATAATTTTACACCATATACTGTCCTGTAACATAAAATAAACAGTTAAAGGAGAAGTCCACTTCCAGAACAAAAATGTACAGATAATTACCGCCCCCCCACCACCTTGTCATCCAAGATGTTCATGTCTTTTCTTTTTTCAGTCGATAAGAAATAATGTTTCTTGAGGAAAACATTCCCAAATTTTTCTCTGTAGTGGACTTCAATGGTGCTCCCAAGTTTGAACTTCCAAAATGTAGCTTAAATGCAGCTTCAAATGGCTCTAAACAATCCCAGCCGAGGAAGAAGGGTCTTATCTAGCGAAACGATCTTTCATTTTTTAAACAAATTGACAATTTCTTTACTTTTTAACCTCAAATGCTCATTTTGTCTCGTCTCTGTGATGCACTCTGTAATCCGAGTCAATACATTTAAGGTATGTCAAAAAACTCTGTCTCCTTTTCTTCTTCAACATCAAAATCCCTACATCGCTGTCCTACATCGCTGTTTTACCTTTTTTTGTAAAGGGCGTTTGATCTTCTCTGCATGTTCACTGCAGCGATGTAGGATGATTTTGAAATTGGGAAAGAAAACGAGATAGGAGTTTTTCAACATACCCTAACTGTATTAACCGTATTGAACTGGGAAAAAAAACAGTTTGCACAGACTTAGACAAGATGAGCATTTGAGGTTAAAAAGTATATAAATTGTCAGTTTGTTTCAAAAATAATCAATCGTTTTGCTAGATAAGACCCTTCTTCTTCGGCTGGGATCATTTAGAGCCATTTGAAGCTGCATTTAAACTGCTTTTTGGAAGCTCAAACTTGAGGGCACCATTGAAGTCCACTATATGGAGAAAAAAATCAGGAATGTTTTACTCAAGAAACATAATTTCTTATCAACTGAAGAAAGAAAGACATGAACATCTTGGATGACAAGGGGGTGAGTAAATTATCTGTCAATTTTTGTTCTGGAAGTGAATTTCTCCTTTAACCAAACAACAGTTTCTATTACTGTAGCATTTGCTTTATATCTTCCATTTTATTAAATTTGACGTGTGTAATTTAACATATGTGTAACTATGACACAAAATGGTGAAATTATATACAATAGGTAACAAACAGATGAATTTGAAGTAACGTTGTTGTAATTCTTCCAAGTACACATCAAAAATGCTAACCCAATCATTACACATCTGCAGTGTTGGGCAAGCTGCTTGGAAGCTAAGTTAGCAGTTCGTTACACTAAAGCTACAGCCCTGGAAAATGTAGCAAGCTAAGCTACAGGAACATGACAAAAGTAGTTTACAAAATCTATTTTTAATGTTTTTTCCTCAGTTTTTTCAGTTGTTTGGCAAAAATATATTATAAAAGGTTCAGTGCTTCACACAGACTATTTGGCTGTGACTCGACAACAAATGCTAGACTAAGACAGTCTTCTCCTCTCCTCAAATACAAAAAAAAAAAAAAAAAAAAAAAACAAAAAAAAAAAACATTAGCTTTTATAAATATAATGTTTCTTGAGTAAAAAAAACAAAAAAAAAAAAACGCTGTACTTAATCAACAGTTCTTTATTTACCTTCAGACTTCAAAAACCAACTGCTCCAAACTGTGCACCACACTTCATTCACAAGAGAGGCGGGAGGAATTAAGGTTTGACTGACAGCCAATGGCATTACAAGGTTCAGCACCACTTACTGATCCAGGATCAGTGATCCTTAGCAGCTGATTTGAGCTTCAGAAATGTTTTGGAAAATGTAGCTTTTGTTGATGCTACTGTGTGACGTGATCCAAAAACCCTTGCTACTGAAAAGTTATATGATTCAGAAAACAGCGACGTTACTGAGAATTGTAGTAAAGTAGCATTGCAACGCTACTGCCCAGCACTGGACATCTGCAAATAACCAAGGGGGGTCCTCCGATTTATGGGAACCTCTAAACAAGCATTTAGAAAGACACAGAGCAGTGTTTGCTAACCTTATGTTGAACTTGAACACAACTGTCCTGTCATTTAGCTTACGTTTTACATAAAGCCTCTTGTAGTACAACTGATACAGGAACAATCCCCCTGAACCCTTTCTGTCTTCTGTTCTGCAACCTTTTGGTTACCAGCCCAGCTTTTTAACCAGTAGACTCTTTAACACAGGCTTCTTCATCCTAGACATAACAGAATGAACCTGTGGGATTGACTCCAGCTTAACGTCCTTTAACGTATGAGTGTAAGAATGGAGGTTCAAGGCTCTGAGAGGAGAGCGACAGCCAGAGGAAGATGAGGATGTAAGACCAGAGTCTGTGTGATAGTTTAAATAAATGTAAGCTGTACTAGGCCTGGGGTCAGCACTCTTGCAGACATTAAACCTTCAAAGACAGACTGCAACCTTCTCACAGATTTAGAGCGTGATAATGAAGCAATATCTTTCTTCAGAAAAAGTAGCTCTAGACACACATTTATGATTTCCAAATTGTGATGCATCATCTGACCTATTTAGTAATTTCAATACCCTGTGTCTGGCACAGACCGATAGTTAACAACATCATCTGATTATATGAGCGTACAAACTGAATGGCACTAAATCTTATTGACATCTGTGCAGAAATCTATTGCACTGTACTTGTACTGCGTCCAAAGAGAGCGCCCGCAGTGTAAACACTTGAAAATCTCTCATTCATCATGATATGATGTAAAATCATTATTTACTGGTCATACAAAATAGTTATTGACAGAGCAAAGCAAGGAGCCGCAGTTCACATGGAAAATTTATAATGCTTTCAGAATCAAATTTATTGGAAGACCAAGATATATCACAAAGTTGGACATTTATTTCACACGGATGTGAAACTTGTCTCTATTGCATATTTGGACTAAACAATCTCGGTAAGGTGTGCAGTGTGGGGTATGTACAGTACAGTGACCCTCAAAAGTATTTAGACATGCTTTAAAATGTATGAATATGATTGCAATTTGTTATTAGATAAGAAAATATCACTGATACCAGTGTTGTTAACTAAAACTAAAAGTAGTTACAAATTGTATTTTCCATGAAATAAAATAAAATAAATAAAGTAAAATTTAATTAAATTAAATTATATCAAATGAAATTAAATTAAATTAAATTAAATTAAATTAAATTAAATTAAATTAAATTAAATTAAATTAAATTAAATTAAATATTAGATGTGGAAGCTGTTTCTGCCACTGAATAAAAATTAAACAAAAAGGTAATTGCAACTTTTTTTCTTACAATTCTGACTTTTTTTCTCGCAATTGTTAGATATATACTCACAAACCTGACTTTTTGCTCAGAATTGAGTGATATAAACTATAAATTGTGAGAAATAAAGTCAGAACTGTGAGATATAAACTTGCAATTATGAGTTTCTATCTTGCAATTTTGACTTTATTTCTCGTAATTGTAACTTTATTTCTCAGAATTGTGAGTTTATATCACACAATTCTTAAAAAAAAAAGTTGAATTTGCGAGATTATGTTTCTCAATTCTGACTTTCTAACTTGCAAATGCGAGTTTTTTATCTCACAATTCTGAAAAAAGTCAGGATTTCGAGTTTGTATCACGTGATTCTGAGTTTATTTCTCAGAATTGTGTTAATTTCACAGAATTGATGCTATTTATACTATTTGTGTTTATATCATGTAATACAAAGTAAAAAGTCAGAATTGCAAGATGTAAACTCAATTGCGAGAAAAAAGTCAGAATTGTAAGAAAAAAAGTCGCAATTACCTTTTTGTTTAATTTTTATTCTTTTTTTTTTTTTATTCAGTGGTTGAAATGGGCTTCCATAATTGAATGAAAAATAAAAAATAAAAATAAAAAACACCTTTTTATACACACTGCTATAGTAAAATTGTCTCAGTGAAATTCTCAAGTCATAAATAAGAAAACACAAAGAGATGAAAATGACAGTCAAAAGAGTCAGAGGTCATTGGTTGTTTTGATTTTAAATGATATCCAGAATTATTAAAATGGCTTTTAAAGATCTGCCCACTGTAACAGAACACCAGTATATGGAGACAAATTAGCCTTTTTTTCACAAGTGCACCCTCGAAAACTTTGTCAAGGTGTTCAGAAACGCTCAGACAGATCATTTTAATCACCATCCATATCACTCATTTTACAATGGGATTTACATTCTCATCTGACAGTTTTTTTTAGTGATTCTCATTTTGGTGTAAACAGTGAAAGCCTCCGCCACAGACAGCAATTTAAAAAAGATTGTACGCGGAGGCTGTTTTGATTATTTCCGTCTCACGGTGTTGACAACTCACTGACATTGTGCTCTGACACTGAAAAGATTAATGGGCTTTCTAAACAAGCGTTTAAACTTCAGGCCACTTGATATAAAGGAGCTTGAGCCATTTGAGGACTCATTATAAACACTTCTCATTACTTTTACAGAATTGGCTAAAAAAGAAAACTAATGCTGTCTTTGAGCTTCTTGGATTTGTTTGAGGAGCTTAGAGTCTCATTAAAAACTTTTTTTTTTTCATTTAAACATCTTTTTTTATTTATAGGACACACAGAAATGTGGGTGCCTCACTTATGAAAAATAGATTTGGATAGCATGAAGGGTTTCATCATTAATGAAAATGTTTGAAGCGCTCATAAAAGTGGAATTAAAAACGTTCACATACACACGCTACCTTTGAAATGATAGTCCGTTAATTTTTAATTGTCATGTGACATCTGAGATAGACTGGTTTTCAAAAACATCGAGAAAGCTGATGATTTTAATTAAATCTATTTGGTTTTTCAACTTAACTGATCCTCACACAGTGTAAACAGTTTTTAAACATTTGAATGTTTAAACTCTGAAAACCCACTCAAGTGAAAAGTGAAGTTATTCTCTGAATACATTAAGAATAATAATAAATAAACCCACTTGCTGCTTGTTTAAGAGCACATCCTAAATTTAGGCATCAGGCCAACAAGGGATTTGTGCTGCTTGTCAAAAATGGCACCTGAACCACCACCTAATGTGAATATGACACGTACAGTACAGGTTTAGGGAAATCGTTTAAAGGAACAGCACACCCAAACATTGCAGTTCTAGCATTATTTATTCACACTAGTCATTCCTAGTTACGTTTTCCATAGAACACAAAATGAACATTTCTGAAGCTCTTCAAGTGGCTCTGTTCGATACAATGACGGTTGTTAACGAAGAAGTTCACTTCCAGAACAGAAATTTAAAGATAATTTACCCACCCCCTTATCATCCAAGGTGTTCATGTCTTTTTTTCCTTCAGTCGATAAGAAATTGTTTTTTTTTAGGCAAACATTTCAGGATTTCTTTCCATGTAGTGGACTTCTATGTAGTGGACCTCTGTGAGTTTGTACTTCCAAAATGCAGTTTAAATGCCGCTTCAAATGGCTGTAAAAATCCCAGCCGAGGAAGAAGGGTGTTATCTAGTGAAACGATCGGTCATTTTCAAAACAAGTTGACAATTTATATATTTTTTAACCTCAAATGCTCGTCTTATCTGGTCTCTAAGATGCGCATGCGTAGTCTGTGTAATCTGGGTAATGGTTATGTCGAAAAACTCTTGAACTCTTCTTCAATGCCAAAATCGTCCTACATCGCTGTTTTACCTTTTTTTTTAAAGGGTGTAAACTTTGTAAACACTGGGTCTGTACTTCTGCAGCGATGTAGGATGAAGTTGGGGAAGAAAACGAGATGGGAGTTTTTCAACATACCCTAACTGTATTGACTGTATTAAACTGGAAAAAAAAAGTTTGCATGCAGACTTAGACAAGGCGAGCGTTTGAGGTTAAAATAGTATATAAATTGTTAATTTGTTAAAAAATGGCTGATCGTTTTGCTAGATAAGACTCTTATTCCTTGGCTGGGATCATGTAGCCCTTTGAAGCTGCACTGAAACTACAACTTGGACCTTCAACCCATTGATCCCCATTGAAGTCCACTACAGGGAGAAAAATCCTAAAATGTTTTCTTCAAAAACATTCAGTTAATTTATTTTCAACTGAAGAAATAAAAACATGAACATCTTGTATGGCATGAGGGTAAGTAAATTATCAGGACATTTTAATTCAGCAGTAAACAAATAGTTTAAAAGAAAGCTGAAAAATATGTCAGAAAAACTTTTTAAGCAAAGACTTTGAATTGTTTGCATGCTTTTTTCCTTATTGATCAGACTATTTCAGATCAACACCACCCCTTTCAATCTAATATGTACTGAGCTTACTCAGATCAGATGAGGTGTTTACATGAATGATTTCCAGTCCAGCTGAGCCATCAATCTGATTACTCACAAATGAATTGATTGCATGTAAACATACTGTAGCAAGTGAGTTGAACTCCAGAACTGGGTCAGTGAATGAATCATTCTTTTGAGCTAGTTCAAATAACCAAATTGAACAATTTGTTCACTAATCTGATTGATTCGGTTCTTGAGACCAACACCCTGTCTTTATTCAGTTGCAGCAGTTCTCAAGTCAACAGCTCACCAGTGAATAATGACCAAAATATTGATCACAAAGAAATGAAATGATATCAGAAGACTTGTAATAAAATGCATAAATCATATGGCCTACTTTTATGATCCTTTGTGGTGTTTTTATTTTCAGTCATTGTAACAATGAATCTTGTTGCATGGAAAAGACCTGCATGAAGATTGTTTAGAATATGCCATTTTTTGTTCTGCAGAAGGAAAAGAATCCAACCATTTTGTAACGGCATGAGGGTGAGTAAATAATGACACAATTATCATTTTTAGCCCCTTTAAGAATGTTGTATTAGAGCTTGGATGAGTTTCATATCATCAGCATCCCCCTCAGTAACCACAGTCTGTTTCCTTCACAGCAGTGTGTAAGCATTTCCATGCTGAAATATGACTGTTTTCCTGTGCGCTCTCAATGACTGTGTGAATCATCCAGTCAGATTCATACCACCTGGAGTGGCGTCACATGCCATTTCCCTCTGCCTAATGGTTCATTTCTTAATACCCCAAACTATTGCAATGAGATCCTAATGTGCTTCACCCTGATGGATGAGAGCTTCTCTTCTTTAGGAGGATGGACTGTCTGTATGAAACTCACTGGCGTGAACTCAGCTTCATATTCTCGGGAAGGGAACGTAACACTTGGTTTTCCTGTGAGATTCTGTCTACTGACATAGCGGATTTTTTCAATGCCACATATTTGATTTTGTTGACAGGAGAGTCATGACACTGTGGGTTGAGTGGCACATTTCCCACAAGTCCAGGTGTTGGAGACACATGATGGTGGAAACAATGCAGAACCGTCACACAGTTGGGAGATGAAGGGGAACTGCTGACTTATGAACGTTTATTCTTGGGGTTAATGTGATGCATCGACAGCAAATTTCACTTATCAACAAACATCACTGTAACACAGTACAGCTGCATGTCATCAGAAAAGTACTGAAAGTGTAACTTGCAGGTCTAACAAAAGGCTACTGCCTTTGGCTGATAGTAATTGAATAATACATCACTTTTAATATTGTTTATACTTGGTGTTAAAGGGGTCATTGGATGCAAAATTCACTTTTACATCTTGTTTGAACATAAATGTGTTTTGGCAGTGTGTGTACACATTCCTTCTATGAAGATAAAAATCCACAGCTTTTTTTTAATCCCTATAAATCATAACCCCTTTCTCAGATCAAGCAATTCTCATATTCTTGGCTGTATGACGTCGCACAGGCCAAGGCCCCTCCCATGATTGTTGATTGACATGGCCATTTTAGCACAGACCCACCCTGAGAGAGCTGTAAACACTCCGCCATTGTTTCAACGCCAGAGCAGGAGTAGACAAGAATGTCTCATAAGGGATTGAGGTGTTCTGTTGTTGGTTGTAATAATGAACATAGCAGTCGTCGTTTACTCCCGACATCTGAGACGCTAAAGACGCAGAGGGTTACTTTTGTTTTTAAAGGAAATGCACCTCCTAATCTACATAAATGTGTCTATATTCATGCGAATCATTCGTGATTTATCTTCACCTACAGAAGAAGTAAGTATAAGGTTTTTTTTTAAAAAAATGAATCTTTGAAAATCTTTTCATAATAATGTGCTAGTTAGGAAGCTCCGCCGCTAAATGCGGCTAAAGTTAACAGTCAGAGAACTAGCATAGCTCATTAGTATTTAAGGGGACATGCATGAAACGCCTTGCTGTGAACGGAGCTGTTTTTGACAATGTAAAAAGGGTGTTGATTTACACTACCTTCGAGAAATTTTAACCAAAGTATGTTATAGACTTTTCATTAAGACCCTAAAGAATCATATCAACCTGCCCCCATATCAACCCATGACATTTGTGAAGTATACACTGTAAAAAAAAATCTGTAAAATTTACGGTAAAAAACTGGCAGCTGTGGTTGCTGGAATTTTACCGTAAAAAATACAGTGGAAAAATTTTAGGTTTTACGGTTTTAACTTAAATTGATATAATGTTAATATACCAACCTATTAAAGTACTGAAATCTGTTTTGTACCTTTGTAATACACTGATAACCACCAAATGCAGGTGGTGATGAGAAAGTCACATGATAAACCAAAGCCCATCACAAACAATTATTTCAACATTAAAGCATCAAATTTGAAATGTAACACAGGGTATTCTGGGAATTTACGGTTATTCACTGTAAATTATATGTTCTTTTTCACTTCCAAAAATGGTATACTACTGTAAAATTACATGTCCTGTCCAATACAGTTTTTCACCATATATAGTAGGGGAATTTACCGTTAACTATTTAACAGGTTTTTACTGTAGCAATTTTACAGTCGTTTACCGTTAAATTCACAGGCATTTTTTTAGAGTGTAAGTTTTAGAATAGTTATTGATCCTCCTAAGACATATTTGTTTTAAGAGTGATTTGCTAATGTTCCCATTATGATTCTAAAATGAATGTGCTAAAATTTTGAGAACACTAAGAGCAGATAAGATTCTATTATTGTTATTTGAAGAATATTTGTTTTTAACTTTCAGAGAACATTGCCAGAACATTCTGAGAATGTTCCCTGCTAGCTGGGAAAGAATTATCTTGGTCAAAATATTAAAAGTCTGGGGTTGCTAAGACTATAGATAAATTTTTAAGTTGTTTTTGAAAAACATTATTTGAAAAAAAAAAAAAAAAAAAAAAAAGTGTATATATATATATATGTAGTGAAATAAAACTGTTTTCTATTTTTTTTTTTATGTTATTTATTCCTGTGATACAAAACTGTATTTTCCTGTTTTCCAGCATCAATACTCAAGTCTTGATCCTTCAGAACTCATTCTAATATGCTGATGTGATGCACAAAAAATCATGAAAACAGTTGTGCTGATTAATATTTTTGTGGAAACTATAATAATTTATTTATTTATTTATATTATAAATGTCTTTACCGTCACTTGATAAATTTAAAGGATTAGTTCACTTCCAGAATGAAAATTTCCTGATAATTTACTCACCCCCATGTCATCCAAGCTGTTTGTGTCTTTCTTTCTTCAGTCGAAAAGAAATTACAGTTTTTGAGAAAAACATTCCTGGATTTTTCTCCATATAGTGGACTTCAATGGTGGCCATCAGGTTGAAGGTCCAAACTGCAGTTTCAATGCAGCTTCAAAGGGCTAAACACGATCACAGCAGAAAAAAATAAGGGTCTTATCTAGTAAAACAATCAGCCATTTTCTAAAATAAATAAATAAAATTAATATTTTTTAACTACAAATGCTCATGTAGCACTAGCTCTCATCTGGATAGTTCTTTGTCTGTGTCTTCCGCTTCAGAAATGCTTGAAGTCAAATTACTGCAAGACAAGCATTTGTGGTTAAAATGTATATAAAATGTATTATTATTATTATTATTGAAAATGACCAGTTGTTTCGCTATAGACCCTTATTCCTTGGCTGGGATTGTGTAGGCTCTGTTTGAAGCTGCATTAAAACTGCAATTTAATTATCAGGAAAATTTTGTTCTGGAAGTGAACTAAACCTTGCTGAACAAAAGTACAATAATCATATTGTTTAAAATAAGCCTACTGACTGCAAACTTTGGAATAGTGACTAGGAATCAGCGCAGAAATGAATAAAAAAGGCTTAACTGAAGAAAATATAATTATTTTATTATTGCAGATTTATGCATGGCATCATGGGTGGGCATGGCTATGTCTTATGCCACTGTTGTAGTACGGCTGCTTATGGAGGACCAACAGTCTTGTTTAGCACTTGTGTGCCAGAGCCAGTAGTAAAGCGAAAAGCCTGCCAAGACGATTTCATCCGCGCACAGTCGTGGCCTTTGAAGACATATCTTTTAGCCTTTAGGTTGTGGCAGGCTTCTTTATAATGCCTTTTGCTATAAACATACAGCTGTAGACCTACAACACAATGACTCACTTTCTCCAGTAATCCTGTTAGAGGATTCTCTTAATGCATAAACACACACTCAATCACAACAGCCATTGCTCTTCACAGTGTAATGTGAGAGTCTGAGCTGATCTTTCAAATGCCCCGTTTTTTTTGTTAAATAATATATCTTTACGGCAATATTAAATCTATCAAAACAGAGGGTGACTGCCGGAACACAAACTGAGTTGGTTGTGTTATGATAAATTAAAAAAAAATAATAATAATAATAATTTATTGTTTGAATTTCCAAGAGATGGAGGTTAACACTCATCTATCACTGATAACAGATACCTTAAGTTTGAAATATGTTTTTGTTTCCACAGAAAAATTACTTAGAAGGTAAAATGAATCATTTACACACTGATTAAATTTACATTGTCTGATTCCTTCAATAAGGAGCCAGAAGTGTTTTCTGTTCATTTTCTTGTTTTTATTACATTTGTAATGTGAGTGTTCAAACATTTGAGGTCAATAATGAATGAATAAATAAATAAATAAATAAAATAAATAAATAAATATACAAACTGTTCTTTTATTGAGCAAGGATGCATTAAATGGCTCACAGGTAACAGTAAAGCCATAATTTTTAATTTCAAATAACTACTGTTCTTCAACTTTCTATTCAACAAACAATCCCGAAAAAATACGTTTTACTGGATTTTAGAAACATAAGCATTGTTAGATGCTATTAATGGAGACTTTGTCTGAGCCCTCCAAAATTATGCGAACTCAGATTTCAGCACACTTTAAAATATGTGATTATGTGATTATCGCTTCACGTTTCCTGAAAACAGCTGCTGCGGGTATCTGAAGTTTTCCTTCACTTACCAGTCATTAAAACTGTTGAAGTTCACTAGATTAAGCATTATCCTTTGGCATGGAGTACAAAGTGCATAAAAGTTTGCTCCAGCTCTCTCTGACTCTCTCATCCAAAAATTCTCCATTCCAGCAAAACCACAAAATAAAATGCACCAAATACATCACCATTACTGATACACATCTACTGCCAGACAGTTGCTATTTTAATGTTTATTTTAGGACGTTGCCAAGTGGAGCAGAATTCAAACTTGTGACCTCTTGCACTTAAGGCAAGAAATACTCGTCTGAGCCACATCAGTTTCTGTGCTGATAAGAGACTGAGCCTCCCTAAGACTGAAATCCCAAATTCACCTCAGACAGCACCTAATTTAAAGATTGTGTTATCAATTAATCAAATATAATACATGTCATGAGTTCAACGAAGCACTTAAATTGATCGAAAAGAACGACTGCACCTGACTCACGGTGTAAAGAGCTCTTTTTTTTTTTGTACCTATTGTACATTTGCTTCTTATATTATAGTAAAATGCATTATTATTGTGGTCACATGATGCCACAACCAACAACTGCAGCTGTCCTCAGCACTTGGTCTGAAATCAGTTTTAAAGGAGCAAGTCTGTGTCTAAGACACTGTACATACTGTGTTTCTTTTCTCTCTCTTCAGTCTGTGATGTATTGTATTCACAAGCAGTGCAGCAGCAGATAAGGAATGGCTTGAGCAAATCATAAATTCAACAACATAGTCAAGGTCCATGTATAATTCAAAAGCTGGGGGCTTGAGAAAGGGCAAGTTCTCTTCCTGAGGCATTGTTAGAAAGTTGCCATTTGTAACAAAAGTAGCAATAAGTTTATTTGTAACTTAAATGCACATTACTAATTGCAAAAATTATACCCTGGAGAAACCTGCAGGGTATTGATAGTAAGCTCCAATAAAGGTTCCTGAATCTGCATAACTTGGGATTTAACATACAACCTTTCAAACAGTAGCTATTGAATGTGCAACACATAGGCAATCAGCAATGCTCTTTAGCCAGTTTTAATAAAGATAGGTACTTTTTTATCTCACAATCCTCACTTTATCACAATTCTGACTTTTTCTTGACATTCTGAGTTCATATCTTACAGTTCTTACCTTTTTACTCGCAATTTTGAGAAAACAAAAAATTCAATTGCGACAAAAAAGTCAGAATTGTTAGATTAAAAAGTTGCAGTTACAGTACTTTTTACGCAAACAAAACAAAACAAAACACACACACACAAAAAAAACTAAAAACAGAAGATAGAAACGTGGAATTCAGAGAACAAATAGTCATAATTGTGAGATAAAACTTGGAATTGCAAGATTTTTATAAGAATTTTGTGGGTTTATATCTTGCAGTTCAGTTTATATTCTAAGCAAAGAGTTTATGTCTCACAATTCTGACATTTTTCTTGTCTAGGTTTATATGTTATATGTTACAGTTATATGTTACAGTTCTGAGTTTATATTCTGACAAAAAAGTCAGAATTGTGGCATTAAGAAAGTTGCAGTTATCTTTTCTATTTTCATGGTGGAGGCAAAGCAAAACAAAACAAAAAACAAAACAAAAGAAACAAAGAAACAAAAAAAAAACAAAAACAAACAGAAGATGGAAACTTGGAATTGAGAGAACAAAAAGTCAGAATTTAATATGTATTATTCCACGGTGTAAACAAAACAAAAAACAAAAAACAAACAAAAGATAAAAAAGTCAGAATTTAATATTTTATTCAATGGTGGAAAAACAAACAAACAACAACAACAACAACAACAACAACAAAAAAAAAACAACAGAAGATGGAAATTTGGAATTAATTTATTTTTTAATATTTTATTCTATGGTGGAAACAAAACAAAACTAACAAAACAAACAAACAAACAAAACAGACGATGGAAACTTGGAATTGACAGAACAAAAAGTCAGAATGTAATATTTTTATTCCATGGTTGAAACAAAACAATTCAATTCAAAACAAAAAACAAAACAAAACAAAACAATGGAAAGATGGAAACTTGGAATTCAGAGAATTTAATATTTTTATCCCATGGTGTTAACAAAACAAAATCAGAAGATTAGAACAAGAAACACAGAAGCTAGAACAAGAAGTCAGAATTGTGGGGTGGAGTGGAGACAAACTTGGAATTGCGGGAAAGAAAGAATGAATGAATGAATGAATGAATAAATAAATAAATAAATAAATAAATAAAGTCTAAAAAAGAGTTCATATTTCACAATTCTGACATTGTTTTTGTCTTGCCGTTTTATCTTGCAGTTTCGAGTGCATACTGAAAAATTCTGGGAAAAAAAGAATATCAGAATTGTGAGATATAGTGTCACAGTTACTTTTTAAATTTTTTAATGGTGGAAATGGGCGTCCATAGATTTCAGGGTGAAAAGGGATCATCAAAATGGAGAAAAAAAGGACAGGATGTTGCAAAATGTAGATAAAGGGGAGAGACTGAAAAATTAGAAGGCTTGGTGATGTCAGTGAAAAGAAAGATGGTTTCAGAGGCACTGCAAGTCATAACATGTTGATGTAAGAATACAAACATTATTTTCTTCTGAATAATGTGCACTGAAAATGTGCACAAAAAGACCAAGAAAGGGTCAGTTTTGATTCCACTCCAACGCACTTCTTTATTTAGAACAACTGATCATTTTCACACTTTATTAACTACCTTTATTTCAATATGTGTACTGGCTGGAGGAAAAAAAAAAGTAAACAAGAGATATTAATTAATGTAATTATGTATAGATTAATATGGAGAAGAACACTGTGTAATCAGCTCTGATGAGCATAGCTGATGATATTAATGTGATGGTGTTAAACAGCGCGTGATATATGATGTGAGTGGAGCTTTATTGTGAGGAGTCACCTCTGCAGCAGCTGCCCGTGTGTTTACTGTACTGTTGAGGAAACGCCGAGCCGTAGCATCGGTTCAGCCCAGTCTTGATTGAGGGTAATCATGCAGACTGACGTCCAATCTAAAAGAAATCAGAGAGAGCGAGAAAATAAATTAAAGTGTGCTTTTGCTCAGGTTTTGAAAACCAATAGCTGAGCCTGTTTGATGTGTTTTTCGTGTAAAGAGCTTGGAGGAGGGAGGGGAAGGGGCCGCGTGGCCGGCGAAGGTGTTTGGGGGAAAGAAGGTGGTCATAATAGATTTTCATTCACTAGAAAGAAAGAGGAATGGATTTTATTACAGTGGAAACAATTGAGTCTATAATGGTTTTTGAACTCGCTCTCCTCAATTTTTCTTCTTTCTCTTCAGCTTTAGCTGTTGGCCCTCATCACACAAGACTGATGAAGAATAGTGAGTGTTTGCTCTGTAAGGGGCCGTTCGTGCAGGACGCATCTCTGCATTAGTGCTATTTTAGCATCATTTAGATACTCTTAGTTTTAATTTGGATTTTATTTGTATATGTTCATTATTAAGTTTTTGGAAATGTGTTTTAGTTTATTAGTTTATTTATAAATTTTATTTAACTCAGCCTCATGGATAGTTTTATTTTTATTTCTATACTCTAAGGTTGGAAATTAACATTTATTAATATGTTCAATAAATTAACATTTAATAAGTTAAATGAATAATAAATGAAACAAACATATTTTTAAAATGCTTATTAATAAATGTTACTAGCAATTAAGCCAGCCATTTCTTCACCTTAAAATGAATACTCAAAAATGTTGGTCTTAATTTCCCATTCACTTGTCATGTCATAAATAGTAGACATTGGAAAATTAACATTTATTAATATGTTCAATAAATTAACACATTTTGGAACAACAACAGGATGGACATTTTTAACATATTAGCTTACAACAAACGGTGACTAGCTAAATAGTTAGTGTTGATGTTGAAGAGAATTTGGTATATTCAAACTTACATATTTCGAAAATACTGTATTCTAATCACTTCCAGCATATGCTGACAGGTGGACATGTTAAGCTTAGGAAAAGCAAGTAAGCAAACTCATACGAAGAAAATTTGGCAATGTAAAAGTCATCGACTTACTCACCTCAGCCGCTGAAATTCCTCCCACTGAAGAGACAAAAATCTGTTGTGCTGATGTCACTAAAGGGGATGGCCTTTTCTTAAAGGATTCCCCAGTACAACAGGGTGGACAACCATTCAAGGGACATGGGCAAACTCTTTTTTTTTATTAAATAAAAATAAAGTTTTTATTACCAAATGGTCAATACACTCAAATTGAGTAATCTCTTATTCAACAAAATATTAAAGGAGAACTCCACTTCCAGAACAACAATTAACAAATAATTAACTCACCCCCTTGTCATCCAAGATGTTCATGTCTTTTTGTCTTCAGCCGTGAAGAAATTATGTTTTTTAAGGATTTTTCTCCATGGACTTCATTGGTGCCCCAATTGTAAACTTCCAAAATGTAGTTTAAATGCAGCTTCAAAGGGCTCTAAATGATCCCAGCTGAGGAAGAAGGGTCTTATCTAGCGATCTGTCTCGAGTTTCGAACAATAAAAATACTTTTTAAGCACAAATGCTTGTGTAGCACAGGCTCTGGGATGCGCGTCCACGTCACTACAAATCACGTCTAAGTTCATCGTCTGTGTACTCTGGTTTAAAAAGTTAGAGTATGGCGAAAAACTCCATCTTATTTTCTTCTACAACTTCAGAATCGTCCGACATCGTTGTACCTTTTTGTTTGTAAACAGCGTTTGACTTGCACTTCCTTAGTCTTTGCGCGTTTGCTTTGTAAACACTGGGTCTGTAGTTCCGCGTGACCTTTTAACATGATTCAATAGTACGTAGGGTCGTAGACGCGCATCCCAGAGTCTGTGCTACACAAGCTTTTTTGCTTAAAAAGTATAAAATGACCGATCGTTTCGCTAGATAAGACCCTTCTTCCTTGGCTGGGATCATTTAGAGCCCTTTGAAGCTGCATTTAAACTACATTTTGGAAGTTCAAAATCAGGGCACCAATGAAGTCCATTATATGGAGAAAAATCGTATATTCTGTTCTCATTCAGTAGTGCATGGGACATTGCAAAATAAAACACATCCTCCTAAAGAAAACTTAGAAAAATCTAGAAAATATATCTAAAGAGCCAAGTAATGCTTTTGTTATGAATATAAATACATAGCCTAATATAACACACCCTTTCATAGTCATTTTTATGTTATCATGGCAAATGAGTTACAGGACACCAAAAGGCACCCTACAGTGATACTGAATCATACAGTAATTTTTAAACAATAGTTAAACCCAACCGCTGGGTCAAAACAACTCAGTCACAGGGTTTGACCATATTTCTCCCAGCGCTGGGTTGTGTTTAACCCATCATTTTTTAAAGTGTATTTCAACTTAAACTAGAATAAAATTTATTTTATTTCAGTTAATGTTTATTTTATTTCTAGTAAATAAATTGACATATGTAACCCTGGACCACAAAACCAGGATTTTTTTTTTTTTTAATTGAGATTTATACATCATCTTAAAGCTGAATAAATAAGCTTTCCATTGATGTATGCTTTGTTAATAGACAATATTTGGCCGAGATGCAAAAAAATAAAAAATAAAATAAAATAAAAAATTATATTGAGAATATCGTCCAAGTGAAGATCTTAATGCATATTACTAATACAAAATGAAGTACTGATATATTTACAGTAGGAAATGTACAAAATATCTTAATGGAATGATCTTTACTTAATATCCTAATGATTTTTGGCATAAAAAAAAAAAATCAATAATTTTCCATACAATGTATTTGTTGGCTATTGCTAAATGTCATAAGCTCTGCATTTTTAAGTTGCTGTCAGATTATGAACAGTCCAAATCTCATTTATTTTCTCCGTAAGAAACCGAGTTTTAGAGACATCAGACATATTTTATTCTGTAAAAGCCACAAAGTAAAATTGTAAAATTACAAAGTATAAAAAAAAACCTGCAGTGATGACTGAAATGAAAAAAAGTGATTTTATTCATACATTTATTATTGTGCAATAATAAACCGAAAATACACCAGTTGTAAATTCCTAATCTATAATAAGTCAGTCGATTTATATTGTACTGTCAATTTTTTATTTGACATATATTTTACATTTATTTGACAGTGCAGTGCTTCATAGAAGTAGTTCATCTGCTTGAAAAAAGATGATAAATCTGCCATCTTTTTTTTTTTTTTGTCTTTTTTTCTGCAATAAAATGTATATAAATTTATATAAATGTTTATATTAGCTACTGTGCATAGTTAAAAATTCTTCTAATCTTCGCTCCGTGCACCTGTGTCAATGGCCCATGAGATCTCTCGGCAGTCCCGCATCTGAATCTGTCATCTTTTGCAGCCCCCCCATCAGACTGTGTGATTTCATCCTGCCTTGATCTTTGCATCCAAAGCAATGATGAGCTCTATCGACCAGATCATAAAGCATGATGCCAAGGCCATGCCTGGAACCCACAAATGTCTTCTGTGGCTTAAACCGCCATATTTCTACTTAACGTCATCGGCTATTTCCAGATATCCATGACAATGAGACTCCAAATGCCGCGTGTGGAAAACTGATGGGATCCAGTCTATTAAATATGCAGACATTCAGTGATTTGGACCAAAGGACTTTCCATTTTACTGTCATCCTCTTTCAAAGGTCATTCTGGTTTAGATCTAAAGAAGCCACGTTTTTAAAGCACCATTATCTTGATGGAGATGAGCCTTTGGGTAAACTACTGATGCAGGGAGATTTCATTCCACGCTATCAAGCAGGATCTGATAATTCAAATTTTGCAGGGGTAAAGAAAATGTCATCTCTCCACGCTGAATGGCAATCAGTTACTAACCAAGCGGAGTGAGCGGGTGACGGCTACGGGCTTCAGACATCTGAGAAAGAGCAACATTTCTGTCACAATCCACAGAGCCGTAATCGAGATTGAACCCTGCATCCTTTTCTCATAAATCTCCGTTCACAATTTGTGGAAGATTTCCCCTAATCCTGTGAAGATTGATTTTTCCAGATGTTTCTACCATATGTTGGGACTTTAGTCCTCGCCCCAAGTGCCTGATGCATCATGGGGGTATATTCATCCCATTGGAAGGATATAAAGATATAACTCAAACTCACCCGGCAAGAGTTCCCCTGAAGATATGTTTACAGCATCACTAAAACAACATGAAGCTTCTGATCGAGACAAAGGCATTCGCGAAACCATTTAGATTGAGATGCTACATGTCTCTGATTAAATCAACTCAGAATTTGTCTTGTGTTTACAATCCAATCTAGCTATGCAGGGCTCAGCTGTGCCTGTAATGTAAATAAATATATAAAAATGGCTTCTGTGCTCATTCGTAGGCTGAATTTTTGTTCGATTTAGCAGCTATTCTGTGAAATGTGTTTCTGTTTTTGTTGGTGATCGTCAGCTTGTTTCGACTTTTTCTTCTCTAAGCATTTTGACAGATGTTCTCATTATTTTCCCTTGCGATTTAATTAAAGTATTTTTTTACGCCTTCTGTATATCTTGTTTTACATGTGGATTGTCTGATTTTTTTAACCATACATTTAACCACATAAATGTATGTTTTCATACCAAGATATTGTAATTACACTGTAATCAAAATATTCTTATTATTTAAAAAAAAAACATTTCACCCAAAAATGAAAACTTGCTGACAATGTACTCACCCTACTCAGGCCATCCAAGATGTAGAAGAGTTTGTTTCCTCATCAGAACAGATTTGGAGAAATGTATCATTACATCACTTGCTCATCAATGGATCATCTGCAGTGAATGGGTGCCTTCAGAATGAGAGTCCAAACAACTGATAAAAACATCACAATAATCCACAAGTTATCCACGCAACTTCAGTCTATCAGTTACTGTCTTATGAAATGAAAAGCTGTGTGTTTGTAAGAAACAAATCCATCATTAAGGCGGTTTTACTTTAAACCGTCGCTTCAGGCCATAATCCATAATAATGCATCCTTTCGTGGAAAAATCTATGTTGTCCTCTCACATCAAAACCTGCCAACATATTTGTTTAGAGCTGTTTTAGACTGTTTTCTCTTCTAACCAGTGCTTGATATGTGCATTTTTTTTTTCTCTGAAGACTCATTTAAAGTAAAAAAAAAAAAAAAAAAAAAAAAATCCCTTAATAGGTTAAAGAGGTTAAAGGTTAAAGAGTCTTTATTATCTATGTTGTGAAAAACTGTCTTCGGCTTCACACAGTACATCACCAACACACAAACAACAGATTAAAAAAAATAATAATTTTAAAACATTTTTTTTTTTTTTTTTTTTTTTTTTTTTTTGTGGGTGGAGCCTGTCTGGTTGCAGAAAATGACAGTTTTCAAGTGGCAGTCAATGGAAGCCATGGAATAAAAGAATATAAAAGGCAAATTTGAGTTTATATTTTCAAAATTCTGACTTTATTCTTGCTATTTTGAGATTATATTTCACAAATTTGATAAGAAAAATAAACTTGCCATTCTCATTGTGTTTATATCCCACACTTCTGACTGTTTCCCCTCAGAATGGACGAACTCACTATTGTTGAGTTAAACTGAGTTATAAAGTCCGAAATACTAGATATAAACTTGCGTTTGCGAGAAAAAAGTCAAAATATGTGGAATAAAATAGGTTAATGTAAAATGTTATATCTTATGTTAAGTAAAGTATGGTATTTTGTGTTGTAAGTTTAGGAGTAATATAATAAGATCCATAGAGACATCAGTTGGTATCAGTGATACTTGCTTTCAGTCATAGAAAAGATGGCATTAAACAAATATGAAAAAATTACATTCTTTATGTTGTTTCTACATTAATTTGAAGACTGAATATGAAACTACTGTGATATAAAAGTATAATTAAAAACTTTAATGTTAGATGGAATTTAATTAATTTCAGAAAAAATGTGTGATTAATTAGTTGGGGTTTTTTATTGACTGACAAAACTAAATGCTACATTTCTCCAAATCTGTTCTGATGAACAAACAAACTCATCTACATCTTGAATCGCCTGAGGGTGAGTACATTTTCATCAAATTTTCATATCTGGGTTTACTATTCCATTGATTGATTGATTTATTGATTTAATTTAAAACTCAAGGTTTAATAATAATTTACGGTTTCCTTTATTTAAAATTTACAGTGTTCAAGTTACACATATAAATACTATTGACTGCAATATAATTACGTTGGGAACATGACCACTATAATGTAAAACGTCACTAATCACTGGTGTTGGGAGTAAACATTACAAGTAACATGAGTTACATAATCATATTACTTTTTTAAGTAACTTGTGGAGTAATGTATTACTTTTTTTAATTTCTAAGAAAATAGTTACATTTTAAAGGCTAGTTACTTTGTTTCCCCATTGACTGACAGGTTTTTTATTTGCCAAAAAATATAACTTCTTATATTAAAAGCAAACGAGCAAGCCCAGCCCAGATGAGAAAAAAAAAAAGTAATACAAAAGTAACGTAACGCATTGCTAAGTAACACAATTAGTTACTTTTTAGGGAGTGACAAAATATCGTAATGCATTACTTTTAGAAGTAACTTTCCCCAACACTGTTACTGACACACATAAAGTGACAATTAAACAACATAACCTGCACTTTGTTTAAATGTCAGCCCGGAATCTTGATTCTTTGTGTATGTGCTATAAATTTCACCAGTATTTTTGTGATTGTAAGACATCAGTATATTGACTGAATGCAGAGATGAAAGAGAATATTTGTGTTGTGTTTATAAAGAAGCTCAGCGTGGGTGTTATCTTTGATTGAAATGAACGTACAAGATGACCTATCTAAAATATAAGATCATGCCATCTTTGACGGTATCTTCAAATAACTTGAAAAAGCATCGATTCTGATACATGATCTTAAGAGGAAGAGGATGAGGATGAGGAAGAAGCTTGTCTCTTGTGTCCTGCATTCACTAGATGAATCTGAGGGATGCAGAAGATAAATCTTGAAACACTCCTTGTCTGAAAGCTGATTAAACGCAGCCTTTGAAGAACACGCAGCTTCAAAGGGTCAACACAAACAGTGGGATTTCAAAGCTTTTCTCAATCATTAATTTCATCTCCATTTCACAAATGAATTTTGATTAGGTTGGCCGTCCATAGGCTTATTATCTCTCATCTAATTGTATACCAAAACGATCTGCTGGAATTTATTCCCGAGGACAGAAATTGCATCAGACGTTACCTTGTTAAATACGTTCAGAAATTACCTCAAGTCTTTTTTTCTCTCTTTTTTTTTTTTTTTTTTTCCCCATAACAGTGACGTATATTTATAGTGACACTTTAGCCATTAGATACAGAAGCATAGCACCATTTGGAAGATAGCAAATGCTGCAAGGCAATGACTCATGAGAAAATGAGACCAAGTGAGAAAAAGAGGCTGCCAGGTTTGTCAGCTCTTGCCAGGTTTAGGCATGAAGTCCTCATCAAGGTTTATTTGAACTGGAATAATTATGCTAAAACCCCCTGCACAGGATGGCCCACAGGATCTTTAGGAGAGATAACTGAGACCAGAGGTGAAACTGTATGTTTTCTAGGAGCAGGGATGTGTTCCTTTTTGCCTGAAAGGGTGGTGAACGTCTCATTGCAGCATGTTAAACACTATTTACAATTTTATCAGAGTACACAGGAGGAGAACGGTCAGTATTATGGTACTTCACTTACGTTGAATATTTTAATATAGGGTGACCAGACATCCCATTTTTTCCAGGAGAGTCCTGTATTTCACCTCTATTTTTAGTGTCCCGACTTATTATGAAAAAAAAAATGTTTTGTCCCATATTCCATCTTTCCTTAAATTTCTTTATTGCTGAGTGATAGAGTGGGTAGTAGTTTTTTGCCATGCGAGAATAATGTAATTAAAGGTAGCCAATAACATCATAGTATATTTTTTAGAACAAAATTACCATCCAATCACAATCCCCTATCAATTAACTTGCAGTTAGTTGTACTAGACGCTGTACTACTAGTTTTAGCATGAAAAACATAAATGAACATCAAAAGGTATGTTCAAAACAGTACAGCTGACTTGATTTACTAATCATTTCAGCCGCAAAAAGATGCCACTAAAAAAATCTTGAAAACAATGTCACGTAATGTGACATTTTCCTCAGGAAAGACCTTCAATGACCATAACTCATTATTTAGAAAGAGATAATAACTTTAGAGAGAATAATACTCTCTCTCTCTCTCTCTCTCTCTCTCTCTCTCTATATATATATATATATATATATATATATTACAGATACAGCTGTTACACATGTTTCATTTATTCATTAGTTTATTGTACAGTATGTCTGAATAAATCTGTCTTGAGTGTTATGACAGCTACCGTTTAAAGGGGTCATCGGTTGATATGATTCTTTAGGGTCTAAATAAAAAAAGTCTATAATATACTTTGGTTGAAAATTCTCAATGGTAGTGTAAAACAACAACCTTTTTACTTTGTTAAAATGAGCTCCTTTAAATGCAAATGAGCTCTGCTTGCCCCGCCCCTCTCTTCTGTAGTGGACGGCACATTTCAGGGCCCAGTTTATTGCAAGGGGCCCTCCCTGACCCCAGTAGTGGACAGAGGTTTGCTACATTTTGATTGGATCTTGGCAACTAACATAAGCAAACTGTCCAACGCCATCAGATAAAGATGCCAGGACAACAGCCGGACATCTCTCAGAGGGCAAGAAGAAGACCTTTGGTACAAAGCCCGGGAAGGACAGAACTTCCTATTTGTCAAAATGCAGTTTCTGTCCTTCACCCACCTTAAGACTGATTCCTAAGGGTTTGGCCTGTGACCGACCATAAAAATTGCTTAGGACCTCCAGATGCAGCAGCATTGGGTGAAACAGAGGGAGATCACAAAGATTCATCCAAATCCATTCATAACTAGGTTTTTAAACCCTAAAACTGATGCACACTACAACGCACATACTTATACTTATTCAGAGAAATAAGTATTCTTAGTGACAGCTATGTGTAGTGCAACATCTTACACAAACTCAGCTGTTAATGGACAAATGAATACATGCATGACAGTTCAATCTTTTCCATCATGTTTGGACTCAATGTGTTCGTAACATTGCCAAATGCATTCTGGTCATGGTTTGGAAAGTGAGAAATGCACCGGTAATACTTTAGTGACACTTTTCTAACCCTGTGTTTGGACTATGCAAATAAATTCCACAAGAGGAAAGAAGGGTGGGCAACCACATGTCCCCCAACTCTGATGGGACCAGCCAATCACAGCACAGAAATGGAGAAGCGCCAAAGTGCAATCTCCTCCTCATCGGAAAGGGATAAATGTACCCTTCCAAAAGACACTCCTTGTTCTGAGTCTCAGTCTGTTAAGGAACGAGACTGTAACAGATCACCTCCGTTCTGAGTCTCCCGTTCAGAGAGACAGTAACAGATACACAGTTCTGAGTCTGAGTCTTGTAAAAGAAAGGACACTAACAGAACAACCTTCGTTCTGAGTCTGAGCCCGACAAGGGTGAGACAATAGCAGATAACACGATTCTGAGTCTCCAGCCTGCAAAGGTGAGACAATCAGTACAGATCAACCAGTACTGAGTCCTGTAAGGGAAGAGGCAATAACAGCTACCCTGTTCTGAGTCTGTGACCCGCAAGGGTGAGGCAACAACAGATACCAAGCCTGAGTCTCCAGCTTTTGAGACAGCAACAGATATGACCACATTCTGAGCCTCCAGCCTGCGAGGAAAGAGATAATCTACGTTCAGGGTCTTCGTGAGACAACAACTGATGCAGCATCCTAGAGAGACGAAGCAGATTGACCAAGTTCTGAGTCTCTAGCCCAGAGAGACAGAAGACACACAGACATTTGCAACAAGGTTAAACTCCGGCGAGCAAACCTTCACTTCAGGTCCTTTTGCTTGCATGTTCCAAGCTAAGGACCTTCAGCACCTACTCCAGGGCCACATCTGCATGTTCCAGATCTTAGCTCCCTTTGGTGTTCCAGGTGATCAGCATCCTAAAGCGCTTCCTACTGGATTCCTGCTCCTTTCCACACTGTATTGCCACCAGCGCAACCAGTGGAAGTCGTCGCTGCCACCGGACTGCTCACTCAACCACAGCGAACGTAAATATCACTTACAAACATCTTCCAGAGACCTTGGCATTGTTGTATATTATCAGTACATGATTTTCTAATTTCCCCTTTGTGGGCGAAAGCAAAATTTACTACACTTCTCTCTGTGGAGTGACGAGCTGCTCTGAGATTGTTTACTTTAGCCGCATTTTGCTCACTTAGCCGCTAAACTTGCTAACTAGCACGTTATTAGGAAAGGTGATTGCAGAGATTAATTAAAAAAAACTTATACTCACTTCTGCTGTAAGTGAAGCTGGATAGACACATTTACGTAGTTCGGGAGGCGCATTCCCTTCACAAACAAATGTAATCCACTGCATTTTCAGCGGCTCAGATGTTGAAAGTAAATGATGACCACTATGTTTATTACATCCAGCACCTCAAACGCTCGATCGGAGATATTCTTGTCTAATTTGCGTCCCTGCTCCAGCATTGAAACAATGGAGCTCAGACTGTTACAGCTGATCTGAGGTAAGACGCTCATGTCAATCAACTAACGTGGCAGTGGCCTCTGTCAGTGTGACGGCACACCGACAGGCATCTGAAAATGGCTCGATTTGAAAAAGGGGATATTATTTTTACAGATTAATTAAAAAACACTCCATGGATTTTTATCATTATAGGGTAGATTTGTACATACACTGCCAACACACATTAATGTTCAAACAACATGTAAGAGTGAACTTTGCATCCGATGACCCTTTTTAAGTGAGTATTTTTCAACAGCATATTAGAGTAGAAACATAATTATAAACATAATTATAAGTTAAAATATTGATGGGGAACAAGTCACTCAACATTGGAGTCTTATATCTGACTATGGAGTTTGTTTTATGTCTGGCTGGTACACCACATAAACATGAATATACAAGAATATGTCACACCCCTGACCTCTTTGTATTGGTTTTTCCCTCATTTGCCCATATATGGTTGTTCCTGTTCCTGTCCTCCTTGTGTCATTATTAGTTAATCACCATCACCTGTCTGTGCATCATTAGCCACCCTTTATAAGTTGTTTGAGTTCTATGCTTTGTGTCTGGTCTAGAGAATGTGTGCATGAGTGTTTCTGCCCTCTGGTTGTGGTGTTACCTGTTTTGGAATTACCTGTGGATTATAATAAAGACTTTATCTTTGACCTTCATTTTGTTTGCTGTTCATTTATAATTTTTAAATTATAAAAACTTTTAAATCTTACATACATGTAGTTAAATGAACAGCATGTATGAATATTGCGCAGACATATTTTTAAAATCAAATTTATGCTTTAAAAGTAGAGTAGTCATGGCAGTTTTCATCCATAGTCCGTCTGTTTAAACGTCTGCACTTACCTTTAAATGGTGTTTTTGAGGACAGTATTCTCTAAAAATTATTTGGATTCCGATTCTGGCATCAAAATTCACAAAATTATTCCATGGATTTTACCGGTCTCATTACACTTGTTATTTTCTGCCACCACTAATTAGTCTATTTTTAGTTTTGATACTAAAATCAATCAATATTGGTATCAGTACAGGTAGTTTCACTTTTTGTTTTTTTTTTTCTTCACTTTTAAACATTTTCAAGTTCAGATTCAAGAATGGCACACTGTTGCACTACAGCGATTACAGCACACAAGTGTTCTGGAGTAAATATGACATCAATGTTGCATGCAATGAACAGCAAGGAGATGCAAAAGATTTTCTTTTGTGTTCCACAGAAAAAAAGAACAATAGCATTCAGGTTTGCAGTGATGTGACCATGAGTAAATTATAACAGATGTTTCATATTTGGATGAACTGTCCCTTTAACTCTGTGGTCTGCTGAATGGTTAACTCCCCAAAAAAATAAATACTTCAGTCCAGCACATCCAGTAGCAATCTTATTTTTCGCAAATGTCTTTTCCTCTCCATTTCATGGCTGCATTTTTGTCCTTTCATCATCCCTGCTTTCATTCTCGCTCTCCACCCCTCTCTCTCTTCACCTCTTACTTCAAAAAACTCTCAACCAAAATACCAGCATGCCCCTCTCGCCCCCTGTCAGCACTGACCTTGAGAAAAATTGCATATGCCATTGAAGAAAGAAAGCAGTTCTAAAAAAAGAATATAAGCCTCTCAGTTGTGCATCCAAAATAAATAAATAATCTTACGGAATCTAATTTATGTTTTTCTTTTTTCATCCTCTCCCATGGTTCTTGGTCCCTGAGGACTCTGATTTAAGTCTAAGTGATGATGAAATGTCAAATCCACTCAGTGTGAAGCGATGGCAGTTTTATTAAACACGCTCCTGGTCACGGGCCCCTGAATGTACACATTCATGTTCTCTTCCGGGCTTAATGACATGAGACAATGCGTTCGACTTTCGCTCACTCATTACATATTAGACTCGGGGCTCCTGATAAAGTGCTTGTGGGTGTGTGATTCAAAGCGTCCTCATGTTTTCCTGTTTCCCCAGCCATTACCCTGGGTCAATCAATACAAAGTGACTGCTACTCTCAGCGGTAGGCGCCCAGGGTTCGGCATGGAGAGCTATTAAAACTCTGGCCCGCTCATCTCTCTGAACCAGCCCCATGAGCTCTTCCTGTACGGCGAAGATGGACAGCATACAGTGTTGTGTTCTGTCAGGGTTTAATAGCTCTGGGATGCGCAGAGCTGCATTGAGCTCTCTGTGTGTGTGTGGGGCAATATCACTGTGCTGAGAGGTGAGGCAGCTGGGCTGACCCGGTTTCATCATTAAAGGGATAGTTCACACTCAAATAAAAATTCTGCCATTGTTTACTCACCCTCATGTGGTTTTAAACACAAATGATTCCATGGAACACAAGATTTTCCTCACACAGTTCTTTTCCAGTAGTTCTTATGTCTGCCTCCAAAATATCATAAAAGTAGTCCAAACAACTATATTCTACATTCTTACCATTTTTGTCATACTTTTGACTGTACTTAATTTTGTTTGTTTCTCTTGTTTGTTTTGTTTCCACGTGACCCTGCGGAGGATAAAGCAGTATGGAAAATAAATGGATGGATAGATGGTTCATTTTGTGATTTAAAAAAATGATGTGATTTAGGCTTTTTGGCATTTTAATTAAGTTTTTTTTTTTTTTCAGTATTAATTAGATTAAATCAGCCTGTTGCCCCTTTGAAGTTTGCCCCTTGGTTGAGAACCTCTGGTTACTTGTGATTATACTGAATATTTTAAAGGATCTATAAATGCAAATTCAGGCTCATTGGAAAAACACGCCTGTGGCAACGTTTCTGTGAAATTATATTACGTTGCTTCTTGTGAGTTCTGTGGCATAAAGTTGGTATCTTTAGGATCTTAATGAAATGTCTGCAAAATACTTTGGTTAAAATTTCTCAATGGTCTTCTAAAACAACACCCTTTTTACATTGTCAAAACAGCTCCATTCACATTCCTGTGCATTTTCCTTTAAATGATAATGAGCTACTGCTCACCCCATTCTGACTTTTTCTCGCAATTGAAAGTTTACATCTCACAATTCTCCCTTTTTTCTCAGAATGCCATCATATAAGCTGAATTGCAGAATATAAACTCACAATTGCGAGAAATAAAGTAATAATTGCAAAAGATAAATGCGCAATTCAGACTTTTTGCATTTGCGAATTTACATCATGACTTTTTTCTCAGAACTGTGAGATATAAACTCAGTTGCGAGTTTAAAAGTCAGAATTGCGAGATATAAAGTCATAGTTGTGGGATATAAACTCACAATTGTGAGAAATAGAATAATGAGATATAAACTCACAATTTTGAATTTTTTCTTGTGATTGTGAGTTTGTATCTTGCAATTCTGACTTTTTTTCTCAGAATTGTGAGATAAAAAAAAAGTCACAATTGCAAGTTATAAAGTCCAGTTCTGAGGAGAAAAAAGACTGATATGTTCACAGAATTGCATTTATTATATTTTACAATTCTGACTTTATAACTTGCAATTTACAGTCAGAATTGCGGGATATAAACACAATTGCAAAAAATAAAGTATTTGCAATTCTAACTTTTTTCTCGCATTTGCGAGTTTACATCTCGCAGTTCTGAGAAAATTTCTCAGAATTGCGTGATACTAATTCACGATTCTGACTTTTTTTTCTCAGATTTGTGAAATATAAACAATTGTGAGTTATAAATCAGAATCTTGAATTCGTATCATGCAAGTCTGAGAAAAAAGGACAGAATTGTGAGATAAAAAGTCGCAAAAACCTTTCTAAAAAAATATTCAGTGGTGGTAACGGGTGTCACACCCCTGTGGACTGTTTTCTTTGGTTTTCCCCATGTATGCCCTTATTTGGTCTTTCCAGTTCCGCCTTCAATTATTACGTCATTGTGTAATCGTTCACACCTGTCTCCCTCTGATTAGTCTGTGTATATAAGTTTGGTTCTGTTCCCCATTGGTTTGTCGGTTATTGTAAGTCACTCCGTGTATTTTAAAGTCTTTCTGTGTCGTTTTGCGTGTGGATTCCCTACTGTTCCTGTTCGTTTCTGCTCTGTTGTATGGATTACAAAAATAAACTGTGTGTTCCTGATTTCCTCGTCCCTACTCCTCATTCCCGCAAATGACGCCGTGACAACAGGCTTTCATAAGACACTATTTTCACTACAGCTGCTCAAGCGCTTAGAAAATGGCTAACAGCATACAACTGGCTGAGGGCAGAAATATAGGACAATCTGTCAGCGGCCATGGGCGGAGCCTGAGTAGTATGGCATCATACTGCTCAGAAAACCAAAACGGCTTGATAATTAAGACTGTTTAGGTTTTCTGGGGATTGAAAAAAGGAATGAATGAATTTTGTAGGGTGGTTGTGTCCATACATTGTTAAAACACATTTTTATGCAAACACTAAACCCTTCCACAAACCTGACCAATAGTGTTAACAAAGGCAGACTTGAGATAAAAACACATTTGCTGATGAAACTGTGCCATTTTGACTTTATTCTACAAGTCTTTGAGCTATTACTCTTGCTTTTATCATGATTTGTGCTTCACGGGGTGAGCTGCTGAGCAAGTTTACTACATGAGAAAAGCCATACATATGGACCTGATGTCTGATGGAGTTAATCATGCATCATGGTAAAAGTGTTTTGAAGCCAAGACGTATTGTGCCAGAAACAGTGGGGACAAAATCTTAAATAATCAACAAACTGAAAAATAAAAGATGTTGGTGTTTTTAGATGGAAACCACATTGAAATGTATGTATGGATTCATTCTTTTTTGGACTTTTGCAAAAATCTAGGTACATGCATGTTTTTTCCAACAAACCTATTAAAATTGTCATAGTCTAATCACTTTTATATTGTTTCAAAATCTGTATGACTTTCTGTCTTGTATGGAACTCAAAAGGAGATGCTTAACAGAATGTTCAACCTGGTCTTTTCTGTAAAACAAAAGTGAATGACCAAAAAAGCCAAGTTACATAGGTCAATGCAATTCGAAATTGATCAATATAAATCTTCTGTGGCCATAAAGTAGCTTTATTTGTTAAAAAAAAAAAAAAGAAAGAAAGAAAGAAAAGAAAGAAATTTCAATTGCCATGCTGTCTCATTTGCACATCTACATATTCAAACCTGGCATGTCATGATCAATTACAAGAACCAACAGTGTTTGATATCATTCATTAGATTTAGACCTGGCATTATAAGTCTTACTTGAATGCAGATGAAAGGAAGTTATACTGGTTTGGGAAACATGAATGTAAGTAAATGATTTTATTTTATTTTTTCAGTGATATAAGCCCTTTAATACAGTATGTAATAGAGTCAAAATATTTTGGTGAAGAAATATACACCTCTATCTCATCATAAATCTTTTAAGCTCTGAGGAAGGTGTATATCAATCCACTGGCAGATTTGAACATAATCCCTGTGTGTCCTGTTCATTCAGTCTATGCATGATACTGGCAGTCTTCACTGGAGCATCACAACATATTATTTCATCCCTGAGGTCAGAACACAGGATAAATGTAGCTCAGACACACTAAAGACCATGAAACGGATCGCATTCCCATTACCTGTCAAAAAACCCTCGCAGTATAACCCACATCGGCTGTGCTCTCTCTCTCTCTCTCTCTGGCTATTTTTTTTTTTTGATTGAAGCGTATGTTTTTCACCCAGAGCTTAAAGTAAACCGTTTTTCCCCATCTTTAAAGTCTTGTCACAACTGCAAAACAGATCCCAAATGGTCCTGCATAAGCTGTTGCCCAAAGGCTTTTGCATTCGACCATTCTGAAATAAAATTGCATAGCCTTCTGGGACAAGTTGTTGGAATTGAACAAGGGCCATGTAAAATTCATGTGCTTTCTTTGCGTTGACTAAACAGTGCCGTCATTGTAAATATCTCAGTATCACAGGGACAGAGAAACAGGGAAAAAACAAAGCTAAAGAGACCAGGGCAAAGACAGTGAGTGCAAAAATTAAAAAAAAGAAAAGGGACAAATTCTTAAAAAAAAAAAAAAAAAAAAAAAAAAAAAAAAAAAACAGCAACAGGTGAATTGGAAGGAAAGGAGAACAGGGAAGGAGAAAAAGATCTTCCTCACAGCAGTCAGGGCTGGATACCCTGTGGAGGCTTCAATGTTGCCAAAACAAAACACAGAGCATGTTCACGTTAGTATTCCATCCTGGCTCAGCATTCTTCAGTGGGAGCATAGCCAGCATGATGCATTATTCGTGCCTTTCTGACATTTTCTACTTTCCAAGTGATTGAATTTACCAAATGGGGTAAGCGCTCTTGTACATAAACACAAAGGAGATTTGTGTGCGTGTCAAGTGCCTAGTACAGTAGTAGCCTACAGTAGCCCATAATAGGAATAAAATGAGTCACAGAGCAAGATGAGCCACATCATGTGTCTAGATAGCCACACAGCAAATACACAATATGACAGTGAATAAAAAGATTTAATTATCATGCAAAATTCACTTTCATGCTGTTTGAACATAAATGTGTGTTGGCAGTGTGTGTACACAACCACCCTATAATGATAAAAATCCAACTGCTCCTTTTTTAAATGCCCATAAATCATAAGCGGTGTCTCAGAACAAGCCATTTGCAGGATCTGTAAAATGTGCCGTCACATTTTACGCTGATGTCATACACAGATCTAATATAAACATGCAATTTCCTTACTATCACAGACATAACCGACTGTGTTTTTGTAATTTAAATTTGTTTTAACATACACTGTATTTGACAGTTTAAGCGCAATAAGTTATGAAAAAGAACTTAGTTTAGTACTTACATGTCAAGTGACAGCCGCTTTCTTTGTGTTTCGAATGTGTATGCTGTATATCAGAAGTTTAAACTGATATGGTTGAAAACCAGCCCAATCTCACGGCAATTTGTACATATTTTATGAGGTGGCTAATTTGTACGAATTCGTACAACCTCATTTGTACAAATTCATACGATTTTAGCTAAAACATATGTATGTTATGAATTGCACAATACATGTGAATTTGTACGAATGCCCTACACCTAACCCTGCCCCTAAACCTGCCCGTCACTGAAAACATACAAATTTGTATGAGTGAGGTCGTACGAAATCGTCCAAATTAGCCACCTCGTAAAATACATACGAATTGGTCCTAAGATAGCGTTATTTAAAACACATGATTTCAGTGTGACAGACATGATAATCAAAACCAAACATATGTTTTTTAGCAGAGTATCTGTGGTACAAGTTGTAAAGGCACAGCCCTATTCTGGAAAAGGAGGCGGGGAGGAGAAACTCATTTGCATGTAAAGAGACATGCACAAAAACAGTGTATTTCTGCTTTCAGTCAAAATAGGCATTTTCAAACTGATAAATGATAAGTAAATGATTTGTGGAGTATTTTGAGCTGAAACTTCACAGACACATTCTGGGGACACCTAACACTTGCATTACATAAAATGTAAAAAGAGGCATAATAGGTGCCCTTTAAAGTGACAAACAAATATAGAATTAGCTAACAAAAATCTTCCAGTTTCTTTGTTTTGTAAACTTTAGTAAACATTTTCTCAATTGCTTTTGACCATTACAAGAATTTCTAAATTGACGAAGGCAGATAAATAGAAAAATGATAATTGATTAAGGTTTTGTGTGTCATCTTAGGTTTCTTTTTAAAAGATCTTCAAACTGATGAATAGGTAGAAATTTGTGAGTCCTTTTAAATGCTTGAGGTCAGTAAGATCTGAATACTTTTATTCAGCAAGGATGCATTCTATTTCAAATAAATGCTGTTGTATTGAACATTTTATTTATCCTGAAAAGAAAGAACGAATCCAGAAATTAACTGTTTTCATCATTGGTAATAATAAGAAATGTTTCTTGAGCAGCAAATCAGCATATTACATTTATGAAAAATCATATGACACTAAAGACTGGAGTAATAATGCTGAAATTTTAGCTTTTCATCAGAAATAATTTATATTTTAAAATATATTACAACAGAAAACAAATTAAATTGGAATAATATTTTATATGACTGATTTTACTGTATTTTTGATCAAATAAATGCAGTGAACATAACATACTGCTTTCAAAAACAAAACGAAAAAAGGCAGCGACTATTGATAGAGACTATTTACACTAAGTGCAAATAGCAATAGATCTTCTTATATAATTTCTTATATTTACACTAAGTGTAAATAGCAATTAGATACTATTTACACTAAGTAAAAATAGCATATTTTCATAGCAATAGATGCTGTTTACATTAAGTGCAAACTGCGATGGATGCTATTTACACTAAGTTCCAATAGCAATACACCAAGCAAAAATAGCTATAGATTCTATTTACACTATATTAAAATAGCAGTATTTTCTGCTATTTATACTACTTATTACAAACAGTGGCAATTATCTGCACCTCAGTATCGTAGTACATTATAAAACGGTATGCAATAATAACGTACTGAGTGTAAATTATAATTTTAATTCAAATAATTAAATGGATGCCACCTTATTAGGACAATAAAGCCCTGCCCACACCTACTCTAACATTACACGATACTTTATTCTCAACTTTTGGATTGTTTCCTTATTTTTTATTGACTATAAATGCATTTCCAATGTGATATGGGATTTGAAAAGGGAGGAAAAAAAGGATTTGAACTCGGGTCGATCATAACAAAAAGACTATAGCAAGTGCTTTGCCATCTATGCCACTGAAACCGATGCTTGACAATCGTCTTTTGCAGTGTTGACAACCCCAATGACATGTTGGTGGGCGGAGTTAATGTAAATAGCCTCTGCCAACGAGGCATGCTATTTGCACTTGATTTTAAATTGACACTCAGTTAAAGGCATCTTATTGAACCCAAACATTTGAGCAGAATGTTGTTTTCATTGTTCGCCGATTCAGCAGAATTTCATATGACTCTGCTGGCTCAACCTACCCCACATATCTGTTCCTCTTGCACCAGGCATATTTATTTAGTTGTTTAGAGGTTGATAGTCAAAGAATGCTTTAAAGGTAAACACAAGTCTTCTACATTTTATTTATTTATTTTTTGCCTCACATAAAGAAAAATAAAAACACTTTTTACAAAATAAAAGCTCTTTTACCTCATATGGAGCAGGCTGATATTGGCCTACAAAAATAAGTAAAAATGCCCAAGTTTCACTTTAACACTTTATAAAAATAAAAGTGGCTCAGCTGATCCCAGCACGTTTCCTCATTTATACCAAAACAACTCATTTCAGATTCTGTCTTCGTTCTTCCTTCTCAGTGGCCTTTTGCCTCTCAGTGTGGCTCCAGCATTAATGTTCAATTTCTCATCCTCTCAACTTATAACTTCTTATAGTCATCAAAAGCTAACTGTGAGAAATGTTGATACGTTTTATTAAAAGGATTTATTTATTGCTCTATTTATTTATTTATAATAAATCACCCCTTCCTCTGCCTGGCATGGGAAGTCAGATGATTCTTTCAGTGCAGCTCGAGCTCGTGTTTGTTCAAGGGCACTCCAGAAAGCTTCAGACACAACTTAAACACATTTGTGGCCAATAACACATTTACAGCAGGCGTCAAAACCTCCAGATCCCTGGCACCGCTGCGCTAATGCTTAGCGCCTACCGCACGCTGTGAACACATCTCGCAGGTGCTTGCTGTTGGAGATCATTTGTGTCACCTGCAACCTTTGTAAGCATTACCAAAACACGTACGAGCCATACACCCCCATCAAACACAGACGCTCCTCCCGTGAGAGGAATATGATAATTTATAGTAAAAACAGACGTAGTGCGACTTAGTGATTTATTGCCGGTGTTGTCACCCGTAATTAAACCCCCTGCTGATTAATTGTGTTTTCTGAGACTGTGGCACAGTGTGAAGACTTGTGGGGGATAGGCTAGATACGACACTAACAGACCTAATGCGTGCTGTTTCACTCTCTCGCTTTCTGTTTTTGGCTCTCTCTGATGTATGTCCTATTTTATTCTGTGCACTGCATGGCCATTGTGTGATAGCTCTCCTCTGAGACTGCTGCAAGATGTGATATACAATGTAGTGTGTAAAATACACCTTTCACACAAAGTTTTAGTGTTAAAAACACCTTTTCTGTTTGCATATGGTTTTTATCCAGGACAGTCTTACATGGGAAACACTCCACCATTTAAAATTTTTATTCAACAAGGATGCAATAAATTGATTAAAAGTGAGAGTCTTTTACGTGTTAGTGCAAATGAGATTTGATTGCTAAGGCAGAGAAAAAAGAAGTGAAAAACTTAAATTTCAGTCTGTTCCTCACACAAAAACATTCACTTTATGTGTATATCACCTAATCTTTATTCATATTTGTAATATAATTAAGGCAGTTAATTTAGATATATAATTTGTGGGTTTGTTCTGAAAGCATCTACTCTGAAATTGCTAATTAATTTCACAAATAATTAAACGTGACATTTTGAAAGACTGTAATAGTGTTTTTATGCAAGTACTCCTAAAATCTTTTTTTCAGGGTACCACAGAAACATTTTTGGGTTAGCTGACAAAAACATTCTTACAGTTTGTGATAATATAATATTAATGTACACCTACACACATTTAGCAAGGCCAGTTTGCTTTAAAATCTTGTTGGGTCTTCTCTGTCTCAATGCACAACACGTTGGACTACGTTGGTCTTCGGACATGGTAGGACCATGCAAACCCCTTATCGGAAAGGTAAGAGAGAGAGATTATCCATAAGGGCCATGGGCCAGTCCACAGCTCCACTCCTGATATACACTGCTACATCAAGCTCTTAATCCTCTAAAGTAACCTCGGGTTCTTCATGAGAGCTCATCAGGAGATTAGAGATTTCTGGTTAAATCCTGACAGACTGCACCTCTATGAAGCAGTGCAAGGAGGAAGAAGTTTCCCTCAAACTTGGACAAAAAAAAATAGAATGAAATAAATTACCTAAAGGTGCCTTTGGTGCAACGGGGAGAGATTTATGTAGTACATTACATCCCACATATGCCACTTCTCATTAGGAGCAAACAGCAGCTGGAACTTGGCGGTAAACAGCCTCATCATCATCCAAGGTTTAATCCTACATCTGCATATAAACACCTCTGAAAACTCACTGGGTCTAAGAATCATCATGACTGAATGACAGCTAGATTACCATGAATAATAAACATAACACTTCTCAAAACAATGGGAAGTTTTCTTCCACAAATACCTCAGTGTTTTTATTTTTATTTTTTTTAGCTTGCACAAAAGGAATAGTTCTAAACTTAAAAAGTAGATAATTGTTCTTTTTTTTTCACTAATACGGAATGGTATTACAACATAAGGGATAATAACATTACCAGGTGAACAACAAACAACACTGATGAAAAGACAGAACTGTTTTTTTTTGTGTGTGTGTGTGTGTGTGTTCTTTTATAAGGAAAACACTGAAATAGTTTAGGTTAAAGTTTTTAAATAATTCAGGAAAATGTAACATGTTTTTGAATTTCCTTTTTCTGAATGCAAAGTCTAAACAGGATTTATGCAACACTCTCGTATCAATTTGAATATTTTACATTTCATATGAATTTGAATTGGTAGAATCTTGTTTCTATCATTACAACTCTCAGAAGATTTTATTATGGTAATAGTGTGACAGTGTTAATGTATTTGGTCTTGGTGGAATAGATCTGCTACGCTGCTGAATTACTGCTGCTTTTGGTTATTGCTGTTGTTGTAGATTATTGCTGCTGCTGCTGCTGCAAAGCAAGTACAGGAACTTGCTACTGCCAGTACATACCCTGATACGCTGCTGTTAGTATTTAAGACATGCTGCTGCACAAGTAGCATAAATAATAAACCATAGCATATTAAACAAGCGGAGCTAGGGAGGTGGAGGATTCAAGGGGAACTTTGAAAGCATGCTGCGAAATGCTCTAGTGATTGCTAACCAGCCATTTAAATGTAAAGCAGTTAAACACTGTAAATATCACCAGTTTGCGTTAACGACCAATGAGTCTGCACCATCTAGAGTTTCATGACAGAACTTGGCATTTGTATGTTTGCATACACTCTAAAAAAGTTTTTTTTTTTTTTTTTTGTTTTTTTACCCAGGTGCTGGGTAGCTTTTCTGTAACTAAGCTGCTGGGTCATTTTTAATGCTGGGTTGAGCTTGTGTCAGACGAAACAACCTATTGATGAGTTACCTTGCACATGCCTTGCACAACATAAACTGATTTTATTTGTTACAATACTAAATTTAGTTGAATTTGATGTTAATATATGATGTTTTCTAATCTCAGTACTGTTTGTTTATGGGCAGGTTATGGAGTTACGGCGTCTTTCAGCTACGAGTGAAACGTGAGGTGACAGTCGAAGGTTCATAGTTACCCCTGTGAACAGCAGCCCATCAATTAGTACTATTACAGTGAAAAGTGATTACAGAGAATTGTTGAATACACTTAAATTAAATGCTACTTTTGAATGTTACATTTTTTTATATAAAATGCTTGTTAACCAAGTTTACATGAATGTAATATTGTAAAATAAGTTGTATTCACCCAAACAAATTCAATTTGTCTTATATTTTTGTCCACGGGTTCTTGCTTAATAATAAATGTTCATCTTTTGATTATTGCTATTGCCTCTATAATTTTTAGTGTGATTTTTAATTTCCAGCCAATTTTAAGCCAGCAATATAATATTTTTTTAACAATAGCTGACTTAAATAAAACAACACAGCATGTTGGGTAAAAGCATTTAACCCAATCAGCTGAGTCAAAATAACCCAGCATGTGTTCTGTCCAGTATTTACCCAGGGCTGGGTTGCCAAATAACCCAAGTTGAGTTGTTTTTACCCAGCATTTTTAAGAGTGTATGATCTTTATACATCCCACTGATGGATAGATTTAGCGGTAGACCTTCACGCTTTTTGTCTTAAAAAAGTTGCACATTTCTGCACCAAATTTGTACAAAATTGCATCCTGTAATATTGGTAAACTTTATATATATATATGCACTATAAGAATTCATCAGATGGACTCAAAACAGTAGCTTGTGAGTCTTCTGGAATGATTAACTAAAGGAACTGATTTATAAGAGTCATCTGTTCGTGAATCAGACTACCCTATCTCAAACAATTTCCTTTTTTAAGACAGTCCCCAGTTGTACTTCAAGTGAAATTGAAGAACGCACTGGTGTGACGTCATTTTCAATATAATCAAGCCAAAACAAAGTTTGTTTGGAGCTTGTTTCAGAATTTTAAAATGGTTGGCCAAAGCAAACTTTGTGGAAAAGTTTGAAAGACTTGAAACTATCACTGGCCCATGGCAATTACATAACAGTTAGGTTTGCTCTGGGGCATCTTTGACGTGGAGATCTTCTCTAGTTAATTTCCTCTGTACCGTCCGTCGTGCTCAGACATGAGTAAAAACAAGCTGCCTTATAGTATAAACTGAAGCTGTAATTCTAACTGAAAGTGACAGCGAAACAGTTTACCATGTTTAATATTGTAAAGCTCCTTGCTTTAAAGCAATCTATTATATAAAGTGCTATATAAATAAACATGACGTTATGTGACACGATTTTGTTACTGTGAGCAAAGCATGTAGCACGTATTTATCTAAATGGCGTTCTCTGCAGCATTGCCAGCATTGGGATGTTCGCTAGCAGTATACCACAAATTAGTTTTTTGTTGTTGTTGTTGTTGTTGTTGTTGTTGTTTTTAACCTGAAAACAACTTTTCCGTGAATATATCAGGGCCTTTAAGAGCCACTTGGACATTTCACAAAACATCTTTTCTTCTGTTGCAGAAGAAGGAAACTCATACAGGTTTGGAACGACATGATGGTGAGTAAATGATGGGTGATTTTGGGTGAACTGAAGCTCAATGCACATTAGACTGTGTTGGGTGTGCTGGCATAGAGTGCAAAGAGCAGATGCCGACTCTACAGTTAGTTGATACTAACCTCAGTATCTGCCTCATTATACAGAATAAATGACTTTTTCTCCATAGGAAGAGCATGCAGGAGAAACTTCATTGAACCATATGGCATAAGTCTCTCTCTCAGCCAGTCCCCAATACAGCCATCTGAAAATGTAGAGGAGCGGGTGGGGCATTTAAAAGGAAGCCAATCTGAATTCTTACACATGAGGGCCTCATTAACCACAGAAAGGCGCCTATCTGCGCTCTCAATACGCTAATAAACACCAGCACACACATACCGTATGTAAGCCATTGTCATCTACTCAATACAATCCTGCCTGTGATTTATGTTCCTGCTTGCTCTTATATTAAATACATTATAGGCTGTGTGTTTGCGCTCCATAGGGAGCTCACAGTCGGGAGGATGGATGGTGGAGTGTCCTTTCACAGGTTTAAGGGGCATTTAGCTCTAATGAGGTTCAATTTCAGCACACCAACCAGTGAACACTAACAATTCTGGAGCAAGAACAGAGAACAAAAAGCTGCGGTTTGCAAAAAAAGATTTTAATATCCTCCATACAAGACTTCAGACAGTAGTTAAAAGTGATTTACTAGGCACAGATTTGCTATGTGGTGAGGCTATTAAAATCTCAGAAAAAAGTGTTGACCTCTCACACACCTCAAAGTTTCAGAACTTCTCTAGGTGATTCTGATGTTTTGGTCGTAAAGCGATAGTTTGTCCAAAAATGATAATTCAGTCATTTACTCGCCCTCATGTCACACTGAACCTCTCACCTATGGATCACAAAAGCAGATCATTCAGTGAATCAGATCGTTCATTCATTCAGTGAAGATCAATAAATATCCAAGTGGGTGAATTTAATACAATGTATGTACATTGTGACTCACTTTAATACTTACTTTAAAGCACCCAAAAATAGCACCAAAAGGTACATGTGGCTTGCTGATTAAGTGCTCCGATGGATGTTAGGTGAAAAACAGTGGTGGCCACCATTATCTTGTGTTCAGTCCAGCACTTTACACTCCAGTCCAATAGAAAAAAAAAAGTTCCATTAAGGAAAATTGCAATAATTGCAATAAAATCTTGCAATAAAGCATGTGAATTTCTTTCTTTTTCTTTTCTTATGGTGTGAGCAAAGAAAATAGATAAGCTTTCACAGGTGAGAATGTACTTGTTTTTGCTACATTGTGGGGACCAAATGTCCCCACAAGGATAGTAAAACCTGAAATTTTTGACAATTTTAAAAAATTATTAAAAATAGTAAATGATGTTTATCTGAAAGTGTAACGATGCAAACATGTTTTCTGTAAGGGGTAGGTTTAGGGTTAGGGTTGAGTTAGAGGATAGACAATATCGTTTGGTCAGTATAAAATCTATAGAAGTCTATGGAAAGTCCCCACAATTCACAAAAACAAACGTGTGTGTGTGTGTGTTTATTTATTTATTTTTTTTAATATGTATTAACTCGGTCTTACTGGTTTTTGGAATATGGTAGCTTTTAATGCTGCCTTTGTCTTGTTGTATTTGGTTTAGTAAAGTCATATGCTGAAGTCTATTGTCGATAGGGGCCTATAGATATTCATAAACATGTATAACTATGGTTGCAGATGCACAGTCAGCTTGGTCTTGAGTGTTCACAGACTGGCTTTGACCAATTTAATATGGCGGATGGCTTACATATAGCAGCCAATAGAAACAGTCAATAATACGGCATCTGTACATACACAACCCTAATTCCAGAAAAGTTAGGACATTTTGTGACATGCTATAAAATCAGGAATGTTTAATCTGTTCATTCTCTTTAACCTTTATTTAATTGACTGAAGCACAAAGAAAAAAAAATCCATTGTTTTCACTGGACAACTTTTAATTTTATTTTGTAAATATAACCAAATTTTGATTTTCATGCCTGTAACACACTCCAAAAAAAAAACTTGAGACAGAGGCATGTTCAACACTGTGCCACATCAGCCTTCCTTTTACAATTACGATGGTTAATTGTTTAGGAATTGAGGATTCTAATACTTAAAGTTTTGCAAGCAAAACTGTTGTCCAGTCTGGCTTGATATAAAAAAAAAACTTCAGATGCTCAGCAATCTGTGATCGTCATTGTCTGATTCTCCTTTCTGTGATTGGTCAATAAGTTTTCAATAGGAGACAGATCTGGACTGCAGGCAAGCCAGTCTAGCACATTTAGCCTCTGTCCTGACATGAGACCTGGCATAGTCTTGATCTAATAATCATGGACTTCATCTTCAAGATGTCATCTTGATGGCAGTATATGTGTCTGTACAATCCCAATACATGCCTCCATTTCATTGCTACCTTCACCCATATTCCAGTCACCAATGCCGTTTGCTCTGCTGCACCCCCATACCATGAGTCGTTTGCGTTTGCATCTGTCACTGATTAAAGTCTGGATGGTTCCTTTGTTCTTTGGTGCTGTGAACTCACCATCCATTTTTCCCAGAAACAAGCTGAAACATGGAATCGTCTGACCACAGCACACATTTTCATTGTTTTTTCGACTGTCTGAGATGAGCTCTGACCCAGATAACCCCATGGCATCATTGCAAAGAATTGATGTATAGCTTTCTGCTAGAGTAACAGAAATTCAAGTTGCATTTATTGACACAGCTGCAGAATGCGTTAAGTGACAGTGGTTGTTCTGAAGTACTCCTGAGCCCATGTGGCTATATATAACACCGCAGCATGATGGTTTCTTATGCAATGCCATTTAAAGGTTCAACGGTCATCCACATTCACCTGAGGTGTCCTGCCTTGCCCTACACACACCGACATTTCTCTGGATTCCCTAAATCTTTTCACAATATTATGTGTGGTAGTTGGTGAAAGACCTAAGATCTTTGCGATTTTCTATTAAGAAATGTAATTTTTGATTTGTTTGACACTTTTGTCATGAAATTTGGCACAACATGATGAGACATGATCTAGCTTTTATACCCAAATATGATATCCTCACCTATTATCATTTCAGCTTACTGTGAGCAGTTTCAAAACAGTTTATTTAGGATATTATATTACCTTTTCACTTTTATTTTGACTCTGTTCCAAAGTTTTTGGAGTGTGTTGTAGCCATTAAAATCTAAATTTGTTTATATTTACAAAATAAAACTAAAGGTTGGCCAGTGAAAACATTGGATATTTTTCTTTGTACTTTAGTCAATTAAATGAAGGTTAAAGAAAATGAACAGATAACATATTTTTGATTTTATGGCATTTCACGAAATGTCCCAACTTTTCTGGAATTGGGGTTTTATCTATGGTTCACTGTCACAAACATCAACTAGACTAGGCCTATCTTTAAAAAGTTTGTCAGTACGATTTTTAATGTCGTTGAAAGAAATGTCTTATGCTCACCAAGGCTGCATTTATTTGATAAGACATACAGTAAAAACAGTAATATTGTGAAACATTATTACTATTTAAAACAACCATTTCCATTTTTGGGGGGCCTGGGCACCAATGGTGTTGGAATTGCTCTGTTTATAAAATTTACATTTATTCCTGTGACGTAAAGCTGAATTTTCAGCACTGTTACTTTAGAATTCAGTATCACATGATCTTTCAGAAATCATTCTAATATGCCGATCTGCTGCTCTAGAAACATTCAAATATTCTTACACATTAGAAAGGCCTTTACTGTCAGTTTTTATCAATTTAATGTGTCCTTCCTGAATAAAGTATTGGTTTCTTTAAGAAAGAAAAAAACAAGAAAGAAAGACCTTAAACTTTTGAATGGTAGTGTATTTGAAGCCCTAATTTTTATGTGACACATTTGTGAAAAAATGTCATAGTACGATCTGAAACTGATCTTGTAGTGAAAAGTACTTGAGCAATGGTTGCCATGGTTACCTTCTCAGGTGAACATGACTTCTGTATCACTGAACACCTGAGGAGGTAACCATGACAACATCACAAGTCAATTTACCCCCAAGTGAAAATATATACACGTACTGAAACATTTGAAAAAATTAACAAAAATAGTATTAATACATTTTTAAAATCACTTTTATATATGCACATCTAAATATATATATATATAAAATACCATAGCATCCCAGTATCATTATTTACTTCAATTTAATTATTTAGACTCATTCTGAAACTAGAAACGAGAAATAGTTTTGACCCACCTAAATTCTAACTTCCTTAGAGGCTTGAAAATAACGAGCAGAGCTCAGTAAGAGAACTATAATGACGCTTTCCCTCTGACTCATCAATGAAATATTCATCTTTATGGCAATATCCGGCCTTTTCTGGAGTCAGTAACATCTTACCTCCAGGGAGTCCACCTCTTGCTGATGTCTGAATATTTCTGCCTCTGTTCAGTCTGCAGCTGGTCACTTAGAAACACAATTCATTCTGCCTGTTTCAAATTGATGATCTTTCTTACATATGCATCAATCCATCACAGGAGGACGGCTGCTGTTTTTTCAGTGAGATATTATAGGAGGGCTCTCGCCGCCATTTTGCAACAATTACTTGAAATGTAAACGTCACACGGGACCACTATTCCTCGGTTGGCCAAGAATAAATGAACCTAATGTATATTGCTGAGCTTTATGAGCAATAAAATGTGGCATTAGAGAGTTATGAATATGACCGTAGTCTGAGTTCCCCCTCCCGTGCTTTAAACGACAGCGTCTGTGGCTCTTTGCGAGCACGTATATCCATCTCCATCAGGCCGGCGACGGCTGCCAGTACGCACCTCACGCGTCATGCATCTCGCTTACAGTAAACAGGCAGGCGCCATTAAGTTGACAAGATGAGGGGAAGATTACGCCATTAAAATGCTTTGGGAATCAGCCATTTATAAAGCCGGGCAGGGACAGGGTTGTCATCGCAGCTTTGGATTAAACTCCTGGTGCGTTGATGTATTTTGCTCCAGGGACGAGGTCTGGCCTCCTAGTGACTTTCGCTCCTTCCCCCTGACGATACACTGTCAAGGTATTTGAGTGGAGACAGAGCTCATGTGAATACGTAATGAATCAGACTTAAGTCTCACAACAGCCTGTCGCGGCTTTTCAATCATCAAGATCTATTCGGAGCAACAGCGGATGAGCGATATCGAGAGAATATGAGGCATAAAAATAATGAGAGAATTGTACTTTTATGGCATCTAATGGCAACATTAATATTCTTGTTGTGAGCGCATATTATCCATTTTCTGTAAACAGACGCCTCTCTTGATTGGATCCAGTGCTTGTGAATTAGCGAGACGCTGTAAATAGCTTGTACCGATGTCATTGAAAGTGGCATTGATGTAATGTTGTCAGCTTCATTATGAATACAAGTCATTCTTCACTGCTTAAACGTTCAGAGATGATTTGATAAAGAGACTCCTTCATCACAATGCTTTGGGATCGTAACATAACTCAGTAATCAAGAAATATATGAAAATGAAACTTCATCATACATAATCTCATTCGAACGTCCTTAAAATGATTATGAATTAGTTTTCTGTTTGTTCATTTTGTAATTACTGCATCACAATTGTCTAAGATCATTGCTATGACATTAAGTACTGCATTCAGATGATCCTTTTCATTGAAATAACCCAGGGATTTATGGTTTGGCTGGTTAGTTTGGGTAGTTAGCCCCTGGTGGTACATTCTGTTACTACACCATTCTGTCTTCATAGACACACATTCTGAAGTATCAGTGTAGCCTGACAAAATAAATAATTTTGCAAGCAGCATATAACAAATATTTTATTTTATTACAGAATGTTTTTTACCCCTAGAATGCAAGACCCTTATGATAACTAATATGTGTTTATGGAAGAAATATTAATTTATTGTCAGTTTGTGTTGATTGTGATTCTTGCAGTTTTCTGTCAATGGATTTGAGGCAGATTTTACACCCTTGCTTTTTGAGAGATTAAGACAAGTACCAGTCAAATGTTTGAACATGTTTGCATACATGTAAATAATATGTAAATAGCCAAAAATGTTGAATAATATGTGGAGCTGAAGTATCAGTTTATTCATTATGATGATGAAGATGAAGCTGATGATTATTATTATTGTTATTAACAAAATATATGGCAAAAAATAGCATAGTGAGTTCCACAGGAAATACACAGAAATCATTTTGAACCTTTTATGAGGTTTTATAATGTACTTTTTCAACATATGAACAAAAGAATAAAGTAAATATTGGGCAGTTTTCACACTATTTATTTACTCTATGATTAAAGGGACAGTTCACCTAAAAACGAAAATAGCCCATAATTTACTTACCCTCTAGAAATTCTAGGTGTATATGACTTCCTTCTTTCAGACGAATTCAATAGTTATGAAAAATTATCCTGGTATTTCCAAGCTTTATCATTGCATGGGCAGGTGTTTCTCTTCATCAGTCCAAAACAAGTCCAATAAAGTCAGGCCCGGCATCAAGGGGGGGCTTGGGGGCTTGGGGGGCTTGGGAGGGCTTAGCCCATCCTATGACGTCCTCAAGCCCACCCCCCTGGCAAAATGATCTGAAGGACCGACCCCTTCACCCTCGGAATAAGATTTTAAACGTGAAAAGCTAAACCGAATGTGATTTCAACTGAGGGCTACCTGTCCGATCCGATTTGTGCCACCTCAGATCAATTTGACCCACACTATCCACCCAAAACTTGTCGATTTTAACCATTTGATGCAGATGTTTGTGAGTTTGTTAAATGCACTGGTGTAAGGAAAGCGGCAATAATCCTTTCAGTTAAAATCTGACGGCATATTTTATTCATATAAAATAGGCCGCATTAGCCCCCAAGTTAGCTCCCCCTGAGAATCATACAAGCCCCCCCGGGTCGCGTGTCCTGGCGCCAGGACTGAATAGAGTGTATCCATCATTAATTAAAAAGTGCATAAAGGTCTCCTGTGGAGAATCGTTGAGTTTTTGTAAGAAAAATATCCATATCTAAAATGAAATAATTACTTTAATCTAGCTTGCGCCAGCTGGTTGTACCCGGAAGCAGCTCCGGGCGGATGATGTAGGATGTCGGTGTTGCACATGTGCTGGTGAGTCTTGTGAAAACCAACATTTGTTTACAGGAACAAAGGAAGCAAAGTTTCCTTACTTTAGCAAAACCAGTCTCTTCTTGGCTTATATCGAAATCCTCATTTTGAACTTCTAATTCTTAACCTTTGTTTTGATCTCTTCATGGCGCGTTCGCGTTCGTCACTTCTGCACAGTGCATGTGCAACGTCGGCGTAATACGTTATCCGCCTGGAGCTGCTTCTGGGTACGAGCGTCAAGCTAGATTAAAGTGATTCTTACGTTTTAAATATGGATATAAATCCCGCCAAGAGGGCTGAGGGTGGACGGAGGAGCTGAACACGCAACTCCAAACTTATGTTGAACTGTTTGAGGATCGATGTATTGAAACCATTACAAGCCAAAATGTTTCTATAGAAAATCTTCCTATCAGTGCCTTACTTAGAGTTTTTACATAAGCTTGGATAGAAAAAAAATAACATTAAAAAATATTTTAACAGTAATAATATGTTATATATTTATATTTAAACAAAATTTAAAAAAACTGTATCTGAGTATTGTAAATAAAGATGGAAAATTCCCATCAGCGCAGTAGGCAAGTCAACATCATGGTGTAGTGGCTGGAATAAGGCATGTAGAGAGAAAGATATAGAAAAGCTGTAAAAAATGAAGAAAATGTTGCTTTGAAAGCAACAAGAGACAGAGAGACAACAGGGACATAGCAGAGTGGGGCCACTGCAATGCTCGATGTTAGCGAGGAGGGGAAAAAAAGCAGAAGGGAGAGAAAGAGCAAAGTGCGGTGGGAGATTAGGCTGTGGGTATTGTTTCAGCCTGGGAGCTGCAGAGCTCCTATAAATCATTCACATCTCCTCCCACCGGCCACCATCCTGAAATATTGATGGCCCCATTCAGATCACAGTAGCGCTGACCCTCACAGCGGCGCCCAGGAGGACCTGATGTACATGCAACATACATTCCCAAGCCACAAACATGGCCTTGCACGTCTCCCCGAGCAAATATCTTCTCTCTTTTATCTCATGCCTCACCTCCCCTCTCTCCCCTCACCCCATTCTATCTTTTTTTCCCTTTAAGAGGCACTGGAGAGACTGGCGTTCCTTAAGTGCTCCACGATGGTTTGTGTGGTTTAGTCTGTCAGCCTTTTTTCATCTCATCCTCTCTTGCTTCCTGTCTGCAGAGCTTTTGTGTCCTCTTTGCCCCTTTTTCTGGCTTTGTTTACTTACGCTGCACACTCAGAGATGCTGCCTCTTGTCTATAAATGGAGGAAGATTTGTTTGCTTTTGGAGTGGTGACAAGCCAGTAAACAGACTGCAGGAATTTTACCCACAATGCCCACAATGATGGACAACACCAGGGAGTCTTCCCAAATGCAGCTTTGTCTGTGTGTGAAGTTGTTTCACTTACTCACTCACTGTCTTGTTATGTCTTTATCTGTTTTGCTGAATTCTCCATGGTTATGTTCAGAATGGAATTCTGCACAGTATGTGCTATTATTTACTGCGTACTTTTTTTTTTTTTTTATAGTAAGTAAAACAGTGGTTGTTATTCATTATTTATTCAAATATTGAACAACAAAAGCAGACACAAAAACGCAATATAATATTTCATTCATTATTTTAAAAAATATTAGTGACAAAACACGTAATGTTCATCTTAAACTTCTTATGAGCAATCAGCTGCTTATTTATACTGTACACGGTTGCATTGTATGTGTTTGATTCACTAACAATGACCAACTCACTGGAGTCTTTTGTGTGGCAATCAGACTACAGTACACTGGTTGTGCTATATGAATTTGATCATCTATGTGGGAATCAGACTATACATTGTTGCATTGTATGTCTTTGATTCACTAAAATGAATCAACTCATTGGAGTTATATGTTAGAGAATCAAACTATAAATGGTTGCACTTTGTGTTTGATTCACTAACTAAAAGTTAGTAATTGAGTTATTTGTGTGGGAATCAGACTACACTGGTTGTGCTATATGAGTTTGATTCACTATCAAGAGCCAACTCATTCGAGTCATTTGTTTGAGAACCAGAATATACGTGGTTACGCTGTATGTGTTTGATTCACTAACAAGAACCAGCTCATTTGAGTCATTTGTTTGAGAATTGGAATATACAGTTTGATTCACTAACGAGAATCAACTCATTAGAGTCATTTGTTTGAGAATCAGAATATACATGGATGCGCTATATGTGTTTTATTCATTAACTCACTGGAGTCATTTGTGGAAGAATCAGACTACACTGGTTGTGCTATATGAGTTTGATTCAGTGACAAGAACCAACTCATTAGAGTCATTTGTTTGAGAGTCGGAAGATACATGGTTGCACTATGTGTTTGATTCACTAACAAGAACCAACACATTGGAGTCATTTGTGTGGAAAACAGACTACATTGGTTGTGCTATATGAGTTTGATTCAGTAACAAGAACCAACTCATTAGAGTCATCTGTTTGAGTAACTGAATATACATGGCTGCACTATGTATTTGATTCACTAACAAGAACCAACTCATTAGAGTCATTTGTGTTGGAATTAGACTATACACAGTTGCAATGTGTTCGTTTGATTCACTAACAAGACAAGAACCAACTCATTAGAGTAATTTGTTTGAGAATCAGAATATAGATGGATGCGCTATATGTGTTTTATTTATTAACTCACTGGAGTCATTTATGGAAGAATCAGACTACACTGGTTGTGCTATATGAGTTTGATTCACTAACAAGAACCAACTCATTAGAGTCATTTGTTTGAGAATCAGAATGGTTGCACTATATGTGTTTGTTATGAATTTGATACAATAACAAGAACCAGCTCATTAGATACTCATATAGATATGGTTGCGCTACATGTGTTTGATTCACTAACAAAGAACCAACTCACGGGAGTCATTTGTGTGGGAATCAGACTAAACATGCTTGCACTGTATAATGTTCTATCTAGAATCAACTCATTAGAGTCATTTGTTTGAAAGTCAGACCATGCATGATTGTACTTTGTGTTTGATTCACTAACAAAGAACTAAAAAAAAAAAAAAAAAAAACGGACTCAAGTCATTTTTATGTATTAGAACATTTAATGCTTACAGAAAACGTGCACACTGTACCTTATATTGCATACTATACATTCATACAACATAGTTGTTCTCTTTAAATGTTTCATACACTGCCGTACCAGTGGCTGTCTAAATAAAAGTTTGTATGTTCAAGATTCTGTTCGGCTGCCATCAGAAGCTGCTCTTTCCCTGCATTTCAAGTGTGTTTCATGGATCAATAATTCCCAATCAATATTTCATATCAGACAAGAAAGGGTCCTTTTCTATCCACAGTTTGTGTGGTATCATTTCAAACAGGCTCAACTTATCCACACAAGTCATTCTTTAGACAGGAGATGAATAATTCACGGATAGGACAGTGATACACATTTGCCCCTTGACTTCCATGTTCTCTTTCCTCAGAAGCAACTGGTACATTATCGCCAGCGTCACCTCATGATGTCCATTAATAGTGCATGCTTGTCAGGCTGACCAAACGCAGATACTGTTTAGCAAGCAACTTTTTTTCTTACAAAATGCTTAGCTAAAAGGCCTCTCTGGAATCCGTCAATGCATCCATTAGGATCACATTATAGAGATGTGTGGCTGAAGAAGAATTGAAGTATAAGCATAAAACCTTCTCTCAAAATATAAATAAGAAAGTAAACGCTTTCCGGAGCTTTGCACCGTAACATTAATCAGGCTTATCTGGCTGTTTTCTTGTCATCTCGTTTTGGTTTTCATTAGCGAGAAGGAAAACACTCTGATTCTAAGATCATAATTACAGTCTTTTCAATAAAGTTCAGGGTCATTAAGGTAATTATAGAAACATCATCTCTCTTGCCTCATTCTCAGGAGATACATGTCGAATATTGTGACATTAGTTAATGCTGCCACATTTACTTAATAATTTGTCACACACATTGTTGTCAGAATATTCTTTTCATTTACAAGTTACTGATGAAAGAGGCTCTGTTGCAGCAAACAATATTTATTCTCAGTTCTGCTGAACAGAGCATTTTTCTGTTGGACAGAGCCTTTGGCTGAACAGAAACAAAACAGAACAGAACAGAATAGAAACATCACAAATGACCCATGCAGTGTGCACTGTTCTTTGAAAGAAAAAAATACTTTGAAAATAAAAATCTCCAAACTCCAAATACAGAATGGCTAAAATATACAGTTGGCCTGTCACATATATATTGTTTGATTTATGTTAAATATTGAATATAACTATTAAATGATTAAATAAGCCTATCACTAGCCGAATTGTGTTCAACACAACAATAATGTATGGCCTCTATGTGCTTTTTTTGCTATTTTAGGGTGCGAGTCGTATTTAATTAATGAATTACTAACCTATATAATCTGTGCTGTGTATTTTTGCACAAGATTGCACACAGTTTTTCTTCCATACTGAAAATCTGTGGAAATGTGGATTGACTCCAGTTCAAATGTTGCCTATCCATTTAGTTATTCAAAACATATTTTCCCCATGCATTTTTGAGTTTGAGGTGGTTTTCTGCACAGGTTTTTTTTTTTTTTGCCTTGTATGAGTGCAACTTATTGGTGCCAAATATAAGATTATTCCTATAGTTTTGTTAGTGTTAAAGACTGTAAGACTGAAAATTCTGTCATTAATTTCTCACCCTTATGTCGTTCCAAACCCGTAAGACCTTCGTTCATCTTCAAAACACAAATTAAGATAATTTTGATTAAATCCCCTGCTGAAAAATCCAGCATTGCTGGTCACCAGCAAAAAGTATATTTTGCATGCTGGGACCAGCATGGGATGCTGGTCGCTGGCTTGCTGGGTCCGAGCATGGGATGCTTGTTGCCTACTTGCTGGATCCCAGCATAGGATGCTGGTCCCCAGCAATGGATGCTGGTTGTTGGTTTGCTGGATCCCAGCATAGCATGCTTTTTGCTGGCTTGCTGGATCCCAGCATAGGATGCTGGTCCCCAGCAATGGATGCTGGTTGTTGGTTTGCTGGATCCCAGCATAGGATGCTGGTTGCTGGTCCCCAGCATTGGATACTGGTTTGGTTGTTGCTGAGATTTGGTTTGCTGGATCAGAGCATGGGAGATGCTGGTTTGCTGGATCCCAGCATGGGATGGTGGTTGCTGGTCCTCAGCTTTGGATGCTGGTTGCTGGTTTGCTTATCCCCAGCATGGGATGCTGGTTTGCTTGTCTTAAGCATGGGGTGCTGGTTGCTAATTTGCTGGATCCCAGCATGCGGTGCTGGTTTGCTGGATCCCAGCATGGAATGCTGGTTGCTGGTTTGCTGGATCCGAGCATGGGATGCAGGTTGCTGGTTGCTGGTCCCCAGCTTTGGATGCTGGTTGCTGGTTTGCTTGTCTCCAGCATAGGATGCTGGTTTACTGGATCCCAGCATGGGATGCTGGTTGCTGGTCTCCAGCTTTGGATGCTGGTTGCTGGTTTGCTTGTCTCCAGCATAGGATGCTGGTTTTCTGGATCCCAGCATGGGACGGTGGTTGCTGGTTTTCTGGATCCCAGCATGGGATACTGGTTGCTGGTTTGCTAAATCAGAGCATGGGATGCTGGCTGCTGGATCCCAGCATGGGATGCTGGTTGAATTAACCTTGTTTCAGTAATTGTTTAATAAATTTCATATTTCCAAATGTTTTTGTTATGCATTGTACACAAGCTCCTTTTAACTAATTTGTGTACAGATCTTATGAATCAGGAGACAATTCCTTTAATGCTTTGAAACATTTGAACAGTTTACAAGTGATATTGATTAATAATATAATCATAACCAAAGCAATCAAAATTTTCAGTTCTACTTTCAGTGGAAGAAGCAAAATAAATTACAAAGTTATGATATAGTTCAGTAAATCATATGTCTTAACCTTATATAGTTTTTACATTGCATCATTAATGTGTAAATAGAGAAATATGCAATAAAAAACTATGTTTGTCCCCAAAACATTGCTTGCATACAGACAGCTGGCCTACTGATACTAAACTCTGCAAGACCATGCTGGTGAACCAGCATCACCAGAACCATTTATTTTATTTATTTTTTTTTTTGAGAACAGTATGAATATGCTGGTCCGCCAGCTAGACCACTTTCAGCAAGGTCCGAAAGCTCTCTGACCCTGCATAGACAGCAATGCAACTATTACGTTTGATGGCCTGTTGTTGTCCTGTTAAGCTAAAACAGCAGTAAAACGCACCTTCACACTTACAAATACCTGGCCATTACATACGAGATTCTCTCATTTTACACCTCTACTTGTCTAGAATAAGATGACAGCACATAAATAAAACATGTGTTGAGCACAGATTACTTAAGCTTATCTGCTAATGTGCTCTGAGTTTGTTTGTCTCACAGGGCACAAGTTAGTAGCTGAACAATTCCAAAAAACACTGCTCGAGAGAAAGGGATTGTCTTTTTTCGCCATTCTTTTTCCTCATTATGTTGCCTGTTGTTATT